>NC_064626.1:857481137-858124053 GCF_023864275.1 Schistocerca cancellata | reverse complement strand
CATGTGATGTATCTGACCCCAGGAATGTGTCAATAAAGTTTCCCCTTCCTGGGACAATGAATTCACGGTGTTCTTATTTCAATTTCCAGGAGTGTAAATTGAAGCTAGGTTAGCAGAAGCTACGTTTGTTCGGTTTGAGGAAATCGAAAGAAGAATGCTTTTGGCGACACTGTCTCTGGCAGGCTGCGCCTACAACTACCTGATTAGCTAACTTCAAAGCTAAGTAAATTAGGAACCGTGCAATGCACCGAATTTTTTCTTAACATCCATTTCTGAGCACAGCGTACTCTGTAACACTCGTAACAAGCTTTTCAGGCCATTTCTGACAACCCTGTATATGGGTTCTAAAGTGCATACCTGAAGAGTTTTGAGCACTTAATCATCTTCGCTAATGTGAAACGTATCTCTTCAACTGAACAGGTGGTCAGATCTCTTATGGTATGTACTTTAGAACCAATATTGGCTGAATTTTTGGTTCGAATGTTCCTTCTTGTCATATCCATGAGTATGACCACTGCTGCTGGGACACATCTTATATCAGTCTTCGATATTACGAGGGCTGTTCAGAAAGTAAACTCCGATTGATCGCGAAATGGGAACCACAATGAAAATTAGAAATGTTTTATTTTTAACAGTTAGCTACACCATCCAGCTACTTCTCTACGTAGTTGCCGTTCTGACTAAGACATTTGTCGTAGCGTTGTACCAACTTTCCAATACCCTAATCATGAAAGACAGCCGCCAGTGCTTTCCGCCAATTCTCTACGCTGGCCTACAGCTCGTTTTCTGTGCCAAAATGTTGTATTCATAGCCAGCGGTTCATGTGAGCAGAAATGAAACGCAGGGGGAGTCAATTAGGGGCTGTATTGTGGGTAGTCAAACATTTCCAATTGAAAACGATGCAGGAGCATCTTCATTGCCCCTTCAGAATGCGGCTGAGAATATTGCCTTGTAGAAGAAACTGCACGACAGTTATGTAATGTTGGCTGTATAGCTTCAGGCGAAATTTCTCACCAGGTCCTCGTACTTGGCGGGAGACATTACTCTCTAGACAACTTTACGCGATCACTGTGAGCTCAGAAATGAGAGGAGTGACGTGATGCTATCTAGGGTCATACTAGAGACACTGCCCAACACATCTGTGCAAAGCTTTATCGGATTATCATAGTCGTTTCCATTTCGCGATCAATCGGAGCTTACTTTCTGAACAGCCCTCGTATCGTGATCTGTAAGCAGCCGTCCGGTGTCGCCGAGCGGTTCTAGGCGCGTCAGTCTAGAACCGCGAGACCGCTACAGTCGCAGGTTCGAATCCTGCCTCGGGCATGGTTGTGTGTGATGTCCTTAGATTAGTTAGGTTTAAGTAGTTCTAAGTTCTAGGGGACTGATGACCTCAGGAGTTAAGTCCCATAGTGCTCAGAGCCATCTGTAAGCAGCTGAATAAGTAAATAACGGAACATTTGAAAAGTATTGTCATTTCATTGACGTCATTTTTCTGCAATGTCGTAAGAATCACTTCACTATTTCCAGAACACTTAAATATTTCACCAACAGTGACTGCTGCAGTTGAATGGGTAATTTGTACAGTTAGTTCACAGGTGGCTGATTTTTCACTTAAATTAATTGAAATGCATCCTCCCCCCCCCCCCCCCTCGGTAGGACTTACGCTGTCCAATCTCTCTTATTTTCGAGGTGTATCACCGAGAAGCAGCTCGTGGTCTCGCAGTAGCGTTCTTGCTTCTCGACCACGGGCTCACGGGTTCGATTCCCAGCCGGGTCAGGGATTTTCACCTGCCGCGAGATGACTGGGTGTTGTTGTCTTCATCATCATCATTCATCCCCATTAAGGTCGGAGGAAGGGAGAGACAAACCACCTCCATTAGGACCTTGCCTAGGGCCGCGGTACGGGTCTCCCGCATCGTTCCCGTACGCTCTACCAAGAAGCACGGGACCATTTCCATTTTCCACCACCGAGAAAATCTATTTAAACAGAACTATCCTAGCAGCATCGGGACTGATACAACATCAAGATGCGGAGTGGGAATTTAAATGCTGAAGTTGTAAATTATTTCATCAATTACGAAAATGTTATGTGTGTTGGGGCTATGCTATCGAAAACACATTGTGCTGGAAAAAATCGTAATTCTTAATAAAATTATACCAGCTAATGTAGAACCACATGTGTGTATGACGTACCACTTAACCGACTTATACGTTTGCTTTGTTTCGTGTGCTCTGTGTACTGACTTGTTCTTCGACTCACTAAGTCTCCAGGAATGTAACAAATACTTAAATAAAACGCTCTTCTTATAAAAGTGTCTGGCACTTAACTGGACTTTTCACCGTGATAGCGCTGTGCGAATATAAGAAAGGCATGGTACAAATGTGAACTACACTGCCGCAAAAAAAGGACACATGCAAAGACGACGTCTATTTTAATCCGATGTGCCAATTGGGTCATAGTACAATGTACTGATAACGGTTTCAACGTCGTCTGCTGACAAGTGGAATTGTAACATAGCTTCCAGAGCGGAGTGCTCACAGCCAGAGGGCGCAGTATGGCGCAAACGTGTGAAGCCATGGGGACACACTCGTGCTTCCTACAAGCATCTGAGCGAATTTGAAAGGGATCAAGTTTTGGCTTTCCAAATGATGAGAAGGTCGTTTCGGGTAACCATCACGTAAGTTGGACGTGCTGCGACAGTTGTGCAACGATGCTGTTATCATGGTCACGTAAACATTCTCGTACCTGTAGACCAGCTTCTGAACGTCCACGCAGCACGGACGCGCCCTACGATCGTCGTACTGTAAGGGCAGTAGTGGCAGATCGGGTAACAGGGTTTGTGAGCCCAGACACGCAAGCTGAACTGTTGCAAACCGGTTATTAGGAATACGGAAACAGGAGCACGTCGTCCCTAGCCCGCCTTCCACTCACGTCACAGCATCGGCCAGAATTGCTCGACTGATGCCGTCAGAGATAATTTGGAAGATGGAATGGTTCGCTGTGATCTTAAGCGAGGAAAGCAGATTCGACCTGCACGCAATTGTTGGTCGTTTGCGCGTACGATGGTGACCTAGTGAGCGCTGCCTCGTAGAGTGCATTCGTGCAAAAAACAATGGCCCCACCCCAGACCTTATGGGCTGCCATGTTGTAGATCTCGTTGACCTTTGGTGTTTCTGGAGGGAACACCAACCAGCGCTTGGTAGGTACAGAAAGTTGGTTGACTAGTTGTTTTGCCGCTCTTGCAACAGGAAGGTGATGTGTTGTTCAAGCAGGATAATGCTCTCCCACACACACTGCCCGTGAAACTCAACGTGCTGTGCAAGATGTGCAGCAACTTTCCTGGCCAGTACGACTTCCGGACTTATCTCCAATCGAGCACGTGTGAGAATGATGAGACGAGAAGTGACTCCTGATCTTCGTCAGCCAACAACACTTACAGAACTATGTGAATAGATCGAGCATGAACGGCATAACCTGCCCTAGAACAGCACTCACCGTCTGTACGATCGACTGCATGCCAGACTTAGTGCCTGCATTGCCGTATGTGGAGGTTACACCATGTACTAAAATGGATGTTTCAGCAGGGGTCGATTTCTTGCACTTCAGAACCTCTCGTGCTTTTGATCTGTAAATGTAATAATTTCGTGTACTCCATATGCGCAGTTGCAACAACACATTTTAAGTGAACTGGAAACCTTCAAAGGGTGTATAATTTTTTTCCTGCAGTGTGATGTTCTTGCCATGAACGGTTTGAGTAAAGTGGGTCACAGACAGAGTGAGAGAGAGAGAGAGAAAGAGAAAGAGAGAGAGGGAGAGAGAGAGAGAGAGAGAGAGAGAGAGAGAGTGACTAAGACATTTTTTTAATATCACATTCTCTACATTTCGTCAATAAAATAGCAATTGTCACAATATTAATCGAGGCCCTGAAAAAAAGCATTTGTCTGGAATGGACTCTCTAATTATGGTAAAAGTTTTGGATTGAAAGGTCACTTAAAACAACAGCTGTCTGTGGTGTCCAAGTGGAAACTAGGTGTTTATTCTGCTGGAACGTCCCTCTCTTAAATCTAACTGACTACTGTGGGTTTCACATATATTTTGCTGTGTGCTATTCTAATTGTTAGTGAGTGAAATTTATTTTTTTCAATCATTATATGATAGACAACACAGTTAAAGAAAGTAATATCAGTCTGAAGACGCGCAGTGTCGTGGACTAAAATTTTAGGATAATGGAAGATTTTCTAAACCATTCACTCTGCTGGTACGGTGCATGTTTGATTCGGACAATAATGTTATAACGGAAATTTTAAAAAATATGCGATAGAATGAATTTATATATACCCCTGGGAATGATAGTTTTACTTTAGCTAATATAGTTCAGCAAGATGTTTCAAACTGACATTAATGTGTCTGCGGAGCGCACACGGAACTGTGACATATCGAAACGAGTGTCACAATGAGAAATCTGTCTGGGTAAATGAGGCTTTGAAGGTCATGAAACACTGACCACTTTAATGAAATTCGTAGAAAAGTAATAGAAACTGTTTTTTTGCATCTATATGTGTACCCCTAATGCGAATGCTGCACGGGAAGAAGCATTGTTGTAAACCTCCGTTCATCCTCTAATCCTTAATTTTGCCTTCATCGTATGTTCGAGAATAATGCGCAAGAGAAAGAAATATATCGTGGTGCACAACGCCTCCGTTGCAGTATCTGCCACTGGATATGGCTGAGCATCTCTATGACGCTTTCGCACTTACTAAACGAAGCTGTGACGAAATACCTCGACCTTTTTTGGATATTCCCTACTTCAATACCATTTCTATCTGGCACGGCTCCTTGAATGACGAGCTTATCGATTAAGCGGGGGCTTAAAGCTTCCTCTTCTGTGAGTAGATAGCACTTGGTGATGAATAATTTTGGACAACATATAACGAGCTGAGCGATGTATTTCTTATTTTAACAAAGTCAGTTTCGATCGGAAAAGCCTAGTTTGGTGCTTCTCAACTTACACAACAGTTGTGCTCATCGTTTATGCACGTCACCAATGATGTTATCCACTGGTGTGGGACTGATAACCGAGCAGTTTAGTCACTTTAATCCCCAAACCACCCAACCAACCAACCACTGGTATGAAGGCGATTTACTAAGACTGAAACTGGTCACCAGTAACGTAATAACACATCTTTCGCGTTCAAGGCATTACTTTTATTGAACATACAGTGAATCTCAGTCCGGCATCTGCCTTGCCTGCGTTTGGTTGTGCGTGGTTGTCCCAGTTTAAATCGCCATATACGCATATTCCCATATAATAAATGTGTGTGACTGCGTCCCGTGATGATCTGCAATCATATAATCATACAATAACGGGCATTTCTTCTTACTTAGGCGACATACGTTACAGTTGTTTGTTTCGGGGGCCAGCTGCAAAGCGTGTACCAAACGCCGAGCGTTTGCAGGAACTTCTAACGTTACCCACTAGGTCATAGACACATATTGTGAAAAGTAATGATCCTACAACATTCCTTTGACGAGCGGCCGACGTTAATTGTTCCTCTGAAGACTCCTCTTCGTTAAGAAACGGTGCTATGCTCCACCTGCTAGGAACTGCTTAATCCAATCACAAAGTTGATCTGATATTCTGGACGCTCTTATTTTATTCATCAGGCGACAATGCGCAACTGTATCTTAACAAACCAAGGAACGCGGCATCAGCCTGGACACCGGAATCTACTGCCTTCTGAGCCTCATAGACACACAGAGCAAGCTGAGTTTCACGCAGCTGTTGATTCACGTAATAGTTGATTCCTACAGAGATTTTTAGTCTCAGAAATGCCATTACACGTCAACATAAAGCACGTTCAAAATACCTGCAACAGACCGGCTTCAGAGACATAGGTCTACAGCTCTTTGTGTCAGTTGGACGACCCTTCCTGAAAGCGGCAATGACCTGTACATTTTTTCTAATTATCGGGAACACTTTGCTCTTCCAGCTACCTACGGTACACTGATGCTGGAAATTGAGTGAGTTATTTCGCATAGTCTATGTAGAATCGTATAAGTGCACCCCCCAGGTCCAGTCGTTTTTCATTTGTTGAACTACTTCAGTTGATTTTCTCCCTCCTGCCACACATTTAGATGTCTGTCATTTTGAAATTTTGCGCAAATTTGAAAGCGGAAGGGGGCACAATACGATCTTCCTCAGTGAAATAATTTTGCAAAATGGAATTTTGTGTCTCGGCTTTCTCTGCGTCATCCTCCATTTCGATGGTATTATGGTCACAGTGAGTCAGGACAGATGTCTTTGATCAGTTTACTGATGCAACATGATACCAAAACGTCTCACGCTTTTCTATCAGTTCATTACATAGAATGTTACTTTTATTTTAGGGAGACTCTTTTCATATCACTCTGTTTGTTTATGTTCTTTTACGAAGGGCAGGTAGCATTTTTAAACATTAAACATTATCAATAAACCACACACCTATGCCCACAAATCAAATATCAGCAACAACACATTATGTGATTAATGACGACAGTTTGATCACAGTGCCGGTCTAGCGTGGTGGTTTCAAAAAACTTGTTTGTCATTGCTGTGAATGAACCTTTGTAAGATCCGAATTCCAGCTATGAAATGTTTTTGTTAAATGATAAAAGCAGAGATGCTATTGCAACGGCTATTGTGATGCCGCTGAAGTTTAAATTTAATACTCTGTGAAGCAACGGTGCGTGAGAGGGCGGATGACTAAAACACTCCCCTCTGTTTTGTTTATTAACTACGTGAAATAGCATTTCTGTCTGGAGGGCAAATACACATGAGCACAACGTGTGCTGCGTGCCAGCTGAGGTCGTAAAAAGTCAACAAGGCCCCGAGGTACCACAGTTATAACACAGAATTCGCAGCTGAAGTAACTGTGGAGTTAATTAGTTGATCATCTGAGCAGGAAATTCTAGCCACTGGCTGCAAGGGAGCACAAGTTGTGTTAATTTCCAAGAGAGTCGCGGATTTGACCCACAGTACCTCCACCCAACTGTGAGATATCATTCCCAGCTGCATTTGTATCCTCGTAGTCTACTCTACTGGTCTGCCTACGCAGCTGTTTGGCCAGAGCGACAGACTGCCGTGCGAGGGATTCGGGTTCGTTCTCGATGCTGCCAGAAGTTTTTCCTTGGCAGAAGGAGGAGGCGGGCTCACCCTCGTTTGGCCAACTAAGGAACTGCTTCTCAGAGTGGTAGAGGTTCCAAAGTGAAGAAACCGGACAACGATCGGGAGCAAGGTATGCTGACAACATTGTAACGTTTATGCAAATAATGGGTACCTACTATTTTATAATGTTGTACGATATATTGCCAGCCTATTGTCACAAATTGAAATACTCTATTTCAAATTCTGAAGGCGGCAGGGGTCGAATACAGAGAGCGAAAGGCTATTTACAATTTGTACAGAAACCAGATGGCGGTTATTAGAGTCGATGGGCATGAAAGGGAAGCAGTGGTTGGGAGGGAAGTGAGACAGGGTTGTAGCCTATCCCCGATGTTATTCAATCTGTATACCAAGCAAGCAGTCATCATCATCATCTTGGACAGTTTCCAGCCACTGGCTGGGTCTGTCGGGAACACAAGCCTCTCCATCGTGTTCTGTCTTTCCACCATTCCCCCTCTTCCACCTTCGTCCAGTTCTCTCCTCTTCTCGTCACACATTCCTTCACTCCCTTCACCCATCTATCTCTTGGTCTTCCTCTGGGCCTCTTCCCCTCCAGTTGCAGATCAAACATCCTCTTTGGAATTCTTCCCTTATCCATTCTCTTCATGTGTCCATACCACTGCAGTCTTGATTTTTCTATCCTGTCCTGTACTGGTTCCTCCTTTAGTCTTTCCCTCACATACACATTTCGCAATCTGTCTCGTCTTGTTACACCCAACCTGCTCCTCTGGAACTTCATTTCGCTAGCCTGTATTCTACTTTTGTCGCTTTTGTGCATTACCCATGTCTCACTTCCGTATGCCAATATGGGGACAAAGTAGGTTCGGTATATAATTCCCTTGGATTTCTGTGGCACCTCCTTGCTCCAAATAAGCCCCCTAATGCATTTGTAGAACTGCCCTGCTTTTCTGCACCTTTCATTTATTTCCATTGCGTTTCCCCCCTTACTTTCAATCACGCTTCCCAGGTACTTGAAGTTCTCTACCACTTGTAGTTTTTCCCCTCCACAAGTTATATCCACATTTGGCCTATTCGTCTTCCTTGTTGTGACAATTATTTCACTTTTCTTTGCAGAGAAATGCATTCCATATTGTGCTGCCGTTGCCTCCCATGCATCTAACTGCTCTTGCACCTCCTTCTCGCAATTTCCCCATAACATCAGGTCATCGGCAAAAAGCACTGCTTTCATTTTATGATCCAAGCAAGCAGTAAAGGAAATAAAAGAAAAATTTGGAGCAGGAATTAAAATCCATGGAGTAGAAATAAAAAACTTTGAGGTTTACCAACGACACTGTAATTCTGTCAGAGACAGCAAAGGAGCTGGAAGAGCAGTTGAATGAAATGGACAGTCTATTGAAAGAAGAATATAAGACGTACATCAACAAATACAATACGAGGATAATGGAATGCAGTCGAATTAAATCGGGTGATGCTGAGGGAATTAGATTAGGAAATGAGACACTCAAAGTAATAGATGATATTTGCTATTTGGGGTGGAAAATAACTGATGATGTTCGAAGTAGAGAGGATGTAAAATGTAGACTGGCAATGGGAAAAAAAGCGTTTTTCAAGAAGATAAATTTGTTAACGTAGAGTATAGATTTAAGTGTCAGGAAGTCGTTTCTGAAAGTATTTGTATGGAGTGTAGCCATGTATGGAAGTGAAACATGGACGGTAAATATATTGGGCAAGAAGAGAATAGAAGCTTTCGAAATGTGGTGCTACAGAACAACGCTGAAGGTTAGATGGGCAGATCACATAACTAATGAGGACGTACTGAATAGAACTGGGGAGAAGAGAAATTTGTGGCACAACTTGACTAGAAGACGAGATCGGTCGGTTGGTGAGACATGTTCTAAGGCATCAAGGAATCACCAATTTAGTATCGGAGGGCAGAGTGGAGGCTAAAAATGGTAGAAGGAGACCAAGAGATAAATACACTAAGCAAATGGAGAAGGATTTAGGTTGCAGTAGGCACTGGGAGATGTAGAAGCTTGCACAGTATAGAGCAGCATGGAGAACAGCATCAAACCAGTCTCTAGACTGAAGACCACAACTACACCATTGTCAAAGAGAGAGGGAAGACAGTTTCAGATATCGAGGAACTTCCAGCATGGCACCTTGGTGATGTGGCTTCGCTTGGCATCAGCTATGCAAGAGAACACGACTGGCGGAGATAGGCCACAATATATAAACTCATAAAAATTTCCACGGTACTGATTGGCCGAAACATAATGGAGCAGATCCCTATCCTGCATCGTGGTGCACTGTAGAGGCAGTCACGGGGAGGATACCACCATGAGAGTACGTGTGTTGGTTGTAGGTTCCATTCATTGTATTAATCATATAAATTCTAATTAGAATCGTCATCAGTGGCCTCCTTAGACGACATATAGACATTGGTTTTCATTGATTACAACCTAGTTGACTACTCATGTTGCATATTAGCAGTCCATGAGTGTGGCATCACGGATGTTCATCATAAAAGTGCATTTTGGATAATCTGCCGACAGTTACAGAACGGTTATAATGGTGTAATGAAGTGTAAGGCGCAGTGTACGTGACGACACCACTGGATATACTCTTTACTGACTAAACCAGTAGCAGAGAATAACCTTCAAAATTCACTGTTGCAGCTATACATCAGCATCCCGATCCGGTAAGTCCACGTCCAGCGCTTCTAATCAGCGAAATGGACGTCATCCAAAAGATGTAAGTTGGTAAGTTTCAGATCAACAACTGCGAGATGTGACGGATCTACACCGCCGATCTCGCCGTGCACAGTTCTCCTAGTACAATTACAGACTGATAACGGTCTTGCGAACGCGAGAGGAGTGTTGTAACATGCCCTTCCGTACCGTTGACGCCATTGGCAGAGGATGGCATGGCAATACATCGTTCCCTATATGCCCGTCAAGGACCAAAACGCGGAACATTACCTACAGACCTGTTCTTCGCTACTGCATACGCCGTAGCAGATAATCGAGGGACAGGTGCCTTTGTACAGTCTGCAGACGATGGAGAGATCTTTTAGTAATCCTAAATGCGTTTCCGCAGGGGTCTACCATGCTGAGTTTAGGACGGGTAAAAGTAAAGTTGTATAGTGTGGTTGGCTGGGAGATAATGAGGGGCAGGTTCTATCACATAATTAGAAATACTTTTCTTTCCTTCATGCAAAAGTCACTTTTCCTTCATGAAGTGTATGAGTTGTTTGTTAAGTGTATCTGTTGACAGTAGATGAGTTTAAGAGGTATGTTTGTATCGTGTGGTGTCACGTTTGTGTTGTATCATGCCGTGACAGGAGAGACGGTGAAACCCGGCGCCAGCACATAGCCTATTCCTCTCAAATAGTCACCGGGTACTGCAGTTTTTCGTTTTGTGCACAGTCTTAAATGTATCAAAATTTAAAGGAACCTGCCATTATTTGCACCAATTTGAAATCTTATTAAGCTCTGAGTGAATATTTATGAAGCTTTTTCCAACCAGTACTTCATTATATATAGCTACATCATCTGTAAAAAGTTTGAAGTCGCCATTGATATTGAAGGTCATTAATATACAACATGAACAGCAAGAGGCCCGTCACAGTTCCCTGGAGCGCATTCTAAGTTACCTCTACATGTGTCGATGACTCTCCATCCGACATAGCTTTGTGCGTTGTCCCTAACGACAAATACTCAATCCAGGCACAGTTTTCTTGTTGCACATTAATCTTTTCAGCAAACCATTGGTCTCTGGAGAAGGAATGGGTCGACTTGTTCATTTATTTACTTAAACACCTGCTTTCCAGTCTCGGTGTTTCCCACAAGAAATTACGGGTGGATGAATATGTGTGTATCTGGAATTTCAATACTTACTTCAGCAGCTAGAGTAACATGTGTAGCGTATATCCCTTGCCAGCTTTACTTGAGGGACAGTTTAGCAAATATCGAAGACTGACAGCAGAGTCAGAGCTATACGTTACGACAGAACTGTGTAGTGCTACAGTCGGCTAGTCCCAATGGGACCTCTTCATCCTTCCACTGGTTCCAAAGCAGAGCCGTTCTGCGGCAAGTGGCATTGTTCTCATTCGAACTGCGGACGAACACGCTCTGATGAGGTGTCTAGTTCGATAGAGCACACAGACGTTCGAATGTTTTCGTTTAGCTGCAGACATGTTTAATACATTCTATTGCAAGGTTTGTTTAGCCTAGGAAAACAACTCGAAGTCTCTTATTTTGATTATTTTCCTAAATATTGTGCGAGTTGTTACTTTCACAATCGCTGCCGGATTTATCCTTTGTTAAATATATCTATCATTAACCTGTGCATCAAGTGGAGGATATTAAGTGAAGTGTAATACTATTTCAATGATTGATTCCATGAGCATAGCAGAATGGTCTTTTTCGTTGGAACTACACATGTGCATCATCTCACAGCTGCTAGGCTGTATTACCTTGCATTTGGTAGTGCATAAAAACATGTACCGAATGAATACGTGTAAGTATCGTGAATTAGTGTCAGGTGACCATTTTTATGATTTTTTTACAAAATGTTTGCATCGTGAGTCATAGATGTGACGATGCCCGTAACTCACTGTGTGCGTTCTCTGCTTGCATTACTTTTAGTGGAGAGTAGGATAAATCTTTGCCTGCTATTTTCATTCTACGAGTGTGTGCGTGAATTGATGATGATGATGATGATGTTTGGTTTGTGGGGCGCTCAACAGCGTGGTTATCAGCGCCCGTACAATTACCCAATCTTTGCTCAGTCCAATTGCGCCACTTTCCTGGATGATGATGAAATGATGAGGACAACACAAACACCCAGTCATCTCGAGGCAGGTGAAAATCCCTGACCCCGCCGGGAATCGAACCCGGGACCCCGTGCTCGGGAAGCGAGAACGCTACCGCGAGACCACGAGCGGCGGACAGCGTGAATTAAATGGGTTTTTATTACGGGTAGAGAATCTTTATGTGTTTCATCCAAGGCTGAGACGAATCACAATGAACCAAGTATCCAAGCAATTCTACCACAGCATTAGACCACTATTCATTAATTTATTACGATCATTTGCTTCTCTTTGGGCAATGAATATTATTTAATGAATGCATTAAAAAGGTTTGTTGATGGCGATGCTCAGTTTTTAGTTGAAAAAATTGTGGCCATTTGCTACAAAAGAAATTTTGCTGGCTACATACGTACCACCCATAACGTTACCTGCTCCATCCACCTAGTAAAAGTTTTACAGTGTGAAGCAATCGACTAATTCCGAACGTATGCAATTATTAAACAATTCTGAGCTACACTTCCACTATGCAGTTAAGGGTTTCACTTCAGCCAATACGCTTGACTCCACGTGGGAATTTCTCGGAAACGGACATATTGACCTGCTCTATTATTTTTAAAGATTTACTATTGCGGTGCCCTCTTCCAACTTTTTCGACAGGATGGTGTTCACCCCATGTTAACTGTCACCACAGTATCTGCCCTTTTTTTGTGTTTATTTCATCAGCCTACTGACTGGTTTCCTCTCCTGTGCCAACATTTTCATCTCAAAGTAGCAATTGCAATCTACATCGTCAGTTATTTCTTGGACGTATCCAAACATCTGTCTTCCTCTATAGCTCTTGCCCTCTACAGCTCCCTCTAGTACCTTGGAAGTTATTCCCTTTCCTCGCCGATTCTGCGGAGAGACTCCTCATTCTTTACTTTACCAGTCCATTTAATTTTCAACATTCTTCTGCAGCACCACATCTCAAATCTTTGATTCTTCTGTGTTCGGCTTTTCCCACAGTCCATTTCTCGCTCCATACAGTGCTGTGCTCCAACCGCACATTCTCAGAAATTTCTTCCTCAAATTAAAACCTATGTTTGATGCTACCAGACTTTTCTTGGTCAGAAATGCCCTTTTTGGCAGAGCTTGTCTGCTTTGTATGTGCTTGTTCCTTCCGTCGTGAGTTGTCTTGCTGCCTAGGAACCAGAATTCCCTAAGGGTGTCTGCTTCGTGGTCCCCAGTTCTGATGTTTAGTTTCTCGTTGTTCTCATTTCTGCTACTTTCGGTTTGCTTCAGTCTGTTCTTTATCCACATTCTGTATCCATTAGACTGTTCATTCTATTCAACAGGTCCTGCAATTCTTCTTCACTTTCACTGAAGATAACAATGTTGTCATCGAATCTTATCATTGATATCCTTCATTCTGAGTTTTAATTCCACAGTTGAACTTGAATATTGCTTTACAAAGACGGAAAAGAATTCCTAAACACAACGCAGCTCCGTCGCTTCTCATGGGAAACAGAAATCTACACCTGCGGCTGACTTCCACCTCCACAGCGTTCAAGGAAGGTGACCTATCAGCGAAAAACTAATTTTTTTTTAAATGCGTTTTGACTGGATGACAAAGCTTATAAAACCCAAGATTCCTCATGAGCACAGCTGTTCGTCACGACACTTCATGTGACTTCTTTGGATAGAGACCTGGACCCCATATTGCACAGGGCGTGTTATGAGAAAGCGCCAGCGTTAAATAGTTCATGGCCCGTAGCATGGTACCTGCCATGAGTGGACGCTTCACCTTATCTCTTAACTGTCACATCTGAAAGGCTAACCAAAACACCCAGTGAGGCCTCCACCGGACACCAAGTCACTGCCCTATGCCTCTCCGACTACCCTGGTTTATCATGTCACCACCTATAGAGAATTAATACAGAAGTCACTGACGTTGCTTGTAAGTAATGTTAAATATTTATTAACTGATAAGGATAGATAGTGATAAATGTAAATCAATCATGAATGAAACATGTGTCATACCCGTCCAGCAATCTGTGTACATCAAATATGAGTATTGTAATAAGATTTTACATGGGCAAACAAATGTATGAGAACAAGAGGAAGTAGAAATAATAACAGAAGAATGATGTTGATAACAGTCATTACCAGCGCAATAGAGAGGCTGCTGCTAAGGTACTCAGAAACTACTACGTTGACTCTCGACACTAGTAGAAATGTTGGAATGAGGAGTACAAAGAAGGGAAAGACGCACCAAAAGGAAAGTTTCTTTCACGTCTCTTCGAAGTTGAAGTCATTAGACATAAAGGCTCAAACATCCTTGATGATGGAAGTCAACCCAGGCTACTTCTAAGGTAACGTCATAGAATTCGCCTCATGTGATTTACTGAGAAAATCTCAAAATCTCAGCATGGACTGCCAGATGGGGGTTTGAACCACCTTCATTCTTAATGAATGCCAATTTCCTACTACAGCGTCAGATTCCTCAGAGAGATAGGGACTGAAGTTTCATACATTTCCGAATGTGGTTTGATCATTCCTATCATTTATTAACAGGTCAAAGTGCCACCAATAAGGTTTTCGCCAAATCTCTTGAGAAGAGAAGTAGATTTTGCTGTGAAACTCTTTCCAAAACAAACCAAAATGTTTCGTTTGTATAAGGATCGGGTTATAACGGACATATATTCAGCCCTCTACTGTGGTAACACAACAGTCTCTCATGAGTTTAACATTTAGCAGGAATGTATTGTAAATTTGCATTCTGCTAGTTTTTAAATGTTTTCCATTTATTTCATACCTTAAAGTACATGAAAATGCAAAGAAAATATCATAGAAATTTGGAATGTTATGCTGTCAGTGTAATTATATGTAAACTCCGTGCGTTTTGGAGCTTTGGTGTGGTAGGAAACGTTTCATCTACGAAAAAACTTGTAAGTGTAGAAGGAACAAGTGTAGGAGTCAGCCTCGGCTTGGACTTGGAAATGCGTGAATGGACAGTTGCGAGTGCATAGTTAATAGCGCAAAATAAATTATTTTGATGAAAGCGGAACAGTTTTAGTGGCGCTGGAAAGTGGAGATCTTAAGAAGATCACGGAGACAATGTATGGGGATGGAGAATGCAATTATTACATAAGGGTACGAGAAGGATTCAGAACTTTCTAGAACATGTCGTCTTATTGTTGTTGCCACAGCTCATCCAGATTCTGAGAAGAGAACGAATTTGACACCGAAGAGGATTTCACAAGAGTTCAGGAATTTTGAAGAAAAGGAGAGAAACAAGAGCGAAAAATTGCAGGAGAGAAGAATTTTTTGAAGATACAGCGCAGAAGCCGTCGAGACGCAGAAGCTAATATTACACTGAACAGCTTAAAATCTGAGGTAACAGACAAAGAGACAACAAACGCAACGTGATTAACACCGATCTATTTTCTGTGTAATTTAGAAGACAACAGAGTGTGTGAAACCTGCTCTTTCTATGGATTGTTTTAAGAGTGGAGACTGACATCTATTGTTAAGTGCATCGCACTGAAAACTATTTCAGAAGTGAGATTGAATAGCGTGAGAAACAAAGCTAACGACTTTCTGAAATGAAACTAGTAAAACAGACGGTTTGTGATTAAGAACCTTCGTCTACTGTTAAACTTGAAACTGTGTGTTGACGAATCCGACATAATCCAATCTCACATCCCATTCGAAATAGTCCAAAAGTTGATAATATGCTCATCAACGAGACGACACGTCGCAGCAGCCGCCTACGTTTATTTGAATTTTTTGCATTGGTGAGATAGTAACTGCTCTTTTGTCGTGGCCCAGTGATTATCTTAACAACAGCAGTGCTATTGCCTCAGAGAGATACAATGCAAAGTGCGACATACGAATGCTCCACCGACTTCTACATATCACCATCACCTTTGTTTGGCTGCATGTGAAAACCGAATTTTAACATACTATTACGCAAATGTTTGTAGAGGTTTAACAACAGTATTAAGCATCCCAAGTCAGGTACTGAAGAGAATTTCATAGCATACCCTTACATTATCAGTGCAGAACTACTCGCAATTAGAATTTGCATTCATAGCGTATAATACGAAACGAATACTCTTATTATGGAGTATCAGTTATCGTAGATACAGATTGTATTTATGTCAGCCATTTTGAACGGTTAATTGGTCAGATGGGGTTGCAGCCAAGTAACTAGTTAGGAGGAATCCATCAGTTTAGTTAATCAGTACAACTTAAACTGTGTGGTGTGTACTGCGAAGAGGCAGGAATGTCGGATGAATCGTGCTGTAAAATTAACTAATTAACTTTCCAGTACATTTCGGTTGATATTTGAATGGTTATCGATATTCCATGTTATATGCACATATGCTATCAGTAACTACTACAAACATAATTCTCACAGCTGCAGCAGAAAGTATACGAAACCTTGCCACAGCACTGTTAAAAGTGACATGTAAAAGACATGCTTTCGCAAGTATGAAATAACATATAAGCTGGATTCTAAAGGTAAAATTCGGGACAGATTTTTGGTAAACTAACATATAACCCTTAACCTGTAGGTAAAATTCTAAGGCCGCGCGGGATTAGCCTAGCGGTCTAAGGCGCTACAGTCATGGACTGTGCGGCTGGTCCCGGTGGAGGTTCGGGTCCTCCCTCGGGCATGGGTGTGTGTGTGTTTGTCCTTGGGATAATTTAGGTTAAGTAGCGTGTAAGCTTAGGGACTGATGACCTTAGCAGTTAAGTCCCATAAGATTTCACACACATTTGAACATTTAAAATTCTAAGCCTAATTTCTGGTGCTATTCGCTTAATGCAGTACTCTTGGACAATATACTCCATTTGAAGAAAGTGAGAGTGCGCTAATATAGTTTCATGCGAGATCTGGAAAACTGCACAGTTTCTTCAACTACCGTCGAGGTCTTAATTTTTTGTGTGACAGGACTAGTTACATTTCTCCAAGCCTTCAGTGTGTTGTATATCTCTAACGTTTGGCACCGTTGTACGCAGAATTCCAGTGGATGAAGGATTAAGCTGTTAATCTCATACAAAAAATAGATTTAAACGCCTCAGACGTCATACCTTTTTATTTTGTTCATCTTCTTTGGGTATCCAGATTGTGAGACTCTCCGGCATGGATGACTGAGTAGTACTGATGTGCTGAGTACGAATCTACAGCACGTTTCCATAAATATCTCAATAACGAAGTTTGCTGTCCTGAGGATACTTAACGTATGGATTCCATCTATCTGCTTTGACTTTTCTGTTAAACTTAAATATCATGACAATGTTTCTTTCACATATATGAGGCAGTAATATGCACCCATTCCAATATGCTTAATCTGACGATGCCACCTACGTGCTTTGACCTATTTTTTTTGTACAATTTGCTATCATGACAGTTAACTGTCTATACATATATAACAGGCTACTTCACGAATGACACGGATAGCCATTTCAGTGAGTTTTGCACACAAAAAAAGCCTCAGTCTGGGAACGAGTGCACCTGTCAGAATGTTTTTAAGTGTTACCTAACATGACACAAAATGAACTGACTTGATCTCTTTCAGAACAAACAGCCATGTATGGTACAAATATGATCGTGTAGTAAGCGCAGATACTTTTAATGTAAGTATCTACAGTTTTATTTACGAAACCACTACTAATTTAAAATATCTAACCTGACTTATTTTAAACACACCAGTATTCATTCAAAATATGCCTACATGAAATGCTACTACTCCATTGTAAAATTTTCCTGTATAAACCTGACATGTGCACTGAAACGTAGAAAATTCTTCCAAGTCAATGGTCTAAGAATAATTAAATAAAAAGTTACCATGAGTAATTATGTGTACAAATTGAGAAATCTCTCGTTGTATTTGTCATAATGCCACAAAACAAAGTACCGCTTGCCAAATTAACGAAAGTACTCTTAAGTTGATAAGATACACTTTAGTAAGATTGATCTGTGATGCAGCAATGGCACTTCTTCATCATAATGAGTACAATAAGCATTAGCGGTATTGTGTATTTGGAGAAGGTAGTTGATTATTCTCAATTTTTTGACCACCTAAAATACTCAGATACTCCAGTAAGTGTAAAAATCCCTAAAGAAATATTAACATGTGGCATACTCGTTACAGTGCTTCATAGCTGCTTGATTGATGTCCGTACTATGCGTGAGGTGACACAGTGAATGTTTTTATTCACAGTACTGGCACAAATTATTAAGCATATTTTTTTAGAAAGTTGGAGATGTGCTCCATCTTGTATCACTGCTGACGTGAGTTTCCTATAATGCCGCAAAATTGATTAACACAATATATTCTTACAAAAATACTGTGCAGCTGTGTGATTTATATTTGTTGTATGTAACACATCATCGTCATTTATCGTTCTATGTTCATTAGACAGTAATATCACCTCCATAAAGACATACATGACAATATATCCTACAACTGGTGAAGCTGATGGGTTCTCAACAAATTACTTAACAGAGTAGGAAGTAAGATATTTTAAAATAAAAAATGGTATCTAATACAAAAATATATCTGCAGCATGACGTGTACCTTGACTGTTTTCAACAATGGTATGGTCCATTTCAAACACATTACAGTATAACAAAAGCGAGTAAATGTAGCAAACATTTCAGAGACTGAGTGTAAACTCTGACTGCCTAAGAACGGGGCAGATACTCAATTATGGCCTGTTCAGTGGTACCATCGCAGCATTTGCCCAAAGGAATTTAGGGAAATTACGGGAAACCTAAACCAGGATGGTCGAATAGGTGAAGGATCCCAATCCTCCTAAATGCAAGTTCATTGCAGTAACCACTCTGCAATTTCCTCAGTAATTTAGCATCTACCACACATATATATTAATTTTTTGTTTTGTCTAAGTATCATCCCATCATGATACAGGAATTGTCACAGCAATACAACAGATATCAGTAGATCAAAGTATGCGTATACACTGAATATTTAAAGGATTTCCAAAAGAATAGAACATGTAGTTAGTTGCCGGTGGTCTTGATGAAGGAACCATCCTGATATTTGCCTCAGTGATCCAGGGAAACCGTGGAAAATCCAAACCAGGATGTCCACACAGAGCGAACCCCATCCTCCTGAATATGAGGTCAGTAACATAACAGCTGCACTGTCTCTTTGGCTCTTCCCTATTATACAATATGTTCTTTGATTTACACACAAATATCTTCTGATGAATAACAATATGCTCTTTATCGCTACACATCCTAAGGACATAAGAATCTCACAACTATGAAAACAGTGATCAAATACATACACAATTACGTATGCAACTACACTGTAACATTTTTCTTTATCACTTCACACAATCACCCAAACATCACTCAACAATATGAAAAGGTCAGTATGACTCCAAATTACATCAATCAACATTTCTTCATTCGCATATACGATAGTAGTTATCTTAAACAGAAGAACGGGAAACCAGCAGCAGAAACATCCTTGTCTAAAAATGCTTTACAAACTATACGCCTACCACAAGAACTGGCAGAAACTACATAAGGGACTCACATTAGTAGTAAATATATTCACTTAAAGTGTGAAGCCATATCTCTAGCAATAAATTTCAAATATTCTTCGAACTCCTTAATGTAAGCTGGTAACATACTATGAAGTAAAATCATAATGTGACTCGCATGTCAGAAGAAACTGGCAGAGTTACGTGAGGTAGAATGCTGATACTGTGTGAGTCATGCAGATATTTATCTTCTGATTAAGTTTCAGATTTGGTTAACTTTTATATATCCCCAAATACTTACAGGAGCTTTTTAAGTAAACAAATTATCGAGAAAAGCCTCTAATTTGGTAATAAATGACATTTACATTACTTTACTCTGTTCCCTGAGACTCTCACAGCTCGTTCTTAAAAATGTTTTTCAAGACTTAACATGTATGCAGGAAACCCCGCTTGGTATTTAATGCCTGATTTAATAAAGATAACACTCTTCCATTTTGAGATCCTTTCTGGAATACAGACTTGCAAAATTACGACAATCAGATAGTTTAATTATAGAGGTAGCGAAACTTCCGTCTTTTGTAACTATTTTGCTTGAGTACCAGACATGTTTCGTCTATTCATGTTTGGAATTTTCAGTGGTATTCATTTCTGTGTCCTGTTCATGGAACCATTCGCCGTTCTGTATGTGCTGCATGCACATAGTATAGGTTTCTTGCAGTAAATATTTCATTGCACGTAACCCATAATGCAAACTTGCAAAGGACGGTAGTTTTCTTATCTTTATGATAAAAAATTGAAGTTACGAACTGAGGAAAATTGTTGGAAATATTAACAATATTATATAAATTAGTATTCATACTGCCATGGTCACTAGCTCATAACACAAATGAAATCAATGTTAGTATCATTTAATGGAACTTCAAATTCAAAGGAATTGTTTATCAGATTAGGTGCTACAGCTAAAAATGTGTGAGACAGCAGAATGCAAAATGCTGCTGCACTTTCTCTTTGAAGTGTCTACTCGGTCATGTCTTGACACAGGTACCAACAACAACCCGTTAGTATTCTGAACCTCTCGTGTCATACAAATAGTTAATTGGGTTGCAGTATGATCATTTCTGCTACTGGCGCTGAAAAAAATACAGATGCAGCCAATGATGGAAATTTTAGAGCCACTGCTGAAACAAAGCTTTAATGTAATATATGTTAATATTTAATATACACCACTGGTAATCCATTCAAATGTGTCATAACGTTAAATATACACTGCAAATGCATATCCGTTGTAAGTGGTAGGTCAACTTTGCAAAACATGTATCCAAACCACTATTACGTTACGGTGTAACTGTGTGACATCTGCAACTGCTGACGGACTTCTAAGAGACATAACTGAAACAAAGTCAACAAATACCCTTATTTACATACACACCACTACCACTGCATTTACATGTGTCATTGTACGCATCTATCCAAACCTCTATTATCTATTGTTCACTCCAGTACGTATCATTTCTGCAAATGGCTTTGTGTTCTACGACCTACTGGAGTCTGGGACACAGTTAACTGAGTAGTACCTTTTTAACTACAAAACTCTATTTTTTAATATAAACTCTTTTCAGTGTGACGACCTTAAGCCACTTTACTGGGAGGGCCTGTATGCTCGTATGGTGCCACTCAACAAGTCAACGTCGGAGTCTAAGTCCTGCTGTATCTATAACCTCCCACTATTCACGTACTCCTTACTACAGAGTGCATACTTCATTGGGTCAAACAGATGGAAGGCGGAAGGTGCGAAATCCGGCCTTTGGGGTGGATGAGAAAGAAGAGTCCAGTGAAATTTTGTGAACTTCTCTCGGGTACCCTGGACCTGTGAAAGGCCTTCAGTTGTAGAAGTGGAAGTTCCGTTGCATTTTTCTGGCGACGAACACGCTGCTGTCTTTTTCAATTTCCTGAGGGTAGCACAATACACTTTAGATTTGATCATTGTACTGCCAGGGAGGACATCAAACAGAATAACCCCTTGTGTCATAGAAGGCTGTAGCCATGACTTTACCGTCTGAGGGTGCGTTCTTGAACTTTGCGCAACATTGCAGTAGTCGCAGCTTGTGCGATCGGCCGGCACATGTGCGGATCGGACAGGTTTGTCCAAAAATGTCTGAATGCCTAAGGGACCAAACTGCTGAGGTCATTGGTCTGTAGATTTACACACTACTTAAACTAAATTATGCTAAAAACGGCACACACACCCATGCCTGAGGGAGGATTCGAACCTGCTGCGGGAGGGGCCGCGCAATACGTGACATGGCGCCTGTAACCGCGCGGCCACTCCGCGAGGTGACAAGTTTACGGGTCACTGTTGTAATGATGACAGACGCCTCGCCCAACAACTCACAGAGTCTTTATTTGCTGCCAGGTCTCCGTAGACATTTTGAAAACGCCTATGAATCTATGCGCTTGCTACGGTTTTCCGACAAAATAAACTCTTGTTGGAATGCTCGTCGTTTACAGCCGCCATTTTAAAGCCTACTCATAATGCCGCCACCTATCGGAACTTCATGAATTATAGTGGCTGAAGCGGGAATATTCCCCGATATCCCACAACAAATTCCGAATTTTTTCATCCAAAATTGGTCGAGAAAAAATACGTAGCATTAGTTATCGGAGGCCCCTCGTAGTTAGATAGCACGAAAGCGTGGTAAAAACTTCGATAAACAGTTGGCGCATCACCTCAGAGTTGTTTCTGTGAGCTATAGAATACCTTCTGGATATTCCGTACCTCTCCTCTCTTCATTTATCTGTGGCCAGGTCCCAGATGGTGTGAAAGTGTAGCACGCACTATGGTAAACAGATGGCGTCATTCACTAACTGGCAGTTTTTAAAAGAAATGAGAGGTTATTAAAGTAACAACTACTTTTCAATAACTGCTCATTACAATCAGTTATTGTTTACAATCTCTAATTAGGCATTGAAATTTCACCAACCTTCTGTTAGAGGACCTCGCAAACTCAGTGTTCGGCTCTGGAGACAGGAGATTATACTAAAGTCTAATGTAAAATACACTATATGATCAAAAGTATTCGGGTACCTTACAAGTTCGTGGTGCCCTCCTTCGGTAATACTGGAATGCTTCATGAGGCCGGCCGGAGTGGCCGAGCGGTTCTAGACGCTTCAGTCTGGAACCGAGCGACCGCTACGGTCGCAGGTTCGAATCCTGCCTCGGGCGTGGATGTGTGTGATGTCCGTAGGTTAGTTAGGTTTAAGTAGTTCTAAGTTCTAGGGGACTGATTACCTCAGAAGTTAAGTTCAAATGGTTCAAATGGCTCTGAGCACTATGGGACTTAACATCTGTGGTCATCAGTCCCCTAGAACTTAGAACTACTTAAACCTAACTAACCTAAGGTCATCACACACATCCATGCCCGAGGCAGGATTCGAACCTGCAACCGTAGCAGTAGCGTGGTTCCGGACTGCGCGCCTAGAACCGCTAGACCACCGCGGTCGGCCCAGAAGTTAAGTCCCATAGTGATCAAAGCCATTTGAGGCAATGCTTCGTGACAGCTTCCCCTCTCGCAGGTATACATTCCGTCAGGTGCTGGAAGGTTTCTTGAGGAATGGCAGCCCATTCTTCACGGATTGCTGCACTGAGGAGAGGTATCGATGACGGTCGGTGAGGGCCGGCACGAAGTCGGCGTTCCAAAACATCCCAAAAGTGTTCTATAGGATTCAGGTCAGGACTCTGCGCAGGCCAGTCCATTACAGGGACGTTATTGTCGTGTAACCACCCCGTCACAGGCCGTGCATTATGAACAGGTGCTCGATCGTGTTGAACGACTCAAACGCCTTCCCCGAATTGCTATGCAACAGTGGGAAGCAAGAAGGTCCTTAAAACATCAATGTAGGCCCGTGCTGTGATAGTGCCACGCAAAACATCAAGGGGTGCAAGCCCCCTCCATGAAAAACACGACCACACCATAACACCACGGCCGCCGAATTTTACTGTTGGCACTACACACGCTGGCAGATGACGTTCACTGGGCATCGGATCGCCACATTGTGTACCACGATTCGTCACTCCGTACAACGTTTCCCACTGTTCATACGTCCAATGTTGACGCTCCTTACACCAAGCGAAGCGTCGTTTGGCATTTACCGGCGGGATGTATGGCTTATGAGCAGCCGTTCGACCATGAAATCCACGTTTTGTCACTTCCTGCCTAACTGCCATAGTACTGGATCATGATGCAGTTTGGAAATCCTGTTTGATGGTCTGTATATATGTCCGCCTGTTACGCATTACGACCCTCTTCAACTGTCGGCGGTCTCTGACAGTCAACAGACGACGTCGGCCTGTACGCGTTTGTGCTGTACGTGTCCCTTCACGTTTCCACATCACTACCACTTCGGAGATAGTTTAGGAGTGTGGAAATCTCGTGTATAGACGTGTGACACAAGTGACACCCATTCACCTGACCACATTCGAAGTCCGTGAGTTCCGCGGAGCACCCCATTCTACTTCTCACGATGCCTAATGACTGCTGAGGTCGCTGGTATGGAGTACCTGGCAGTAGATGGCAGCGAA
Source organism: Schistocerca cancellata (assembly GCF_023864275.1). Classification (NCBI taxonomy): domain Eukaryota; kingdom Metazoa; phylum Arthropoda; class Insecta; order Orthoptera; family Acrididae; genus Schistocerca; species Schistocerca cancellata. Next base: position 858,099,998 of record NC_064626.1, on the reverse strand, counting down.
ATGCACCTGCTATGAATAACGTATGTTTTTGGGGGTGTACGGTTACTTTTGATCACATAGTGTATTTTGGAATCTACTTAGACGAACTACTAAACTGGCAGAAAAATACATTGGAAAAAGTTAATCACCCCGAAATCATACTCAGTCACGGACTAAATTTCCAGTATGAAAATGATGATAAGAAGAAACAAAAGCCAGAACATCAGGCAACTAATCCCATCTAAGGTTTTCGCGACAGATAAGTTTCTTCCTTAGTTGTCAGCCAACAGTAGGGATTCAGAATGAAGAAGATAAAAGTAAGAACGTCTTCTTTCCATCTAGCTGCAGCATAACGTATCCAAACAGCACTCAAATTCTCCAAAATAAATTGTTCCACCACCGAATAAACTACAACTACTTCCTGAAAGGGGTCATGGTCTCCTGCAGCCCGCCAGCTCCCACAGAGGTGGAATGAAACGTTAAGGAAAATGTACCACTTCATGTGACTCTCGAATAACATTTATCGAATTAACTTCACTACGTATTTACCAGAGTTGTAAAAGGACCGGATCGGCAGTAATTTAATCTAAGCAAAATGCGATTAATGATAGGACATAACTTGAAAAAAAAAAAGATTACTTTGCAGAAACCTTGAATCTTGGACTCTATTCAGGAGACTTTTGTCATTAATTGCCGTAAATACCATTCGATACAACGTTAACCCAACTCTTGTTGATTTTTCCACTTCTGCACACAACCGATTTTTTTATACTTCGTATTTTGTCAATAAATCTGATCTAAATATCTTACAAAATACCTGAATGGCGACACATTTCAGCAGTATACATCTGTTCACTTGTTATATGCACAAAACTACATAAAACATAATTCATATACGTAATCTCAGTAACAGACATTTATCTTTAGTAACTGTCATTGCAATAGAACTTCTTGTATATGTACATACATCACAAAAAAGTTTTGAATCATCTCGGTTCCGAGAGTTCCAAAATCTGCACAGAAAATGGAATACAGACCAACATAAACATCATCTTCGCCCTTTTTTTCGCTCATAAAAATCACACATTGAATTTTGTACCACCATACAGCGAGACCTTCAGAGGTGGTGGTCCAGATTGCTGCACATACCGGTACCTGTAATACCCAGTAGCACGCCCTCTTGCATTGATGCATGCTTGTATTCGTCGTGGTGTACTATCCACAAGTTCAAAAGGCACTGTTGGTCCAGATTGTGTCACTCCTCAACGGCGATTCGGCGTAGATTCCTCAGATTGGTTGGTGGGTCACGTCGTCCATAAACAGACCTTTTCTATGTGTCCCAGGCATGTGCGATAGAGTTCATATCTAGAGAACATGCTGGCCACTCTAGTCAAGCGATGTCGTTATCCTGAAGAAAGTCATTCACAAGATGTGCGTGATTGGGGCGCGAATTGTCGTCCATGAAGACGAATGCCTCCTCAATATGCTGCCGATATGGTTGTATCGGTCGGAGGATGGCATTCACGTATCTCACAGCCGTTACAGCGCCTTTCGTGACCACCAGCAGCGTACGTCGGCCCCACATAATGCCACCCCAGGACATCAGGGAACCTCCACCTTGCTGCACTCGCTGGACAGTGTGTCTAAGGCGTTCAGCCTCACCGGGTTACCTCCAAACACGTCTCCGACGATTGTCTTGTTGAGGGCATATGCGACACTCATCGGTGAAGAGAACGTGATGCCAATCCTGAGCGGTCGATTCGGCATGTTGTTGGGCCCATGTGTACCACCCCGCATGGTGTCGTGGTTGCAAAGATGGACTTCGCCATGGACGTCGGGAGTGAAGTTTTGCGCATCATGTAGCGCACAGTTTGAGATGTAACATGACGTCCTGTGGCTGCAAGGAAAGCATTATTCAACATGGAGGTGTTAGGGTTCCTCGGAGCCATAATCCGTAGGTAGTGGTCATCCACTGCAGTAGTAGCTCTTGGGCGGCCTGCGCGAGGCATGCCATCGACAGTTCCTGTCTCTCTGTATCTCCTTTCTGGTGGAATGACTGGAACTAATCGGCTGTAGGACCCCCTCCGTCTAATAGGCGCTGCTCATGCATGGTTGTTTACATCTTTGGGCGGGTTTAGTGACATCACTGAACAGTCAAAGGGGCTGTGTCTGTGATACAATATCCATAGTCAACATCTGTCTTCAGGAGCTCTGGGAACGAGGGTGATGCAAAACTTTTCTTTGATGTGTGTGTTAAGGGTGCATAGTGGTTGTGAGAATCTTACTTGACCCATCTCAGACTGACGCAAGACGAAAAGTAATCGCGAAACGAACTCATCAGTATATCCATACAGAGTTGAAGTTTCATGAATTAAAGAGCATCTAAGCGGGTTAGTATCTTGAAATAATTTTTGGTGAGGAAGGTTCAGTTGTTTGCAGATGACGCTGTCGTTTATCGACAAATAAAGTCATCAGAAGATCAAAACAAACTGCAAAACGATTTAGAAGACATATCGGAATGGTGCGAAAAGTGGCAGTTGACCTTAAATAACGAAAAGTGTGAGTTCATCCACATGAAGGCTAAAAGGAACGCGTTAAACTTCGGTTACACGATAAATCAGACTAATCTTAAAGCCGTAAATTCAACTAAATACGTAGGTATTACAATTACGAACAATTTAAATTGGAAGGAACACACAGAAAATGTTTTGGGGAAGGCTAACCAAAGATTGCGTTTTATTGGCAGGACACTTAGAAAATGTAACCGACCTACTAAGGACACTGCCTACACTACGCTTGTCCGTCCACTTTTGGAATACTGTTGCGCGGTGTGGGTTCCTTACCAGATAGGACTGACTGAGTACATCGAAAAAGTTCGAAGAAAGGCAGCTCATTTTGTATTATCGCGAAACATGGGAGAGAGAGTCACAGAAATGATACAGGATTTGGGATGGACATCATTAAAAGAAAGGCGATTTTCGTTGCGACGGAATCTTCTCACGAAATTCCAATCACCAACTTTCTTCTCCGAATGCGAAAATATTTTGTTGACGCCGACTTACATAGGGAAGAACGATCACTAAGATAAAATAAGGGAAATCAGAGCTCGTTCGGAAAGATATGGGTGTTTATTCTTCCCGCGCGCTATACAAGATTGGAATAATAGAGAATTGTGAAGGTGGTTCGATGAACCCTCTGCCAGGAACTAAAATGTGATTTGCAGAGTACCCATGTAGATGTAGATTACGTTGTGCACTGATGTGCCAAGTGTTCTCGACAGTATGCTGGACGCTTACTGTTTGAGCATTATAAACAGTGAGATGAGAATAATAGCTTTGGATATTATAGTTAGTTAGCGTAGGACCTGTTCAGGCGTACGTCAACGAATTTCAGAGTTAATTAATGTTTGTGAGGCAGCGGCAATTAGTCCAGCCCTTTGTAGTAGTAGTAGCCGTTAACGAAAGATAGTAGTTAGGACCGTTGCAGAATCCGCCTGCTCAATGCTTTATCACCTTTGGTACCAGTATCTCCTGTGTTACCCATGGATTTCTAAATGTTTTTACCTACGTGGTGCTCTATTATCTTCGCTATCCCATCTCTCAAAGCTATCCATTAGTCTTATATTGTGTTCTTTTCCCATGTATCAGTCGAACGTTGCTTATGCTCCTTCTGAAACTCTCGGCAAGCTCTGGTTCTTTCAAGTTAACTGAACCCCATATACTTAATTTCCCACCTTTTTGCAATTTCCTCAGTTTTAATCTAAAGTTCAGAACCGTTAAATTATGAACTGAATCCACGTCTGCCCCTGGAAACGACTTGCAGTATAAAATCTGTTTCTGAAATCTCTATCTTATCATCCTGTAGTCGATATGAAACTTTCCATTGTCTCCAGGTCTCTTCCAATTACACGACATTGTTCCATGGTTCTTAAAGAAAGTGTTGGCAGTGATTAAATTGTGCTCTGTGCAAAAGTCTACCAGTCGGCTCCCTCTTTCATTTCTTTCCCCGGTCCATATTCATCTACATTTTTCCTTGTCTTTCTTTCCCAACTGACTAATCTCAGTCTCCCATCACAACCACGTTTTCGTCTCACTTAAGTGTCTGAATAATTTTCTTTATGTAATTATGCATTCTTTCAATCTCCTCATCATCTGCGGAGCTAGGTGGCACACAAACTTATACTGCAGTGGTGTGTGTCTAACTTGGCTACGATAATGCGTTCACTATACTGTTCATTGTTTATATTTATTCTTATCAATTACTAGACGTAACAAAACAATACGACTAATTGATTTTGTGTTTATAAGCCTGTACTCACCTGAACAGAAGTAGTGCACGCATTGCCGTCAAACTTCACTAATCCCCACCATAGTTAACTTTAGTCTACTTATTTCCCTATTTAACTTTTCTAGCCTGCCTGTGCGATTAAAGGATCTGACATTGCACTCTGCGTCCAGTAGAGTGCCAGTTTTGTTTTTCCTCATGACGACTTCCTTCAGAGTAGTCTCCACCCACAAATCCGAGTCTTGGGACTATTTTACCTCGGGACTATTTAACCTCAGGACTAGTTCACCCAAGAGGATTCCAGCATACCTTAACTATACAATAGAGTTGCAAGCCCTAGGGAAAAGTAATGACTGTAGTTTTACGTTGCTTTCCACAGTTCGTAGTATCAGCACAATAAGGGTATGGTGGCTGATGTTACAAGGCCAAATCAGTCATTCATCCAGACTGTTGCCCCCGCAACTTCCGAAAAGGTTGCTGCCCTCTTTTGTGTACAGTGCTTAGGTTAGTTTTACGTCTCCACTGACGCAACTCCGTTTTCTTCGTACCTGTAATGTGGATAATTGTATTGTAGAGAATCTCAAGCCAGACCATCTCCGTGAGGTCCACTGTTCAGGGAGGGTCTTATAAATGTTAAGTAATTACATTCAGAAATCACTTCAGTGCTTTAAAAATTTATTAATGTTTTAATTCTTAAGTGTATAAAAACGTACGAGTCCTACTTAACAATCAAATGATTCAGCTATTGGAGTATTATCAGAAATCTAAAAAGACTTGTAACACCACAGCTCTTATGCTGTATGGATTTATTTTGCTTTTGATTTATTTAATGTCACATTGTTGATCTTCTGTAAATGTGTTTAAATCGATAACATAAAATTGTGTACTCTTTTCTTTGTTAAAAAACTTTGGTGTCGTGTTTTGATTCTATGCAAAGTAGTGTATCTGTAATTTAAAGTTCTTTGTCCCATTTGGAGGGAGCAGAACTTATTGTATATAATTGTAATTTCGTGTGAATAATTTTTTGTAGAAGTGTTATATGTGAAAATGTTCTGTTTTATTTAATGTATTTGTTTGCTGTTATGTGAATTGCTGATCCTCACTTAGGGTTCTTAGTTAGTTTGTATGTAAATGGTGTAGTGGTTCCCCTCTGGAACGGGATGTGTAGCGCGCGCAAATTGTGGTTGGCATAGGTGGAAAAGGTGGAACTGATAGTCAGTCGGGGAAGAGCAGTCAGTCGGAAAGGAGCTACGAGTCTGTGCACTGTTAAGGTGCATATCGTGCTGATTCAGAGAGAGGCTTTTCCTGCTTCTTTCCAATGCCTCGGATGGGTGGATAAATGGCTGGAACTATTCTGGAATTTGTATGAATCATCGCCATGAAGATACGATGAAGCCCGGCAATTCTACCTGCAATTCCACCTACCAACATGCAGTTGCCACCACATTGCGCAATCACTGTAACGTAATACTATATTGATGTACAGTGAAGGATCAGCCTAATGGATGTGTTAGTGTGCTGAAATATAAGGTAATTCATATCGGAATTTATTTACCTACCTTGATTTTACTCCTCATCATAACACCTCTCAGGGTCCTCTCCGTTTGAAGTAAAGTGATTACTGAGTGTCCTTACTGAAAGTACATTGAAGCCTAGAGCTCTGTTAAATAATGCCTCTTGAACTTATTAAAGAGAAAGTTAAAGTCAATGATAATTGCTGAAAACAATTTTCTTAGTAAAACTGATTATCAAAGTTCTGTTGCTAACGGTAAAATTAAAAGTCCTTAAGTAAAGTAAATGAACACATTGTTGCCTGTAGTAAATTCTAAAAGGAGAGTCAGTTTCTTGCAATTTTGTCAACATTGTGTTTCGTTGTAGTAAAATTGAGAAAGTTGCAGTTGTGAAACGTTACATTCTCATGTATGTCAAGTGTTTGTCTCTCTTGTGCGCATATTAACAGTATAAAGACCACTCAGTTTGTGTAAACCCTGAAAGTGATAGTGTTTTTCGGTACCTGTTATAATTTTGGAAATAGTTCCTGCTGCTCTAACTGTTAACTTCAATCTTAAAACATTTGTGAGTCAGAGTTCATTGCACTCGCGTGTTGCTAAGTCTAGGTTGTGTCTGTTGTGTTGTCCATGATAGTTACTTATACCTACTTTCATAAACGAGAATGTTAATCTTTCTCTTGCCTAATTAGGCTGGCGACCGTTTCCCTTATTCTAGGAATAGTATAGCTAGGCAAAATTTTGTTTGTCACTATTCCAGTATTTACGTAATTCTTACTTTCATTTCCGATAAGCCACCTCCGTTAGGAACAACACGGTCAAACTAACAAAATTCCTCTCAGAGGGTAACACTGCTCTGTTGCTTTGTGCCATAGTTTCTTTTACAAAATTGTTTTCTGTTACAACCTGCTTCTGGCATTGAGGTTATGGTACAGTAGTTAGCAGACGGGGAGTGTTATACGTGGCGCCGCGTGACAGGACGTTGTTCAGTTTGCACCTACAGACGGAAAAAATTATAAGTAGTTAGTATTTTACAAACATTGAGTGAACATAAAACGTCCAGCGGCACGAACCTGTACATTACTTGACGGAACTAGTCGTGAAAGTTCAGTTTAAATTAAAAATAAAAGGTATCAGTACTTAATAATAGCTAAAATGGACAAGAAATTAGAATTAAATATAGACACGCGAGAGCAGAATGCAACCGAGAGCAGTTCAGGCAGCACACCAACAGATGGCATGACGCGCGAGTTAAATTACGTACGTTATCACGCAGACGTTAATAAACAGATCGAAGCTATGTGTGTAGCGCGTACTAAGCAAGACAATGTAAGCGATGTTGTCGAAGACAGTGGCTATGCTGATGTATCGAGGGATATGTTTGAATCACCAAAACCAGAAAGGGGTGTAGGATCGGAACACGAAAAGGCAGTAGAATCAAAAAGTGAAAAGACACCAGATTTGACTGATTTACTTAGAATACTGTCTGCGCAATTTGCAACGCAAAATGACAATATTAAGGCACAAATTACAGCACACAGTGACAATATTAATGCACAAATCGCAGCACTAGGGCAACAAAATGTAGAACAAAGACAGCTAATTGCAGCACAGGGGCAGTTAATTACAACACAGGGTAGTGATATTAGTAAACAAATGCAAGAGCAGGGTACCAGAATTAGTAAACAAATTGAAGAAGTCAACTCAAGGGTAGGAACAGTGAGTAATGAAATCAAAAGTATTATAAGCGAAATTACTGTCATCAATGGCAATATTGCCAATGTACAAGGACAAATTGATGACATTAACGAAAGATTTGACACTGAAGTAATTAAAATTCAAGATCAAATAGAACCCTTAGTCATCACTAAAGTAGACGAAAAGGTATTCGGTATTAAATCCGAAATACAAACAGAATGTAACCTGGAATTTGCACAGATCAAACAATCTGTAACACAAACAAGTAGAGAATTAACCAAACAGATTGTTACTTGCGAAAAGAAGTGTGAACATAACACTTCACAAATCCAAGGCAAAGTGTATGACTTGGAAAGAAAAATACAAACCGGACCTACACATTTTACTGAAAGAATGCCTCTCAGTAAAATATTAGAGGGCGAAGAGAAATTCGACCCTGCAAAGAGGCATAACGGATGGCACCCCCTAGACTTTGTAAAGAACTGCGAAAGAAATTTTCCTGAATATTTGTCTGATCAGGAAAAAATTAATGTTGTAATTAGTGCACTAACGGGAGAAGCAAAAAGATGGGGTTTGAATCTGGATACTAACCAGATGTATTTTGAAACGTTTAAACAAAAATTTATTGACGAATACTGGTCAGAACAAAAACAAGACCAGTTGTGGCGTGAGTTTTTAATGGCCAGGTTGTATGACATCAGGGGTAGGCAAACCATGAAAGAATTTTGCGAATCATGGTACAGAAAACTGATACACCTAAAAGCAAGAAGAACTGAAGCCGAGATCGTTTGGGTTCTTTGGCAGAAACTGCCTGAGGATTCGAAACGATATGTTGGAAGTACACACAGTAGTTTTTCCGCGTTCTTGGAAAGGGTAGAGGATGAAGATCACTGGCGAAGAAATCGCGAGTACCGTCCCCATAATAACAATAATTATTCGCGAGAAAGTAATGACCAAGCTGAACGACAGGAAAACGATAGATTTCGTGTAAACACGATTGAAAGAGGTCGTGCGAGAGGCAGGGGAAATTATACGACGCGCGGCAGAGGATACATAGCACGTAATTCCCAAACTACAAACGAAAAGGAAAACTAAAAACCGCGTGTGTTACGGGCCGGATTCACGCGGAAACCGGTTTTGGGCCCAAAGAAAAGAAGCCAAATATTAGATTCGAGAAGGAAAGATGTAAACTATGGGGCAGGAAGGTTAAGGACGCGCCTATAGCAGACGGGCGCAGAGTGATACATAGTAGCGTTCCCAGTGCGATGTCACGTGACCGTTCGTGCTCGGGCCAGCGGTTACCGAAGCAGCATACATTGCACTTGGCAGCAGACACAAATGGCAGACGTCAGAACAAGATGGCTGCCGAAGAGAGAGACAGAAGAGGCGGGATCGGACACTTCCGATGGCCGGTTTCAGTAGTAGATGAATGTAGAGATGAAAATAAAGTTAATATGTCATATGATAATGATAACTCGGTATCGGAATCGTGTGAAAAGACTTTTTTAAAGAATGAAAGGGAGCCAGAAAAGGCGAGTGGAAAGGAGAACATTTGTACTGTTAATGATGTGTATGAAGTAAAAGACGTAAATGTGGGGGAAATTGTGATGAATAAAGAGGAAAGGGAGGTAGAATATGCCACGCAAAAGACGTGTGCACAATTAATAATAGGTAAAAATGAGGTAGAGGAGGACGTTAGTAATCATGACATTATGAGCAGTGCAGATGAAATTATTGTTGATGGAAAGGTGTTTAATAGTTTTGATGCAGAAGGGTCTAGTAAGAATTTCGCACGATTACCTGAAAATGACAGCATGGAAGAAAATGAAATGAAAATTATTGAAGTATGTGACGATTATACTAAGTATGAAGTTAAGGCTGAAATCGTTCAAAGTGATATTACAGAAGTGCCTGACTGTCCAAACGATGTGCATTGTGTAGAAAATGAGTCGGAAAACGAAGTGACTGAAACATCTAGTGATAATCTGCCTCACTGTCTAAAAGTTGCTTTCCTGCTCGAATCTGATAACGAAATAGAACCTAGTGATAGCTCAGACGAAGGAGAGACGACAGATTCAGATACAGATGAGTTTTCGGAGGTCGACAAACATAATTATACCTTTACAGAAAGAGGTTACGAAAAAATTAACGACATCTTTTCGAAACAAAATCCGGAATGTGTAACTGAAACAAAACCGAAAGAGCCGCCGGATGATACTATATTAGGGCGGGCTTTACTAAATGAAATGACAGAAATAGATTTACAGAAACCTAAAGAATGTTCAGAGATAAATATAGTAGACCATGAACTGTTAAAGATCTGTAAAGAAGTAGAGGTCCACAAACCCAAAAAGCCACCTGACATACAACTGAAATTAGTAGGTAATATTTCCTGGAAAGACATTATGGTTGAGCAGGATTTATTATGGGAAGAACAGGAGGAAAAGGAACAGAAAATTATTAAACAAACTATAATACCTGTAAATGTTTGTAACACTGAACTGCAAGTACTTTTAGACACAGGATCCCAAATCAGTGCCATATCAGAATCTTTCTTTAATCATATTTCATGTAATCCAGGGTTAGTAATAATGTCTGTTAGTGGAGTGAAAATTATAGGAGCTACTGGTAGGTCCAGCAAGCCCATTCAAAAACAAGTATTAATGGACTTTGAAATAGGAAGCCAAAAATTTGAACATGATTTTTTAGTGGTCCCTGAACTAAGTGCTGAAATGATCCTAGGTATTGATTGGCTAGACAAGGAAAAAGTAATTTTAGATTGTGGTAGTGGAACTGTTAAGATTAATAGGGAAACCGAAACAATAGAAATTAGGTTTGAAGGTGACAACCAGGTCCAAGCTGTGAATGTAGAACCCATTTTATTAAAAATAGAATCTGAAAATGATGGTTTATCCCAACTATATGAAATATACCATGTGAGAGGTTTATTGCAGGATGATCAAAAAACTGACAGTTTTAGGGAAATTGTTGATGTTATCCAAGAAATATCATGTAAACAGAAAGATGATTTATTTAATATCTTGAATAGTAATAAGAAAGTGTTCTCTGATAAACCGGGTGTCGTAAATAATTTTGAATACCGTATGGATATCCTGGAACATGAACCATTCTTTGTCAGACCATATCCAATACCTATAGCTAAGAAAGAGGCAGTACAAGCTGAAATTGATAAAATGTTGGAATGGGGGGTAATAGAAAGAAGCAATAGTGAATACAATAGTCCACTTATTATAGTCAACAAAAAGGATGGAGGTGTAAGAGTAGTCATCGATGCACGGACATTGAATAAAATTGTCAGGAGAGAAGTAGATAGGCCTGAAAATTTAGATGATTTATTACAAAAGTTTCATAATGTGAAATATCTAACCAGTTTAGACCTTACTGCTGGCTATTGGCAGATCCCATTACACAAAGATTCTAGGAAATATACAGCTTTTTTGTTTGCAGGAAAATGTTACCAATACAAAGTTGTACCATTTGGTTTGAATACTTCTGTTTCTGTTTTCATTAGGGCTTTGGATTCTGTATTAGGAAAAGAACTTTGTGCCAGATTGACTGTATATGTGGATGACCTATTGATTGCTACTGATAACTGGGAAGAACATTGTGACCTGTTAAACAAAACCCTTATTGCTCTTCAAGCAGGGGGCATGACGTTAAAGTTAAAAAAGTGTGAATTTGTGAGACAAGAAATTAAGTTTTTAGGACACATAATAACCACATCTGGGGTTAGCAAGGACCCAGAAAAGCTTAATGCTATTGAAAAGTGTCCTCCTCCAAAGAACAGGAAACAGTTGAAAGCGTTTTTAGGTCTTTGTGGGTTTTACCGCAAATTTGTGAAAGGGCAAGCTTTTAACTGCCCACATTTGAATAGCTTGTTAAAGAAAAATAGTGTATATATTTGGACATCTGAATGTCAGGAAGATTTTGAAAATTTGAAAACTGAGTTAGTAAGGGAAAACATTTTGCATCATCCAGTTTTAAGTGAGCCATTCCACATGATTACGGACAGTAGTGCTTATGGTATTGGTGTTGAAATATTTCAGGAAAACACAGAATCTGGGGAAACTGAACATAATACCATTGCTTTTGCTAGTAGAACTTTAACTAAATATGAGAAAAACTATACTATTTCAGAGAAGGAGGCTTTAGCAATCATTTGGGGATTAAAGAAATTTAGGAATTATTTATGGGGACATAAAACTATAATTCATACAGACCACAAGGCATTAACCTTTTTAAAAAACTGTCGACTGTTTACCGGCAGGTTGAATCGATGGGCCTTGTACTTACAACAGTTTGATTATGAGATATTATACATTAAAGGTAGTGACAATTATGTAGCTGATGCTTTATCACGGTTGCCTGAGGGTATGAACAACTTACCAAGGGAATATAATGAAGATGGCCAATTCCATGTAAGATATATTACGGAGGTTCCAGGTAGGAAAAGAATTGAGCAAATTTGTAAAAGTATGAGGTTCCACCAGAATGAGGATGAAATTTGGAAATCAGTGAAAGTTAATTTTAGTAACCCGAATTACCCACAAATCTGTAGATTTTACAAGATATTTAATGGAATTTTATACAGGAGAAAGAATACCAGCACTGAAGAATGGAAGGTGTGTTGGCCTAGGCAATTTGAGACTGAAGTAATTGATTATTTTCATCTTGCCTTAGGGCATTGTGGTCCCAAGAAGTGTATCGAAAAATTAACTGATGTGGTTGTGATTAATGTAGGTGCTACTAAGAAAATTACTGAGAGAATAAGATCTTGTGATGTATGTCAGAGGGCAAAAGTAACAAATAAAATAAATCAAGGTTTCATGCAGAATACAGTACCAGAGGACACATTAGAATTATTGTCAGTGGATTTGTATGGTCCTTTACCTAAAACCTTAGGTAATTGGTCTTACATTGTTGTAGTATTGGAAGTGTTCTCCAAATTTATTAAATTATTTCCAATCAGAAAAGCCACTGCTAAAGCAGTCTTTAACAAGATGACTGAGTATTTTAACGCTATTGGTAAACCTAAAGCAGTTTTATCTGATAATGGACCACAGTTTACCTCAAAAATCTGGAAGGAAGGTATGAAGCAACATGGTGTTCAAGTTAAATATATTTCAGCTTACCACCCGGCTAGTAACCCTGTCGAAAGATATATGCGTGAATTAGGAAGGCTAGGTAGAACCTACTGTCACCATAACCATAAGGCTTGGGGCAGATTTGTAAATGACTTTGAAAAGACCATGAACACCTTATACCATGAAACCACCGGTTTTACCCCTGAAGAAATTCTGTTGGACCGTAAAAGTAAAAGTATTATTGAAGAGATCTTGCAATTCCACCCTATTGTAGGAATTAACCTGCATGAGAAAAAAGAGTTAGTTAAGAAAAGAATGAAAGAGAAAGCGGCCGCTAGATCTAAAAGGCATGACAATAACCTCAAAACAACTAAATTTAAACTTGGAGATTATGTTTTAGTAAAGACCCATGAAAAATCTAGCGAAATTAATAATGAAATTTCTAAATTCAAATATATTTACAATGGACATTTTGAAGTGCAAGGAACTCCACATGCAAATGCTTATTTTCTTGTGTACCCTAGGTCAAGGAAGCCTTTAGGAGTTAGAAATATAGTTGACCTGAAAAAGTATGTCCACAGAAACCAATGATGAATGAAATGTACAAGCCTCAGGGGACATGCACTCTTTGCATTGTCAGGTGCCTGACGAGCACCAGGGACCCGAGTTGTTGTCAGCACTACTTCCATTTCTTTTCGTGATGCCAACCTTCCTCTTCATCATTCAGAACTTTTACTATCTTCTTTCCTTCTTCTCTATCAGAGTGTATTGAATAGTGTGGAAATAATGTAGAATACTGTGGGTATACTAGAAAATGACCAAGAATAATGAAAGTATAGTGGGTACTGTAAAGGAAAAATGTAATGGAAAAGTAAAGGGAAAAGTATAGATGAGAAAAGAATAAGAATATTGAAAAGAAAAGGTAAATGAATGCCATAATATAATTAAATGTAAATGTTTTTGAAAAAGAAAGGGGCAAATATGGTATTGAAAAACTGTATATGTGTTTAAAACTGAGGAGATGAACCTGACTAAGGTATGGGAAATAAGTGTGTGAGGTATGTGTCTAGTGTCAGCAAAAGAGTTGGCAGAAATCACTTGCAATAGGATATGAAATTATTGTCCTGATCTTGATGTATGTAATGACCTAACTGTGTGTGGAAAAGCAATGATAAAGGAGTAGTAAGAAATACTTTATCCTAACTTGATCCTGAATATGACATTTAATTCTTTCTCGATTAATGTATATGTTACCTGATTGTGTCATTTGAAAAGAAATGGTTTTGTTGCCAGTGTATAATTACTGTTTCAAAGTTGCAGGTTTTAATGTATTATACCATTAATGCAAATTTTACCAAAGATGTGGCAGAATGATGAAAAACTTGGAAATGATGACAATAAACTGCTCAAAAATGTGTTGATGGGCAGTAAAACAAGACAAAATAATAAAAATGCTGTGGTCCTGAAGTTGAGGACTACAAAATATACTATGTGAGCAGTAGCAAAAGGACTTGCCATTGTGGGGCAAGGAGCTGATAAGTGGCCATGAACTGCCAAACCTAGAGGATGGGGCAGTGTGTCAATTTAAAAATGTGTTTTTTTTTAGTGTTCTTTATCTAAATTGTGTATTTGTGCCTAAATGTGTATGTAAAAAAAAGACTGCTAAACCAATAATGGGCAGAATGTGTAACATGGACTGCTAGTGCTGAGGCAAGCAGTGAATTAAGTTAGGTTTTTTGAGCAATATGTTATGAACTGACTATTCTTATTGAAGTCAGTGAAAAGTTATAAAATATATATGCATTCTTATTTAAATGGATGTAGATGTTTTGATACTAGGTTTTTTGAAATAACGTAAAGTTTTCGGCTGCCTTGTTTTAAAACACAGCAGTGATGATTAAAGATAGGCTCTGAATATGTTAGTGTGTTTATGTATAACAAATATTTTGGACTGCTATTAATGAAGAGCAGCTTTATTTTGAAACATCCTTGCAAAGTTACTTTGGTATTTAAAGAGTCAGTTGGAAAAAGGTTCTCATAGTTGTTTGTATAAATAATTGTGCATATCCGGATGCAAACTGAAATTTTCAATATTTCATTAATTGCTGAACCTTGTAAAATGTACTGTGATAATTAATATGCTTGTGTGTCTGTGAAATTTTACATTCCTCTAAAATTATTGAGAGACAAACTTCTGTTTTGCTAACTTAGAATGTTCTGTGTTGTGGTATATGTGTTTATTCTTTTATTTTATTTTGAAGGCTATACCTTTTCTACTAATATGTAGATTAGTTTGTGTACCGTTTGTCAATTATTTGAACTGTGTGTGTATGAAATGAACATGCTTAAAGATATCTTGTGTAATGATGCAAAATTAGTTTCCTTAAACCAGTGTGAAATTGAAAATTGCTTTAGATGCCTTATTTTGAAAATCTTTTGGAAGAATGATATGAAGTTTCTTAGTGCATATACTGTATGTTTGTAATGTGTGTGTGTTTTTTTTCCCAACTGAAGTTGGATGGAATATTTTTTTTTTTTGCAGCCAGCACCACTTAGGTGTTATAGATGTATCCTTGAAGTATCCCTGATGGGAAACTTCAACGAAACATGGGGCATGTGTAACACCACAGCTCTTATGCTGTATGGATTTATTTTGCTTTTGATTTATTTAATGTCACATTGTTGATTTTCTGTAAATGTGTTTAAATCGATAACATAAAATTGTGTACTCTTTTCTTTGTTAAAAAACTTTGGTGTCGTGTTTTGATTCTATGCAAAGTAGTGTATCTGTAATTTAAAGTTCTTTGTCCCATTTGGAGGGAGCAGAACTTATTGTATATAATTGTAATTTCGTGTGAGTAATTTTTTGTAGAAGTGTTATATGTGAAAATGTTCTGTTTTATTTAATGTATTTGTTTGCTGTTATGTAAATTGCTGATCCTCACTTAGGGTTCTCAGTTAGTTTGTATGTAATGGTGTAGTGGTTCCCCTCTGGAACGGGATGTGTAGCGCGCGCAAATTGTGGTTGGCATAGGTGGAAAAGGTGGAACTGATAGTCAGTCGGGGAAGAGCAGTCAGTCGGAAAGGAGCTACGAGTCTGTGCACTGTTAAGGTGCATATCGTGCTGATTCAGAGAGAGGCTTTTCCTGCTTCTTTCCAATGCCTCGGATGGGTGGATAAATGGCTGGAACTATTCTGGAATTTGTATGAATCATCGCCATGAAGATACGATGAAGCCCGGCAATTCTACCTGCAATTCCACCTACCAACATGCAGTTGCCACCACATTGCGCAATCACTGTAACGTAATACTATATTGATGTACAGTGAAGGATCAGCCTAATGGATGTGTTAGTGTGCTGAAATATAAGGTAATTCATATCGGAATTTATTTACCTACCTTGATTTTACTCCTCATCATAACACCTCTCAGGGTCCTCTCCGTTTGAAGTAAAGTGATTACTGAGTGTCCTTACTGAAAGTACATTGAAGCCTAGAGCTCTGTTAAATAATGCCTCTTGAACTTATTAAAGAGAAAGTTAAAGTCAATGATAATTGCTGAAAACAATTTTCTTAGTAAAACTGATTATCAAAGTTCTGTTGCTAACGGTAAAATTAAAAGTCCTTAAGTAAAGTAAATGAACACATTGTTGCCTGTAGTAAATTCTAAAAGGAGAGTCAGTTTCTTGCAATTTTGTCAACATTGTGTTTCGTTGTAGTAAAATTGAGAAAGTTGCAGTTGTGAAACGTTACATTCTCATGTATGTCAAGTGTTTGTCTCTCTTGTGCGCATATTAACAGTATAAAGACCACTCAGTTTGTGTAAACCCTGTAAGTGATAGTGTTTTTCGGTACCTGTTATAATTTTGGAAATAGTTCCTGCTGCTCTAACTGTTAACTTCAATCTTAAAACATTTGTGAGTCAGAGTTCATTGCACTCGCGTGTTGCTAAGTCTAGGTTGTGTCTGTTGTGTTGTCCATGATAGTTACTTATACCTACTTTCATAAACAAGAAAGTTAATCTTTCTCTTGCCTAATTAGGCTGGCGACCGTTTCCCTTATTCTAGGAATAGTATAGCTAGGCAAAATTTTGTTTGTCACTATTCCAGTATTTACGTAATTCTTACTTTCATTTCCGATAAGCCACCTCCGTTAGGAACAACACGGTCAAACTAACAAAATTCCTCTCAGAGGGTAACACTGCTCTGTTGCTTTGTGCCATAGTTTCTTTTACAAAATTGTTTTCTGTTACAACCTGCTTCTGGCATTGAGGTTATGGTACAGTAGTTAGCAGACGGGGAGTGTTATAGACTGTATGACGGTACAAGGCAGTGCAGCAGTTTAAGAGTTTAAAGTCCATCGACATCGAGGTCATTAGAGAGGCCATTATTAGTGCTGCTATTACTCTTTTGCTGTTACACCAGCACAGTTTAGTTACAGTGTTCCAGTAGTCCTACATTAGTGAAATATTTCGGGACGTCTTCAAATTCAGCCTGAAGAATCACTACAGGTAATTACGGTTCGGCAGCGTTCTGCAAAGCTCCAAGCGCAGCCAGGCAGGCCCGCAGCTGAAGTGCCGCGTTTAACGACGTGACAGCTCCCGCCCCCGACTGCCGTGTTGGCTGAAATTTTTCCGGAGAGCAAATTTCGCTGGCGCAACGGCCGACTCATTAACGAAGCACTGTTTGGTGGGGGCGACCATCGAAAGCTTATTGACGACACTCCGCCGGTATATTGAAATTTTAATTACGCGTCGATGTCGGCTTCGTTAGCGCTGTCACAAATGGCAAGTGAAGTGGCAGGCACCATCAAATGTTCGTGGCAAAAAAAAGGAGTTTAGGACTCGAGTGCGGAGGAGACCCAATCACAGTGAGCCGGGCATCCCAGTGGGGGATGGCGAAGAGTCTCTCCGCGGAGAACAGCGGCCTGAAACGACTCCTAATAATGAAACAAGGCCCCTGGAACGGTTTTCCGGCTGCGAAATCTGATGCGTAAAGCAGTGAACACTCGAACTCCTTCTGTGTCAATTGACAACGAGCGAATGGTGTTTAAAATGGAGAAATCTAGAAGCGTCGTGTGTTCTAAAGTTGAATAATATGAAAGGTTTTAGATGAATTCATTGACATGTAATCAAGTCACCGTACTATGGCGGGGAGTGTCAGGTTTCTCTAGGACATGTCCCTCTTCCAGTTGTGAGCTCCAATATCAAGTTTCTCTGGTTTATGGCTCGTCATCTTTCCGCATGATGTACGTATGGGACATTAATACACTTTGTACGTGTGCACACAGAGTCACTCTGTAATAGGGCTCGTCAGTAAGTAATTTTACTTATTTTCCGTTTTAATCGGTAAGGATGTAGTTTGGTCCTAGTAGCATCGGTGACCTAGAAACACGCAGGGGTTTTGTACGTAAAGAACATCAACTGCGGGCTCAGATAGAGCCACTATGCTGCAAACAGTTCCCATGTTGTGCGGTGGGTAACGGTGGAGAATCGGCGAATAAGACGCGTGGGGTCGCCTTATCGACACGGTATAATATGAAGATTATAGGTACGTAAGAAATCTTAAAACTAAAACTCTTTTCCCCTTTTTTTCTTATTTTCAAATTTATTGGTATTCGGAACGCGCCCATACAACCATGTCAACACTGGAAATGTCCTCCTGCCTTCGGATGACAACGGCTATCCGAGCACGCATATCATATTTCTAAGAGGGAGTTCATGATATTTAATCATTCTGTGCGAATATGTGGTGGATTGTGCAGCAGACGCAGGTATCTGGCGAGCCCAGGATATTTATATTTCGGATATACAGTATGTGAACAAAAGTATCCGGACATCTGGCTGAAAATGACTTATAAGTTCACTGCATCCTCCATCGGTAATTCTGGAATTCAATATGATATTGGCCCACCCTTACCCTTGATGACAGCTTCCACTCTCGCAGGCATATTTTCAATCAGCTGCAACCCATTCTTCAGTATTCAGAGAGGTATCGATGTCGGTCGGTGATGCCTGGCACGAGGTCGGCATTCCAAAACATCCAAAAGATGTTGTATAGGATTCAGGTCAGGACTCTGTGCAGGCCAGTCCATTACAGGGCTGTTATTGTCGTGTAACAACTCCGCCACAGGCTGTGCATTACGAACAGGTGCTCGATCGTGCTGAAAGATGCAGTCGCCATCCCCGAATTGCTCTTCAACAGTGGGAAGCAAGAAGATGCTTCAAACATCAATGTACGCCTGTGTTGTGATAGTGCCACGCAAAACAGCATACGGTGCAAGCCCCTCCATGGAAAACACGATCACACCATAACACCACCACCTCCGAATTTTACTGTTGGCACTACATACGCTGGCAGATGACGTTCACCAGGCATTCGCCATACTCACGCCCTGCCATCGGGTCGCCACATTGTGTACGGTGATTCGTCACTCCACACAACGTTTTTACACTGTTTGATCGTCCAATGAGCCGCGCTGCTGCTACGGTCGCAGGTTCGAATCCTGTATCGGGCATGGGTGTGTGTGATGTCCTTGGGTTAGTTAGGTTTAAGTAGTTCTAAGTTCTAGGGGACTGATGACCACAGCAGTTGAGTCCCATAGTGCTCAGAGCCAGATCTGTCCAATGTTTACGCTCCTTACACCAACACGAAGCGAGACGTCATTTACCTGCGTGATATGTGGCTTATGAGCAGCCACTCGACCATGAAATCCTAGTTTTCTCACCTCCCGCCTAACTGTCATAGTACTTGCAGTGGATCCTGATGCAGTTTGGTGTTCTTGTGTGATGGTCTGTATAGATGTCTGCCTATTACACATTACAACCCTCTTCCATTGTAGGCGATCTCTGTGAGTCAACAGACGAGGTCAGCCTGTACTCTTTTGTTCTGTTCGTGTCTCCTAACGTTTCCGCTTCAAGACCACATCGGAGACAGTGAACCTAGGGATGTTTAGGAGGGTGGAAACCTCGCGTACAGACGTATGACGCAAGTGACACCCAATCACGTTGAAGCGTATATATATATATATATATATATATATATATATATATATATATATATATATATATATATATATATATATACGAAACAACCACAACTAAAAACTGGTGGAAAAACAATAAATTGGAAATAGACAAATCTATATTCAAAGGCGCAACTTCATGGCTACCTAGAGTAACAAATTAAGAATAGCATGCTTATAGATTGACTAGAATAAAGGAATAAATAACACATACACAGCTTCTGATGGCCGACAAACTGTGTTGGGCTATTGAGCAGTGATTAATTTAAAATAGCCACAACATACGCTAACCATGATAGTGGCGCACTGAAAGACAAGCGTCGAGCAAGGACCATGATCACCCAGTAATCAAAACTAGCAGGATTCCCTTACATAGCAGACGTGCCAACACATCCGTTCATACCCCAGAATCAACTTGTGCAATATACATCATTGACATATTTCAAATAATATTTTAAAACAACATACTTAAATACCTTTGTTTACCACAAGCCTTGGCAACGGCCTTGCCGCAGTGGATGCACCGGTTCCCCTGAGATCACCGAAGTTAAGCACTGTCGGGCGTGGTCGGCACCTGAATGGGTGACCATCCAGGCCGTCATGCGCTGTTGCCATTTTTCGGGGTGCACTCAACCTCGTGATGCCAATTGATGAGCTACTCGACCGAATAGTAGAGGCTTCGGTCAAGAATACCATCATAACGACTGGGAGAGCGGTGTACTGACCCCATGCCCTCCTATCCGCATCATCCTTGAGGATGAAACGGCGGTCGGATGGTCCCGGTAGGCCACTCTTGGCCTGAATCCGGAGTGCTTTTTTTACCACAAGCCTTAATTACACTACTGACCATTAAAATTGCTACACCACGAAGGTGACGTGCAACAGACGTGAAATGTGGTGGTGGTGGTGGTGGTTAGTGTTTAACGTCCCGTCGACAGCGAGGTCATTAGAGACGGAGCGCAAGCTCGGGTTAGGAAAGGAATGGGAAGGAAATCGGCCATGCCCTTTCAAAGGATCCATCCCGGCATTTGCCGGAAACGATTTAGGGAAATCACGGAAAACCTAAATCAGGATGGCCGGAGACGGGATTGAACCGTCGTCCTCCCGAATACGTGAAATGTAACCGACAGGAAGAAGATGCTGTGATATTCAAATGATTAGCTTTTCAGAGCATTCACACAACGTAGGCGCCGGTAGCGACACCTACAACGTGCTGACATGGGGAAAGTTTCCAACCGATTTCCCATACACAAAACAGCTGTTGACCGGCGTTGCCTGATGAAACGTTGTTGTGATGCCTCGTGTAAGCAGGAGAAATGCGTACCATCACGTTTCCGACTTTGATAAATGTCGGGTTGTAGCCTATCGCGATTGCGGTTTATCGTTTCGCGACATTGTTGGTCGCGTTGGTCGAGATCCAATGACTGTTAGCACAATATGGAATCGGTGGGTTCAGGAGGGTAACACGGAACGCCGTGCTGGATCCCAACGGCCTCGTATCACTAGCACTCGAGACGGCAGGCATCTTATCCTCATGCCTGTAACGGATCGTGCAGTCACGTCTCGATCCCTGAGTCAACAGATGGGGACGTTTGCAAGACAACAACCATCTGCACGAACAGTTTGACGACGTTTGCAGCAGCATGGACTATCAGCTCGGAGACCATGGCTGCGGTTACCCTTGACGTTTCATCACAGACTGGAGCGCCTGCGATGGAGTACTCAACGACGAACCTGGGTGCACGAACGGCAAAACGTCATTTTTTCGGATGAATCCAGGTTCTGTTTGCTGCATCATGATGGTCGCATCCGTGTCTGGCGACATCGCGGTGAACGCACATTGGAAGCGTGTATTCGTCATCGCCATACTGGCGTATCACCCGGCGTGATGGTATGGGGTGCCGTTGGTTACACGTCTCGGTCACCTCTTGTTCGCATTAACGGCACTTTGAACAGTGGACGTTCCATTTCACATGTGTTGCGACCCGTGGCTCTACTCTTCATTCGATTCCTGCGAAAGCCTACATTTCAGCAGGATAATGCACGAACGCATGTTGCAGGTACTGTACGTGCCTTTCTCGATACGGAAAATGTTCGACTGCTGACCTGGCCAGCACATTCTCCAGATCACTCACCAATTGAAAACGTCTGGTCAATGGTGGCCGTTCAAGTGGCTCGTCACGATACGCCAGTCATTACTCTTGATGAAGTGTGCTATCGTGTTGAAGCTGAATGAGCAGCTGTACCTGTACACGCCGTCCAGGCACTGTTTGGCTCAATGGCCAGGCGTGTCAAGGCTGTTATTACGGCCTGAGGTGGTTGTTCTGGAAACTGATTTCTCAGGATCTATGCACCAAGATTGCGTGAAAATGTAATCAGTATAATATATTTGTCCAATGAATACCCGTTTATCATCTCCATTTTTTCTTGGTGTAGCAATTTTAATGGTCAGTAGTGTAGTTAACAGGTTGGGCTGTGTTATTGAAGCCACGCAAATGAGGCAGTAAGGTGTACAATTCTACATTGCCATTTAACGCGAGTCGTGACGAGGATAAGGGAGAATCCAGCTAATTAATTGAAAGTAACTACTTGGATCCAGTATTTGGCGATGCTCTCAAAATCAACAGACAAAGATGAGAGTCAAGTTTACTCTCGCAAACAGCACACGCAGAACACGAGCATAAGGTGAACATTAAATAGACTGCTCTTTGTTCAATCATTTACACACCGATGAAACTAATAATCTTCGCCGAATTACTGTTAAGGCCGGAATGCCCAGTTGCTTGCAAATAACGCAAAATAATGGTCAAAACGTCTTACTTTAAGTCCGACGACGTCCGTAGGATACGAATTTCAATGAACAACCAGTCCTCATCCCCTTTGATCCATCTGCGACCAGGACAGTAACATTGGCTGCTATCACGGCCTTAACGATGCATCACACCTGGCACGAGTCACACCAAACATCAACAAAACCTGTACGATCCCAGACGTCCGCAATTAGAGTTCGTCTTCCAGACCGACGCTCTCTCGGAAACACGGCAGGCAGCCGGCTGCAACAACGCCACAGCGCCGTCTGGGTAGGGTAAGGAAACAACAGAGCGCGAAGCGGCAATTTCAAAAGTAAAGCGCTACAAACAATGAGGAAACGCAGAGAACCAGCCGTGAAATTTCGTCACGGTTCGCACCTGACCACGTTCGAAGTCCGTGAGTTCCACGGAGCGACCCATTCTGCTCTCTCACGATGTCTAATGACTTCTGAGGTCGCTGATATGGAGTACTTGGCAGTAGGCGGCAGCAAATTTCACCTAATATGAAAAACGTATGTTTTGGGGGGTGTCAGGATACTTTTGATCACATAGTGTAGCATAAGGGCTGTTGACTTATTGCGAGACAGGCCACGCTCTCTCAATGAAATCTGCTAGCGCAGTGCTAAGACACAGTTCTTGCAGCTTAGACATTGGTTAGACAAACGGGTGTTGCCGAGAAAGTGACTAGAAGCGGAGAGTTGGAGTAACAGGTGCAATTCTATAAATAGCTGTAATTTTGGAAGCAATTTCATTGGCAGTCCTGCAGTTCTACCGGTCCGTTGTGGCTAAGTCAGATGAGGAGACCACATAGAGCCACCAGTAACCATCACGAGTACGAGTATCAGCGTCCAGCACCAATTCCAGCTTGTGGACTTAACATCACGGTGCAGCTTCCCACCCCAGGTTCACTTCATCACCAAGCCAGACCATTGCCTAGAGTGCAGTGGGTCGTTTCCCAAGCACGGCAGCCACCTCCTACCACTGTGGTGTGCGTGTCGCGGCACTAAGCACCAATGGACTTTGGGACACAGTCATTCATAGCAGAGGTGGCAACCTTGGCAAGATGCCCGAAAATCTTTGTGCGCCCCTGAGTGGCGCATTGGGGTCAAATACCACACACTTCGCGTAGGCATCAGCAAAGCTGGACACACGCGATGCTGCCAACTGCCTGGTCATTGGTTGGCATCTCGCCGGTCACCCAGCTCTGCTGACTTCTAGTGGGGGCGTGGTCACTACTCCGCACCGACGTAACATAGAAGTAGGAGTAAAATAAGGTGTTCATTTGGGCAGCCGAGTCTCTTTGGGCCTTCGCTGGCCTACTATCCCACCTCAACCTTCCGCCACCTGCCATCCTACATCATAGATTACAGCCATCTGTCCACCACGTTAAAATCTCAAAAAGTCCACTCATTATCAAAATAATTTCACTAAATACGTTCGAGACTTGTAGCAGGAACGGGTCGAATGTAATTTCAGCTTAGAAGGAACGAAACTGAAGATAGGACATAATGAGATGTATAATAAAAATATAACGTTTACTCTATAGCAAACTTGAATCTTAGACTTGATTCAGAAGTATTTTTGTCATTTATTGCCTTAAGCACTACTCTATATTGTGAAAACCCAACTCTCTTTCGGCTTTCCACCAATATACACAGCCAATTTGTCTCTAGTTTGTATTCTGTCATCAAATCTGAGTCTCTTACCGGATACCAAGTAGTCGACACACATGAATAGCAAGTATACACCTATTCACTTGCTATTTACGTAACGTTTCATGACATATAATTGATATATTTGACCTCATAGTCGTTTTTCAGTAGGAAACAGAAGAGAGGGAGAATAAACTAGGCGAAGAGTACCGAAGTTTCCGACTTTGGCCGCAGCCAGCGTCATGGTCACAGTTAGAATGCAGTAAGACAGTTCAGTCTTCAGAATCAATGCGGCTGGCTATAGTACGGCAATGTAGAAATTATATGTCATATTATTGATGTCCTAAAATCAGGAATAAACATGTTGCGCCAATAAAAGAAAGCCAGCAATTTACGTTCTTACTAGCAGTTTTGTAGGAAATTACTTTCTTGACCCACTTATTTTTTAATATTTGTACGTCCACAATGTTACGATTCAGTGTAGGGCACTAACAAACTTAAGTTATAAGCAAGTTCGTGACTACTGCACACTGAACCATGGAAGTCACCTGTGTGTAAACTTCCACGCAAAACCCATTACACTGCGTCAAAGTAAACCTTGTGTTCGCAAATTGCTTCAACTTCTCTGATGATGATCTGTGCCTTCCACTCTCTATCTCTCTATGTAGAACAGTAAACATAAGTTGAAAGTTGTGTTGCTGATACAATAAACTCAATATAAACGAACCACACAGTTCATTACAAACAGAACTGAATCAGAACTTAAATACAAATGCATCATGCGTAAAAGCGATCTAGTTAGTTTTAGAATGTTTCCACGAGTCTCGATCAGAGATGTTAATCGCTATGTGTCGCAATGCCCAATGCTCTGGCTGTAGGAGACACCAGCATACAAACATTCCCGCTGCAGCTCACGCAGATGGATGCTACTCCCGAGGTCCCGCACGTTGCCCTATGCGGCCGCTAGGAGTTTGATCCCGAACGTTTCTCAAGCCAAGAAGTTGTGGTTTAAGCCCGGTGAATGAGGGAACTATCACCTTGAAAGATATGGCCCATGATCCTCGTGTCTCCGTTAAAATTAAAAAAATAAAAATCCGAGATATATAACACCTTCATGTACTCTTCTGACGTGAGATACATTCACCCCAACTAAACGATGTATTTTGGTGTCGTCATGATATACTCACATCATTAAGGACCCTCGCATATCTACTCAGCACTGAATGTTTATCTAAAACAAACAATAGCCGGAAACACAGAGTTTCTGAGGAAAATGACTTTTACGATAGGTTCGGTTCAAATGGTTCAAATGGTTCTGAGCACTATGGGACTCAACTTCTGAGGTCATTAGTCCCCTAGAACTTAGAACTAGTTAAACCTAACTAACCTAAGGACATCACACACATCCATGCCCGAGGCAGGACTCGAACCTGCGACCGTAGCGGTCTCGCGGTTCCAAACTGCAGCGTCTAGAACCGCACGGCCACTTCGGCCGGCGATAGGTCCGGGACACTGTAGATCCGAAGTCAGCAAATAAATGTACAGTACATTGTAACATTCAGCTACTCATGGTTGGGGATTTGCAGGAACAAAATCTGCCATGTCTCTGTTACAATCACAATTTTATCATCACCGTCTCTTTAAGAGTGGCATGTAGATCGAAGGATATTCGTAGAGGCCGCTCTGAAACTATTTGTTGGTATTTTGTAAGTGGCTTTTCGCGAAATATTACATCTCTTTTAGTGAACAATTGCCATTTGATGGATCTGTGTAGACATTGGTGGATTAGAAACCAGATTTGAAAATCGAGTTGTATAGATTCTGTTACGCGTACAGACAACTTTTTGAATTTCGTCGCTTGACCACGACCGTGTAGTCTTCCTTTTGTAAGCAGCGCTATATGTGGGAATAATTCACTATTAGTGACGTCTGGTCATTCAGTATGGATTAAGAATATCAGATGCGCTTCATCATCGCTAAGGTTCCTCTCTGTACCCTTGCCGTATTATTTAATTTCACCCAGTGAACTGGCACTTACAGGAAACGAAAAGCGTATGTCGCACTGGCTGAAAGTATCTTAAAATAATTGTTAATTTGCTTGAGGAGCACGTTACAACTACAACAGTTTTGCCTAGCATACAATACATGGAATTCCACTACTGAATTGGCAGAAGGACCAGCGGCTTAAGTTCTGGTTTCTTTATGTTCATTTCGTGGTTGACCTCGCATTTGAGTTAATAGTTAGCTTAGAATGAATTTGTTCATTTACAAAACATTACTTACGTTAAAAGCAGACCGTTAGTCAAAATCGGCCAACAGCCTTGCCACGCTGATTACACCTGTTCCCGTCGGATCGCTGAAGTTAAGAAACTTTAGGCGTGGCCAGCACTTCGATGGTAACCGCCTCGGTACGCCACGTGCTATCGGCTGCTTTCCCTTTGCCTTTCCGGGAAAGTGGAGGTGGGGTGATGGTGTAAAGTTTCTCATCACCAGAATTCGCGCATATGTCCTGGATTACATTCCAAACCTCTCCACAGTGTCTCAAGAAGTGAGAGCATGTGACTGGTGATAGTGATTCGTACGCTGGATAGTGACATTAAGGTCGGTGACCTCTCTGATGTTATTTGAAAGGAGTTGGCAACGTGACGGCACCGGGTTTTAACCCTCTCCCTTCTCTCATAATAATCCAACGCAATCATGATACTACACTACGCATACACGCATTGCTTAAACACACAACTCTCACAATCTGCGAGGGATAGATGCCGCTGCGCGAAGGGCAGAGAAACCTTTCTAATTTAGGCGGCTGAACCTGCCCTTCGGAGCCTCCCAGCCAACAATGCCATACGACTTCACTTTATTTTTATCAGTAAAGATGTAAAATGCAAATATTAAATCATGGCCGGCCGCTGGTGGCCGAGTGGTTCTAGGCGCTTCAGTCCAAAAACCACGCGACCGCTACGGTCGCAGATTCGAACCCGAGCTCGGGCATGGATGTGTGTGATGTCCTTAGGTTAGTTAGGTTTAAGTAGTTCTAAGTTCTAGGGGACTGATGACCTCAGATGTTAAGTCCCATAGTGCTCAGAGCTATTTATTAAATTACGTAAACAGTTTTCTAGCACTCTTGATGTTCACGTCACAGTGATTATAATATAGGAAGTCTTTATCACGTGGTTAATGCATAAATGTTATACAGGGAAATTATTTCATTCCTCACGTGGATAAGACTCGGGTATATTGTAACCACTTTTATAAACCAGTGTGATTTCAACATAATACTAGAAAAGATTCGTATACTTTATACCTATTTTAAATTTAACGTGGGTAATGGTTTGAAACCGAACAAATATATTCGAAAATAGTCGTCATTTGCTCAAATATGAAAGCAATTATAATGACAGAAAAATACGCAAAAAAACCTGTAATAGATTTTGTGACTAGTAAGTTAAGCTGCGACGGATTTCATATCTATCAAGCTGTTGCTCCAATAACACAGAGTTCACGTATCGAAAACTAATTATTCAGAATTTTACGTGTAAGCCTATAAAGGAAGAATTTCTGAAAGTGTGTGAGAAGAACTACTGATTTATTCAGCATAGTGTGTGACCGCTCGAGGAAATGGAGTCTATAGTATCTGCTATTACTAAATCTCATTTAGCTGCTACAAATGAAATAAGGTGGCTCTGGGTCTTGTTAGCCACCTGGGACTCTGCTTCCAGAACGGCCGTAATTATGCGAATACAAGCTGCTCGATATTCCCTCGTTAGCGGGGTCGTTAGCGCAGCTTATTACCGGGTGCGGTAGTGCGGTAATATAATACTGGCCACGCGTTTAGACGGTCTCGTTGTTCGACTCCCGATTGGGTCTTAGCGACCTAAATTCCACTGCATAGGGCTATATACGTCATTCGTAGCCCGTGCTGCATTGTTTGTAATTAGATTCACCAATAACGTGAAGTTATTTTCCATCTCTGTTAAT
Organism: Schistocerca cancellata; assembly: GCF_023864275.1. Classification (NCBI taxonomy): domain Eukaryota; kingdom Metazoa; phylum Arthropoda; class Insecta; order Orthoptera; family Acrididae; genus Schistocerca; species Schistocerca cancellata. Next base: position 858,071,961 of record NC_064626.1, on the reverse strand, counting down.
AATGAGTTTTGTGTTGACCAAATCTGGAATAAGAAGGAACACTGTTAAAGAACATGAAAAAAGAGCAACCTGATTATGATTAGCCGCATGAAAAGCAAACACACACACACACACACACACACACACACACACACACACACACACACAGCTCATTAAGTTAATTAACGTTATTTTCTTGTTGTTAATCACTTAGAGCTATCTGATCCTTCTGATCTGTTACTACGCCGTGGGTGTTCCCTACCCTCTTCTACAGCTTGTGCCGTTCTAACGAGTAGTCTGAGGTGCAATGTTTCGCGTAGTGACGAACGATGTTCCTGAATTTTATGGAATGCCTTATAAGTAACACTGGACAGTATGGTATCGAGGACGAGAAGCATTGGAGAACGACTAGCAGCGTCATTTCACGTGAGGCTCTGTTAGTTTCCTAGATATTCATCTTGCATTTTGGAGATTGTGCTGACAATTTCCGACCAAAAATTTTCCACTCACTGGGTTAAGTCGAGGACGGATAAGAACTACGGGGAGGGCTGTACTGCACTGGATGTAATGGAGCTGCGAACGCATCAATTACTATGTCGACTCTGGAAAGGGCTTTACTAAATTATTGCCGACAACAAGTTTCATGATCGCATTACGGGGTGATTGTCCACGACGGTACGGCTGGTCACCCCTCACTTGAGGGGACGTTTTCAGTGAGCACTCCACTGTCTTGATTGATAGTGAGTCACCGGGAAATTGTCCTCAACATGGGCATGTTTATACTGAAGAGTAACTATAGACTGCCAACGGCCCTGTCTTGTTCAATACTCCGGTTCTCGTCAAATCAGCGTAGTCAGCAAAATTCGGTCGTAGCCAGTGGGTAAATTCCAGGCACGACAAAGGTGTGGATGGAAGGTGGCGTAAAATTTATGATTACCAGGCTTTCCGTCAGTATCCTCTACGGCAGTGGCTCCCAAACTGGGCGTAATTACCCTCTGAAAGGCAAAATGAAATTTTGTGAGTGTTAAAAACAAAAGGATTCTGTTTTCGCCAGGAAACTAAATTATTTTCAAAAGATCATTACTATTTTCACAGTTTTGTAAGTTATCAATAACTTCTTTTTCTCAATTAGTAGTGGAGGTTACAGGTTTCTCACACAGTCCACCCACTACACACATATGCTGTGCTTTGTCCTGTATATCGATGACGAAAAAAGTGAGACATATGCTTAACAAATGCTAATTGCATCAAGAAAACGTCTTCTCCAAGTGGTATATAGTACATGTAGTAGTCCGGAAACTGCTTCATTACTCGAATCGAAACTGGTAAATGAAAAAATTGACAGTACGACACAGCAGTAACTCCGAAAGGGCTGTTATACTACTGTATTATTATTATTATTATTTCTTTCTTTTCTCAGACGTTATGTCTGGTCAAAAATGGAAAGTGACGCGGACCTTGATCAAGTGTGACTTCCTTTTAAGTGTACGGTATATGTTATATTGCATTTAGTAACTTTCGGGTAATTGAACATGTATCAATAATTACAGATTTCTGTAGTTGTATGTATAAGTTTGGATGTAGCTGTATTGCATTGATGTACTGGTGGATATTGTGTGGTATGACTCCTGTAGTTGATAGTATAATTGGTATAATGTCAACTTTATCCTGATGCCACATGTCCTTGACTTCCTCAGCCAGTTGGATGTATTTTTCAATTTTTTCTCCTGTTTTCTTCTGTATATTTGTTGTATTGGGTATGGATATTTCGATTAGTTGTGTTAATTTCTTCTTTTTATTGGTGAGTATGATGTCAGGTTTGTTATGTGGTGTTGTTTTATCTGTTATAATGGTTCTGTTCCAGTATAATTTGTATTCATCATTCGCCAGTACATTTTGTGGTGCATACTTGTATGTGGGAACGTGTTGTTTTATAAGTTTATGTTGTAAGGCAAGCTGATGATGTATTATTTTTGCTACATTGTCATGTCTTCTGGGGTATTCTGTATTTGCTAGTATTGTACATCTGCTTGTGATGTGATCTACTGTTTCTATTTGTTGTTTGCAAAGTCTGCATTTATCTGTTGTGGTACTGGGATCTTTAATAATATGCTTGCTGTACTATCTGGTGTTTATTGTTTGATCCTGTATTGCAATCATGAATCCTTCCGTCTCACTGTATATATTGCCTTTTCTTAGCCATGTGTTGGATGCGTCTTGATCGATGTGTGGCTGTGTTAGATGATACAGGTGCTTGCCATGTAGTGTTTTCTTTTTCCAATTTACATTCTTCGTATCTGATGAAGTTATGTGATCTAAAGGGTTGTAGAAGTGGTTATGAAATTGCAGTGGTGTAGCTGATGTATTTATATGAGTGATTGCTTTGTGTATTTTGCTAGTTTCTGCTCGTTCTAGAGAGAATTTTCTTAAATTGTCTACCTGTCCATAATGTAGGTTTTTTATGTCGATAAATCCCCTTCCTCCTTCCTTTCTGCTTAATGTGAATCTTTCTGTTGCTGAATGTATGCGATGTATTCTATATTTGTGGCATTGTGATCGTGTAAGTGTATTGAGTGCTTCTAGGTCTGTGTTACTCCATTTCACTATTCCAAATGAGTAGGTCAATATTGGTATAGCATAAGTATTTATAGCTTTTGTCTTGTTTCTTGCTGTCAATTCTGTTTTCAGTATTTTTGTTAGTCTTTGTCTATATTTTTCTTTTAGTTCTTCTTTAATATTTGTATTATCTATTCCTATTTTTTGTCTGTATCCTAGATATTTATAGGCATCTGCTTTTTCCATCGCTTCTATGCAGTCGCTGTGGTTATCCAATATGTAATCTTCTTGTTTAGTGTGTTTTCCCTTGACTATGCTATTTTTCTTACATTTGTCTGTTCCAAAAGCCATATTTATATCATTTCTGAATACTTCTGTTATCTTTAGTAATTGGTTGAGATGTTGATTTGTTGCTGCCAGTAGTTTTAGATCATCCATGTATAGGAAATGTGTGTTGGTACATTCCAGTAATATTGTATCCATAATTTGTATTATTTAGCATGTTGGATAGTGGGTTCAGGGCAAGGTAGAACCAGAAAGGACTTAATGAGTCTCCTTGGTATATTCCACACTTTATCAGTATTGGCTGTGATGTGATATTATTTGAATTTGTTTGGATATTAAGTGTGGTTTTCCAATTTTTCATTACTATGTTTAGGAATTGTGTCAATTTAGGATCTACTTTGCATATTTCCAATATTTGTAGTAACCATGAGTGGGGTACACTATCAAAAGCTTTTTGGTAATCAATGTATGCGTAGTGTAGCGACCTATGTTTAGTTTTAGCTTGATATGTCACCTCTGCATCTATTATCAGTTGCTCTTTACATCCTCGTGCCCCTTTGCAACAGCCTTTTTGTTCTTCATTGATAATTTTGTTCTGTGTTGTTTGTGTCATTAATTTATGCGTAATGACTGAAGTTAATATTTTGTATATTGTTGGTAGGCATGTTATGGGGCGATATTTTGCTGGGTTTGCTGTGTCTGCGTGATCTTTAGGTTTCAGATAAGTTATTCCATGTGTAAGTGTATCAGGGAATGTGTATGGGTCTGCAATGTAACTGTTAAATAATTTAGTTAGATGTGAATGTGTTGAGGTGAACTTCTTTAGCCAGAAATTTGCTATTTTATCTTTTCCAGGGGCTTTCCAATCGTGAGTGGAATTAATTGCTTGGGTGACTTCATATTGCAAAATTATCACTTCAGGCATTTATGGTATCATCTTGTATGTGTCTGTTTCTGCATGTATCCATCGTGCATGCCTGTTATGTTATACCGGGTTTGACCATATGTTGCTCCAGAAGTGTTCCATGTCTGTTATGTTTGGGGGATTGTCTATTTTAATGTGTGTGTTATCTATTGTCTGGTAAAATTTCTTTTGGTTTGTGTTGAATGTTTAGTTTTGTTTCCTTCTATTTTCACTTTTTTTGTATCTTCTAAGTCGTTTGGCCAATGCTTGTAATTTCTGCTCCTTTTCATCTAATTGCTCTATCACTTCTTGTTCTGAGATTTTACCTAACCTTTTTCGTTTTTTTCTGGCATTTCACTTATAAATTGTGTTAGCTGTCCGATGTCTTTTCGCAGTTTTTCTATTCTGATCTGTAGCCTGTGTTGCCATGCTGGTTTTGTGGGTGTCTTCTGTGTGTTGGTTGGTTCTGATCTCTGCCTAGTGTGTATATTTAGTGTAGTGAGTGCTCCTATATAAACCAGTAGTTGTAACTCTTCCATAGTTGTGTTTTCATTTATTTTTTTGTGTATGATTGTGTTGATAGTTTTTATTGTTGTTTCGACTTGTGGGTTATTTGGCGGTCTATGCAAGAATGGAATGGTCTAATGTCTGTATTTGTGTCTTTGTATTCTATATATGTCAGCTGAAATTTTTCTTCTATATCTAACGTGTGTGTCACTTCGTGTTCTATTTGTGCTTGTTCTGGTGGCTGTCTTAAGATTTCGTTTTCCCCTGATTGTTTAATTGATGCGTGTTGTTCTTTGTTTGTTTGCTCGGGGATGTTTGAGTCCAGTACTGTATTTTCTTCTTCTTCTGATTGCACATTATTTTGTTCCAGTATTTGTTGTACTCGTTGTTTGATGTTTTCTAATTCTGACTGGGGTATCCTGTTATTTTTGATTATTACACGGATCTGATCAGCTAGTCGTTGTTCTGTTAAAAATTTTAATTCTGGGTACCTGGTAATAAATGTTGTATATACTTGTGATCTGTATCCAGTTGTGTTGGTTCCTAAGTTTGTTGCTTGGTAATAACAGAACATGAGGTGTCGATTAACTTCATCTGACCATCTCATCCTCTGTCTTTGTTTTCCTTCTAGGGTGGTTGCAGGAAGCATATCCTGCAAAACACCTCTATTTGGATTTAAATCTTTTTCCAGTTGGCTAGCAGTGTCGTTACCATTGTGGGCGGGCATAGGGTTCAAGCGTCGTCCCCGACCATGACGGCGCTTGTGCGAGGCTTCTTTAGTTCTGTCCTGAACCAACTAATCACACTAAAAGGGGGGTTAGCCCTATTAGTGGTTTATATTATTATTATTATTATTACTGTTACTATTAGTGACTGTGGTCAGACACAAAGTATTAATAGCCTGAAGTCTTCCAATTTCTGTCAGTTCAGAAGCAAGGTGTGCAGCAGTCAAGTGATCTGCGAACAGTAAGTACAGTGCACACATTTTAACTTGGTTGATTTTAAATGGGGTTGCGTGTGCAGGTCCAGCAAGTGCCGCATCAGAGAAGAGTAATTCAGGGGACGTAGGTTTTGCAAAAAACGTCTACCATCGCTGTGGATAGTTGGCTTTTTTATATCTGAGAAAGGCTTGTGAGTAGCACTTGCGATGCACCATGAATTCCTTCGTCATTCATTCTAACACCTCTCCCCCCGCCTCATTCATCTTTCATCATTTTAGAAATAAAAGTGTTCCAAGAAAAGCCTTTCATTCGACAGTTTAGTTAGGTGCTAAAGTTGGTGATAATGTGGGAGGGAGCGGGGGGGGGGGGAGGGAGAATGGTAACAGACGAAGGATATAGCGGAGGTTACGGATATTAGCTAACATCTAACTGCTCTCGGAGGTAATGGTCGAAGAAAGGTTGCGCCCCACTGCCCTACGCACTGCCTCAAGAATGAGGGGATGTGATAGTGTTAATGGTGACACGTCCATCGGAGGGACGTTAAGCTCGGAGGCCCCTTCCATGCTCTCCGTGAGGTGTATTCAGTGTACCAGCATGTCACTTCACATCCTCCATCATCCAACGTAAACATGAAACTATGTTTACTCACACCCATGACAGTCATTGACACCTGTCAGATAAACTTAAACACCTAACTCTCACGCTTTGCGAAGAAAAAATGCCATTGTATGCAAAGGGCAGAATAACCCTTCTATTGAGGCGGCTAAACCTGCCCTTCGGGATATCCCAGCCAACGACGCCATACAGCATTACTTTTCGCTATAGACTAATTTGACACGGTGAGAAATCAGCGCGAATTGCATTCATCGAACATAAGTCGAAAGAGTGACTTTAGTAAGTTAGTGTGTGTGTGTGTGTGTGTGTGAGGAGGTTGGGGGTGGGAGGAGGGCTACATTTGATGGAACTGAGTTAATCTGTAGGAATGAAACCCTAGATTTTTATATGCATCCTTACGCCTTTGGAGCAGATGATTCATTCTTTAACTCGGTAACATTTAACCACACACAGTTTCTCATGAACATGTCTATTCAATAGCAAAAAATTCGCAGCATCACTAGGTATTTGCCACGTGCCATGCTTGAAGGTGTTTCGGATCAATGGACTTCTACGGACCGGATTAACAGGTGCACAAAACATATTCAAATTATTGGTAGTCACTGTCTTCTCGTGTTACTAACTGAACAACTAACCCAACCGCTATGCCCGCCTCAGTAGCTGCGCTAAAGATTACTGAGCGAATGGGCCCGGGTTCAATTCCCCGGCTGGACTAGAGGTTAGTTAGGTTTAAGTAGTTCTAAGTTCTAGGGGACTGATGACCACAGATGTTAAGTCCCATAGTGCTCAGAGCCATTTGAACCAGCCATGTAGAATAAAAGACGGATGTTAAAAAAAATAGTGCGCATTTCTTTTGGAGTGAACCTCGTAGATAGTCGAACTGAATGGGGAAATGATCTGTCTTGTTCTCCGCAGGTACTGGGATTGATAGGGATTGTAACCAGAAAACAATGAACAAAGCAGACCTCAGGTCAGACCATCGTAAAAGAGGCGTCGCCTTTGGCGATTACGCTGCCACTGCATAGCAATTATCGATTGATATTCACTACGCAAAGCTATGTTTGTGCGAGAGTGGAGACTTAACTTTGCATTACGTCTGCCATTACACATCTTTTCTCAGTTTAATAATTCGAGTTACGTTTTGTTAATTGCTTCATCAAATTAATAACTAGAGTATTTTGTTCAGTGATGTTGCTTCTGACTCCACGTTACCTTCTAACGACTAGTTAGTCATCCTGTTATCTTGCATATTCGTTACACACAGTCTTTCTCTTGTAATATTTTTGGAGATGGCTTCTATGCGTGTAATGATTTGTTATCTAGCGTACCAACCAAACGACTTGAGCTCTTCTCTTTTCCATCTTCTGTAAATTCAAACGCCATCACTGTGGCCATATCCGCGGAGCGGCCGCGCGGTTAGAGGCACCATGTCCCGAATTGCGCGGCCACTCCCGCCGCAGGTTCGAGTCCTCCGTCGGGAATGTGTGTGTGTGTGTGTGTGTGTGTGCGTGTGTGTTGTCCTTTGCAAGTTAGTTTAAGTTAGATTAAGTAGTGCGTAAGACTAGGTCCGATGACCTTACCAGTTTGGTCCTAGGGGAACTTACCCCAAATTTCCAATTTCCCAACACAATCACTTTTTTATGATAGAATCATAACCACTATCGGACATCAAAGCCCATTTTCAGATGCTGCAATAAAGAACAGAAAAGCTCGAATTAATGCCTTAAACAAATTCAATTAGTTTCATCAGATCTACTTCTATTGACACACAGTCAACATGGGTTTAGAAAACATCGTTCTTGTGAAACACAACTAGCTCTTTATTCACATGAAGTGTTGAGTGCTATTTACAGGGGATTTCAGATCGATTCCGTATTTCTGGATTTCCGAAAGGCTTTTGACACTGTAACACACAAGCAACTTTTAGTGAAACTGCGTGCTTATGGAACATTGTCTCAGTTGTGTGACTGGATTTGTGATTTCCTGTTAAAGAGTCCACAGTTCTTAATAATTGACGGAGTCATCGAGTAAAACAGAAGTGATTTCTGATGTACCCCAAGGTAGTGGTATAGGTTATTTATCTATATAAATGATTTGGGAGACAATCTGAGCAGCCGTCTTAGGTTGTTTTGCAGATGACACTGTCGTTTAACCATTAATAAAGTCATCAGAAGATAAAAAGAAAACGATTTAGAAAAGATATCTGAATGGTGCGAAAATTGGCAGTTGGCCATAAATAACGAAAAGTGTGAGGTCATCCACATGAATGCTAAAAGTAATCCGTTAAACTTGGGCTGCACAATAAATCAGTCAAATGTAAGGCCATAAATTCAACTAAATATCTAGGAATTACAATTATGAACAACTTAAATTGGAAGTAACATATACAAAATATTGTGGGGAAGGCTAACCAAAGACTGCGTTTTATTGGCAGGACACTTAGAAGATGTAACACATCTACTGATGAGACTGCGTTCACTACGCTTGTCCATCCTCATTTAGAATACTGATGCGCGGTGTGGGATCCTTACCAGATGGGACTTACGGAGTACATCGAAAAAGTTCAAAGAAGGGCAGCACGTATTGTATTATCGCTAAATATGGGAGAGAGTGTCACTGAAATGGTACAGGATATGGGCTGAACATCATTTTGTTCAGTGATGTTGCTTCTGACTCCACGTTACCTTCTAACGACTAGTTAGTTATCCTGTTATCTTGCATATTCGTTACACACAGTCTTTCTCTTGTAATATTTTTGGAGATGGCTTCTATGATTTGTTTTTCATTGCGAAGCAATCTTCTCACGAAATTCCATACACCAAATTTCTCCTTCGAATGCAAAAATATTCTTTTGACACCAACCTACATAGGAAGAAACGATCACGACGATGAAATAAGGGAAATCAGAGCTCGTACGGAAAGATACAGATGTTCGTTCTTTACGCGCGCTTACGAGATTGGAATAATAGAGAATTGTGAAGGTGGTTCGATGAACCCTCTGTCAGGCACTTAAATGTGATTTGCAGAGTATCTATGTAGATGTAGACACTTATGAGGTTAGTAAAGTGCTGTTAACATGCTCATATGAGCAGCATTTGATGAACAAGTGTTCATGCCTTGTCAACTAAACATAAAGTCAGAAATCAACGTATTATATATATTGCGTAGTGAATATGTATATACTACCAATGTGTACTTTTCCTTAACTACTCTTTGCGCTAGATGCACGATCTTCAATCATAAAACCGATAAAATTTGACAATAATTACAATGATATTACCATCAGTTATTCATCGTTTAGAAAAGTAAATATAGGTCGTTGAAAGAGTAAAACCTATTTAGAGTAAAGTGAAGCCTTTAAAATAAAAGTGACAATCCGTATGGTATATTTTCTGTGTTGGGTGGCGCTGCCCTTCAGGCTGCTAGATGTTTACACCACTGTATATAACCTTAAGAGAGACGAAATGGAATGGGCGACCAGGGAAATCTTTGTTGCAGCCCGCTGACATTCTTCTCCCGGCTGCGAGGTGTTTATGTCACGAAGTGCAGACGCGGTCCGGATAGCACATTGTGGCCCATTATCAACTAGGGCATGTATGCATGAATCAGCGACTATCTCATATAAGTGAATCGTCGTAAATATTCAAATATGCATTAGTTGCAAACTCATTTTGTTCACTGAGAGGCTTATCCTGTTTTCCTGTGTTTCGTGACGTAAATCCCCAGTTCTCCTGAAGTGTCTAACCATCTACATATTATATCATTATGTAAAATTTTTAGCTGTTGGACTTTTCGTACCACGTGTCGGTTAATGACTACTAAGCCCTTTTCCTCGCCAGATTGTAGTTAACGAGGCCTGCATCAGTGCGTTTTTTATGAAAATGCTCTGTTATATTGTGTAGGATTTTCTAGTTGTTTGAGACTATTTCGATATATTTAGGTTCATTAGCTCTCTGAAAGTGAAGCTTTTGTTTGGTCCACGTGTACAGGAAACGACTGAGCGTTCTGAAAGGTTTATTTGGCCATCATGTGTAGGAAATGATTTAGCGTTTGGAGGTTGTCGTTCATATTGGTTCTACTGTTATTCCTACCATTTATGTACACAGACTGTTATTGAAATGAGAATAAACTTTCTGAGTTGTATTTCAGGAATGAGATCTCCCCTGTTCATGAATGTTTTTGTCGAGGCGTGTGCACCTATCAAATGTCATTTCACTCTAAATCTGGAGTGCGAGAACTATACGCTCGTGTTTCCCCCCTTTCTTTGATCTAGTTGAGTATATCGTGCACTTATTCTTCAGATATCGTCCTTGTCCGCAGCTCGACCCATTAAGACGTGCAATGTTTTGGCAGGAAAATCGAAATTATAGTGAGATTCTGACGTAAAAAGTTCATACAACAAAGTTTCAGACTGGAAGTTACAACATGGCCAGGAACAAGGTTCAAATGCTTCAAATGGCTCTGAGCACTATGGGACTCAACATCTTAGGTCATAAGTCCCCTCGAACTTAGAACTACTTAAACCTAACTAACCTAAGGACATCACACACACCCATGCCCGAGGCAGGATTCGAACCTGCGACCGTAGCAGTCCCGCGGTTCCGGACTGCAGCGCCAGAACCGCACGGCCACCGCGGCCGGCAGGAACAAGGTAGTCCTCTGCACGATTACTTGTTACCGGATATAGCACAGCATCAGTTTTCTTTCATGTTTCTGTTACAACGTAAAGTAGTCCGGGAGCAAAGTTACAGGTAGGTGGAAAATCGTCCAATAATCCCCACTGTTGCGTACAGAATAGTAGAACAGATATTAGTGTAGAAAAAAGACTTGAACAAGTTTTTCCATTCCTTCACAGGACATTACATTATAATTGCGTCAGGAAAGATATTCCTTTGCGTTTTCCTACGCATACAAGAACCATACTGGAAATTGGGTAAGACTGTTCAAAACCAATTTGAAAAGTGACTCATAAATTAAAAACTGTAGTTGTGAGCTGCATGAAGTCAGGGAATTTACGAAAGTTACGATAATAATAGCAATACAATAATAATTTACTTTCATTAAAAGACGACACATATGTTATTTAAAGTGAATCTTTTTCATTTTTCGATATGAAATCACTTTAAACAAAGAGTAAATGTTACAGGTGTAATTCCTCAAAACACAAGTGTGTTCCAAAGCACCTAGCCGCTTCGTTAGAATGCGTGTTATGAAGGTAAAACACGTTGTTCATGTCGCAAGGTTCCAGAAAACCGATATTCCAAATTATATCATTCATGCGAGCGAGAACTGCCTGAAATTCGACCTTATGTGAAATCTGCCGCATTCCATCCAAAGTGTGACGCACGAGTTAGCTTTTGTTTAGTGAGGCTTTTAATGTCACGACTGCCGGTTCAGCCGCCTTAATTAAAATATTTTTTTTAGAAGGAGAGGTAAAGGCCGGACTGGAAAATACGCAGCGAGAATGTGAAATGGCACGCATCACGGTCCGCAGCCTTGTTGAATGTGGCGTGCAGATGTACGGAACGCCCGGGCTAACGACCGGTAATGGCTTTCCACGGCGGAACGCAATCGTCCGCCCGGGCATAAACACAACAGCCGCAGCGTCACAGAAGCACCGGTGTGGCGGCTTCCGAAAGCACTGCGGAGTCCCAGGACTTGATGCTGAGGCTCAGCATAGCCAGCATTTCCACTCAGCAAAAATCCAGTGGTTTGGGTACTCAATCTGCCAGACATACGGGTTTTAGGATACGCGACACAAACACGAGCGCGTAACAGTCGTGCGTGGTTCAGGCTGTTTTGTATGACAGAAGTAATTTTTGTTTCATTGTCTATTTCTTCTATAATTAATGTTACTTATGTTATCTGTGCTGCTTCATGCCAGATTTAATGGTTACGTTGAATGAAATTAATAATTAATTATCGGTCTAAAAGGTGGTATAAACTGAACACACTGAGTTGACCGATTGTAGTTAGTCTGGTGAATGGTGAAACGGGGAGAGAGTGATATATATATATATATATATATATATATATATATATATATATATATATATATATATAGAGAGAGAGAGAGAGAGAGAGAGAGAGAGAGGAAGAAGAAGAGAAATTAAATGTTTTATACTCTTGTTGGAAAATAAACTTGAAATTTTTTTTATTGTAAGAATCTCTTTGACTGTATCAATCGCTTCTGTGAAAGTCAAAAAGGTTCAAATGGCTCTGAGCACTATGGGACTTAACATCTGATGTCATCAGTCCCCTAGAACTTACAACTACTTAAACCTAACTAACCTAAGGAGATCACACACATCCATGCCCGAGGCAGGATTCGAACCTGCGACCGTAGCGATCGCGCGGTTCCAGATTGAAGTGGCTAGAACCGCTCGGCCACTCCAGCCGGCTGAGAGTCAAAGATGTCTAGGATTGTGAGTGAGGTTTTTTGCATTCTGGATAAGAAAAAACGGAGCATGATGCAAACAGATAGCAATACGACCTCACCTGAAATAATCGTGTGACACTGATGGCTGGGAGGCCCCGTTCGACCGCCGGGTGCAAGTCTTATTTCAGATGACGCCATATTTTGGGTGACTTGCGCGTCGGTGTTGATGAAATGATGGGAGGATAATGCAACACCCAGTCCATGAGCGGAGACAAATCTCCAACGCGACCGGAATCGAACCCGGGCCCGCTGCATGGCAGGCATGCACGTCATCACTCAGCTAAATAGGAGGACAATACGACCTCACACTGACCGCATTTGATCAGTTAGTCCAAAGTTTCAAAACTATAAAACTACAGAACACTGAGAATCTACTGAGACTTTACTCACGACAAAAACACAACGTATTTAGAGGCAATATCAGCATAACTGTCGCCAGCCCTATGACACTTACTTGCACTTTTGAATCCATTCAGTAATGCAATAATCCACCGTAATAATAATATTCTAGGCATTCACTTACGCAGTTACATGGAAGCATCCAGTCAATCCCACATAAAATCGCTACTGAACCAAGTATAAATGCAATGATATTTCAAACTGAAACCTGCTTCCTAGTAGTAATGCGTACTATTTCTTGTCCCATAATTTCAGTATTAAACTTTGAGTTTACAGTTAGAAATGGAAAGCAGCATGCTGGTAGCAACGTCGTTAGCAATGCTGTCAAATGCAAACTGCTCAGTGTATTATTCTAATACACTTTATTTATTTCATCGTATGGTTAGAGCTCCCCGTTGGGCAGACCATTCGCAGGGTGCCAGTCTTTCAATCTGACGCCACTTCGGCGACCTGCAGTCGATGAGGATGACAGGATGATGATGACAGCACAACACCCAGGCAGCATGGCTCAATACTTCTGCGTGAGTCTGAGTCCATCCCACGTCCATCCCACGTCGAGTTGCTGCACTAGCCGGTCATAAGGAAGTCCGATATGGTATTGGGAGATATCCCATGACTTTTGTCACCTCACTGTATTAACGGTGTAACACTGATGCACATCTTTTGCAAGTTTATTGTTTTGCTTGAAGAAGACGTGACGCTGTCCCGAGTGCACGGTACGTTCAGCACAGTCTGTATAAAGGCTCTTTATGTCGTTAGGTCCTGAAAGGCACATTTATTGTACGTGATATCAGTTCTCTCTAGCGCAACAGCTTGTATTGTGGGAACAATCAGAGTTCAGACTATGAAACGCATTGAGAAGCGTACAGGGCGAGCTGCCTACGAAGTCCTACTGACAGGTGCTACAATATTTTATTTTTTATTTGTTTATTATAGTCCACTTTCTTGATTACAAGTATGGGCTGTTAAATGTAGAGTCACACGCGGCTGAATTTTCATGATAATCTATTTATTTTCCTATCCCTTTTCTTTCGGCTCTGAACATAAATTAAGTTTACATTGTCAGTAATATTATCTTTTTCTTTCTATGTGTATAGGCAGAAGCACTTGTTTGTATACATAAAATCACATATGTATGAGACCAGTAAAACCTCTAAATTTGTGTCATTTCGTTTGCACTATTTCTTCTTGTCTTTATTTTTCCTACTACTATCACTGCAACATTTAGATGGCTACCTATCATATTCCTATGGCACCTCTGTCCACCCTTACTCGCGTCTTCCATTACTGTGACAGAAAGTGAGCCATAGGTTTTCGTTGTTTCAAATTATCCTGATTAATTTACAGTTAAAATTATATCTATTACTATTACTACTGTAACATCATCATATACTACTGCTACAACAACAAACAATGTAGCTATTAAAACTAAAAATAAAAATAAAATTACTCCTGCTGCCACTAACATTTTTTGTGTTTAATTTAATTTTCTGTCAGAAAATGCTACTGCTATTGAAAATTATGTTACTATTACTAACAATAATAATAGTATTAAAGTATTACTACTGTTATTGCATATGATCACTATTTATCTCTATTGTAGTCCGAGATGGACATACATACAATTTAGTAGGATCGAAATATATCTACTTGCTGTCTACTAGGTCAGCCACTCCGCCAAGTCCAGCAATATTTCGCTGCCTCCAGACAGCATGGCCACGGATCAGAGCGTATCACTTAAACTTCCCAAACTTTTCTCAGTCTTCCTGGGTACGCTTGTGGCCAACTCCTTTCACTCATTCCCTTACGGGGCCATGTGATCTTAGAACAATTAGGTTTCATTCACGTTCCCTAGGATTGTGTTCAAGCCTTACTCTGCTATGGTGTCTACTGGCTACAGTCACGCCTTGCTTTTTCTGGGACAGTATCATCTACAAGATTTACGGTATTGAAGTCCCCTTTCACTCTAATCAAGTCATAAAATATATATCTCTTCAACCCTTCCTAGCAGTCCCTGCTACACCTTCAGCTATGGGGCAATCCCACAGAACATGATCTGGTCGGGCAGCTGATCGTTACCCTTTCACCTATATGGCCCTTATACGGAAAGGTAGTGGACCAGTCCCCTACGTGGCTCAAAGTGAGTGGTCTGAAGCCTTTCAGTTACTCTAGGAGGAAATTTAAACGTTCCCTTTCCGGTGTGCGCTGAGTTCCACCTCTGCAGCCATTCTGCAAATATTAAATTATTTATTGTTATTGAGTTTCTTGCCGCTTCTCAGAGAATTTCGTGTATTTTTTGATATTGTTTTTTCTTAATCCAATGGATGGCAGCCTTTGTTCCTGTTTTTAGATCCAGGGGACATATGCCCACTAATATACGGGTAGTTAGGACGTCTGCAGATGTGGTGCTGAAGGTTCCGCTTCATCGTAGCAAAATTCCTCGCTGTACTTTTCTTAGTGCAGCGGCAGGTTTGACCTGTGCGCACAAATGCTGGCACCAAAACTCCAACTGCATTTAATATAGACCAGTGCTACAGACTAATTACATTCAGTGCCAAACAAAAACCAGTCCCATATTAACAATTTTATACATTATACCATTCCCTTGCCCTGCTACATTTTATATGTGGGCATTGAAGGTCCAGCGTTCGTATAAGTGTACACGTAAATACTGGTTGATGGCAATACCTTCGAATTATCTCATGATTAATTGTAGTCAATGAAAGCCTAATACGTTTTTCTTAAAGTAACATTTATGCAGATTTTTGTGGAGCTACCTTGAGTCGTACCTGTGAGCACCACTCATGCAGGATTGCAAGGATTTTGCCACAATTATTTTCTAGCGAATCTCGACTTTGGAAAATTCAACAACTGCCAACAATTCGTGTGGTCTGTCGAGAAGTGGTTCTAAGTTAACCTCCTAGAATTCGGGACCGCAAACTGAGCTCTGAGGACATCGTTTCGTAATAGTAACTGGCGATGGGGGATTTGATAGCGTCAGATATCGGTCTTTGCAGTAATCCAGTAGGCAGTAGTGTAACATTCCTGGGCAGCACGTTTCCCTTACTCTTTTAAAGAATGAAGAATAAACTAAGTTATCAGATTCCCCAGACATACCCCGTATTCCCACACATGCTGTGTCTTCAGAGTATCCTAATTTTTTCGCCTCATGAATTGTATTTTCAGTATATTTACGCTTCCTGAAGTCATACTAAGTTTTGTTAAATCGAATCCTATGACATTTTTATCTATTGCGGAGCACTTTCTCCAAATTCTTACTCAGTAAAGTTTTTGGGCAAATGAGCTGATACGATTCGAGAAGTATGGGATCTCTATCTTCTCCCGTTTTTATAATGACTGATTCTGCCATTTTCCAACATTTTGGAAAGCGCCCGTGGGTAATGCATTAATTAATTAATATGTTCATGTAAGGAACAACATAGGGACCTCATCTGGTATGCCACTGGGACAGGCTCTCATTTCATTTTCACATCGCATATGATTTCAGTGACCTGTATGTCAACAGGCGTCAAGTGAAAGAAAAGCTTGAAGGATAATTTCAGCGGATTGATTCCAGTTTGTTGTAATGTCCCTTAGTCTGGCTTGTGGATAGAACTGTGGGCGATCTTTTTTTCTCAGTTATAATTTTACAGGGCGTACCGCAGGGATCTATTGCCAGAATTCCAAGAATAAACCTGTCCCAATTTGCTAGATTTACAGACCTTATCTCACATGTGTATATATCTTTTAGTTGCCTTTATTGAACACAAACCTCAATTTACATCTTATTATACCGTCACTACTGCCGAGGATCTCTGACACTAGAATTGGAGGAGCCTCATCTTTATCTACGATAATGATGGAAGCTGAAGAAATAAAGTAAACTTTGTGCCCTGCCCAGGTCCTGAACCCAGGTCTCCTTGCTTAGTAGGCACGAATTATAATTCACTTCTTCAGCTTCCGTCATTGTTGTAAATAAAGATGAGACTCAAATGTCTCGAGGAAAATTTAATTAAAAAATCTGCAGATCACCTACACCGGAAGTACAGGATTTCCCCATTATGTCCAACGCTGGAGTGATATTCCAATGCCGGAGAGTATTGGAAATAGTGACGATCTAAGAAAGGGAAAATAAGCTGAAGGTGTTAATTGAGGTTTGTGTTAGGAAGGGCACCGGACTTCGGCAGTCTGTGCAGCATGTTAGTTATAGTGCTGTGGTAGTGGAAAGGATAGCATTTATGTCCAGTGAGCAAGGCGGCACAGGTTCAAATCCTGACGGTAGCACAAATTTTAATTGATTTCTTCAGCTTCCATCATAATTATAGATAAAGACGAGACTCAAATATCTGGAGGAAAGTTTAACTATAAGATTTTTCGATGTGTGTGGATATTTCATCGCTGTATTGGAAATACATACCATCTGGTATCTGGACTAATAACTTCGACGACTATGGTGTGCTCACCGCACAACTGAGTCATTTTCGTTACTTTTAATCCCCAGTTGAGTACTATTACTGCTGCAGCCGGGCACCTCTCTTCCGTTATGACTTGCACTATTGTAGACATGTTACAGATCCTTACTCGTACT
Source organism: Schistocerca cancellata (assembly GCF_023864275.1). Classification (NCBI taxonomy): domain Eukaryota; kingdom Metazoa; phylum Arthropoda; class Insecta; order Orthoptera; family Acrididae; genus Schistocerca; species Schistocerca cancellata. The sequence continues at coordinate 858,054,748 of NC_064626.1, read as the reverse complement.
TAGTACGTTTCTTGCATGCAGATTACATCGAATTTCTGTTATTCCGACAGCTTCCGTAATTCCTGTAGGCACCGTCGCACTTCACGTTGCACTCAGCTGTGCTATTGGCAACGACTGAATAGTGGGTGATGGGTATAAAAGTAACGTTGTGGCCACAGTTTTGTATGATGAAACGCCACGCGACCATATGTGACTAGTAATTGCATGTATAGTTGTTGTACATCTGATACTTATTCTCGTCCTCTACACATTTTTTAAAATTAATTCAGTAACCGTGTCTGCGCAAGTCGGATGTTTCACAGCTTTTAACTGATTTCTGTTTACAACTGTTTATAACTTAATTAAATATCGCATGGGTTGTTCTATACGCACTATATGTCTAAAAGTTGTGTTTAGGGTAACCATCACCTCTAGTATAGATAGCTTGAGCATATCCTTAGAGCTATCGTACAACTGTCGAGGGTGTACCCATGGAGTGATACACTATTATCACTTTGGGTGCTAGCGTGCAGCATCTACTTTCTGTAGACGGAAGGGAACAGCGTGTCAGTTGAATTATTTGTATGAATGGCAGCATTAATCATCTGTGGCTCTGAGCACTATGGGACTTAACTACTGAGGTCATCAGTCCCCTAGAACTTAGAACTACTTAAACCTAACTAACCTAAGGACATCACACACATCCATGCCCGAGGCAGGATTCGAACCTGCGACCGTAGCGGTCACGCGGTTCCAAACTGAAGCGCTTAGAACCGCACGGCCACACCGGGCGGCTTAATCATCTGTCTTTGACTAAGAAAGCGCAGGGCCGTTTTAAATTTTACATAACGAAATTCAACTCTTAATCGTTTAGAAGGGAATCTTAGGGGAGTATTTTAACTATTTGTTAGTTTATTCATGAGCTTAAGCACTGAGTTATTGTAACTACCCATAATCTGTCCTTTCTTTTCAGTTGCATTTAATGAGTAAGACAGTCCTTTCCTTTTGCTGTTCATTCACCCCCTCCCACTCCAAGCCCACCCAACAATCCCCCCTCCCCAGCCCCCACACCTTTCTTGTAGGCTATACATTTTTCCGTAGGGCAGTGGGCAGTGACCCCTTTCATGATGTATTTCCCCAAGATGCCCACATACACTCCTGGAAATGGAAAAAAGAACACATTGACACCGGTGTGTGAGACCCACCATACTTGCTCCGGACACTGCGAGAGGGCTGTACAAGGAATGATCACACGCACGGCACAGCGGACACACCAGGAACCGCGGTGTTGGCCGTCGAATGGCGCTAGCTGCGCAGCATTTGTGCACCGCCGACGTCAGTGTCAGCCAGTTTGCCGTGGCATACGGAGCTCCATCGCAGTCTTTAACACTGGTAGCATGCCGCGACAGCGTGGACGTGAACCGTATGTGCAGTTGACGGACTTTGAGCGAGGGCGTATAGTGGGCATGCGGGAAGCCGGGTGGACGTACCGCCGAATTGCTCAACACGTGGGGCGTGAAGTCTCCACAGTACATCGATGTTGTCGCCAGTGGTCGGCGGAAGGTGCACGTGCCCGTCGACCTGGGACCGGACCGCATCGACGCACGGATGCACGCCAAGACCGTAGGATCCTACGCAGTGCCGTAGGGGACCACACCGCCACTTCCCAGCAAATTAGGGACACTGTTGCTCCTGCGGTATCGGCGACGACCTTCCGCAACCGTCTCCATGAAGCTGGGCTACGGTCCCGCACACCGTTAGGCCGTCTTCCGCTCACGCCCCAACATCGTGCAGCCCGCCTCCAGTGGTGTCGCGACAGGCGTGAATGGAGGGACGAATGGAGACGTGTCGTCTTCAGCGATGAGAGTCGCTTCTGCCTTGGTGCCAATGATGGTCGTATGCGTGTTTGGCGCCGTGCAGGTGAGCGCCACAATCAGGACTGCATACGACCGAGGCACACAGGGCCAACACCCGGCATCATGGTGTGGGGAGCGATCTCCTACACTGGCCGTACACCACTGGTGATCGTCGAGGGGACACTGAATAGTGCACGGTACATCCAAACCGTCATCGAACTCATCGTTCTACCATTCCTAGACCGGCAAGGGAACTTGCTGTTCCAACAGGACAATGCACGTCCGCATGTATGCCGTGCCACCCAACGTGCTCTAGAAGGTGTAAGTCAACTACCCTGGCCAGCAAGATCTCCGGATCTGTCCCCCATTGAGCATGTTTGGGACTGGATGAAGCGTCGTCTCACGCGGTCTGCACGTCCAGCACGAACGCTGGTCCAACTGAGGCGCCAGGTGGAAATGGCATGGCAAGCCGTTCCACAGGACTACATCCAGCATCTCTACGATCGTCTCCATGGGAGAATAGCAGCCTGCATTGCTGCGAAAGGTGGATATACACTGTACTAGTGCCGACATTGTGCATGCTCTGTTGCCTGTGTCTATGTGCCTGTGGTTCTGTCATTGTGATCATGTGATGTATCTGACCCCAGGAATGTGTCAATAAAGTTTCCCCTTCCTGGGACAATGAATTCACGGTGTTCTTATTTCAATTTCCAGGAGTGTATTATGTTATCTGAAGCATGGAACTTATATACGTTGCGAGTTAACACCCAAAGATGTTCGGGCTCACATGCGATTTCTCTTTGTTGAAATGTCTTGGCTCAAACTCGTCTAGGGGTTGAACCGCACGTGTCGCATTACACGCCCTAAATTATACACTTGTGACCCTCTGGCTAAATTGTCTGACTGATGTCAGGTTTGCGAAATACAAAGTTAACATAACATATAATAACAGCAATAATATTATCTGACCCTAAATCAACGACCCAGAAATGATGTAGGCCACACAGTTGCGATTAGGTTAGAATAATGCTTATTCAGAAAGCAAACCAATGGCGATAGTGCTCGTTTTTACTGTTACTGTTACTAGAGCGCATATTCATTTGACACAGTTGGATTATTCACAATCTCATCGCGAAATACAAGTTATCTACGCGAAAAGTTAGAGTTCACACCAGGCGCACGGCTGCTCACCGCTATGAGACTAAGTCCCGCGATACCAAACAACGCGAAATTTTCTAAGTCGTTTCACTTCCAAGATGCCTAAAGACCGACTGTCCGCTTTCGCATCTCAATCCGAATTGTACCCCTTGATGTCCCCAGTCGAACTGTCCGCTTTCGAGTCTGCCCCAGCACTGCCTCTGCCCGCCCCCGGCCACGTTTCCGGCCAGCCAAGCATCGTCGCTCAACTGACTAGTGCAGTTCCCTTCCCTGAAGCCGTCCATCTGATTGGCTACAGCTTATTCTACATTAGTTTACCCTCTAACATATTTAAATAATCAAAGCTCGGCCATTTTCGCGTTCTAAATAAAGTAACAATAATATCCATTACATGTGGCTGTAAGAACTATGGGACTCAACATATGAGGTCATCAATCCCGTAGACTTAGAACTTCTTAAATCTAACTAACCTAAGGACATCACAAATATCTATGTCCGAGGCAGGATTCGAACCTGCGACCGTAGCAGTCCCGCGGTTCCGGACTGCAGCGCCTAGAACCGCACGGCCACCGCGGCCGGCGGAAATGATGAGCTGAAGCTTCACTGAAAATACTGATAATTTAAATTTACTATATCTTTTGAACAAATAAAGTTACAGAGTTGATATTTACAACGTTTGCCATTTTAATGATGCTCGTCTATATGAAATATCGATCGTTAAGATCGAATGAAGAGTTCAGATTTTAGCATGGAGGTCTTCGTTACAAAACTTGTTAATTTCACGTTGACACTAAATCCTAAAATATTACAGATACGGTCATTATTAAAGTTTTACTGGGATCACCATGAAAATTTATGGAGGATGGAAGATTGAAATTACTGTGGCTTTATTCCATGAATTGCTACAGAATTAAATAGTTTCTATAAATGTTTCCCCATTATGGCCGATCTTAGGTCCGCCATATTTAACACTGCTACGTCTCCTCTGCCACAAATGGCTTCAACTGGTTTTCCCTATGACATAGGTTCTCGTTTGTCTCACTCGCACACTACAGCGCTTAGGCCCCAATAGACAATAGACGCCCATGAGTTTCCCCATCTCGTGGTGAATCTGCGACCTTTGTGGCATGCGGTCCTGGACGACGGGGTTCGTTTCACAATTCCTGCAGGCTGACTCTTTCGGCCATATATTTAAATCAAAGCGCAATGCTCGTTAACTCACAACGTGTCCATAATCAAAGCACTTACGAAATCTAGGTAGCATCGAGTAACCTTTAAGAGATACTGGTAGGAACCCAATGTACAGCCTCCACTGCTGTTCTACATCTATGTGATAAGTCTGCAATTCACAATTAAGTGCCTGGCAGAGGGTTGATTGGACCACCTTCAAGATATGTCTCTAGTGTTCAACACTCTTGAACAGTGTGAAGGGAAAACGAACACTTAAATCAACACGTTCGAGCTCTGATTTCTGTTATTTAGTTATAATACTATGATGACCGTTTCTCAGTATTGTTGCGGCCACATGTAGTAAGCGTTGCCTCATGCAGTGGAGAACAGCAAAACAGAGGCACGCCGGCGACCGAGGCGTTGCGAAGTATGCAGGCACAGATAGCCTTGTTGACAGCAACAGTCTACCAAAAGACTGACGCAAGGACGCACACAGACTGAGCACCGAGCGAAGCCTGGAGAGTGCTGAGTAAGGGGAAGTGAGGCCAGCACGCTAAGTTACGCTGCAATATACTGTGAGAGTAGTAACGAAAAGCTACCACCGAGGGTAAAAAACGTCCTCCTGCCGGATATAAATAGTGGAGCACGGGCAGCAACAAACAGAAGCCATTAGGAAGCAGTTCGTATCTGAGAACGGACGTGGTCCGTGCCCGAATGTTCAATCTTCGTAGGTAACGATTCCGGAAGTCTGTTCCAGCTCGCAGGAGTCATCCGCTCGCCACCAGATGACAACTTCGGTTCTGGAGGTCGTACCGAGTCCGGTCGGCACCATGGCTGACTACCTACAGCGAGAACTTCCAGCAGGACCGGCCGCAGCGCTGTCTTGGTCACAGGTGCCGCCGGGGACTGACGCCCGGACTTCACGGCAACCCGGCCCCACGAAGCGTGGTCCGTCCATGACGGGACCTCGCGGACATCGCGACTGATGGCTTCCCAGCCGCCGGTGCAGCAGGCGTCGCCAGCTGACCTCACGGCGACGCGGCTCCGTGAGCGTGCCGTACTGAGGCGCCGAGCGGCGACGAGTTAATCTCAATCACAGGGCATCCTGGCTTCAGCGGAGCACTGGTGGCCTGGGGCTCCCGAGTGCGATCAGAGGCGCGTTGCGCGCATTGTCGGGGAATCTGCACAGCAGCAGCCAGGCGGAGGGATCCGCAGGGCTGGGCAGCGACGACTAGGGAGAAATTGTAAAGAAAGTTCAATAAATAATTGTCAAACTCCACGCTGTCTCAGTCTTTGGCGCAGCCACTGCTAACAAGTGGTGCAGAAGACGTAACAGTATGTAGGTGAGAGCCTACAAAATAATTTCATGCTTTGATGAGGAATTTGGTGATTGAAATTTCATGAGAAGATCCTGCCACAATGAGAAATTGCTTTATGTTAGTAAATTCCACCACAGCTCGTGTTTCGTATTCGCAACACTCTCTCCCCTATTTCGCTATAATAAAAAATGAGCGGCCCTTCTTTGGACTTTTTCTATGCCCTCTTAACTAGTGAGGAGGGTTCAAATGGCTCTGAGCACTATGGGACTTAACGTCTGAGGTCATCAGTCCCCTAGAACTACTTAAACCTAACTAACCTAAGGACATCACACAAATCCATGCCAAAGGCATGATTCGAACCTGCGACCGTAGCGGTTGCGCGGTTCCATACTGCAGGCCTAGAACCGCTCGGCCATCCCGTCCTGTTATTGAGGAGCCCACACCGCACAGAAAAACTCCACAAGAGGGCAGACAAGCGTAGCGTAAGCAATCTCTTTAGTCGACCGGTTGCATTTTCTTACTGCCGACAAATCGCATTGTCTTTGGTTTGCTTTTAAAATAACTGCTCGAATTTACATCATTCGTAACTGTAATCCCTAAGCATCCAGCTGAATTTACAGCTTTTAGATTTGTGTGATTTACTGTGCAACAGTATTAGCGGAATCCTTTTAGTACTCATGTGGATGAATTCACACTTTTCCTTATTTAGAATCAATTGACATTTTTCGCACCAACTAGTTACGTTGTCTAAATTATTTTGCAGTTGGTTTCCATCATCTGATGACTTAACAAGGCAGTAAATGACAACGTCATCTGCAAACAATCTAAGAGGGCTGTACAAATTGTATCTTAAAATGTTCATGCAAATAAGGAACAACAGACGGCCTGTAATACGCCCTTGAGGAACGCCAGATACTGTATATGTTTTGCTAGATGATTTTTTGTCAGTTACTACGAATTGGAACCTTTCTGACATGAAATCACGAATCCAGTCACAAAACAAAGACGACGCTTCATAGGCACGCAATCTGATTAGAAGTCGCTTGTGAGGAATGATGTCGAAAGCCTTCTGGAAATGTAAACATATGGAATCAATTTGACATTATCCGTCAATAGCACTCATTCCTTCGTGAGAGTAAAAAACTACTTGTGTTTTACGAGAACGAAGTTTTCTGAATGCACCTTGGCTATTTGTCAATAAATCGTTTTTTTCGAGGTATTTCACTGTGTTTGTATATAGTGTATGTTCCAAAATCCTACTGCAAATCGACATTAGTGATATGAGTCTCTAGTTCAGCGGATTATTCCTATTTAGTTTCTTGGGTATTGATGTGACTTGAGCAATTTTCCGGCCTTTGGATACGCGTCTTTCTATGAGGAGCGGTTGTATATGATGTCTAAGCATGGAGCTACAGTATCAGCGTAGTCTGAAAGGAACCTGACTGACATACAGTCTGGACTGGAGGCCATGCCTTTATTTAATGATTTAATCTGCTTTGCTACACCGAAGATATCTGCCTCTAAGTAATTCATCTTCGTAGTCCTTTTTGATTAGAATTCCTGAATATTTTCCTCGTCTTGTTCTGATGTGTGGGGTTGATCTGTTATTCTGTTATTCTGCGCAACGGATTAATCTGAGATGTACTCTTTACCCTGTGGCTCCTGCAAGATGCAATTCCCCCCCCACCCCCCCCCATCCCACCCACCCACCACTACTACAGAAATCAGACAGACGCTCCTAACGTTCTAAAGAGAAATGCCTGAAAAACTTTCAGCAATAAATATCTTCTGGAGTCGTCCGCTGTAAGGAAATGACACAAAAATTCACAAAATTTCTTACGTAACTAGTGGGATACTTGGGTACTGGAGTAGTGCTAGTTAGTGTAAGAAAAACATGAAACTAACGAAAGTTATTATTTATTTTGCAAAATTCTGAGAAATCACAATGACACTTTTAGTTATGAATTGAACAAGTTATATCCTGGTTCTTTTCGGAATGTGAAGTTACCTTTCAAGGATAGGATTCGCTAATGAAATTTCTGCACAAAGTTTAAGATGGTTGTTAACTTGGCAGAATGGCTGAGAGGCACGCCTACTCAACTTGAATAATTATCCTTTAGAATGTTGCTAGGTATGGTCGAAGCTGTCACATGTGAAATGCAGTGAAGTCTACTGTTGTGGAGGAAATACGGGGCTCGCAATAGCTGTAGTGCACAATACCATAAGCTGCGATGACTGCTGTCTGCGCCGCTCAAGCTGACAAATAAGATAACTCTCGTTCTGTCTGGATTGACCTTCGCCAATTAAACTCTCCCTATGCCTTGATGAAGTCAAGGATTCCTATTCGCCCCTAGTCTAACTATTGGTGTGGTACACCAGTCAGATAACCAGTCCACTGTGATGCCACTCAAAATTCGCTCGCAGGCGTTTAACTATAACTCTGTCCGTTCACGCCACACAATAAGTGTGTCGGCCAACACAGTGAACAACGCTTAATCGCAAGGACTCAATATAGAGTCGCCCTTTGATTCGCTCTCGACAGAGGTGCTCTCCCAGTGAAGTACTGGGGAGAGACTTGTTCCTCGCTCTTTCGAGTACACCTATGAGCGCGCACGCTCTCGTTACGTGTTCTCGCTCCAAGAGCGACAACGGAACGGCGCCTCTCCACGCCAGACGTGAAGGGGTATATCTTTCGGTCTCTTCCATTATTCCTTCAGCTCAAGGCGTCAGAAATATCGTCTGGCAATCAGCATTGCTCTTCTAAAACGGGAGAATGACGTTTCGTTTAAGGCAACCAATTGGGAAACTTGTAGCTTTGGCGTTTGGCGTTTGCTGTCTACCTGTGAAAATCTCTGAAACTGCCTGCTATGTGTGAAGAAGGCGTTGGCTGGCCACTCCCACACAATTTGTTTTTAAGCCGTACATGAGGTTGTTCCCCCCTTTCACTTGGGCCCATCCTGTCCGCTACGGGCGGTCACCGGCCAACATGGGCTGGGTCGTCCTCTGAAGGGCCTGGCGTCCCGTTGTGCGGCCTCTCTCCCGAACTAAAAGCCTCTGTGACTGTCGTGTCTGGAATGTATGTGTGCACGCCAGCCTCGAGTATTTCAACCACGGTGTGCTCACTTGTCAATTGAATATCGTTTAGATGAATTCATACAACATTGACTTTATCTTATCTAGTTTGGGTTCAAATGAAGCGTCTTGATGTGCAGAACATGGTTGTGAGGGTGGAATATGTAAGCAATGAAAGTCAGGAGACCACGACGTATTACATTGTTTTCTGAAGAAGCTTTGGTTAACTATGTTTAGTAACCCTGCTTTAATGTCACTGCCATCAGTAATAACATCACTGTCATCGCGTAGTGAAGGTTCACATGGTTCAAATGGCTCTAAGCACTATGGGTCTTAACATCTGAGGTCATCAGTCTGCTAGAGTTAGAACTACTTAAACCTAACTGACCTAAGGACATCACACAAATCCATACCCGAGGCAGGATTCGAACTTGCAACTATAACAGCATCGCGGTTCTGGACTGAAGCGCCTAGAGCCGCTCGGCCACTGCGGCCAGATGTAGCGAAGGTACTGACTGCATCTTACTGCTGGTGTACTTACATGTGAGTGGAATCCCTTTAGGATTTATATCAGATTTAGAGATACCGAGTTTGTCAAAAACATCTTGCATTGTTGTTTTCGCTAAATTTGAGCTTCTGTAAAACTTCGACAATTTTGGGGATTTTTTAAAGTTCAGCATGTTTTTTTTTTTTTTTTCTTTATTGCTTCCACAGCAGTGTTGTAACCCGTTTTATGTATCGAGGGGGATAAGTTACTTTATTTGTTGTATATCTCTCAGTTGCCGCCGATACTATTTCTTTGAATTCGAACCACGCTTATCTGCTTTTCAAAGCAGATGAGTTTTGCGTTTATTTTTGATGGGATTAGATGTTACAATATTCAGTCTACAGACACCATGGGGTCACTAATGTCTTTATCTGTCATGATGCTGACTATTTCTTCGTGATTATTTAATGCTAAGACGTCAAGTATACTTTCGCAAACACTTACACTTCGAGTGAGCCCCTGAACTAATTTTTCTACATAATTTTCTGAGAATTCATTTAGTATAATTTGGGGCTCCTTTTTATGCCTACCACCGACTTCAAGTGTACATTTTCGCCAAAATAGTAAGAGTACATTGAAACCATCACCTTTGGGTACCGTCTGGCAACTGTATCTTTTGAGTTGGGGGATCGATAATTTATTAATTTATTTCGGCTGTCATATATAACCTCTACCCATACTAACTCATAGGAACTATCTACTTCAATTTACTAAAAAAACGGCTCTAGCCACTATGGGACTTAACATCTGAGGTCACCAATCCCCTAGACTTAGAACTACGTAAACCTAACTAAGGACATCACACACAGCGATACCCGAGGCAGGAATCGAACCTGCGACCGCAGCAGCAGCGCGGTTCCGGACTGAAGCGCCTAGAACCGCTCGGCCACAGCGACCGGCTACTTCAATTTCACGACAAAGTGAACTACTTCTGTCTGCAATCAACACTCCACAATCAAAAGTATTTAATCTACCCTTTCTGATCATGATTAGGTCCTTTGTAAAAATTTCGGCTGAACTGATATCACTCTTTAGCCAGCATGGCCTGCCTATAACAATTTGAGCTTCAGTGATTTCTATTAGTGCCTGGAGCACTGGTTCTTTTCCAGTTCAGTTACGACAGTTTAAAACTACAATACAGATTATTGCAAGGTCTACCTTTGTCCTGTGTTAGACCTGCGCCATTTTAGACTGAAACCCTTTCTGTAGATTCCCGAGAGCCTCTAACCTAAACAAGCACCCATTCCCCTCCACACAGCCTCCACTATCAGTGTACTCGTCTTATGTGTGTAGTGGACCCCTGACATATTAAGCGGAACCAGGAAACACACCATACTACGTTCTACCAGTCTCTTTCTCGCGGCGGGAGATATTTATGATACAACGTGGCTTTTCCCACACATCTTTTCTTAAATTTAAGAGGAATTCCTTCTCTATAGCCTTCTCGACTCATTTCTCTGTCAACGCTCTGTTAGTAGGCGTTTCTCTTGAGCTTCTCGTTTGCCATGTTGCTGAAAACAACATACAGAATGACCCACGGGCGTTTCTTCTTTGGTGAGTCACTGTTCTCCTCAGTTTTCAGTTTCTCGTTGTCCATGAACTTTTTGCCTTCTTCTACAGTAGCCACTTACACTATTAAGACGGTTTTCGTTAAACGGATGCTATTTATTCTTAGTTTTTCTTTCTTTGGATCTTCAACTTTCGAGGAGGTTTTCCTAACTTTGTCGATGTCTTTCTTTTTTCCGGTTTGCTAATGCCTAAATGCTTACTCGCTTGGTTTTCTATATTTTTCTTCACGGTCTGAGGTCGTGAGACCACTTTTGCTGCCACCGAGGTATAAGATTTTTTATCTTTTTCCTCAGTCTCCACCCTGTCAACAGGCGTCGCCTGCGCCGTATCCCACTATGACAGGCGTTCCTTACGCGATAGCATCTTAGCTGCGATTATCTTCTCTCCGGAAACGAAATCCTCATCCACAAAGTGGAAGAGCTCCTGCTATCGCCACGATACTCTCATCACTCGACGCAGAGGCGGGACCCGCGAGAAATAAGGGCCTTGCAACGAACTTGTGACGTCGCACTAGTCGTCTTGTCTGCCACACTTCGCGAAAGCTTGGCTCCGTGCAAGGCCCACGGGAAATCAATATGCAATATTTAATTGCAAAATGTACACGCGAAAGGTCTTTGTCGCATGCTGTGAAGAGCTTGCCTGTATTTAAATGCGCATTCAAAAATTATTAAACTCGTCTGAAATAGTTGCTCCCTCTCCGCCGCAGACGGCTGCTGGCATTCGTAAGACCCGTAGTGTTACGTGCAGTGATGTACGCGCTGCGGCCCGACCTTCTCATGGGCATTGAAGCAGAAGCATGTGAACTGCCCGACCTCCCCCAACCGCCCTCCAGCGTCCGAAGTGCTTACCAGGTGATCGACCGCGCTGTCACTGGCTGGAGCAAATAATGTGACATGACTCCCGCTGACGTGCTGCGTTACGTAACTGATGTTGTGGAGCTCAGCTCCCCCCCCCCCACCAACCCCACCAACCCCACCAACCCCACCAACCCATCCCTCCACGCCCGCTCTCCGCCAAATCACTGACGTGCTGGTCGCTCCACGAAAAACGTTTCACGAAGTACACGGGGTGTGAAATTTCATGCCAACTCATTTACCTTTAAAAACTGTCCTACGTAGCTGAAGCAAAGCTACATCGGTTTCCGTATTTAGCTTCTCGGTAAAACTTTTAGTTTTAGCGTAAAAAGATAAAAACCACTGTTTTGGGATTCGTGCGTGATCTCTGCTGTGCAGTCTATCTCATGCGATGTTGAGGACACTATTTGGCAAGAAAATATTATCTTTTAGCAACTTATAGCCACATATTGCATTTGGTAATGTTTCTTTTTCGTTTTGGCTCATACAGGGTGTTTCAAAAATGACCGATATATTTGAAACGGCAATAAAAACTAAACGAGCAGCGATAGAAATACACCGTTTGTTGCAATATGCTTGGGACAACAGTACATTTTCAGGCAGACAAACTTTCGAAATTACAGTAGTTACAATTTTCAACAACAGATGGCGCTGCGGTCTGGGAAACTCTATAGTACGATATTTTCCACATATCCACCACTGCTTCAGCTGTTCAATTGTTTCTGGATTCTGGCGGTACACCTGGTCTTTCAAGTGTCCCCACAGAAAGAAGTCACAGGGGTTCATGTCTGGCGAATAGGGAGGCCAATCCACGCCGCCTCCTGTATGTTTCGGATAGCCCTAAGCAATCACACGATCATCGAAATATCTGCGCTGAGGGGTTGCCGCATTTGACTTTTGTATGGATAGAGGTGTAAACTCTGGCGCATGAGACGATACGTGGACGTTGGCGTCATTTGGACCGCAGCTGCAACACGGCGAACGGAAACCCGAGGCCGTTGTTGGATCACCTGCTGCACTAGCTGCGCGTTGCCCTCTGTGGTTGCCGTACGTGGTCGCCCTACCTTTCCAGCACGTTCATCCGTCACGTTCCCAGTCCGATGAAATTTTTCAAACAGATCCTTTATTGTATCGCTTTTCGGTCCTTTGGTTACATTAAACCTCCGTTGAAAACTTCGTCTTGTTGCAACAACACTGTGTTCTAGGCGGTGGAATTCCAACACCAGAAAAATCCTCTGTTCTAAGGAATAAACCATGTTGTCTACAGCACACTTGCACGTTGTGAACAGCACACGCTTACAGCAGAAAGACGACGTACAGAATGGCGCACCCACAGACTGCGTTGTCTTCTATATCTTTCACAACACTTGCAGCGCCATCTGTTGTTGAAAATTGTAACTACTGTAATTTCGAAAGTTTGTCCGCCTGAAAATGTACTGTTGTCCCAAGCATATTGCAACAAACGGTGTATTTCTATCGCTGCTCGTTTAGTTTTTATTGCCGTTTCAAATATACCGGTCATTTTTGAAACACCCTGTAACTGTTGTGACACTTAGAAGTAAAGTAAAACACCGCTGATTTTGAAAAGTTTGCAGTGAAAAAGGGCCAATGGTAGACATCCACAGGAGAATGAAGAGTGTGTTCGTGGCAGCATGTATGTCAGAAACCACTGTTACGGATTGGTGCTCCAAGTTCTGCGCTGCTGGTTCATGATAATGGTGGTATCCATATTGCAGATGTCGAAATGCTGAAGTTACGCCAACTCATGTGTGAGACACTCGAGCACCTGCCCAGTAGTCTTGATCTCTCCACACACGACTGTCATGTCTATAGTACCCTAGAAAGGCACTGAAGGGTCGGCGATTGCCGTCAGACGGGGATATGCAACAGTTAGCTATGGGCTTCTTCACTCAGCAGGACATGGTGTTTTACCAAAGTCGTATCATCAAACTGGTGCGCTGGTGGAATGATTGCATCAATGCTCACGATGATTTTGCCTGATTGGAATACCGATCTTGGACTATCTGGCTTTCTGACATGAACTTGCTGATCGCCCCTTTATACGACGACAGAAATACTATCTGCTGCTGGGAACATAGCGCATGACATGAATCCCACAGCCACTAGGTTATGTACTGATACTTTCACTTGGTTACTCTGCAATTCAAAATTAAGAGCCTGGAAGAGGGTCAATCGAATCACATTCAAGCTATTTCTCTACGATTCCACTCTCGAACAAGGCTTAGGAGAAATGAACACTAAAATATTTCCTCATGAGCCCTGAATTCTCTTATTTTATGGCGGTGATCCACTGATCATGAGCGCCAAATAATTATTTCCACATTCAGAGGAGAAAAAAATGGTTCAAATGGCTCTGAGCACTATGGGACTTGACTTCTGAGGTCATCAGTCCCTTAGAACTTAAAACAACTTAAACCTAACTATCCTAAGGACATCACACACATCCATGTCCGAGGCAGGATTCGAACGTGCGACCGTAGCGGTCGCGCGGTTCCAGACTGTAGCACCTAGAACCGCTCGGCTACTTCGGCCGGCTCAGAGGAGAAAGCTGGTGACTGAAATTTCAAGAGAAGATCGTGCCGCAATGGAAAACGCCCTTGTTGTAATGATTGCCATACCAATTTGCATATCATATGCATGGTACTCTCTCCCCAACTTTGAGCTAATACAAAACGAGTTGTCTCTCCTCTAATTTTTTCGATGACCTACATCAATCCCATCTGAAGCAGGTCCCACACTTCACAGCAGTGCTCCAAAACAGGATGGACAAGTTTAGTGCGGGACATCTCTTTGATAGACCCATTGCATTTTATAAGAGTTCTGCCAGTACATCTCAGTTTTTTTCGCTTTCCCCCACAACATTATCTATGTGATCGTTCCAAGTTAAGTAATTGTAATCGCGAAGCATTTAGTTGAAATCACTGCCTTTAGATTAGTGTGGCTTATCACATAACCGGAATTTAATGGATTCCTTTTAGTACTCGTCCGGATGACTGCACAGTTATCATTATTTGGAGTCAATTGCCGCTTTTTACACGAAGCAGATATCTCGCATAAATTATATTGCAATTGGTTTTGATTATCTGGTGACTTTAGAAGACAGTAAATGATAGCGTTATCAGCAAACAAACTAAGATGGCTGCTCAGGTTGTCTCCTAAATCGTTCATACAGATCAGGAACAGTAGAAAGCCTATAAAACCTCTTTGGGAAGCGCCACATCCTGCCTCACTCGATGACTTGCCGTCAGTTACTACGAGCTGTGAGCTCTCTGACAAGAAATCACGAATCCAATAGCACAACTGAGATGATACTCTGCAGGCACACAATCCGGTTAGAAGTATTGAAAGGCTTCTGGAAATAGAAAACTGCGGAATCAGTTTGACGTCTCCTATCGATAGCACTCATTACTTTCATGAGAATAAAGCGATAGTCGTGTTTCATAAGAATGATATTGTCTGAATGTCGTGTCGGCTATTTGTCAGTAAATCATTTTCTTCGAGGTAATTCATTCATAATGTTTGAAGACAGTATACGTTCCAGAGTCCTACTGCATATCGACGGCAGTAATATGGTTCTGTAATTCAGTGGATCATTCCTGTGTCCATTCTTGAGTATTGGTGTGACCTATATAATTTACCAGTTTTTAATTACAGATCTTTTGATGAGAAGCAAATTTCACTGGTGCAACTGCATCCACATTGTCTGACTGTCTTGTTTATACCTAAGAGTTGTAAATATATCAAATCATGCCTGGTTAAGATTTGCACACCCAGAACACCATCGCGGTCCGCGAGCGCAGCCGAGTCTGCTCGGAGCTCCGGCTTACCCCACCACTGAACTATTCGGAGCAGGTGTGCAAGTGAGGAGGCTATACGCTGAAGGCTGCACACCCAGCAGACTTAGAGAGACATGTTTTCAACACAGTGTGCCGACTTCTAAGAGGCGAATATTGCGGCATACTTGTATTAAGAGAATTTTTTCACTAAAATTTACACTACTGGCCATTAAAATTGCTACACCAAGAAGAAATACAGATGATAAACGCGTATTCAATGTACAAATATATTATACTAGAACTGACATGTGATTACATTTTCACGCACTCTGTGCGCATAGATCGTGAGAAATCAGTACCCAGAACAACCACCTCTGGCCGTAATAACGGCCTTGATACGCCTGGGCATTGAGTCAAACAGAGCTTGGATGGCGTGTACAGGTACAGCTACCCATGCAGCTTCATCACGATACCACAGTTCATCAAGAGTAGTGACTGGGGTATTGCCGACCGCTGTGGCCGTGCGGTTCTAAGCGCTTCAGTTTGGAACCGCATGACCGCTACGGTCGCAGGTTCGAATCCTGCCTCGGGCATGGATGTGTGTGATGTCCTTAGGTTAGTTAGGTTTAAGTAGTTCTAAGTTCTAGGGGACTGATGACCTCAGAAGTTAAGTCCCATAGTGCTCAGAGCCATTTGAACCATTTGACTGGCGTATTGTGACGAGCCAGTTGCTCGGCCACCATTGACCAGACGTTTTCAATTGGTGGGAGATCTGCACAATGTGCTGGCCAGGTCAGCAGTTGAACATTTTCTGTATCCAGAAAGGCCTGTACAGGACCTGCAACAAGCAGTCGTGCATTATCCTGCTGAAATGTTGGGTTTCGCAGGGATCGAATGAAGGGTAGAGCCACGGGTCGTAACACATCCGAAATGTAACGTCCACTGTTCAAAGTGCCGTCAATGCGAACAAGAGGTGACCGAGACGTGTAACCAATGGCACCCCATACCATTACGCCGGGTGATACTCCAGTATGGCGATGACGAATACACGCTTCCAATGTGCGTTCACCTGCTTTCACCGCGATGTCGCCAAACACGGATGCGGCCATCATGATGCTGTAAACAGAACCTGGATTCATCCGAAAAAATGACGTTTTGCCATTCGTGCACCCAGGTTCGTCGTTGAGTACACCATCGCAGGCGCTCCTTTCTGTGATGCAGTGTCAAGGGTAACCGCAGCCATGGTCTCCGAGCTGATAGTCCATGCTGCTGCAAGCGTCCTCGAACTGTTCGTGCAGATGGTTGTACTCTTGCAAACGTCCCCATCTGTTGACTCAGAGATCGAGACGTGGCTCCACGATCCGTTACAGCCATGCGGATAATATGCCTGTCATCTCGACTGCTAGTGATACGAGGCCGTTGGGATCCAGCACGGCGTTTCGTGTTACCCTCCTGAACCCACCGATTCCATATTCTACTAAAAGTCATTATATCTCGACCAAAGCGAGCAGCAATGTCGCCATACGATAAACCGCAATCGCGATAGGCTACAATCCGAATTTTATGAAAGTCGGAAACGTGATGGTACGCATTTCTCCTCCTTACACGAGGCATCACAACAACGTTTCACCAGGCAACGCCGGTCAGCTGCTGTTTGTGTTATGAGAAATCGGTTGGAAACCTTCCTCATGTCAGCACGTTGTAGGTGTAGCCACCGGCACCAACCTTGTGTGAATGCTCTGAAAAGCTAATCATTTGCATATCACAGTATCTTCTCCCTGTCTGTTAAATTTCGCGTCTGTAGCACGTCATCTTCGTGGTGTAGCAATTTTAATTTTCAGTAGTGTATTTTCAGCTTCTTATTTTTCCGCCAGAACAATAACTTTACTACTTAATTGAACAAGTGCATTAGACAGTGGTATTACGGCGGAGAAAACTACACTAAGGTTTATGTACAGGCATTTAAATTAAGTTTTGTCGTTCGTAAATTTATGTACACAAATGTAAAATCTTGCGACTTCCTCAGTTTCGCAGCTAAAAAAAAAAAAAAAGAAAAAAAAGAAAACAGATACATCGAAGAAAACAATGATATGCTGTCCAAGATAGTGCTGTTGGAGCAACATTTTATAAGACCTTGTAAATTTCTGGGCTGGACAAACAGATCATTCAGCTGGGTGCTACGCTACACACCTGTCAGCTGAAGTCGGAGCAGGCATAAGCGAGAACGGTCTGCCAAACGAATTGAAATCAGTCTTCAAAGTGCAAAGTCTTGGAACCTGTTTGAGAATTCCCCTGAAATGCTTGTCATTAAAAAGTAATCCATCATGTCTGGTCCACAAAATGACTGCCTTGAGTTCCAGAAAATGTGCCGTGTTACGAATTTGAATGTAATTTTTCCATGGGATTAATTTTTGTTTCACACCATCAATCTTGTCTGCCATATTTGTTACAAAATTATTCTCGCATTCCATTGAAAGATTTAATGAAATCAAATAATTTGTGATGTAAATTAAAGAACATCTTCGAGGACTTCACTCTGATAATAATGAAGCGGTTCAAACAGAGGTGAGATTGTGGGTCCATCGGCAAACTCAAACATTCCACAGTGACGCTATCAAAAAATTGGTATCTCCTTGAGAGGAATGTGTTCGTCGTCAGGATGACTATGATGAGAAATAAATACGAAGACATCAAGAACAAAGATGTAGAATGCAAAAAACGTTCGTTTTATTTTAAAATCTGTAAGAGATTTCACATAAAAAATTGCGAACCATTACTTTTCAGCACGCCCTCCTAATAATCTAACATTAGCTCCTGGCCGTGTTAAACACGCGTCGTTGACACTGGACCTCGCAAAGTATTCCGAGAGCAACGCAAACCAGCACCCAGTTACACAGGGAAAGTGCAGCTGTGTCTGTGACTGACAGTGGCTAGAGTGAACAGCTAAAAGTTCTGCCAGAGATACATTTTCAGAGAATTTTTTTTTTTGAAATTATGTAAAATCATTCTCAAATGGTTCTCTAAATGTTCCCAATTTGCTGACAGGATTTGATATTGTGTACAACGGTTTCGTGACGTAAGGCTGGTGGATGGTTGCTATTGATATGCGCAACGCCAATTTTGAGCTTGTCGGACTCCTTGTCTCAGCGAGTGGTATCGAAGGTGTTAGTATGAGTAAGCCCAATAACGCTTGCGACCGTTTACATTTATTTGAGTTAATAGAGTGCAACAAAAGTAATCAGTTATAAGGGATATTGTCACGCGGCAGACAGGGCTGCCAATCACTGTACAAGACTCCATAACAATGTAACTAAATTGCAATGATAATTGAAAAGTTGCAAGTACTTTCAACAATCACATTCTAAACGTAGCAGCAAAAATAGGATTAAATGGTTCAGCAAGGTTGCTCGACTGAAAATGCTATTTATATATTAACCCACAAAATATTATAAACCTTAAATAAGAAAATGCCACCAGTTGGTGTTTTTTGGGTCGTTCGAAAGCTTTTTGTTTGCACAGATCGCGTTACTCTCTTAGACAAACTTAAGTTTTATTGGAACTGATATATTTATGCACAGACGGTTTGGATCTCACTTAATGAACTGAATGTAGAAAATGGTCTGTCCCTAAAGTAAAAAAAAAAAGAAAACTACATCCAGTTCTGTACAACGAGTAGAATCATACCAACAGATGACATAAAATACGAGCAGCAGTCAAGAAATATGGTAGAATGCTCCACATTCCCGGTTGTGAAAACGTGATCTGAAAGAAGCATGTTATCGGACTTCCCAAACAATCAACTCAACTACTTTTGCTCTTCGTCTAATTGCTAATATTGGGAATAAACGTGTCGAGCTCCTTACATATTTTGTGTATTTCCCCTCAGTAATGTTTTATGTAGTTATTTTCTGGGGTAACTGATCACTTCGAAAGAAAGTTTTGATTGCAAGAAAGATGCTCTCTGAGCACCATGCGGCTTAACTACTGAGGTCATCAGTCACCTAGAACTTAGAACTAATTAAACCTAACTAATCTAAGGACATCACACACACCCATGCCCGAGGCAGGATTCGAACCTGCGACCGCAGATGCCGCCCGGCTCAGGACTGCAGCGCCTAGAACCCAAGAAAGATGCGAGCATTAAGACTAATATGTGGCGTTCACCTGCTGATATCATGTAGGTACCTCATCAAGGAACTAGGCATTTCAACTGCGCCATCTCAATACATGTGTTCGCTAATGAAATTCGTCGTAAGAAATCCATCACGATTTGAGAAAATCAGTGATGTCCATGGATACCACACTAGAGGAAAACATTGCTTTTGTTACCAACTAGTATAGCTGTCAGTGGTACAGGAAAGACTTCAAAAAAAGTTCAAGGCCGAACAGGCCTTGGAAGATCCAACGGTACAGACCGGCCGCCGTGTCATCCTCAGCCCATAGGCGTCTCTGGATGCGGATGTGGAGGGGCATGTGGTGAGCACGCCGCTCTCCCGGCCGTGTGTCAGTTTACGAGACCGGAGCCGCTACTTCTCAATCGAGTAGCTCCTCAGTTTGCCTCACAAGGGCTGAGTGCACAACGCTTGAGAACAGCGCTCAGCAAACCGGATGGTCACCCATCCCATAGCTAGCCCAGCCCGACAGCGTATATCTTCGGTGATCTGATGGGAACTGGTGTAACCACGGCGGCAAGGCTGTCGGCAAAGAGTTCAATACGCAGCAACAAAATTTTCTTATCATATCTTCTTGGTATGTGGATACACTAAACTTAGCAGCTGACATTATGGATACAGGCAAGACTGGGAATGGTTAACCAGAAGTAAGCTACCGTTCCGAAATGTCTGTTTTTCGAAATGATGCCTTATCTGGTCCACTAGACAATACACACGCGAGTTCATACATAAAAAGGGAGTACAAACGCCAATAAAACATTCGATGTCCCGTAACAGTCAAGAATGATGTTCACGTTAGGAAGACATTAACTAAAAGTACTAACATTAAAGTCTACAAAATTTGTGTTTGCAACCGGTTACGACGGTAGAAGGACAGAATGACGTAAGAGTACAAAAAACTTAAATTACCTATTAAATTATCGGTCTAACTGCACTCCCACATTCTCCTCTGAAAATGATTCGTTGCCTCAGTCGGATGAAATTATGATTTCCTCTGGTTGTTGATATTCTTCTAAAGGCGGCAATAGTGAATCGATACAAACTGTAGTGATGATAGAAGATATGCTATTGGAAGCAACACCGAAGAATAGACTGGATGTTCTGGAACGTGCCCATTTGTCTTCCACGTTTTACAATTCGTGAAATTACCTTTTCCTTTCCTTTTGTTACAGATGAGCAGCCTTTCCCTTTTTATAAAATGAAAAATCAATGCTACCCTTTTTTTTGGGTCATCAGTCTTTTGACTGGTTTGATGCGGCCAGCCACGAATTCCTCTCCTGTGCTAACCTCTTCATCTCAGAGTAGCACTTGCAACCTACGTCCTCTATCATTTGCTGGATGTATTCTAATCTGTCTTTCTCTACAGCTCCCTCTAGTACCATGGAAGCCATTGCCTCATGTCTTAACACATGTCCTATCATCCTGTCGCTTCGCCTTGTCAGTGTTGTCCACAATCCCTTTCCTCTCCGATTCTACACACAACCTCCTCATTCCTTACCTTATCAGTCCACCTAATTTTCAACATTCATCTGTTGCACCACATATCAAATGCTTCGATTCTCTTCTGTTCCGGTTTTCCCACAGTCCATGTTTCACTTCCATGCAATGCTGTACTCCAGACGTACATTTTCAGAAATTTCTTCCTCTAATTAATGCGGAAATATGATATTAGTAGACTTCTCTTCGCCAGGAATGTCCTTTTTGCCATTGCTAGTCTGCTTTTGATGTCCTCTTTGCTCTGTCCGTCACTCGTTATTTTACTGCCTAGGTAACAGAATTCCTTAACTTCATCTACTTCGTGACCATCGATTCTGATATTAAATTTCTCGCTGTTCTCATTTCTACTACTTCTCATTTGGCTTTCTTCGATTTACTCTCAGTCCATACTCTGTACTGATTAGACTGTTCATTCCGTTCAACATATAATGTAATTCTTCCTCAATTTCACTCAGGATAGCAATGTCATCAGCGAATCGTATCATTGATATCCTTTCACCTTGAATTTAATTCTACTCCTGAACCTTTCTTTTCTTTCCATCATTGCTTCCTCGATGTACAGATTGAACAGCAGGAGCGAAAGTCTACATCCCTGTCTTACACCCTTTTTAATACTGGCACTTCGTTCTTGGTCATCCATTCTTATTATTCCCTCTTGGCTGTTGTACATATTGCATATGATCTGTCTCTCCCTATAGCTTACACCGATTTTTCTCAGAATTCCGAACATCTCGCACCATTTTACATCGTCGAACGCCTTTTTCGGGTCTACAAATCCTACGAAAATGTCTTGATTTTGCTTTAGCCTTGTTCCACTACCAACTGCAACGTCAGAATGGCCTCTCTCGTGCCTTTACCTTTCCTAAAGCCAAACTGATCGTCTTCTAGCGTATCCTCAATTTTCTTTTACATTCTTCTGTATATTATTCTTGTAAGCAACATGGATGCATGAGCTGTTAAGCTGATTGTGCGATAATTCTCGCACTTGTCAGATCTTGCCGTCTTCGGAATTGTGTGCACGATTTTTTCCCGAAAGTCGGATGGTATGTCACCAGACTCATACATTCTACACACCAACGTGAGTAGTCGTTTTGTTGCTATTTAGCCCAACGATTTTAGAAATTCTGCTGGAATATTATCTATCCCTTCTGCCTTATTTGACCTTAGGTCCTCCAAAGCTCTTTTAAATTCTAGTACCGGGTCCCCTATCTCTTCTAAATAGACTCCTGTTTCTTCTTCTATTACGTCAGACAAATCTTCCCCGTGCTAGAGGCTTTCAATGTAATCTTTCCACCTAGCCGCTCTCTCGGCTACATTTAACAGTGGAATTCCCGTTGCACTCTTAACGTTATCGCCCTTGCTTTTAATGTTACGAAAGTTTGTTTTACTTTCCTGTATGCTGAGTCAGTCCTAACGACAATCATTTCTTTTTCGATTTCTTCACATTTTTCATGTAGCCATTTTGTCTTAGCTTTCCTGCACCTCCTATTTATTTCATTCCTCAGCGACTTGTATCCCTTTATTCCCGAGTCTCGCGGAACATTTTTGTACTTTCTCCTTTCATCGATCAATTGAAGTATTTCTTCTGTTGCCCATGGTTTCTTCGCAGTTGCCTTCTTTGTACCTATGTTTTCCTTCCGAACTTCTGTTATCGCCCTTTTTAGGTATGTCCATTTTTCTTCAACTGTACTGCCTACTGAGCTATTCTTCACTGCTGTATCTATAGCCTTAGAGAACTTCAAGCGTATCTCGTCATTCCTTAGTACTTCCGTATCCCATTGCTTTGCGTATTGATTCTTCCTGACTAATGTCGTAAGCTTCAGCCTACTCTTCATCACTACTATATTGTGATCTGAGTCTATGTCTGATCCTGTGTACACCTTACAATCCCGTATCTGATTTCGGAATTTCTGTCTGACCATGATGTAATCTAATTGAAATCTTCCCGTATCACCCGGCTTTTTCCAAGTATACCTCCTCCTCTTGTGATTTTTGAACAGAGTATTTGCTATTACTTTCTGAAACGTGTTACAGAACTCAATTAGTCTTTCTCCTCTCTCAGTCCTTGTCCCAAGCCCATATTTTCCTGTAATGTTTTCTTCTTTACATACTGTATTACCCTTTCAATATCTTCATACACTTTCTCTATCTCTTCATCTTCAGCTTGCGACGTCGACATGTGTACCTGAACTATCGTTGTCTGTGTTGGTTTGCTGTCTATTCTGGTAAGAATAACCCTATCACTGACCTGTTTACACTAATACAGTCCTTGCCCTACCTTCCTATTCATAACGAATCCTACTACCATTATACCATTTTCTGCTGTTCTTGATATTACCCTATACTCATCTGACCAGAAATACTTGTCTTCTTTCCACTTAACTTCACTGACTCCTACTATATCTAGATTGAGCCTTTGCATTTCCCTTTTCAGATTTTCTAATTTCCCTGCCACGTTCAATCTCCTGGTATCCCACGCCCTGACTCGTAGAATGTTATTATTTCGTTAATTATTCAATATTTTTCTCATGGTCAACTCCTCCTGGGCAGTACCCTCCTGGAGATCCGAGTGGGGGACTATTCTGGAATCTTCTTCAAAAGGAGAGATCATCATGACACTACTTCAGTTATACGCCATATGTCCTTTGGATACACGTTACGTGTCTTTAATGCAGTGGTTTCCATTGCCTTCTGCATCCTCATGCTGTTGATCTTTGTTTATTCTTCCGCCTTCAGGGGTAGTTTCCCACCTCTGAACCTCTGTCCGCTCCTCCTCTCTCTTTGAGAAGGCCGTTGGAAGAATGAGGGTGACTTCTTATGCCGGAAGTCTTCGGCCGCCAATGCTGATTAATAATCAAAATGTAAGCAGCGTGGGGATTCTAACCCGGGACCGAAGACATTTTGATTATGAATAAAAGACGCTACCTCAAGACCACGGTTGCATTAAATTCTTCGGTTTTGCTTTAGGAAGTGCTACCATACTGTGCAGTCTCATTTGTAGGGTAAAATTTATTCGATGACTCGTTTCGAAAGTCAAGCGTCCATTTAGATACTGTGTAGTCACCATTTCGCCATAGCCTCGAGTAGCCACAAACATTGGCGCGTTTTAATAAATTTTACTGTGCAAGTGAGACTACACACTGGAATATGAGCCTCTGCTTTTGCTCAATGTCCATGTGGCAAATATTGCCATTTTTAGGGATATCTGCAGGTAATGCTGCAATCAACCTAGTTAGCCGATCAGTACTGTGCCAGCTATCGCTTGTGACACATGTCCAGGGCATCAAGTTACGTATTTAGCTTTTCCTGTTGTAATGTCTCCTGCTGCGGTCTCGCCGCGACATTTTCAAAAATTTTATAAACTATATAACTCAGTACATATCTTGAAATATCTCTTCTTATCTTACCGATTCCCAAAATTTAATATACGATGATTATCAATGCAAAGTAGTTTCAAGCCCTCTTATTCCTTGGAGCGTGCATTTACTCCGTGGAATAGCTTCTCTGCTATCTATGTTTTCTCTTATGAAAAGAATGATTCAGATCTTGCCGATTAGCCGTGAAAGAACGAAGATGTATATGTATGTCTTGTTGAGCTAGTCGCCATCTTGATGACATTCTGTATGAGAAAGAATTTAATACATGAACTAAACTAAAGTAAGTGTGTTCGCGTATTATTTAAATGATTATTATTGACAGTGTCTGCTTACTACGGTGTGTTGCACGGGAATAGTGGGGAACGTCTGATTTACACTGGACGAACCTGCCGTTTTGTACCCTCAAGATATCCAGTTTATTACTTTCAATAAATGGGCTAACATCTCCGGTCTTCCCCATGTGATCACCGAAAGTTAATAATTATTACAAATGTTTTCAGGAGATCGAATGACAATTTTCGTCGCACCGAAACTTCGAAATTGCTTCACTGCCTTGTGGAATTTAAGTTAAGCTCAATTTAATCAGGATAGTACAGTACTGAACTGTGTCAATGTGATAAGCCTGCTTTGTGAATGAAAAATTCCTTAATATACGCATGTTTTTTACTATCCTGATCAGTGAAGCTAAAATCAGGCCGGTGTGAGAGAGGTTTTTAAATTTCAGATCCCACAAAAATATTAAATTTGGCTTCACTGTGAAAGGACACATTTTTGAGCATTACTTAAACATCGTGTGAATTTTATGTTGCATGTGCACGAGAGAAAAGAAGACGAGGCCTGTTCCGGAAGTCACAATTTCGCCACAACCTACGAGAACGTCGTTCAGGCCAGACAATATACAATTAAATTTTTGTAGATAGAAATTTTAATAGTTAAGTAGTGACAGACATTTTCAATATAAATTTGATATGTGTAGTTAGAATAACTATTGAAATGTCTATCGGTGGTCTTTGAATATTTTTTGAATCAGATTGATTGAGTGTCTGTTAGGTTGAACTTTAGATAGGAATTGTTTATTATAAGTGAATATTATGCAAAGTTTAGGTCAGTGATTATTAACCCAGATGCGAGTGACTTTATATATTTATTGTTCTGTGTATTAATGGTTCTTCCTAGGGCGGCTTATAAAATGGCAATGCAACAGCAGAGCGAATCACAACAGCCCTCAGCTGTTTCTGAGGTTAGTGAAACATTAGACGCTAGCTTAACTGAAGTAGTGCCTAGCGGCAGCATTAATCAAGCCCCACAACAAAGCTTAAGTGTTTCGATGTCATCTGAGCAGGACGAAATAAACCCATTGACTGTAATCATGCAGCAGTTAACACTGTTAGCCAAAAATGTGACAGACTTAACTAAAGCGCAAATAGAGACTAAAAGGGAAATGAATGAAAAATTAGCAACCAGTCAAGTGAAAGTCCAGGAGCAGTTACTAGCTAATCAAACAAAGCTGAGTGAGCAATTAGAAGCTAATAAAGCGGAAATGAATAATAAATTAGTACAGAGTTTTCAGAAACTTGATGATAAATTAAATAAAACTGCGGAAGTATTGAAAATTCAGAATGAAAAGACAGAATTAAAATTAGCTGCTCAAATTGAGCAAGTCACTCAACAGTGTAATGAAAATGCGAAGACATTACGCCTAGAGCTAACCGAGTATTTTGCTATGAAGGTTAATAGTATTAAAGAGCAGGTCAAGTCAATCCCACAGATAGTTCAAGCACAAGAACAGATGCAATGTTCTATGGAGGTAATTCCGGTATTAGTTGAAGTTCAAGATGAATTAAAGCAACAAGTAAATGAGATGTTAGCAGATATGCAGGATTTGAGACAATCACAAGACGAGATTCCGAAGGACATCCAAAATTTGAATAAATCTGTAAAGAACATAAAGGAGAGACAAGACCAGGTTGATCATAAGGTAATCATTCTCGCGGGAAAATTCTCGCAGTTAAGTTTGGAAAGGCAAAGAATTTCTTCAGACAATATTGAACAAATGGCCAGAACAGCTATACACTCTATGAGCGAGAGTTCTGAAAAAATTTATTTAATAAAGGTTTGCGAGAAGCCAGAGAACAATTAGGCGAAGAATTTAAACAATGGAAAGAAAACATTGAGAGATCTTTAAATCTATCTCGAGATGACCGAGAGTTCACAATAAAATTTATTTAAAAAAGGTTTGCGATAAGCCAGAGAACAACTAGGTGAAGAACTTAAACAATGGAAAGGAAACATTGAGAGATCTTTAAATCTATCTCGAGAAGATTTGCGTTCCACGCAAGGAAATGAACCCATAACAATATCTATCAATGAAGATACATTATTTAACCGATCAAGTACAGAAAGGGACATTAATGAACATGTTCGTTTTTGCAATCAGCATCAATCACAACACTATGAGGGTAGTCATAATGACTGTAATTGTAAAAGCAATACTGAGGAGAAAATGATGAAACAACGTCAATTCCAGATCTACAACCCAGACAATAAAAAAAATGTTCATCCCGTATTGTTCTCAACTTGGGACACATATGAAGATTTTTAACGAGCATTTTTATCCAAATACTGGTCCGAAGGAGTACAAGAACGTTGAAGGCAGGAGGTATTATACCCGGAACCTTTTTCCTTTTCACGTGGGTCTTTAAAGAAATACTTTGAGAAATATATAAACAAATCGCGGTATTGGGGTAAGCCTATGCCTATATAAGACGTGATTGGCATATTAAAATCTCGACTTCCGGCCAGCATCAGAAATAGAATGCTGTATATTAATGAGCATGACTTTGACTCTTTCATGACTACGCTTGACACTATAGATACGATTGAGGAAGATGAACATCGGCCAACACAACCGATTATGCAGAGGAGAGCGATTGAGGCGCCAAACGCAAACTGGAACGGAAACGGATTTAATAAATATTATACTAGGAATAGTCAGAGATTCAACGGAAACAATTGCAACGGAAATGATAATTTCAATAACAGTGATAATTTCAATAACAGAGATAATCGAACACGCTGCAGATACAACCCAATGTTTGGAAATGCAAGATATTTTCAGAACCAGCAGTTTTCAAACAATAATAATGCGTACGGAAATTCTGACCCTCGATTTGTGGCAAATAACACAACCAGTCATCAACAACAACCAATCATAACAGAAGTAGTAAATGATTCAAGAGGAAATAATAATCGACATTTAAACTGAAGAGGGCCGCTTTATGCTCCGTAAAGTCGGCCTGGGAATACAAAAGGGGCAAACCTGTTTTAATTAATTCCGTGGCAATGTTGAGATATAATGAAGGCGAATTAATGACAGATGAATTGACGAGAGACTTAGAGGCCTGTGTTATCGAAGATAAAATGGTTCCTGTGTCTGAGATCATCACAGAAGTGGGAGGAATGTTAACCAATGTAGTATTGGACACAGCTTCATGTACAGACGTAGTATCCGGAAATTTGTTTCTCAGAATTAGTAAAATGAAGAAAATCCCTCTCCTACCAGTACAAAATTGCCGAGTTATAGGTGCAGTGGGAGCAAAATCCCTGAACGTCAAGATACAAACGCTTATAGAGATAAAATTGGGAAATGTAGCTAAACAATGCACATCCCTTGTAGGTGAAAAGTTGTTTGTATTCTTGGCATTGGAACTTTGCAAGCCTGCAATTGCAAGTTGGACTTGGTAGAAGGAAAGGTGCATTTTAAAATCGAAGATCAATTTGTTACACTGATCTTACTGAGAAAGGAGGCAGTGTATGAGTGATATTTCCGTGATGCTGCTGTGCAGTTGTTTTGTGCTAAAAATAATAATATGCACCGACTACCGATGAAGTTAATTCAAGTAGGGGATTTCAGACAAACAGTCGAACAGAAAATTGCTGAGTCAGATTGCCTAACGGATAGTCAGAGGGAACAATTATTCAATATATTAACAGACTATGAGTCAATTTTCGATGAAAAGCCCGGAATTATTAGAGGATATGTTTGTACAATACAGATTAAGCCCCATAAGGCATTTTTCCGCAAACACTATCCCATTCCCTGGCGATTAAAACAACCAGTTCAGGAAGAGATACAAAAAATGTTAAACTGGAATCATACTGAACCGTCGAACAGCCCACATTTTTCTCCGTTGCTTGTTGTACCGAAGCCAGGAGGAAAAATTCGATTGGTATTAGATGCAAGGGAAATTAACAAAATTATGGTACCTGTGCGCACACATCCGGAGAACATCGATGACTTAATACAGAAATTTCAAGATGTATCCTATTTAACCAGTATTGATTTGAGAAGTTCGTTCTGGCAAGTCCAGTTAGACAAGGACTCAAGAAAATATACCTGCTTTTATATATGGAGGGAGAAGCTATCAGTTCAAGGTCGTTCCGTTTGGTCTCAATATCAGCTCTGGAGTTTTTATTTCTGCGTTGGACTATGCCCTTGGACCAGAACTACGTAGTCGAATAACAATTTTTGTGGACGATTTATTAATTGCCTCTAAAACTTGGGAGGAACATTACAACTTATTATGAGGATTTTTGCTGTGTTCAAACAAACTGGTATCACTGCAAATCTATAAAAATCCCATTTTTCTCTACAGAGAATTAAATTCTTAGGACATATGATTAATGCAAAAGGCATTCTTCCAACAGAAGCTAAGATTAGTGCGATTGAAAATTTTCCAACTCCAAGAAACAGAAAGGCTTTATAGGTTTGGCTTCATTTTTCCGACGATTTATTAAAACTCAAGCAATGAACTCTGAAGCACTAAACCGGCTCCTGAGGAAAGATGTACCATGGCAATGGTCCAATGATTGTGAAAAGGCTTTTTGTGAAATTAAGGATCAACTGATAAATGCTCCGTTATTATACCACCCTGATATGAATGTCGGATTCTGTTTAGCCACTGATTCATCAGATGTGCGATTAGGATCTTGTTTATTTCAAATTAGGTATATTGATGGTGTAAAAATCTTTTGTCCAATTGTATTTGCTAGCAGAGTTTTATTCACCTGTGAAAGAGCATATACCACTACGGAATTGGAAGCTTTAGCAGTTGTTTGGTCTTTGCAAAGGTTTAATTATTATGTATATGGCTCAAGGATAACCGTTTATTGTGACCACCAATCACTAGCCTTTTTACAAACTTGTAAGTTGCTGCATCCTCGCTTGTCAAAGTGGACGCTGGCGCTGCAAGAATATCAGTTTCAAATTGTTCATGTAGCCGGAAAAGAAAATATTATAGCTGACGCGTTTTCAAGATTTCCAGAAGGAATAACACCTGAAATGGATGTAAATAATAAGGCAGAATTTCCAGTGCTTCTTCTTCAAGAAAATAATTACAAGTTATATTATATTCATTTATGTAAGACAATGGCTCAGCTTCAGAAGAAGGATCGGCGATGGAATGCTATAATACGACAATTCAATCAACGAAATCCTACGGTCAATTTGGAATACTTCCGGCTTGTGAATAATATTTTGTTTTTTAAATCTGGGAGGACTGAGAATCCAAAGGGGTGTGTCTGCATATCCGAAGAATATGAAGAACGATTAATTTGGTTTACACATTTGACCTGGGGTCATGTTGGTGTTGTAAAGTGTGGTAATAAGATTAGATATTATTGTTACTTCCCAAATATAAGGCGAAAAGTGCACAAAGTCATACAGAAATGTGTTCTCTGTCAAAAGGCTAGGCCGGACAACAACGGAAATAAAATTGCGCTTCACTCAATAATACCTGAAGCACCAAGATCACTTATATCATGTGATATTTGTGGACAACTTCCTAGAGCCTGAGGTGGTGTTAAGTACATTATTGGATTCTGTGATGTGTTTACAAAATATGTTTGATTATATCCTATAAAATCAGCAACTACAAGAGCTGCCGCAGTAAAGTTTGTAAATGACTACATTCCTCATGCAGGGATTACAAAATCTATAATCTCTGACAATGCGAAGATATTTACTGGATATTTATGGAGAAAATTAGTATCACAACTAGGAATAAAACAGATATTTACACCTTGCTATCATCCACAAGGGAACTTAATTGAACGGGTTTTCCGAGAACTAAACAGATTCATGAGAACGTACTGTCATGATAAGCAAACTACCTGGATAAACTATTTGACCGAGTTTGAGCAGATTTATAATAGTTTACCACATAGTTATATAAACTTTACCCCGAATGAACTGATGTTCAGAGATAACGAAAGAAACTTTTGGGTAGATAACTTGCCTAAAGTCGAGGGCACCAAAATGTCAGGGGAAGAAAAAATTCGCAATGCTCTCATTAATATTGCGGAGAAAGCAAGACAGAGAAAGGAAATCCGTGATAGAAACATCAAACTGATTCAGACTTTCAATATCGGACAGAAAATTCTTTTAAGAAGACACATCAAGTCATCAAGGTTGAAGAAGACCATCAGAAAATGGAATCTAATTTATAGAGGTCCATATATAATAGTTGATATACCGAATCCTGGTGCGTATGTATTAGCATATCCGGATTCTGGAAGAATAAAAGGTTATTTTCCCATGCAGACCTAAAGAGGTACTTTTAAGGAAAGTGTGTCAAATTAAATGAAAAGTCTGTTTGAAGTATTTGGGTGTTGAAAAAAAAATTTGAAATGCGAAGGACAATATGCCTCAGCTACTGCGATAGGTTAAATGACAGCATGCCAAGCATCTGTGATAGTTTAATGAACAGTAAGCGATTGCTTCTGTGATAGTATAGGAATATTTAGAAAAGTAAGTGGAACTGTAGCTATTGCTGCTGTGAAGACTTACGGGTCATCTGTCTAAGCGATGATCACCAAAGAAGCTTGTGCGTGTGAAATAATATACATTCAGGGAGTGTTAATCGCCAGTGATAAGTTTACTGAAACTATATGATCGAATACGGCGCTTGCGTGTTACGTTAGTGTTTGTAAACTGACAGTTCACAGGACAACAAATGAACCGCGTTAGGAAATTAGAATCGACTGCAACTGTCCACAGACATAAAGACTCGCTGCCTTTTTTTGGCGCGAGCTAAATTCTATTCAAGAGAATTTAATTAACTAGCTTAGTGTGTGTTTATAAAATTAGAGTTAGTAAGAAAGTTCTTCATTGAATTTATAATAATGTGTCATTTTCCAGTTGGATTTGTTTATGGTTATATTGCATTCACATATGTTCATGAGAAAATGCTGCAATCGGAGTATAAAAGAGAAAAATTTGATCGTCAATCACTACTAATAAAGATTAATTACAGCTGGAGAGGTCATGCAGCAAGACTTAATTAAACGTTCTCTCTCATCAAAATTTCATTGTAATCATGTATGAATAAGATATAATTTGTTTTGAAATTGTCTCAAATAATAAAGTTTTTAATATTTAGACATGCTAACCACATTCGTACTTGAAACCAAATTAAGAAAGATTCAGACCTACTTCCACCTGGAAAACCCAACGAAAAAAAAAAAACAATTAAAACCGGGATTAGAACCTTTCGGCTTATTTAAGAAGATTGATGAAGTTATCCTTTTTCAAAATTGTTTTTCGATCTGGAGTTGTGATATTGTGCAACTACAATATAGATTAAGACACCTAGGTGTGGAAAGTATAAGACGAATGGATTTTGCCTTTCCTCAGATGGAAGATTGGATGGATCACGTCCATATTTGAGTTCAAAATGAATCTGGAGAAATTCGACTAACCCTTCTCTTCCAGGAATCTTTAATAGTTGACCATTCCTTAGACAAATTTCGATTGTTTCATGCCACAATCCTGAGTACCTGTTCCTGAGGTTCCTTCTAATCTCTCAAATCCGTTACATCCCCTGTCCGGTACGCCAATGCGACGCCTGTCCCCCGTGCCGTGTCCCATGTTCCTGTTCGATCAGTTTCACCGCAGTTCAGCAAGACATCGATGAAGAAAATTTTTCAGAAGATTGTAAAAAAATTTGCTTGTGTAAAGATATTTTTTTTTTGGCTATGAGGCAGATTTTATCTTTCCTATGAATTCTACAATATCTCTCAAATTTCTAAATTATTCTGTCTTTCCTGTCATCTGTAATACCCAGTTGTGGTATAAGCCTCCAGGTTTTCCGGGGTTTCCCTGTGAAGGCCAGTTCCTGAATAGCTAGACCTGATTAACAATTTTATAAGTCCGTCTTCCTTGGTTGTGTACGTGGGATGCGGGTATGCCCCAGTACACGTGAAAGCAACAACTAGGTATCTAGGTAAGAAGATCTGTGTTATCTATACCAAATCTCTTTCAATTCTTGTAATCAAACAATCTTACTAACTTCTAAAAATTTATAGGAACGTATGTTCCACAAATTCTAACGAGTTAGCTAAGCCAATAGTTAGCTCGCAGAGTGGATACATATCAACTTTGCTCGCTGCGAGGGGCGATGTAATGACTCTTGCAGCGGTCCCTCCGCGATATTTTCAGAAATTTTATAAACTATAAAACTCAGTACATATCTCGAAATATCTCTTCTTATCTTACCGATTCCCAAAATTTAATATACGATGATTATCAATGAAAAGTAGTTTCAAGCCCTCTTATTCCTTGGAATAGCTTCTCTGCTATCTATGTTTTCTCTTATGAAAAGAATGATTCAGATCTTGCCGATTAGCCGTGAAAGAACGAAGATGTATATGTATGTCTTGTTGAGCTAGTCGCCATCTTGATGAGATTCTGTATGAGAAGGAATTTAATTCATGAACTAAACTAAAGTAAGTGTGTTCGCGTATTATTTAACTGACTGTTATTGACAGTGTCTGCTTACTAAGTTGTGTTGCACGGGATCAGTGGGGAACGTCTGATTTACACTGGACGAACCTGCCGTTTTGTACGCTCAAGATATCCAGTTTATTACTTTCAATAAATGGGCTAACACGGTCTTACCAGCAGATCTCCGGTCTTCCCCATGTGATCACCGAAAGCTAATAATTATTACAAATGTTTTCAGGAGATCGAATGACAATTTTCGTCGCACCGAGACTTCGAAATTGCTTCACTGCCTTATGGAATATAAGTTAAACTCAATTTAATCAGGATAGAACAGTACTGAACTGTGTGAATGTGATAAGCCTGCTTTGTGAATGAAAATTTCCTTAATATACGTATGTTTTTTACTATCCTGATCAGTGAAGCTAAAATCAGGCCGGTGTGAGAGAGGTTTCTAAATTTCAGATCCACAAAAATATTAAACTGTGTTTTCTTAATAGTATATATTTGTCTAATTACTTGAGTGTTTTGGTATTTAAGAAGTGTAGTCCCAATTTTTTTGCAATCTGTAAGTGTAGATTCAGGCCGTCTGTAGCCCAATTGTCTTTTCTTCTGAACAACCAGCTACATAGTTCATTGACGTATCAGCGTCACTTCGTTACACCTCAGGAGGGTAACACATTGCTTATCTAGGCTACTGTCAGATTTTACTGTTTACTCTTCAGTTTGTCTTGCTAGGATGTGTAGAACGTGTGCCTGCTGTGTACGATGCAAGGAGAGCTGGCGTAGTTCGCATACAGTTGAATGTGATTTTGGCTGCGATCAGCCGCCTTAAGGCTACCGCGTCAGGATGAAGCGGTGGTGGACATTCCAGAGCGTCGCATGGGACACCTTAGGTGTCGCCTTTCCGCCTAAGACCTCTACTGCCGAGGCTCCTTCTAGTGTACCCAACGCGGTGGGCTCACGTGGGGAGTGGCCGGTGTTGACGCGTCCGTGCCGCTCGAGAAGGAGGGCCAATGTGGAGGCTGGCCGCAAAGCCTCGCCTATTCACCCTGTGAATGAACAGGTGACCGTTTCTTGAGCAGTATCCGCGGAGGAACACGTGGGCAGGATTTTGCTAGTTACTAGGAGCTCACATACTTGGTCCAACAAAGCTTGCAAATTGCAGCATCGTTCCCAGAGCTGATCATGGTCATTTGGTCTCGAAGCCAGTGGAGGGTCTCAACCAGAGGCTGCACCGTCTCGGTGACGGTCTTAGCTGCAGATTTCTGCACCTGCATTATCGGATGGGGACTTGAAGCAGTTCGCTTGATAGCTTAGTGGTGCACTACACGAAAGAAGCAGCTACTCTGGTAGCAGAGTACTTGTCGAGTGCACATGGGGGTTCTTTTAGGTTAGGCGGTAGTTTGAGATACTCTCATGAACACTCGCTAGTAAGTATGCATCTAGGGAACTCAGACCACATTCAGAGCAAAGACAGTTACACTGTAAATATTTCGTCAGTAAATGGTTGAAGTACTCGTAACAAAGTTCCCGAATTCCATGAAAGTTCTCAACCGCAAATTATTATTGAGACTGAGAGCTACTAAAACCCGAACTAAAAATCTCTGCGATCTTTAGCGAGTCTTGGAATGTTTATCAGAGAGACGAATTAGACGCCGTAGGAGGGCGTCTTCCCCACAGTTGACAAAAATATTGTGGTTGCTGAGGTTGAAATTGAGTGTTCAAAATGGTTAAAATGGCTCTGAGCACTATGGGACTTAATATCTGAGGTTATCAGTCCCCTATAACTTAGAACTACTTAAACCTAACTAACCTAAGGACATCACACACAGCCATGCCCGAGGCAGGATTCGAACCTGCGGCCGTAGCGGTCGCGCGGTTCCAGACTGAAGCGCCTAGAACCGCTCGGCCACACCGGCCGACGAAATTGAGTGTGATAGTGAAGTTATTTGGTCGCACATAGCAGCTCTAGGTCAAACCAAGCTAATTGTTGGATTTTTTACCTACCACCAGACTCCGCAGTGAAATTTCTATGATCTGTGGTCAGTTGTACATACATACCCAGATCATGAAATACTAGTTGGTGGTGATTTAACCTATCGAGTGGAGACTGGGATGTGTATGGATTCGTTGCAGAGGGCACAGACAGACAGTCTTGTGAAGCACGTTTTAACACGTTCCCCGAAACACGCAATGGAAGTATCTTGGACCTTGTAGCTACAGACAAGCTGGACCTTATCGATGGCGTCAGTATAGAGACGAGGATCAGTGATCATGATGTCGTCATAGCGACTATGGTGACGAAAGTCAATAAACCAGTCAAGAGGGCTAGGAGAGTGTTTCTGCTAGAAAGAGCAGATAAGCAATTGTTAGCATCTCACTTAGACAACGAACTGCATTTATTTAGTTCCAGAATGATGCCCATAGAATATTTATGAGCAAAGTATAACAGATTCTAATTCGTTTTGTAGACAAATATCTCCGTTAGCAAAGATGAAAAAGATCCACCATGGTTTCAGAACGAATCTCGGAAAATGGTGAGGTAACAGAGGCTGTTGCACATTCGGTTCAAAAGAGGACTCTAATGACGACAGGTAAAGTTTAGTAGAAATTCGTGTGTCTGTGGAAAAAGCTGTGTGCGAAGCACACAACAGCTACCACCGTCATACTTTGGCTAAAGATGTGGCGGAGAACCCGAAAAAATTCTGGCCCTATGCAAAATCGCTAAGCCGGTCTAAGGCTTCCGTTCAGTCACTCGTTGACCAGTCTGATTTGACAGTAGAAAGTAGCAAATGGAAGGCCGAAGTTTTAAATTCCATGTCTAAGAAATCGTTCACGCAGGAGAATCGTACAAACGTACCGTCGTTTGACCATCGCACAGAGGCCCTTAGGGATGACGTAGTAATAAGCATCCCTGACGTAGAGAAACAACTGAAACAGTTGAAAATCAGTAAGTCGCCAGTCACCAGGTACGGATGGAATCCCATTTCTGCATTTCAAAGAGTACTCTACATCACTGGCCCCTTACTTAGTTTACATTCATTGGGAATCTCTCGACTAGAGACTGGAGAAGATCGGACACGCAAAGTTAAGGACCAATACCCTTAACATCGGTTTGCTGCAGAATCCTAGAGCACATTCTGAGTTCGAATATAATAAATTTCCTAGAGAACGAAAAGCTCGTGTCCACGAATCAGCTCCGATTTAGAACTCGTCGCTCGTGTGATACTCAACTTGCTCCTTTCTCACATGATATAATGCTGACTATGGATGAAGGGCAACAGGCTGATTCCATATTTCTAGATTTCTGAAAAGCTTTCGACACAGTACCCCAGAGCATACGGGTTAACTAAGGTACGAACATGTGGAATAGGCTCGTAGACATGTGACTGGCTCGAACACTTCTTAAATAATAGAACCCAGTATGTTGTCCTCGACGGCGAGTGTTCTTTGGAGACAGAGGTATCAACAGCAGTGACCCAGGGAAGTGTGATAGAACCGTTGCTGTTTACTGTATACGTAAATGATATGCAAGACAAGGTGGTCAGCAATCTGTGGTTGTTCACTGATGATGCAGTGGTATGCAATGAAGTGTGGAAATTAAGAGACTGTAGATTCATATAAGATGACCTAGACAAAATTTCTACTTGGTTTGATGAATGGCAGGTGGCTCTTAATGTAGATGAGTATAAGTTAATGCGCATGAGTAGGAGAAACAAACCTGTAATGTTCGGATACAGCATTAGCAGTGTCCTGTTTGAAACAGTCACGTCGTTTAAATATCTCGGCGTAACGTTGCGAAGCGATATGGCATGGAACGACCATATGGGGATTGTGGTAGATGAACTACTATCCCTGAAGAAACGTTATTACCGGCCAGTGTTCAACAGAAGATCCCAAAGAGGGTGGCAATAGATAATCACTTTTGAGTACAACATCAATTCTGAGGTAAACAGCACACCACCTCTGAGCTGTGGTTGCCTGACTGACGTATCTGAAGATTCCGGTGAAGATATCAAGAGAAGATACTGCCAGGGTATAAGACCATAAATTGACGACACTACCCGACTAGCGTATCAAACACATTTTTAAAGAATAATGTCAATAGGCAATCACAACATAATACAATCTACCTTCTTAGTTGTTGAATCAGTAGAAACGATTAGCGGTGTGAAAATATATAGATGTACAGTTGTAAATCAATCCACAACATATAAGAAAACATTCTGAGTACACTACAGAGAATCTTTAGAGATGGATTCTCTAAACTAATGTATGTTCGTTGGGCCTATACTTTGGTAACAACAACTTCCTTCAGTAATGTAACACCACAGTGTTATTTAGGCCGTTAGTGTTGAAAAGAGTAGGCAACCTGTACGCGTACGTTATATGCAACAAAATTAATCTGACACCAACACATTGGATAAATATCTTTTTTCCTTTTCAGAAGATGTCCAGCTCCGTCTCAATTCAACACCCAAATAAAAACTCACAACGTTGTATTTCCAAGTCAACCAATCACAAATTCACAAATTACTGCCCTACTTATAACTTCCGCTCAAATAAATGCCAATGTAGATACTAGTGGGACTCTCAGTGCATAGACGCAGAAAATATTACGTACCTGAGTATTGTAATCTGTAAGTCATGTTTGCTTACGATAAAACAATCCTATGTCTGTGCCCTGTATTTGAAGAGTATTGATATAAAAAGGTATTTCTTTAGATAATAAAAGAAATTGTTATTTCCATCAGATTGTTAAATCAACGTTAAAGATAATTAACGACACAAATACGCCTATTTGTGATCAGCTGATCTGATAGACAAATGACTACTGTTTACGTATTGTTTCGATGTGATAAAATATATCTTTTCTACCAGAGGCAGTTAAACTCTCTGACAGCTTAAACTTTACATCGTAACTGTCAAAATTCAATCTTATGCTTTTCCTTTCAATTTAGAGAAAAACGTTACTAAATATTTCTCTTCAGAAGTATTTGTATTATTATTTCTGTATTTAAAATGCTCAGAGACATTGACACAAGAATATAGGTAGTATTAACTAACTACACAATAAGTTGGGATACCAGTGGAACTTTGATTTTAATTTAACGATGAACGTTAATTTATTGTCCTTGAGGAACGTTACACAATATTTCAGTCTTTTATGTCTCAAAAATTTCAGTTGTTAGATAAATATTAAAAAAAAACACTATTTTCGGTATTGAATAATAAATCAAAAATAAAGAAAAACATATCACTAAGCTCCACCGCCACTTTTGTCCCTGTATGAAATAACGTACAAGACTCAACCTCTTCAGGCGTTGGACATTCGCAGTTACTAACCCTTTTTAAAACATCTTTTTCCAGCAATGTAGAATAAGAACTTTTCTATAGTATGTCCGATAATTGTTCACTTTACTTACTATCCAATAGTAATGTCATCACCGTAAGTGCTCACAGTTATTGAACTCTCAATTGCTTATTTCAGTATGAAATGGGAAGAACAACTATTACAATAGTATAAATTCTTTAGGTGAAATGACCAGGATTTAATCACACAATCGTTTTCACCCTCCACGGGGGTTAGTAGTCACAACCACCAACAAATATACCATACATATACCGACACCTATCATCTAAATAATATACGACTGAGGCTTCACTTACGCTTGTCGTCACTTTCTCATCAATTGATAGGTTCGCATGTTTTACAATATAGAACTACTACCCCGAAGACAACGAAAATTCAATCAAAATCACCTGCGTCACTTTTCAGCCCAAACAAAATTTCTTCTGAAATTAACTTCAGATACTACACTGAACCTCTGTTCAACTTTCTAGGACAGCTAAAAACCATTATAAACCATTTGGAAGCATCTAGCTTCAAAACTTCCCATTTCCATCAACATAAGAACAATCTCCGAGCGAGAATTATTACCTTTTTTACAACGAACTTTATATGGTTGTTCACTCACCTTAAGTGAAAACAGACTTATATTCTTCAGAATTAAACGAAAACATGAGCCTTACGTAAGTGATGACAAATTTCAAACTTTACAATGAGGACAGAATCCAATATTATCTTGCTAATTTTCCTTTCTTTACGTATTGATGTACATACGTAAGTCCGATCATAAATTCTTCTACTGGAAGACATAATATTAATTAAGCGTCAAACGCCGAATTAGTGTCCTAACCATGAACAAACGACGAACTCTGTGTCTACTTCAGACCTACTTCGGACATACTACTAAAATTCTTATTCTTTTACATCATTGTTGTTTTAAATAATTAACTCTTCTTTGGCCTTCTGTATTCTTTGTTCTTTAGACGCCAGGTCGTTGTTGTACCGCGATCGGCAGCCAAGCCCACCACTTTGTCGTGCACTCTATAACATATAACAGAATTCCTTTTAACAAATAAAGTTTATATACATATTATCCAACCACTTTGCGTATTTTGAGGCTACGTACATCTTGTGCTGATAAAATATGAGCGAATTTTTACTCAGGGACAGCACAGAGGGAACACGAATGGTCGATTTCGGCTTACTGGGAGAATTTTAGGAAAGTGTGGCTCATCTGTAAAAGAGACAGCGAATCGGACGATAGTGCGACCTATTCTTGAGTACTGCTCGAGTATTTGGGATCCGCACCAGGGTGGACTGAAAGAAGATATCGAAGCAATTCAGAGACGAGCTGTTAGATTTGTTACCGGTAGGTTCGATCAGCATGGAAGTGTTACGGATATGCTTCGGGAGCTCCAGGGGGAATCCCTGGCGGGAAAAAGACATTCATCTTGAAGAACACTACTAAGAAAGTTTAGAGAACTGGCATTTGAAGATGACTGAAGAACGATCCCACTGCTGCCAATATACATTTCGCGTAAGGACCATGAACGTAAAATACGAGAAATTAGGGCTTATACGGAGGCATATAGACAGTCGTTTTTCCCTCTCTCTGTCTCCGAGTGGAGCAGGAAAGGAAATGACTAGTTGTGGTACAGGGTACTCTTCGCTACGAACTGTACGGTGGTTTGCGGAGTATGTACAGTATGTAGATGTAGATGTAGCTCAACATTTTAAAGAGATATCTACAGGTAATGTTGGACTTAGTTTATACTCAACATTTTGAAAAGAACAGTGTGTTTCTTCTTATAATCAGTTTTACACTCCTATGAATGTGAAGCAAAAGTGAGTCATCATATTTTCTCGTATGGTTTACTGCATAGTTTGCCTGTTTGTTCGACAGGGATGTAATACAGTTCCGCACTAAATACCCACATTAGAATAACATTATTACTCTGACACACTGCCTAGCCTCTCTGCCTGAGAACATACGACACGAACAGGTGAAACATTAATACCGATATAACGATGTTTACACAATTTTCAGTCAGATGCTGCGTATGAATTTCTTGCCTTCGCTTAGCAGGCAATTGCAGCGGCAAGATCATCTGGCAGCAGAATTTTAAAAACAGTACTAGTAATAACACTGTGCAACAATGAAAATGTAAATCGAATGAAAATATCCAATTCCTATCAGTTCTAATGTGCTGATCGCGAATATCACAAAGACAATTTAAAGTTAGCTCTAGTCTCTATTTTACGCTGTTTTAGTACGGTAAGATACTTACATACGGATTTTATGTTAAGTTTAAAATCAAATATTGTAATGGTTTTTAAAAGTCATAATAACTAGTAACAATGGATTATATTATTTTCCCTGGTCTTACTTGTGTGCAATATTTGGGATATAAACTGATCTTTTTGTCTCCTCCTCTTCAACTTCACTGACTTTATTAATGCATATAATAATTTTCGCACATTTGTTTCCAGATTAACTACCAGTTGTTCAAGATGACTGCAATTGAAGTGAACAAAAATGCCACGAGTTTGTGTTAACAGTGCTGACACATTTTGCTATGTGTGTGGAGAAGTGACATTTGCTTCACAAAAACAGCAAATAACTCCATTTTATTAGAAAAGCTTACAGTTATTGTTTTGGGTGCAAAACAGGTGATTAGGATAAACCCTGGGCTTCACATGTGATCTGCAACACTTGTGCCAGCAACCTCAGGAAATGGATGCATCGCAAAGGACGTTCAATGCCCTTTGCAGTGCCCATATCTGGCGTGAGCCAAATATCTCGGTGACTGCTACTTTTGTATGGTTCCTTGTATTAAGAAGGGAATATCTAAGAAAAAGAAGCGGACAGTGATCTATCCTATCATTCCATCCACCATAAGTCCAGTTCTACATGGGGAAGGATTGCCAATACCTGAGCCATCCGCAGAGTACGAGATTACGTCTGATGGGGATTCTGAATGTCCTGAACCATGTACAGCACAAGATCCAGAGTTTCTTCTAAATATATCATCAATTGATGATCCACAAAAATTGTCTGGAAATGAGTTAACTGATATCATTAGAGATTTGGAGATCTCTAAAGCTAAGGCTGAGATTTTAGCATCAAGATTGCAGCAGCGCAATTTTCATTCTACCGTAGAAGAGAGCAACAGTTCACTACTTTTTTTTAACAAGCAAGATAGTCTTGTGGTATGTGTAGATATAAATGATCTAATGAAGGCTCTCAGATTAATTAAAACCCTGATGAGTGGAGACTCTTTATTGATTCGTTGAAGTTGAGCTTAAAAGCAATGCTTTCACGTATCGGTAATGAGCTTCCTTCTATTCCAGTTGGGCATAGTGTTCTTATGAAAAAGTCATACGAAAACAAGAAAATTTTACTAAAAGCCATCAAGTATAATGACTCTCAATGGCAGATTTGTGGTGGCTTGAAAGTGGTTGCACTGCTATTAGGTATGCAGTTAGGGTAAACTAAATATTGCTGCTTACTCTGTGAATGGGATAGCCGAGCTCGCGCATCTCATTACAGTGAACATGAATGGCCAACCATAAAATCTCTTCAACTAGGTATAAAGAACATTAAGAGTGAAAGTCTAGTAGATCCTGAAAAGATTCTGCTTCAGCCCTTGCATATCAAGTTGGGTCTCATGAAAAACTTTGTTAAGGGAATGAACAAAGATGGTGAGGCGTTTAAGTAATTAAGGTAAAAATTCCCTTTCTTAAGTGATTCCAGAGTAAAGGAGGGCATCTTTGTAGGCCCACAAATTCAAGAGCTTTTTGGAGACATTCCTTTGATGGAATCATACAAGGTGATGAGAAGAAGCCATGGGAATGTTTCAAGACTGTTTACAGTTCTTAGGGAACGAACGAGCAATAAATTACATTGAGATTGTAGATAACATGTTGTCATCTTACGAAAAACTTGGTTGCAATATGTCATTGAAAATGCATTTCTTACATAGTCATCTTGACTTCTTCCGCAAAGGTTGTGATGCGGTAAGTAATGAACATGGGGAGCGATTTCATCAAGATATTGCCACATTTAGGAAGAGTTATGACGGAAAGTGGAGCCCTGCTATTTTAGCAGATTCCTGCTGGACCGTCATAAGGGATGCTTCCGAGTATGTGTATAAACGCCAAACCAATTGAAATCGGTCATCTTCTGAATTTATCTCTGAACAAAAAATGTAATTGTATGTACTGTACATATGGACATTTAATATTTGTAATCCTTTATATACATTTATGACCAGTTAATTTATATATTTTCTTTTGTGCTTTACTTAGTTCTGGTAAAAGGTACACTTAGTAAGTATTTTCATTCATGTAATAATACCTTCATTTCTTCTTAATATTTTTCTTTTGTACTTCCAGAATGGCACTTAAATTTATCAGTGCATAACACATAACATAATTCAAGTAATTATTCACTTAAAATTTGTTATGTTGAATCTTGGAACATGAATTAGTGAGTTATTTATACAAAAATGTAGATTACTTTTTTAAAAAACTGGAGCTAAATACTTATGACGATGATGATTTTGTACCATTTTGTATTGATATAAACATAGCCAACTCAAAATCATGCAATTTACACACTTTCACTTCAAATTTGTTGTTCAGTGTAATCACTGACAGGCGATTATCTATGATTTGTGGACAATTTACGTTGCAGAAAGCCTGAAATGGAAACAAAGAGCATAAAATATGTTGTTACGAACTAAGAAAAACTTATTTTTAATTGAGCGCAAACAGTTCCTCACCCCCTCTGTATTTCAGTTACTGCAGAGTCTGACAGCAATAACATGTAGAGAAAGAGCTTTTGGACGCGTAATAGAATTGCGTACTGTTGTCAACAGGACAAGAGGAAGAGCTATTTTCGTTGGAAACATTTTCAATAAATGTACTTCGGAAGCAATTTCCTGTTAACTGTCTGCGCTACAGTGGACGTTAAAAATTTAGACACTAGAATTGCTTCGTTAATATTAACAGAATTTTCCCGAGTGCAAAGTGTCGCCAGTTCATTCATTTAACAAACATTGCAAAGTTTAATTCTCTCCATGGAAAAGATTAACTCACAAAATACGTAACGAAGTCATTTCTGACAAGCGTAGTAGTGAACTTAACAAAACTGCATTTTCTCAACTAACAGTAGTCTCCGAGAATACTTAAAGAAAATAAGTTCCTTGACCTATGTTGGGTCTGTCAATAGGACTGACCTGTTGGTTTTAGTTTCTCATAGTCTAACGCTCTGAGTGAGGGCAGAACATTTACTCCCTCAGACGATACTGCAGTCTTCTGAAGGACGATTCCTGTAGCTCACTTCACTGACGGGAAAGTATGAAACTACTCGATAGGATAACACTGGGCGACGTTATGAGACTTTTTAATGTTGTTTTATTGGCTTTCGGTTAACTTTATTTAGCCACATAAAGACATCATTACGCCAGTTTAACAGTGAGTTTGAAATATGGCACACGTGATTAAAAATTCCAGCACTAAAATTGATTTATCATTTTATGAATGTTACTTTTACTTCCTCTCAAAAGTATTACAGTGTTCTATACAATGAAAATAATGTCTTTTGATGCAAACAGTACAAAATCGAATTACCAGCGCTGATGACAAGGCTTTCTGGTACATCCACCAAAGAAAATGTTATTTTAGTCTTCCTCTACGACATAGTCGCACAGGTAAGGTGGCATAATGTTGAAGCCTTAGAGGAGATGTTTGAATCGCCGGTGATTAAACAGCATGCGGAATATATTGATTAAAAACTGCCGTTGTCGGTTTAACGCATGATATCAATGTCTTGTTGGTGTTACAATGGCGGAATGTAGTTACCTAGATTTTTGCTATACGTTTCAGGTTTTGTAACAATTATTCCTGGGGAGATACTTTAATCTCCGGTGTGGGATCTCTCGACAGTACCAATTTATGCTCTTCTTTGCTACTGAAATATAT
Organism: Schistocerca cancellata; assembly: GCF_023864275.1. Taxonomy (NCBI): domain Eukaryota; kingdom Metazoa; phylum Arthropoda; class Insecta; order Orthoptera; family Acrididae; genus Schistocerca; species Schistocerca cancellata. The sequence continues at coordinate 858,010,264 of NC_064626.1, read as the reverse complement.
ATATATATATATATATATATATATATATATATATATATATATATATATATTAGCAGAAGCGTCAGCAACTTCATTGCCCAGAACGTTGATATACGCTTTTATACACTACAGTTCGTGTCTTCACACATTATAGCCAACTGATACTTGTGGTTCAGTATCAGTTTGACTATTTCAAGGGTCTGAGTGCCCCTTATTACGCAGGTTTTTAAGAAAGGTGATGGGAGGCTGAGAATAGGCAGGGAGTGGGTTATGCCATGCTTCTCTGGTTGTAAGCGGGCTTTCGTTGAAACGTCCCAGATGAGTAAAGCCTACAGTCATGATAGTGGCGTCATTTTTAAATTTGCATTTGGCTTCGATATGTCACATCTGGGCCCAAAATACACCAATACTGCCATCCTTATTCGCTGAGCCGCTTTCGGACGCTCTGCTAGTAGCTTGTAGCTGAAGGAACTCAGCTCTATTTAAAACTTTTGTAGTAAAAGACAGGATTACTTTTACATCTGGCTCAAGCACTGAATGACAGAATTACAGCTTTCGCCGTGGGGACATAGCCCCACACATCAATGACAGCATTTCAACATCCTCTTACAACAGGTGGAAGATACCTGTTAGACCAATACTCTTTACAAAAGTAAAGAGAAAACAGTTTCGAACATCTCTAGGACACCACCGGAGAAATGCACCCCGTTCGTTCGGAGTTTGTGGTTTAAGTGTTACCATAACAAACGAGGTGGCAACTCGTTAGCCCCGACTCATATATCATTTGCTACGGTCGCAAGCCTAGCTAGAATTCACGTTCGTGTAAGTTCAAACTAGAATTTATCGAGCTTTTCTGGAAAGAATCAGAGACTGACTGAAAATATAGATTTGTATTGTCAAAATATGGGCATATTCGGACGCGATGAGTAGTGATGCTCGTCTAGTGGTCAGTTTACAAGCTGGTACCTAATATTACACGAAATAAATAAATATTTTGTTTTACATCTTTCACTACTTCTTTTATGCTGCTAAACCATTTGATTTCTTGCCCAATGATAAGGCTCAGATCAGTTTCCACTCTTTGAGCTGGAACGCTGTACGGCGAACGTAGTGTTCTATCATTCACTAGCAATTACAAACGGAATCATCAGAGAAAGCTTCACGAAAATTATGGTCTCAAGTCCCTTCGCCGACTGAAAGATCAGTTGAAGAGCACGAACTCGGATAGGACAAATACGGGGAATGAATTTACAAAAGTGCTTTTAAACATAGCGCGGTTCTCCCGGACACATGTAGATTCGTGGATTTTAAGGAATGACGACTTCTACTGAAAACTATGTACTTTTCTTGAAAATGCACACACTAATATATTAAAGTCAGAACAATGTATCTCATTGTCTTCAGACAAACAACAAAACTTTTTTGTATAAGTGCCAACTACAGCTATAAAATATTGCTGGAAATAGAGATCAGTATGATGTATCCTTCTTTTTTACTTTCTAATAAACAGACCATAAGAATTTCTCTTATAATAGGCTATATCGTTTTACATTGTCTAGCGTGATTCAGAAATACTCTGGCCGGCTTTAAATGTTCCTTGTTTATATATGATCAAAATACTATAAAATCTTTTTTTAAATGAAAGAATGTAACTTCCGCATTCAGAAATCCCTTAGCGTTAACCTTATTTCTCTGTCTTACCGTTGCTCAGCAGCGCCTGCCAGCGTATGTGAACTTCCCGTGCTAGCACACGCCAGACAGCTTTCCGCGCTGTATCATTGCAGCATCCGCAGGGTGTGTATACATTCTCGTCTCATGTTAATTCAAGTTATCTTAGTGCTTTTCTATCTTATTATCGTAAATTTCTGTCACATTCAGATGTCATTTTACTTGCTATAGTCTGCCGTACAAAAAATTTTAACGTATCAATTGCTAAGTCAGTTATGTTGCGCTTTTGATTTTATAAATTCCACACAGATACGGTTGTCGGCTTGTTGCTCAACCAGCCTTCTGGTCTTTACATAAGGGGGAGTGAAGGGAGGGGGATGTGAGAATGCGTCAAGATGAGGGGGAGTGGGTGGTTATTTACCTCGCTAGAGGCCCCAGTTTTGATCTCTCCTCATTTATATCTTTCGTTTTCACTGATTTTATTTACGTGTGAGATTTTTCTCGTAGTACGCCGCCACATTACTCCCTCCGATTTCCTATTTGAATTATTTTGAAGACTTCACAATTCAGGGTTTTTATTTTTGACTACGAACGTTGGGAGCGTCTTGATGTGCTGATGTCACAATGTTGTAAATACTTTTAATTAGTTTTTCCGGTTGTTTAAGTACATTGGATGCGATCTATAAAAATTAGAAAAGTTCTGGAAATTCTCGGAAAAATTTATAATTTATTAAGAAAAGGCATATGTATCGCACAGGATTCTTTCCTTCCTGAGTAGTTCACCTGAGGATGCTGCTCTAATACAGCGAAACATTTTGTCACAATAAGAAATCACCTATTACAGCTGTTAACAGAATCTTCCGTCGGTTCTTGGTAGAACAACATTATTACAGCTGTCTTGCGGTTCATTTTACATCCATTCATTATGAAGTTTAACGACTGTGGCTGCACGCATAACAAAGTTCTATGAAACTTCATTCATTCAAAATGGTAACTCTGTGTAACTTTTAATCTGTATGCCGCTACCTGATACTTATGAAGACACCTTGCTGCAAAAAATGTTCGTTTCGCCGATAAAGACCAATAACAAATGATATTTTTATTAAAATTACGCAAAATACACGAGACTTGCAATTATCTTCGAATGTTTTCGATCTCTAATAAGTTGAGGCGTTGTGGTGTTTTCAAGGTGGCAGTACATGATTTATTTTGGGTATTAACAACCGACTTTCCCACACACATTCTTCCTCACATTCAAAATTAATGTTAGCAACACTTATTTGAGAATCGATTTTGACGCTTCTCCATCAACGGAACAGTGTCACCGTTCAGCGCCAGCGAGTAGGAGTGGGCATCTAGATGGCTACAATCCAGTTTTCACTGTCGACATAATACAATGACGAAAAATAGAAAACACAACACCAAGAAGGAGTTGAGCGACATAAACGAAAGTTGGTAGGGATGTTTCTACATGTGAAAGATAGTGTCTATTCAGATTAGGCGCCAGTCGCATATGACGATAAAAATCAGGCTTACTTTAAATACATGCTGTAACTGTCTTGATGTTACCCAAGGATGCCTTTAAGGCGACAAAGACGCCATTATCAGCATCTCACAGAGTTTGAGCGAGGTCGTGTAATAGGGCTACGAAAAATTGGATGTTCCTTCTGAGATATTGCAGAAAGACTTGACAGGAATGTAGCCACTGTATATGATGGCTGGCAGTGATGGTCACGGGAATTTACAGTCGCAAGAAGACCCTATTGCGGACGGACACTTGGCACTACTGAGAGGAAAGACTATCCTGTTCGGCATATTGCTCTGTCGCATCGTACTGCATCTGCAAAAGCAAAGTGGGCAGCAGCCGGCGCTACAGTGACACAACGAAGTGTTGCAAACTACTGCGTGTTCAAAAAGTCTCTCCGCAGTGCCGCATGATTGTTAGCCGCGAGTGCCGTATGCCGCAATGAATATACCGAAATGAAACTCAGTGAAATACGTTATCAATTTATTGAATATTCATTTTTACTTACAAATTTTCACATCAAATGTTGAAAGTGTCCCCACTGTTGTTGAATACACAATTCAATTTGTCTAATCATGTTTTCAAACACAGGCTGTAACATTCCTTCTGTAACAGAAGCAGTGAAAGTGGATATTGCAGTTTTCAATTCATCGATGGATTTTGGACGGTTTTTATAGACAGTTGCTTTCGCTGCACCCCAGAAGGAAAAGTCAGATTGGGTTAGGTCAGGCGATCGTGGAGGCCAAAGTCCCTGTGAAATTATGCGATCACCAAAAGCATCAGCAAGCAGTGACAATGAAACGCGAGCTGTATGCGCGGTTGCACTATCTTCAGTTCAGCATTTCACTTAACACAAGTTCTCCTATGAATGGGTACAGAATATCACAGCAGTATCGTTGAGCGTTTATTGTTTCGTTGAAAAACCCAGGCAGGCGAACAGTCATACGGCACGCGCGGCTAACAATCATACGGCACTGCGGAGAGACTTTTTGAACACCCCGAAGTCACTTCAAGGACAGCGACCCGCAGCGTGCGTTCCTCTCTTCTTAAATAAACACTTTACGACTTCAGTGGTGTCAAGCGAGAGCTCATTGGAGGGCAGGGCGGAGGTCTTTTGTGGTTTCTATTTGAAGCTGGTTCTGCTCGGTGCCATTGATGGCTGTTTGTAGGTTAGAACAAACCAGTTGAGGGTCTGGAACCAACCTGCCTGCATGTTAGACACACTGCACTTACACCTGGAGTTGTGGTCTGGGCTGCGATTTCGTATGACAGGGGGAGTACTTTCGTGATTATCCCACGCACCCTGAATGCAAATATGTGCTGCCATTCATGAACACCATTCGAGGGGGTGTTTTCCAACAGGATAACGCTCGCCCACATATCGCTCTTCTAACCCAACATTCTCTATAGGGTGTGAATTTGTTGCCTTGGTCTTCCTGATCACCAGATCTGTCTCAAGTCGAGCACATATGGGACATCATCGAACGACAACTGCAGCGTCATCCACTACCAGCATTAATCAACCACGTACTGACCGACAAGTACAACAGGCTTGGAAATTCATCCCCCAGATTGACATCCGACTCCTGTACAGCAAAATGCATGCACGCTTGCGTGCAACATTCTGGCGGCTACACAGATTATTGATGTACGAGCATTTCACATTTACAATGGCTTATCTCGAGCTTACATTAACCTGTGAACTTGCAATGTTAATCGCTTTAATATATTACCTAGACAAATGTATTCCCGAAATTTCATTATTCTACATTAATTATTTTTTGGTGTTCTGATTTTTTTCCGTCTATGTATATTGCCTCTCAGGTCATATGATGTAGCTATAACCTAAGATTCACTCTTAAACTCGCTGCAGATTTTGAACGTAGTTACATTGCTAATACAGACAGATGTCGATCACAAGTACTGTGGATTTTGTAGACTCGTTTAACAGGCACCTAACTATTTATGTTTCTTCGTCTGGACTCAATTTGGCTAGTAGCTCTAAAGAGATAACTACATATGTTACAGCTCAGATATCAGAAATTACAAAAGAGAGAAGTGCGTTCGACCCTTAAAATATTTGTGTGTGTGTGTGCGCGCGCGCGTGATCATACGGGAGTTAGTTAAGTTTGTTATACATTTACTCACAAACGTTTCCACGTAGTATTTATTTTAGAATGTAGTAAACACTTACACATAAAATGTGCAAAGGAAATGTAATCAAATGTAAAATATTACTTTACGATTGTTTATTATAAGAAGATAAATGGATAAAGTGTTAAAAATACTGGACAAACATAAATCAATAATTTGCTGCATACCACAGCTCAAAATTCTGTGTTTTTCTATATGGTTCACTGGGAAATGTCGATGCAGCATAATTTATTAAAGAAGGTACTCACCAATGCGATTCGGCGCTTAACAAAACCTAAAAAATAGCAGCAGCTATGCCTTCTATTCTTACAACAAAAACGGGGGCATCAGGGGTTGTCATACCTGTCGGAAACAAGCTAAATGTCACTGCGTTTCTCTCTTCAAAAGTGTAAGCCAAGTTAATTCTACATAATTACTGACCATTCATACTGTATAACACAGGTGTTTACATGCAATTGATAAGACTTTTAAATAGGACGCTAAATGGAAAGTCCAATAGTCCGCAATATTTGTATTTATTGAAGTCAATTAAAGATTTTAACTGACATCAATAAATAGGAATTATTGCAGACGACTGGACTTTTTATTCAGTTTTCTATTTAAAAGTTTTAACGCTCGTATGTAAACGCTGTAAGAGGTCCGAGCAGATGTACTTTCGATGTATTGCTTATGCGCTGCCTGCGATATGCAAGGTATAAGAGAATCGCTGACCAGAGAGCAGTGTTGACTGAGTAGGTACTGTGTAGCTGTAGCAGTAAGTTGTTGCTAGTCTGCGCTAGTGTGCAGTCTGCACTGGTCTGGTATAGTGTATCGTGTTGGCTGGGATGGTTACGGTGCAGCGATGCCGGAGCCTGAGTATTATTGTATAAGGTAAAAAGTAGCCTCGCGAATACCTAGTGAACTCCCATGCAAATGTTTTAAAAATGTCCTAATAATAATCTTTGTCATATAAAGTAATTTTTTACAAGCATTCATTTCAATTTAAAGAATTTACTAATTTCTCCAATCCATGATCATTCCGATTGTTGCAAAAGAAAAATCAGTTGCTTCCTTTCATAAATGACAAATCCATCGGGCAGCACTGCACAGAGCTGTGCCGGAAAAATTTATTGTAAGAGCAGATATTTGGCGACTTTATTGAGGTAAGAATTTTTGCTTTTTTTATTCAGAATGATCTTACAGAGCCATGACGCAGCGTTGCTGTCGTCCAAAATTTACCTGGTTACTGAATTTATTTTTTATTACGAGGTTTATGAATTTTTCTGTTTCGAGCTTACATTAAATGAGAAAAGAATTTTGTGTGGAGGTTAAATGTGAATGAATTTTTGTAGGGAGGTTGCAAATGAGAAAGAATTTTTTTTTGAGGTTACACTAAAATTAGAATCATTAACCCAATAATATTCATTTTTATTATTTTTGTGGGAAGGTTACACTTGGCGACAACCGGCCAGGATCGTATTTCTTTGTGAACCTCTGAGAAGTAGTCATATATCTGCTCTTATTTACTTAAATGTAATTTGCATCAGGCGCAACGCATTTACTAATTTGTCACTCTTTCTTTCACAGATCATCGGCAATTTATTGCTCTTTGTTGTAATTGTATTTGTTCCATTTTTGCTTTGACTTTGTTTCATTTTGTGCTTAATTTTGATTTGTGAAAAATGCCGCGAAAAACTGTAAACAGTACATCGCGATGTGCAATGAGTGAAATAGCCGACTCGAATAATTTGACCGATGATACTTGCGACACTCAGTGTAATAGTGATAATCGTCTAATTACAGATAATCAGTGCCTACCGATCACTAGTAATGATTTTGATCCTAATGATGAGCAAACAAATGCAATTATGTCCAGAGTAAATGTAACAATTGATGACGCGGCACGTTCCGTTACAATGAACGCAGTTCAGCTTGACACACCCGATTTGCAAAATTTACGTAACAAACAGATAATTATTACTAATTAAGGTGAACAATGTACTCAAAGTACGTCAGATTTATTTGATTCCGATGTAGTGACCAACAGCACTCATCCGAGTAGCAAACCTTTTCGTGAATCAAATAATGGTCATATTTTTATACAAAACGTGACACATTCAGATACACCATCACACAGCACAGAAAATAGAGTCGCTAATTTTGGCTGGGATCGAGTTATGGCATTATTGCCACAACTTAATGAAAAAATAGACAATCAGCACAAACAATTTAATGAAAAACAAGACAACTATTTCAAACAACTGAGTGAAAAAGTAGACAACAATTACAAACAACTTAATGAATCGAGCAAACAACTTAATGAGAGTTTCAAACAGTCGAATGAAAAACACGACAACCTTAACGAACAGAACAAACAACTTAGTGAACAGATTACAGCCGTTACCGTGCAATGTCATGATACTAAAAAACAATTATGTGAGGATACTAAGACTTGTGCTAGGAACAGTAGTGAAGAAATTAGATCTGTTGCACAAGAATTAAGTAGTACACGTGTAGCCACAACGAAATTACTTAGAGATGAAATTAGTGCAGTCACTGAACAATGTTCAGAAAACGCAACACAGATACGCGACGAGTTTAAATTAATGTCAGCAGTAGTTTCACGCACTCTGGATACGGAAGTCGATAAGAAATTTGATCAACAGATCAGCCAAATTGACGAACGTATTAAAGTAACAGAAATGAAAAATGTTTCAGTCTCTAACACGCCACAGCATATGCCAGATTCCGAACATTTGTCACACTCACACAGCCAGTGTAAGCTAGGTAATTTACAGAGACCACGCGACTTAGAATCCGAAGAGACACAGACAAACAGATTCTCATGCAATCCTGAACCTGTTCACACATTCAGAGACGATAACGTTGATTATAAGCAATTTTTATCCGTAAAAAAATCTAAGGTATTTAAAAATGACAGAACACAAATACATCCTTTGGACTGGATACGACAAATTGCTTTTGTAGTTTTATCAGCTTGGCGTGTAATGCAGAAACTAGAATTGGACTGGATACAACAACTTGCTTTTGAATTTTCACCGGCATTGCCTGTAACACGGTAACCAAAATTTATTTGCAGTGTGTAAAAGACCTCAGGGGATTCAGTACACTTCGATGAATATGTGCCGTAGCGTACCCAGGGCCCCGAACCGTAGTAGTGCTATTTCATCTTTAGTTTTCTGCACTGCTGCCTTCTCTTCTACTATCCTTTATATCTATCAAAACAGCTCTTCAACTATCGATCTATCTAGGATTAAGGATGAGCAAAGAAAACCTGATACGACAAGTTTTACCTGAAAGTGACAGTTATCATTATACGCTCCAGAAATGACAACCACGAGAACTTTAATACCAGACAAAAGTTTAATCATCAGTATGTACAAAACTTTCAGCAATCACAGACACATTTAGGCAACAATAGAGGCTTTTCCCACAACAGCAACAAAACCAGTCGGTTAGCATACCTAACCAACAATGTAGTCTGCAAGGTCAACCAAGCTTTAATGTTTCGCCGCCTACACGTATAGCGTCGGCCACACCAAATAGCAACGCACAGCAATAAGGAAATAACTACATACAGAAAACACAACATTTCAATTCCTATCGCGACGCGCCGTATAGCAATGATTATTATGACAGACGTAAAAGCAATGAGCACAATTTTCAGCGTATGTTTAATAACAGTCGGTCTTACCAGCAGCATAATCAATCACAACAACAGATTATCATGAATTCACCAGACAGTCGGCATCATCACGAACGTAATGCGTCAGAACGAAATAACAGAACAGTACAAATAGTCGAGATGCCACAGCATCCTCCCGCAAATAATAGCACGTCACAAAGAATTTGACTAGATACAGTACAGGTTGCATCTTCCAGCAAAGCAAACAATACTTTTGACACAGAGAATCTTGTTCACGAAAATGTTATTAGTTTTGACGACATCCGATACACACTTTTGCATTAAAGACAGAATCACAACGTATGTAGACGACATTCTTATTGCAGAAGCTAACTGGCCTGAACACAATCTGATTCTTTAACAACTGTTACGAACTTTTCGTGCAGAAGAACTCACAGTTAATCTCAGTAAATCGCACTTTGGCAAAACTTCTATAAAATTTCTTGGACATGTAATTTCAGCAGAAAGCATTGCGCCTGACCCGGAAAAACTTCAAGCTTTACGTGACATTACTGTTCCTACGACGAAGAAACAACTACGCAGCTTTTTGGGTTTAATTAACTTTTTTCGTAAATTTATTCATTTCTCTGCTTTAGACACCCCTAGATTATGTCAATTGACGGGTAAAAACACTATTTGGTCCTGGGATAGCCAAGCACATTCTGAATTTGTCAATCTAAAACAAGCTTTGTTGAATGCACCACTTTTATCACATCCTGATCTTACTAGAAATTTTTCCATTGCCACCTACAGTACTAACACTGCTTTAGGCGTACACACTTTTCAGGAAATTGAAGAAGATGGTTGTACAGTAATTAAAAACATCGCCTTTGCGAGTCGCATTCTGTCACCTGCTGAACGCAATTATTCTGTTACAGAACTTGAAACATTATGTGTTGTATGGGCGTTTACGAGATTTCGGCATTTTCTTTATGGAAGACAAACGACCGTTTACACAGATCATAGAGCGATACAGTTTTTACTTTCCGCAAAATTTACACACGACAGGTTAAGCAGATGGAAACTTTATTTACAGGAATTTAATTTTACAATTGTTCACATTCCCGGTACACAAAATATTGTAGCAGACGCACTATCCCGTTCTCTCAGCAACAATCAGCAAGACATCGCAACCAACTTCTGCAAAGCAAATTTTAGCGTCATGTATATTCAACAAGTTGCATTTGAAAATTTCATTTCGTCGTCATTACAAGACATAGCACAAGAGCAGAGTAAAGACAACGTATGCAAAAAAATTAATACCTTTGGCAAGATAGGAATAATGTTACCATCAGAAACCATTACACTGTACGCAATAATATTCTGTTTCGCCGCTCTCACCCTGACAGCAACAATTGCTTACTATGTATTCCTGACGAGCTTGTTAACAAATTAATTTTGTATACTCATTTAAGTTACGCACATTATGGAGCCAGAAAATGTTTTCTTATACTGAGACAGAACTGTTATTTTGCCAATATGGAGAAACGTATTCGACGAGTTTTAGCGTCATGTAAAATATGCCAGAAAGCTAAGTCAGACACAACTTCACATATTCCTCCGTTACATCCCATTGTACCTGTTAAATTGAGACACATGGCCGCTGTAGACATTTTTGGTCCGATTCCCAGAACTAATAGAGGTTTATGCTACATCTTTGTCGCTGTTGAACTCACTTCGAAATTTGTTACCTTCACTCCGTTATGCAAAGCTACTGCTAAATCTGTTTCGAATGCATTTGTAAAACATTTTTTATTTCATGTAGGGCATGTATTGAAAGTAATTTGCGACAATGAATCGCAGTTTCGATCTGCGTTATGGACACGTATGTTACGAACAAGAAACATTTCTCCGATCTATATATCCAAGTACCACGCTTCTTCGAGCCCTTGTGAACGTCTAATGAAAGAAATTGGTAAACTGTGTAGAATATACTGCCATAAAAGACATATTGATTGGGACACACACATACTCTCATTCCAGGATATAATTAATTCCATACCAAATGAATCTACTATGCTATCTCCGACTGTTATATTAAAAAAATGTTGAACCACCTAACAAAATTAAAGAATTAGTAACCTTTCCTACATCTCGTCGACTACGACACCATGAAATAATTGACATTGCGCTGAACAACATCAAACGTGCCGCAGAGCGCCGGAGAAGACAGCAAAAACAGGTTTGTACACGCCGTGACTTTCACATTGGACAGAAGATATTAGTACGTACACACTATTTATCCAACAGAGGAAAGAATAGATGTAGTAAATTTGAGCTGCTATATGCAGGTCCATATCGAATTCGCAGCATTCCTCACCCCAATGTAGTACACGTCGAAACTCTGAGAACCAGAAAAAGTAAAGGCAATCACCATGTCTCCAATATTAAACCCTTTATCGAATGAATATACTTTATGATTTATCACACTGTAATCCCATTTTCTGATATTTATATGACCACTTATGCAATTATATTTATATGAACACTTACTGATGATTATAGTATTTTTTTTCTTGGCAAGTGCCCGGCAAGGTAAGGTTAGCAGGTCGCTTTTCTTGTCGTTACACATCAGACCGTGCACATTTTTCCAGATAAACTTACATATTTTATGACCACTTAAGCAATTATATTTATGTGACTACTTACTGATGATTATCATATTTTTTCTTGGCAAGTGCCCGGCAAGGTAAGGTTATATGCTATATAGGCTCTGAGCACTATAGGACTCAACTGCTGTGGTCATAAGTCCCCTAGAACTTAGAACTACTTAAACCTAACTAACCTAAGGACAGCACACAACACCCAGCCACCACGAGGCAGAGAAAATCCCTGACCCCGCCGGGAATCGAACCCGGGAACCCGGGCGTGGGAAGCGAGAACGCTACCGCACGACCACGAGATGCGGGCAAGGTAAGGTTAGCAGATCGCTTTTCTTGTCGTTACACATCAGACCGTGCACATTTTTTTTTTTCAGATAAATTTACATATTTTATGATGAATTATGCAATTCTATCTAGTGAAGTATTAATTTTATCAAATTCTTTCTCCATTAAAGTCTTCAACTCTCGCCTCTATCAATTACACAACATACTAGCTGAACACAAAGAAAGTCATTTCTTGTCGTTATATATCAGACTGTGCACATTTTCCATTTTTCGTGTATGTATGATTGTTTTCCTGTTTATTTATATGCACTACGAAATCTTTAAGATATAACAAACACCAGTTGACTTTGACATTTTGCCTTATGATATCTCAACATCGTGACTATTTTACATTTTTTTGCTACGACATTATGATACTCTGAGTACATTTTTTGCACCTGGACACTGTCTATGTTTTTGACATAATACGTTTTCTGTCATGTAAGCTGTATGATTAATTATATCACTAGAAACCAGTTTTTATTTAATGGGTATATGATTTAAATGCAAGATATTAATCCTTATTCATCATTTTCAGAAAGCAATAACGTGTAAAAGAAATAAATTAAACAAACCACAGTGGATTACTGTGAAATGGGAATTTCACCTTCGGAATGAACGAAAGAAGATGCAATACCTCGTCATGAAAAGTAATTGGATCAGAATTAACCAGCATTAGCAAGAATATACTATACACATCGTATGATAGCAGTCTTAACTAATTATTTTTCTTTCAGAATACGAGGCGATTGATGCAGGCTGTCAGACAGAACTACACATCTTAGTTTTAGTGATGAAATATGCTAGAAATAAGAAACTCTATACTATGAATAGTTGTGTGAAGTAAATGGTAATATGAATAATGAAGTGTCTATTTTTTGCAGATGATAATAAATGATGATGAATAGTTGTATGAAGAATATGCTAATATGAATAATGAAGTTTTTCTTTGTAGGTGATGATAGTAATGAAGTTATGGTAATATGAATAATGAAGTTTTTCCTTGCAGATGAGAATAATGATGAAGTTTATACAGGGTGTTTCAAAAATGACCGGTATATTTGAAACGGCAATACAAACTAAACGAGCAGCGATAGAAATACACCGTTTGTTGCAATATGCTTGGGACAACAGTACATTTTCAGGCAGACAAACTTTCGAAATTACAGTAGTTACAATTGTCAACAACAGATGGCGCTGCGGTCTGGGAACCTCTATAGTACGATATTTTCCACATATCCACCATGCGTAGCAATAATATGGCGTAGTCTCTGAATGAAATTACCCGAAACCTTTGACAACGTGTCTGGCGGAATGGCTTCACATACAGATGAGATGTACTGCTTCAGCTGTTCAATTGTTTCTGGATTCTGGCGGTACACCTGGTCTTTCACGTGTCCCCACAGAAAGAAGTCACAGGGGTTCATGTCTGGCGAATAGGGAGGCCAATCCACGCCGCCTCCTGTATGTTTCGGATAGCCCAAAGCAATCACACGATCATCGAAATATTCATTCAGGAAATTAAAGACGTCGGCCGTGCGATGTGGCCGGGCACCATCTTGCATAAACCACGAGGTGTTCGCAGTGTCGTCTAAGGCAGTTTGTACCGCCACAAATTCACGAAGAATGTCCAGATAGCGAGATGCAGTAATCGTTTCGGATCTGAAAAATGGGCCAATGATTCCTTTGGAAGAAATGGCGGCCCAGACCAGTACTTTTTGAGGATGCAGGGACGATGGGACTGCAACATGGGGCTTTTCGGTTCCCCATATGCGCCATTTCTGTTTATTGACGAAGCCGTCCAGGTAAAAATAAGCTTCGTCAGTAAACCAAATGCTGCCCACATGCATATCGCCGTCATCAATCCTGTGCACTATATCGTTAGCGAATGTCTCTCGTGCAGCAATGGTAGCGGCGCTGAGGGGTTGCCGTGTTTGAATTTTGTATGGATAGAGGTGTAAACTCTGGCGCATGAGACGATACGTGGACGTTGGCGTCATTTTGACCGCAGCTGCAACACGGCGAACGGAAACCCGAGGCCGCTGTTGGATCACCTGCTGCACTAGCTGCACGTTGCCCTCTGTGGTTGCCGTACGCGGTCGCCCTACCTTTCCAGCACGTTCATCCGTCACGTTCCCAGTCCGTTGAAATTTTTCAAACAGATCCTATATTGTTTCGCTTTTCGGTCCTTTGGTTACATTAAACCTCCGTTGAAAAGTTCGTCTTGTTGCAACAACACTGTGTTCTAGGAGGTGGAATTCCAACACCATAAAAATCCTCTATTCTAAGGAATAAACCATGTTGTCTACAGCACACTTGCACGTTGTGAACAGCACACGCTTACAGCAGAAAGACGACGTACAGAATGGCGCACCCACAGACTGCGTTGTCTTCTATATCTTTCACATCACTTGCAGCGCCATCTGTTGTTGAAAATTGTAACTACTGTAATTTCGAAAGTTTGTCCGCCTGAAAATGTACTGTTGTCCCAAGCATATTGCAACATACGGTGTATTTCTATCGCTGCTCGTTTAGTTTTTATTGCCGTTTCAAATATACCGGTCATTTTTGAAACACCCTGTATATTTACTATTAGTTAAGAGATGCTATGTAGTTATTTAAGTATTTGTTGCAGTTGATTTTGACAGTATGTCTTATGTCGCATGGTATAATGACTTAATGTTTTGGAAAGGACAGCTAGAGTACATACATATTGCGTACACGTTTCATTACCTGTTAATTCGAAGTTCACTACTTTTCAGCATAATATGCGTTTCTTCTTTCAGCTCAATAATCCATTTTGTATTTTTTTCCAGGAGGAGCTATTCATGAAATTAATGTGCTATAAGCAGTTAATTATTAAACCTGTTCTAGTACTTGCATTTTTTACCCATTTGTGTGTGTCATTCATGAATGTGATCACATATACTCTACTTGTTTCATAACCTTGCTACAGCTGACTCATGACGAATGACGTTACTAATCCTTATTTGCAGCAATAAGTCAAAAGCAAATATTTTCATGCCCCAGCAATTAATTATCGATCCCAACGCAATGCATTGCTAGCACAAAAAATGTATTACCAGTCCCAAATAATGCTACCAGTTTAAGAAAGTTCTGAGTAATACTGAATGATGTTTTCTAACCGCAGACCTTGAGTAATAGGTATAGTGTGTTACATTTTAAATGTGTCCTATGTCACTTGAATGATGAGTTCTGAGTGATACTGAATGATGTTTTGTAACAATGTATAAATGCTATGCCAATAATTTCTGTAAATAATATTTGTGTTATACTCTATAAATGCTGTGCCAATAATTAACTCTCATTTTGAATGATGACTTCTGAATAATACTGAATAATGTTTTATAAAAACTATATGAATACTTTGTAACTGGACAATGAGTGCCAATGATTACTATAACTAGATGAATTATGTTAATGCTATGCCATTAATTAACTCTTGTTTTGAATGATGACTTCTGATGGTTTGTAACTGGCCAATGAGTGCCAATGATTACTATAACTAGATGAATTATGTTAATGCTATGCCATTAATTAACTCTTGTTTTGAGTGATGACTTCTGAACAATGCATAAAAATGTTTAGTAACTGGCCAATGAGTGCCAATGTTCACTGTAATCAGATGACTTATGAGTAATATTCTGTAGTACTTCATACATAGTACAGAAATGTTTAGTATCTAGGAAATAAGTGCCACCAATTACTCAAATCGGTTGATAGACTAGTGTAATTCTCAATGATGACTAGCATAAGACTTAATGTCCTTCACCTTCTGACCTAATTACCAGAAATTACTGCAATATCCGTTTGTCCTGTCCATCCTCATGATCATGAAGCACTATACTTGGTTTTTGCACTAATTTTACGTTGGTGAAAGAGTATGGATTCTGCAAGAGTGTGGTGTTGACACACCATGCTGTCCACCACCTTGAACAATGGAGGCGTTATTATGGTCACACTGTTTGGTGTACCTAATGTACTACCAAACTGATAACATTGAATATTAATACGACATTTCAGTGTCTTGGCTACACTGATTAATACTTCAGGGAAGAGAACTTCTCATTGTCTCACTTGGTGTTGTGCTTCTGTAGAAAGGTATGAACTTTCAGTGCAGCTACGTGCAACCTACTGTGCTACAACCATGATGCAATCCTTCCCTTTCCTATCCTAGTTCTTGTAAAATGGTAAAAATATATACAGTGCGTGTGCACTTTACGTCATTTGTTAATATGTTTTGTACTCATTGCGTATACTAGTTCTTGTAAAATGGTAGAAATATATACAGTGCGTGTGCACTTTATGTCATTTGTTAATATGTTTTGTACTCATTGCGTATACATTTTGTAATTTCTTGATATGTTCTGTACTCAGTGCATATGCACTCTATTTCATTTTATGTTCTGCACTTATATATATGAATATACTCTGTGACTGTAAACTTAGATAATTAAGAAAAATTTGTTGCTCATGGCAAGTCCAATTGACTCACCATCGCTGCCAAATTTTTGCCCCCCCCCCCCCTCGTGTAGGGTTATGTAAGAGGTCTGAGCAGATGTAATTTCGATGTATTGCTCATGCGCTGCCTGCGATATGCGAGGTATAAGAGAATCGCTGACCAGAGAGCAGTGTTGAATGAGTAGTTACTGTGTAGCTGTAGCAGTAAGTTGTTGCTAGTCGTGCTAG
Organism: Schistocerca cancellata; assembly: GCF_023864275.1. Taxonomy (NCBI): domain Eukaryota; kingdom Metazoa; phylum Arthropoda; class Insecta; order Orthoptera; family Acrididae; genus Schistocerca; species Schistocerca cancellata. Next base: position 857,993,616 of record NC_064626.1, on the reverse strand, counting down.
TCTGCAGTCTGCTCTGGTCTGGTATAGTGTATCGTGTTGGCTGGGACGGTTGCGGTGCAGTGATGTCGGAGCCTGAGTATTATTATATAAGGTAAAAAGTAGCCTCACGCATATCTAGTGAACTCCCATGCAAATGTTTTAAAAATGTCCTAATAATAATCTTTGTCATATAAAGTAATTTTTTACAAGCATTCATTTCAATTTAAAGAAATTACTAATTTCTCCAATCCATGATCATTCCGATTGTTGCAAAAGAAAAATCAGTTGCTTCCTTTCATAAATGACAAATCCATCGAGCAGCATTGCACTGAGCTGTCCCGGAAAATTTTTATATAAGAGCAGATATATTCGACGTTTTTATTAAGGTAAGAATTTTTTCCTTTTTTTATTCAGAATGATCTTACTGGGTCACGACGCAGCGTTGCTGTCGTCCAAATTCTACCAGGTTACTGTATTTATTTTTTATTACGAGGTTTAGGAATTTTTCTGTTTCGAGCTTACATTAAATGAGAAAAGTATTTTGTGTGGAGGTTAAATGTGAATGAATTTCTGTAGGGAGGTTACAAATGTGAAAGGAATGAATTTTGTGGGGACGTTACACTTAAATTAGAATCATTAACCCAATATAATTCATTTTTATTATTTTTGTGGGAAGGTTACACTTGGCGACAACCGGCCAGGATCGTATTTCTTTGTGAATCTCTGAGAAGTAGTCATATATCTGCTCTTATTTACTTAAATGTAATTTGCATCTGGCGCAACGCATTTACTAATTTGTCACTCTTCCTTTCACAGATCATCGGCAATTTATTGCTCTTTGTTGTAATTGTATTTGTTCCATTTTTGCTTTGACTTTGTTTCATTTTGTGCTTAATTTTGATTTGTGAAAAATGCCGCGAAAAACTGTAAACAGTACATCGCGATGTGCAATGAGTGAAATAGCCGACTCGAATAATTTGACCGATGATACTTGCGACACTCAGTGTAATAGTGATAATCGTCTAATTACAGATAATCAGTGCCTACCGATCACTAGTAATGATTTTGATCCTAATGATGAGCAAACAAATGCAATTATGTCCAGAGTAAATGTAACAACTGATGACGCGGCACGTTCCGTTACAATGAACGCAGCTCAGCTTGACACACCCGATTTGCAAAATTTACGTAACGAACAGATAATTGTTTCTAATGAAGGTGAACAATGTACTCAAAGTACGTCAAAAACCTTCTGCTATACCGTATGAATGGTCAGTCTATTGTGTATAATAACTTTACCTGTGGTTATTTTAGTTTTGAAATTGTCTGCAGCGAGTTCATTCTCTATGCTGAACGCAAATTATTATGGTGGCTATGGAACGCCTGCAAAAAATTCACGATGCTTTTGAAGTGGATCTGTTTGTACTTGCCGGGAAATGAAATCCAAAATCTACAGAGTGTTTACGAGTAAACCTTATGCCACACCAATCGCACTTGACTGTTGAAGTCAGTGTACGTTGGCGACAAAATTTCCGTTGCGCGGATCTGAATGCTCACTTCCTACTACTGTTTCTACTGTATCATCAACGCCAGCCATACGTGAACTCCCTATTGTCTTCCAGCAACATAGTTTTCTTAGATGTCCGTTATTCATTTTTATTTTGTGTCTCCAAATGCATTACTCACATCAGTGTGTAGACGTTGCGAATAATCGGGAAAAGAAGGAACTAGGAAGTTAAAAGGAAAACAGTAACTGTAAATTTCATACAGATTTTTTCTCCAACTGCAATTGTGCCATCTATCGAAAGAGGCGAATAGACATTTGATGAGGCCACCAAATGGAACATTCGCGGGATTGGGCTAAAGTTTTCCCATGTTCCAGGAAAGTCAATGCCATGACGAATTAGCAAAAACATTATGTGAAGCCATCTCATATAGACAGCTACAGGTCACGTAACCACTGGTTCATATGTTACAAAGTCTGATCGGGAAAAGTGAGTTTTTTAGGTCTTCGCGAGTTACGACTATGTTCGAGAATTCTCTGGAACGTTTTTGAAATATTGCTGGTGTTGTGTACATAGGTACACACGTCGCACTTAAGAGAGGAGACCTCATATCATCCTATAGATACGTGACAAGGCCCTACCTCGAATTGGAACACAGTCTGACAATTACAGCACTGCATTATAAAATTACGAGAGTATTCCACTCGATGGAGAAATCATATTCAGATTATGGTGCGATGCTAGTCTGTTCCTGTCTGATTTGGCAATGCACGATATTTACTGGCAAATATCATCCGTCGAATGGACGTTGTCTCCATCTGTTACATGTTCACTGTTCATGCGTAAGGGAATTATCACATGACATGACACCAAGTAATATCTCGTCACTCTGTTCGGGATAAAACTGGCAGTAATCCGTATGTGTGTCACTGGTCTCAGATAATGCTTTTATGGACGCCTTTCCAGCACTTTGTAAACTCTTACTGAATAAATTGCATGTAGTGTATTAAAAAATATCGAGTTAACACATTTTGAGATTGTCCTCAAAACTTTCAGCTAACGTCTGCTCTCCTACTTGTTCATTTTTTTTCTTTTTTTTTCTTTTTTTTTTTTTACCGCTGTTGCTATTAGAAGGAATCTTTCTCTGTCCTCGTCGCCAGGGTCCGACTACACGGTAGGAACCTACCTCCCCGCTCCCCCCTCTCCCTCCCCCTCCCCCAGTCCCCCTTCCCCCTCCCCCCTCCCCCCTCCCCCCTCCCCCCTCCCCCCTCCCCACCCCTCTCGCTCATTTTTGCTTTCCATCCACACGTTCTAGCTGTAATTAATGAGGCGAATCAACATTTGTCTAGGTACACAACTTTTGGATACTCAGGTGGTGTACTAGCTGAGGACTTCCCGGGTACAACAAGGCATACTACATAAGTTTAATGAGTAGCAGTGCCGTGGACCACTATTTCTCAATACCGGTTGAGCTTTCCGTGTGGACTGAGTGTGGTTTCGTGGTCATATTAACAGTTTACCTCCACATAGACATCATCAGCGCTCTGTTTTCCAGAGTCCAATCCTTCAAAGCTCTGTAATAGGCCGCACCCATGCCACAGTCCCAGCGGAGTTAAATGTTGAAGGTTCCGAGACAAAGGAAATTTTCACCGTAGACCATTGTAGGGAAAACAACCGGAACCACTCTTGAACAGGACCAACCACTGGCATCAACTGCGCAACGAACTCGAACTGTTTCTGCAAGATACTTACCTGCAGAACTTACAGCTTACGAAGGAGTAGTAGTTTCTCTACAACCGGTAAGAGAACAAGTACGACGTGTTGACTCACATCAACTTGGCTCGTCCTCATTAGGCTGCAATGGCACTTGTGCTTGTTACTATTATATCATAATGCTGGTAACAGAGCTACAGAAAGCTACTACGCACTTGAAAGTACGTGAACATTACTTTTTCTCTTACAGCGATAGCTGCGTTAACTAACGCACGCGTCTTGTAATAACGCAGGTCACTTGAGGAGCAACAATGATCGTAACTCGTAGCGGATATTAAAGCATTTCCTAGCAGCAACTTAAACAGCGTTTTTACACATACCTCTAACTTACGCTACAAGGTATCCTACCAGCTATCTCAATGTTGAGAGCTAACATACTTTAGTAACTCCGACGTGGAATCGCTAGGGAAGATCTATATGAACTACACTGATGTGCACAAACATTATAATCCCTTGCTGAGTAGCGTGGCGGTACCCCTTTTCGACAAGTCCTGCTTAGCTTTCTGGAGATATGTGGGACCAGATATTTACGCACCGGCCTACAGTTTCCATACCTTACGGACCGGTAGTTGTCGGGCCCGGAACTGGTGCTGAATAGCGCCCCTGACGTGTTCCGTTGGGTTCAGATAAAACGACTTTGGTAGCCTTGACTTTCACGCTCTTCAATCCATTTTTTCATGATTATGACCTTATCATCCAGACAGGTATTCTGCTGGGAGATGCCATCGTCGTCAGAGAAGACATCAAGCGCCACGGTGTACAGCAGGTGTTCTACAATAATGGTCACGTAGTTCTCAGCTGTCATGGTGACTTCAGTTCCTACCACACTGGGAGGTAACGGGCTAATTGTGGCGCCCTGAAAATATTCTAAGTTGGAGTGGCCGCACGGTTCGCTCGGCCAGCCGCGGCCGGGCAGCAAACACGTGGTGGCGAACGTTAGCCGGACGAGAGGGGTAGCCCCAGCGCATTGTCCAGCCGCGTGGCTGCGAATTCCACTGTGACGAGGACGGTGCTTTGTGTCGATGAATGAGATGTCTATGCCGGGAGTGCCAAAGATGGAGGACGTTGTGAAACCTTAATGGCAGATATCTCGCAGTTCGTATAGAAATTAATAGTAGCCAGATGAGTCATGATAACTCAAAAAGAAACATGTACATTACTATTATTTGCACGACGATTCTGATGGTGTAATGAGATTTTCAATATCTTTATTAGATTAAAGTTTAGTATCTGACTGTAAATTATACAAGTAACACTCAGCAACGAATTTCTAAAATTTAAACACTTCATCCGATTTCTTCGATCGGCGTGTCTTTAGAAAGCTATTAGTGTAAACCTAAATTGATGTATATTACAGGCATGTAACTTGAATAGTACATGAGTTATTGTAGGTCAAAGTGGCAAATTACTATCGATCGCGTAAGGCCATAAGTACTCCACAGTTACACGAAGAAGCGGTAGCAGCATGCTTTTAAATATATTTATTCGCCTATATCTTTGTTTATATCCGATATATACTATTCATGAAGATATTTGTTAAATATTTACTGTGTTTTAGAAAGCACAGAGACACTAGGCTACTGGCCTACCTTTTTTTCTATTCATTTGATATATGTTTATTTAATTTGTTTATGAATCTAATAATGTGTGTTATAGCGTGTTTATGGTCCAGCCGTAGGAATATTTATTTAATTTCAAGTTATTTAAATGTAAGACCAGTATTTCGTATGTGTTTAAATATGTTTGTCAGTGTACATTGGATTGAAGACATGGCGCGAGCGCTCTAGCCAATCACAGCTCTCGTGAATGGGGAGACTGGATGGAAGCGAGTTTGGGCGAGGAGGACAGGGGCAGTTCTGGAGAGTACGGCACAGGACGGGAAGTGCTGGACGCGACGGCGCGACGGACGCGGAGAGACTTGGAGTGTGTCCAGCGGTTTGCGCGTGGTCGCGGCAGATAGAAATATTTTGGAGTGACGACTTGTGCACTTGTGAAATTTCCGTGGCTTCTTCAATGAAGACGTAGTGTGCGTTCAGAAGTGAATATCTCGCGAGCTGTGTTGTTGTTCATAACTAATTACGTGAAGTAGGAATCTATTTTTTTCCCTGCTATTCAACTTATACTTCATTTAATTGCTGAACCATCGACACCAATAAGTGTTTTGCAGAAATATACCGCATTCTCAAAAGTACTTCTACTATTGTAATCCTCATTTAAAGTCGTTAAGATAGTACCTGCAGATTTTATGTAATTGCAATCTTTCATTTATAAATTTGTATGTTACATTCATAATTCGCAATTGCCAAGTGATAGAAGCCTTCGACCATTCGATTCATGTGTGTATTCTTATCGCATACTTTAGACTCAGCAGTATTTGGCCTGTAATGCGGCAACTACGTATCCCAGTTCCTAGATAACGAAACTAGCCAAAACTTTCAATTTTGCAATTCTGAGTCCGAGGGTTCAAAATGGTTCAAATGGCTCTGAGCACTATGGGACTTAAGTTCTAAGGTCATCAGTCCCCTAGTACTTAGAACTACTTAAACCTAACTAACCTAAGGACATCACACACATCCATGCCCGAGGCAGTATTCGAACCTGCGACCGTAGCGGTCGCGCGGTTCCAGACTGAAGCGCTTAGAACCGCTCGGCCACCTCGGCCGGCTGAGTCGGAGGGTACGTAGTTGAGGGCTATCATGCCATTTCATTCATTTTAATTTATTATTTTGAAAGCCCGCAACACACCCCATGGAAACCCACGAAAATGTATCCAATCCTGCCTTCACCAAGCCTGTGTCTATAGTGTAGTGCATGGCTTGAGCTGGCATTCACATTTTTGGCTTTGTATCTGGACACGAGCATCGATCTGGTGTAACAAGAATCGTAATTCATCAGCTCAGCACACACGTTTCTACTTATCCTCTGTCCAATTTCGATAATCCCTTGCCCAGTGCAATCCGCATCTATTGAGCAGTCAAACTGTTAATCTCCACGTTGTTTGAGAAGGCGTTGACGTCCAAAACCTTGTCAAATACTCGTGGTTTCAACCTTCTTCAACTAATTTCTATCGATGCTCACGAGAGTTGCATACGAACAGCCGACCAGCTTCGCTATTTACGAGATGGTGGTTCCTAGGCATCGGGCCATAACGTTCTGCCCTTCATCAGAGTTTCTTATGGGCCCTTTTCGTCGCTAGAATGATTCTCCATTTGTTGTGCTCCGCTTACGTACTTTCGCTGCCTTCTCATGTGCCCAGAGCGTCACCAGACGACGTTAAATCTTTTGGTGTGCAGTGATCCGAATGATTTCGCTCATCAGTGTGCCTGGAGTTCTGTCAGAAGGCTTATTATGGCTTTCTACGGTAGCAGCAGCAGCAGCAGCAGTAACGCTAGTGACACAGCGAGAAGCGCGGTCGGCAGTTAATACTGTTTTCGTAGCGAGTGCCTCCGCCCCTTTGTCACACGCGACAAAGCCCGGCGGCGCGCTGCGCCTGCGGGGCGGCAACCCGCCGTAATCCGGTCTCCGGCGCGTAAGCTTCCGCCAAGTTGTGCCGTCGCGGCCCCCCGTGGCCTGGCGAGGCACGAGGGCGAGCTGGCTGGCTGGCTGGTTGGCTGGCTAGCGCCACCTCACAGTGGTCGGCGCTGCCACCGCCGCTTTACACCCGCTCAGCCGCAAATACCCCTCTCACAGCAGAGGCGCCCGCAGGCAGCCGAAACCAGTCTGGAGACCACTGCGGGCATCTCCGGCACCGAATATCTAATTTAGGTGTTGCCGCTTGGGGAAGTCTCATCCGAGACATGCATCTGCGCTGTGCCAAGCAGGAGAATGCCCGAGATACGAAAATGTTCAAATGTGTGTCAAATCTTATGGGACTTAACTGCTAAGGTCTTCAGTCCCTAAGCTTACACACCACTTAACCTAAAATTATCCTAAGGACAAACACACACACATGGACACACACACACCCATGCCCGAGGGAGGACTCCAACCTCCGCCGGGACCAGCCGCACAGTCCATGAATGCAGCGCCTGAGACCGCTCGGCTAATCCCGCGCGGCGCCTGAGATACGAAACTTATCCCAGTGTGCCTTGCGTGTTACGCTCCTTAACTAATGTGTCACAGGTAGGTAGCTACACGTTAACGAATAGTGCCTGTGCGAATACTGCAACAATGGAGTTGCTGCGCATATGCGGATCAACCAGCGGGCATCTCCATGAATTTCTGTTGACCTATCTACACCTACCTCCATACTGTGCAAAACACTTTGAATTGCTTGGTAGACAGTAAGTCCCACTGTACCAGTTTTAGGACTTTTTCCCATTCCATTCACGCATGGAGACCAGGCAGAATGATTATATGCCTCTGTGCATGCTGTAGTGAACTTGTCCTCACCATCCCTACGGGACAAACATGTAGAGAGTTGAAGGATATTACCAGAGTCATCACTTAAAGCAGGTTTCTGAAACCTTGTAAGCAGGATTCCTCGGGATAGTTTACGTCTACCTTCATAGTCTACAACTTAAGTTCTTTCAACATCTCTGTGACACTGCCTTCATGGTCAAATAACCATTCGTTCTGGCCTTCTTTGTACACGTGCAAAATCCCCTGTCATTCCTACATCGTGCCAGTCCTACACACTTAGGCAGTATTCTGGGATGGGTCGCACGTTTGATTTGCAAGCAATCTCCTTTGTACACTATCGCATTTCCCCGGTATTCGTATAATTAATCTAAGTCTTATTGACTGGCGACTCCATGGAGTGTCCTGTGCACCACGAGAAGATAATGGATATTTTTGGAAGGAGAGACAGCATTGGTCGTATTTTTTTGTTTTATTAACCGCAAAATCGATTTTCGGTCACTAAGTGACCATCATCAGTGCTAGAAGTTAAAAATTTTCACATAACGATCAGAGAGTGTAAAACAGAAAATCACAAGTACACCTACATATGAACATAACAGTTGGTAGGAACATACCTGTAACATACAATTTAAATTCGTAGGCACTGGTGTCAGCAAGCTTAGAGCGATCACATAAACTAAAGCCTCTTTTTACATGCACTTGTTCAGCAGACCTCGGTGTGACAGGGCTTGGAACACCCTCTATGTGACATGTGTCAAGTGAAGACTTAATATTACTGGTTTTGCGAGATATTAACACTAAATAACTCCTGTGCATTTGTGAATCATGAAGTATTTCAACGCGCCCGGTTTCCCGGGATCGATTCCCGGCGGGGTCAGGGATTTTCTCTGCCTCGTCATGACTGGGTGTTGTGTGATGTCCTTAGGTTAGTTAGGTTTAAGTAGTTATAAGTTCTAGTGGACTGATGACCGTAGATGTTAAGTCCCATAGTGCTCAGAGCCATTTGAACCATTTGAAGTAATTCAAATTTAAAATGTACGTAAAACACATAGCAGACGAAGTGGGAAGGAAACATCTAAAATACATTGGCGTATTGTTTTTAAAAAACAAACTTACAAAACATAAACCAGATCGATAATAAGTTGTCAGAGTGCAGGACAGCTAAAAGAGAAAACGACAATGAAAAAGAATAATATATGAATAACATGAAATAAGGTATACATAGGTTTTTTAAAAAACATAACACCCACCATCTGGCGTGGGAAGTTAGAAGTACAACGTTCGTGATTTACGTAAAATGTTACGTTAAGACTAAGGAGTCAAATATATAAAAAATAGTAATGTACGAAACTGCCATTACGTAATAACTAAAATGCCGTGAAACACAATGTTCATTACAAAAAGGTTTGTAGGTGTGGATAAACAATTTTTTTATCATATTTAACCGACGTGCTGATGTACGTCTCGTTTGTCCCTTTGGACAAGCTAGCATTGTTATAACAGTGGTTATAGGCTTCCGCATAAGCACTGGGTCAGAAGCCATACATACATGACATCAAATACACACGGTTGCTTACTGTAAAACATAGCACCCACCATTTGGTGTGGGATGTTAGAAGTATATCGTTCTTGATTTACGTAAATATTACGTTAAAACTGAGAAGTCAAATATATAAAAATAGTAATAGTACGAAAATGCCACTAAGTAACAATTCAAATGCCATTAAACAATATTCATTACAACAACAAAAAAGGTTTGAGGGCGTAGAGTAACAATTTTCTTAACATATTTAACGACGTGATAATGTACATATCATTCGTCCCATCACTGGTTGTACACTTCCGCATAAGCACTGGGTCAGAACCCATACGTACATTCACAGATTGATAAAACAGTAATAAAATTGCCAAGCAACCGGTTTTGAATAATAAAATAATTTGATTTTACATAACTTATAGTAGCAGTGGGACCCATATGAAATAAAAGCAGACTTAAGAAGTACCTATAATTTTTTTTTTGTTCTTTCTTGTGATTTTGATCACCTTACACAAAGGCGGGCTGTCAGCAGCATACTACGCCGCTCTTCAGCCTTGAGTTTTACAATAAGCAATACATATAGGTGGCACAGAGAATACAATCAAAACGGCGGGCAAAAAATGTAGACACTAAAAAACAAAAAAAAACATGGAGCCGTTCACACTGGACGAGAAATATCACTAACACTAGTTGACACGGCGCACATAACATGGATGACGGCGACGGCACACGTGAACAGTGATGGCGTGACGGCGAAAGAACACTAAACACAAACGAAGGCACACACACGAGACACTGATGACGATGATCTCCGGCGCGCGAATGTTCACTGAGCATGTGCGAGTCCGGGGACCTGCCAAGAGAGGAGGAGGAGGAAGGGGAGTGGGAGAGGGAGAGGGGAGAGCAGAGATGCCATGGACAGGGGAGAAAGGGGGAGAGAGGAAGGGGGAGGGGAAGCCCGGGAAAGAGGGGCAGAGGAAGGGGGATGGGGGAAAAGGAAAGAGAAGGGAGGGAGGGTGCCTAAAGGAAAGGACACAGGAAGTGGGGGGGAGGATCAAAGTTGATAGGAGGGGTAGATGGAGGGGAGGAGGACATCATCATGGCGGGGGAGCTGGCGGAAGCCACCTTGGTAAGGAGGGTGGAGAGATGGAGACCTGGTGGAACGTGGGAATACAGGTGCGGCAGCGGGCGGGGGTGGGAGAGGATGGGTGAGACAATTGGGTAAGGAGGATCGAGTTTGCGGGAGGTGTACAGGACCCGTATCCTTTCAAGGAAAAGGAGGAGGTGGGGGAAGGGGATGAGGACGTACAGCATCCACGTGTGGGAGGGGAGACAGATGCGATAGGCGACGCGGAGAGCATGGTGTTCAAGTATTTGGAGGGATTTATAAAAGGTAGGGTGGGCAGAGATCCAGGCCGGACGGGCGTAACAAAGGATAGGGTGGATGAGGGATTTATAGGTGTAGAGGATGGTGGAGGGGTCCAGATCCCACGTACGGCCGGAAAGGAGCTTGAGGAGACAGAGTCGGGAGTGTGCCTTGGCTTGAATTGTCTGGAGAGGGGGAGTCTAGGAAAGGCGACGGTCGAGGGTGACGCCAAGGTACTTAAGGGTGGGAGTGAGGGCGATCGGACGGCCATAGATGGTTAGATAGAAATCAAGGAGGCGGAAGGAAGGGGTGGTTTTGCAACAATGACCACCTGGGTTTTGGAGGAATTGACCTTAAGCAACCACTGGTTGCACCAAGCAGTGAACCGGTCAAGATGGGATTGGAGAAGGTGTTGGGAGCGCTGCAGGGTGGGGGCAAGGCCAAGGAAGGTGGTGACATTGCCAAACTGGAGAAGGTGGACGGGGGGTGACGGCGGCAGCATGTCCGCTGTATACAAAAGGTACAGAAGGGGGGAGAGGACGGAGCCTTGGGGCACACCGGCGGAGGGGAAAAAGGTGTAGGAGTCTGTGTTATGGATGGTGACGTAGGAAGGACGGTGGGAGAGAAAGGAGCCAATCAGACGGACGTAGCTAATGGGAAGGACGTAGGTTTGGAGCTTGAAGAGACCGGAATGCCATACGCGGTCATAAGCACGTTCGAGGTCCAGGGAGAGGAAGATTGCGGAGCGACGGGAAATAAGCTGGGTGGAAAGCAGATGAGTGAGGTGAAGGAGAAGGTCGTCAGAAGAGAAGGACAGCCGAAAGCCACACTGGGTAACGGGAAGGAGGCGGTACTGGCGGAGATGTTGGTGGATGCGTCGGGTGAGGATAGATTCCAGGACCTTGCTGAACACTGAGGTAAGGCTGATGGGAGGGTAGGAGGAGAGGGCGCACAGCGGTTTGCCAGGTTTAAGGAACATCAGGATACAGAAGGTTTTCCACAGGACAGGGTAGTAACCGGTGGACAGAACGACATTGTAGAGCCTGGCCAGAGTGGAGAGGAAAGAGACAGGAGCTTCACAAAGGTGACGGTAGGTGACACGATCGTGACCAGGAATGGTGTTGTGTTTTATGCGGAGTGTAGCAATGAGATCCTGTGTAGTGATAAGGGCATTGAGTTCCATGTGTGCAATGTTGTCCAAGTACTGGAAACCAGGTGCGAGGGGAGGGACAGAGGTGTCAGTTCGATCGTGGACATCCGGGAAGAGGGAGTAATTGAACTGGGGATCATCGGGATGGAAAACACATCAGAGAGGTAGGAGGCAAAGTGATTGGCCTTACTAAGGGTGTCAGGGAAGGGGTGATCATCATGGAGAAGAGGATAGTAGGGAGAGGGTATAGTTCCGGTAAGGCAATTGAAGGCTGACCAGAACTTGGACGAATTGATAGGTAGGGTAGCATTTAAACGGGTGCAGGTCTGTCGCCAGTCCCGGCGTTTCTTAGCCGCGAGCAAATTACGATTGTGTCGCTGGAGTTGCCGGTGGCGTCGTAGTGTGTCTGGGTCACGCATGTGGAGGAAGGCACGGTAGAGATGGCGGGATTCACGGAGGAGGAGGACAGCCTGTGGGGGTAAGGTAGGACGGTGGAGGTGGATGGCGACAGTAGGGACGTGGGCCTCCATGGCCTCAGACAAGGTCTGCTGGAGAAAGGAAGTGGCATGGGTTACATCGTCACGGTGGTGGTAGGTGTAGGGGTGGCTATCGACCTGGGTTGAGAGGGTATCTCGGTAGGCATTCCAGTTGGCACGGGAATAGTCATGGACGTACTTAGGGGGAGGGTCATTACGAGGGTTGGGGCGGGGGCGACGACCATCTGAAATGGTGAGGAGGACAGGGAGATGGTCGCTACCAATAGGCTTCAGGACATCCACCGTTATGCGGCCAAGGAGGTTTGGGGAGGAGAGGATAACATCGGGAGTGGAGTTGGATTTGGGATGGGTGTGCTGGGGGATGAGGATGAGGTCGCCTTGAAGGGAGGAGAGGAACCGATGCCACTGCCGTAACTGGGCGACGGAATGACTATGGATGTTGAGGTCTGCAGCGATCACGTAGGAGGAGAAGGTACGGTCGATGTGGGAGAGGAAGTCGAAGGGAATAGGGGCGATACGGCGGACATAGATGGTGGCGCAGGTAACGGTAAGGCCAGGGAAGAAGAGACTAAGGATCAGGTGTTCAGTGGGGTCGGGAAGGAGAGGTTGGAGCCGAACGGCGATCTGGCGGTGGTGACCAATGGCAACTCCGCCACGCGCAATCGGGAGGGGATTATTGGATCGGTGAAGGAGGTAGGGCGAAGTGTGGATGGTGTGGTGGGGTTGGAGGCAGGTTTCATTGAGGAGGAAGGCATCCACATGGTGGGTGGCAAGGGTGTGCAGGAAGAGGTTCTTGTTGGCGGGAAGGGAGTGGATGTTGTTGAAAAGGATACAGTGCTGTCGTGCCATGACAGAGATTTAGACGAGGGTGTCAGGATGGGAGAAGGTGAAATGGGCCTGGTTGTTGGAGTAGGTGGCGTACATTTTTAGGTGGAAAACGGAACGGGCGGCGAGGGAACGGCGGAACGGAACGGGCGGCGAGGGAGATCTGTTGGAGGGTGTGGGGGCGCTGAAAAGGATGAACATTCTGAAGGACGATGGTGAGGAATCTGATGATGTCCTCAGCAGTAGGGGGTGGGTGAAGGGAATTGCCGGGAGGGGTGGGGACGTCCACTGGGCAGACAGGAACGGTGAGTTCAGGAGTGGTAGGAGGGGGTTGGGCCTTACATTTCTGAGAGTAAGTAGGATGAGGGAGGTTACAGGTATTGCAGGAGGGGGGGGGGGGCTGGAGATTGGGGCACTGCCATAAGAAGTGGGCTTGTCTACAGTGTGGGCAGGTGGTGGCCTCGTGGCACTCAGATGTCGTGTGTGCATTATACCGCAAGCACCTCTGGCAGCGGAGGAATTGAGGAGGGGAACGGGAGGGGTCAACTTTATAACGTTGGTTAAATAGGAGGGCACCCTCCTTCAGGAGACGGTCTATGGAGGGGGCGTGCGCGGAAAAGACCCGCATAAGGCGGGTGGGGCCAGCAGAGTTGTGGATGCGTACCTATAATTCTAATTTTGTTATTGAAATAAATTTAAAAATATGAGGTGCGAACAAGTGGTATACATCAAACATCGAGAAACCATCAGGAGGAAGGATAGGTTATAGTGCCACTTATACCAGAAATATACATCGTACTTTAGAGAAATTAAACACAGGCTATGCACGATATCCAGCACTTATTCAAACAGAAAAGGAATTGTTAACATACATTAAAAATAATTACGTAAAGTGATAACCGGTTCATATTACTTTGTGTCAACGCCTAAGAGATGTCGACTGTTGTAAAATTATGTTCAATAGGCGTCCATAAATTCTGAAAATTACGGAACAAAAGGGAGCATACTTTTTAAAAACCGAAATTAGTAATGTTATTAGAACTAACCGAAACATGTGTCTGTGTGTTGAGATAGTTGGAATAGCGGACATTGTAAGTGTTCTCGTAGCAACTATGACTGAGGCATTGTATACAAGGGATAACAAGCGACTGACTACGAATTGCTAATTGTGATAATTGGCAACAAGTTGTTGACTTTTTTCATAGGAAATCGGAGAAGCATTCCCAAAAATGAGTGCTTCTCGATATCGTTTGCTCGTTAAGTAGCGCGATATCTGGAGATTCATGATGGCAAAAGATCTCCATCTCTTCCATAAGCTCGAGAAAGCGTCCTTTTCTACCCTTGTGCAACAACTTCAATTGCGATGTCAAATCTGGAGTTGTATGACCAGTAGCTACCAGATGGGCTGCGAAATTCGATTTTTCCGCAATATCTTTCCTCTCAAGTGCAACGTGCTCACGGAATCTTGTTTCTAATTTTCTTCCGGTTTGCCGTATGTAACCTGCATTACACGTAGCACACATAAGTTTGTAAACACCTGATTCATGTAAGACATTGCGTTCATGAATGTTATTCCTTAAAAGGAGAGACCCAACGAATGAGATTCAAAGAAAGTTAAATGAGAAACTTAAATCACTTTCAAATGTAATAGCCCCTCGTGAGATACAGCATCTCAAGGTAAAGAATCCAAAAATTCCTAAGCTACGATTACAATTCAAGGTTCATAAGGAGTCTAACCCCATTAGGCCTGTTGCTGATGGGAGAGGGGGCCCGTTGGTCAATATTGCGAAAAAATACCTAACTATTTTGAATAAGCATTATAAATTTGAGCAACAGTTCTCGATTAAAAATAGTGCCAAATTAGTAGAGAAAATAAAAGATATACCTATTACAGACACTATGACGTTTATATACGAATATCCCGATTAAGGAAACAATACAAATTATTGACGCTAATCTCAGAAACCACAGTAATATGTCCAGCGTGGAAATCAATGAGTTGATAGAACTGTTATCATTTTGCTTAAAGTATAACTACTTCACATTTAATGACAAAATTTATGTCCAAAAGGACGGACTCAGCATGGGAACTTCTGTGTCAGGGATTATGGCAGACATCTTTATTAACTATGTTGAACTGAAATTACTAAAAGAGTTTCCCACATTAGCTGAAAAGATCGTTTACTACTATAGATATGTGGACGACACGCTATTGCTAATTAATGACAGTCAATCTGATATTGACGAAGTCGTCAGTACATTTAATGGTTTACACAACAAAATGACTTTCACAGTTAAAAAAGAACAGAATGGATCATTAATTTTTTAGACCTAACCATTAGAAGGGAAAATGGAAAACATACATTTGACATTTACAGAAAATCAACATTCACAGATATCATCTTAGATTGTGGTTCACTACACCCTGACCAACACAAAAAAGCGTTTTACCATTTTGCATTTCATCGTATGTTCCGATTACCATTATCTAATAAAAACCATGAGAAAGAGTTAAACATAGTCAAACAAATTGCAAGAAATAATAATTACCCGTTGAAACACGTCATGGACATTTATGAGATGGTATCCAAAAAATATAGTAAAGATAATTTAAGTCAGAATGAGACAAGCGAAACTAAAAATCAAAAATGTATCACTTTGCCTTTCTATGGTCCCATTAGCAAAAAAATGGTTCAAATGGCTCTGAGCACTATGGGACTTAACATCTATGGTCATCAGTCCCCTAGAACTTAGAACTACTTAAACCTAACTAACCTAAGGACAGCACACAACACCCAGCCATCACGAGGCAGAGAAAATCCCTGACCCCGCAGGGAATCGAACCCGGGAACCCGGGCGTGGGAAGCGAGAACGCTACCGCACGGCCACGAGATGCGGGCGGTCCCATTAGCAATAAAATTGCCTGAGTATTCAAGAAGAGGAATATTAATGTAGGTTTCACGACGACGAACAGACTAGGCGTGCTTTTAAGGAATAACATTCATGAACGCAATGTCTTACATGAATCAGGCGTTTACAAATTTATGTGTGCCACGTGTAATGCAGGTTACACAGGGCAAACCGGAAGAAAATTAGAAACAAGGTTCCGTGAGCACGTTGCACTTGAGAGGAAATTTATCACGGAAAAATCGAATTTCGCAGCCCATCTGGTAGCTACTGGTCATACAACTCCAGATTCGACATCGCAATTGAAGTTGTTGCACGAGGGTAAAAAAGGACGCTTTCAGACCTTATGGAAGAGATGGAGACCTTTTACCATCATAAATCTCCAGATATTGCGCTACTTAACGAGCTAAGCACACATTTTTGGGAATGCTTCTCCGATTTCCTATGAAAAAAGTCAACAACTCGTTGCCAATTATCACAATTAGCAATTCGTAGTCAGTTTTTTTTTCCTTTATTGTCATTTTGAAACCTGTATACAGGCAGGCCTGCAGCAGCATGCTACGCCGCTCTTTGGCCGCAGAGAAACACAAAGATACAATGAAGACAATTAGAGAAAAAAGATGGTGGACATATAAACGGAGACAAACACTGTTTAAAATACAGGGTGCCGTTCACGGGCGTGAGTCCCAGATAAAATTGTTCAGAAACTTGGACACAGACAGAAACGAAAATCGTCACACGTGAACGTAGGTGCACAAAACGAATAACACTGAACCACTTAAGCACAAAACGACGGCACACGCAGAACACGAGGCGTTGATCTCCGGCGCGCGAATGTTCACTAACCGTGTACGAGTCCGGGGACCTGCCAAGAGAGGAGGAGGGGGTTGGGAGAGGGGAGAGCAGATGCCCTGGGCAGGGGAGACAGGGGGAAGGGAGGAAAGGGGAGGGGAAGCCCAGGGGAAGACGGGTGGAGGGAGGGGCGGGGGAGAAGGAAAAGGAAGGGAGGGAGGGTGCCTAGAGGAAAGGACACAGGAAGGGGGGGGGGAGGATCAAACTTGATAGGAGTGGTAGATGGAGGGGAGGAGGACATCATCAGGGAGGGAGATTCGTAGTCAGTTTTTTTTTTCTTTATTGTCATTTTGAAACCTCTATACAGGCAGGCCTGCAGCAGCATACTCGTAGTCAGTTGCTTGTTATCCCTTTCATACAACGCCTCAGTCATAGTTGCTACGAGAACACTTACAATGGCCGCTATTCCAACTATCTCAACACACAGACACACATGTTTCGGTTTGTTCTAATAACATTTCGGTTTTTAAAAGGTATGCTCCCTTTTGTTCCGTAATTTTCAGAACTTATGTACGCCTATTGAACATAATTTTACTACAGTCGACATCTCTTAGGCGTTGACACAAAGTAATATGAACCGGTTATCACTTTATGTAATTATTTTTAATGTATGTTAACAATTCCTTTTCTGTTTGAATAAGTGCTGGATATCGTGCATAGCCTATGTTTAATTTCTCTAAAGTACGATGTATATTTCTGGTATAAGTGGCATTATAACCTATCCTTCCTCATGATGGTTTCTCGATGTTTGATGTATACTACTTGTCGCACCTTATATTTTTAAATTTATTTCAATAACACAATTCGAATTATAGGTACTTCTTAAGTCTGCTTTTATTTCATATGGGTCCCATTGCTACTATAAGTTATGTAAAATCAAAATATTTTATTATTCAAAACCGGTTGCTTGGTAATTTTATTACTGTTTTATCAACCTGTGAATGTACGTATGGGTTCTGACCCAGTGCTTTTGCGGAAGCGTACAACCAGTGATGGGACGAATGATATGTACATTATCACGTCGTTAAATATGTTAAGAAAATTGTTACTCTACACCCTCAAACCTTTTTTGTTGTTGTAATGAATATTGTTTAATGGCATTTGAATTGTTACTTAGTGGCATTTTCGTGCTATTACTATTTTTATATAGTTGACTTCTCAGTTTTAACGTAATATTTACGTAAATCAAGAACGATATACTTCTAACTTCCCACGCCAAATGGTGGGTGCTATGTTTTACAGTAAGCAACCGTGTGTATTTGATGTCATGTATGTATGGCTTCTGACCCAGTGCTTATGTGGAAGCCTATAACCACTGTTATAACAATGCTAGCTTGTCCAAAGGGACAAACGAGACGTACATCAGCACGTCGGTTAAATATGATAACAAAATTGTTTATCCACACCTACAAACTTTTTTGTAATGAACGTTGTGTTTCACGGCATTTTAATTATTACGTAATGGCAGTTTCGTACATTACTATTTTTTATATATTTGACTCCTTAATCTTAACGTAACGTTTTACGTAAATCACGAACGTTGTACTTCTAACTTCCCACGCCAGATGGCGGGTATTATGTTTTTTAAAAAACCTATGTTATACCTCATTTCATGTTATTCATATATTATTCGTTTTCATTGTCTTTTTCTCTTTTACCTGTTCTGCACTCTGACAACTTATTATCGATCTGGTTTATGTTTTGTAAGTTTGTTTTTTAAAAACAATACGCCAATGTATTTTAGATGTTTCCTTCCCACTTCGTCTGCTACGTGTTTTACATACGTTTTAAATTTGAATTACTTCATGATTCACAAATGCACAAGAGTTATTTAGTGTTAATATCTCGCAAAACCAGTAATATTAAGCCTTCACGTGACACATGTCACATAGAGGGCGTTCCAAGCCCTGTCACACCGAGGTCTGCTGAACAAGTGCATGTAAACAGAGGCCTCAGTTTATGTGATCGCTCTAAGCTTGCTGACACCAGTGCCTACCAATTTACATTGTATATTACAGGTATGTTCCTACTAATTGTTATGTTCATATGTGGGAGTAGTTGTGATTTTCTGTTTTATACTCTCTGATCGTTATGTGAAAATTTTTAACTTCTAGCACTGAGGATGGTCACTTAGTGACCGAAAATCGATTTTACGGTTAATAAAACAAAAAAATACGACCAATGCTGTCTCTCCTTCCAAGTAATCTAAGTCTGCTTCCTGCTTTATTCACGACTGAGGTTATTTAATTGTTCCATTTCACGTCCGTACGATGTGTTATACCCAGATATTTGTATGAGTTCACCCATTCCAGGAGTTATAGGATACAAAGTTTTTTCGTTTTGTGCAGTGCTCAATTTTACATTTCTGAAGTTTAATAATGCAAGCTGACAATTTTTGTATCACTTTGAATTATTATTTAGCTCTGACTGAATATACGTGAAGTTTCTTCCAGACTGTACATCATTATAGATAACTGCATTTTCTGCGAAAAGACTATTTTTATTATTAATATTGGTCACAAGGTCCTTAATATATAAAATAAATAGCAAGGTAAGCAAAACACATTTCAGGTGTACACCAGAATTACCTTAATAAATCTATCAGGGGTGGGGGGGAGGGTCTACATATATTAATAAACAGCCAAAGGGCTGAAAGCGATCCCTCCTCTTAGTGGTATAGCCTCCGAGCCCTCTCTCTAGGTCCCTGGGTCTCATATGATGTAATTACGAGAGACTTACGTTGGGAAAAGAAGACTTCAACAATTGTAGTTATTCTGTACATCGGTGATAGAACTGTACAGTCTCCAACGGGAACTATTCAGAAAGGAAGGTCCGACGGCGGCTATATGGAAACCACAGTGAAAATGAAAAGTGTTCTATTTGCAACAGTTTGGTACACTTCCCAGCTACGGTCTGACTAACGCAACTAACGTAGTGCGTTGTACTAACTTTCCAATGCCCTCGTATTGCAGTCGACTATGATTTCCACCACTTCCCTACATTGGTCTGCATTTCTTTGTTTCTGTCAAAAGCGTGTCTTCATGGCCAGCAGTTCATGCGAGCACAGACGAACATCGCAGGGAGCCAAGTCCAGTGGGTGATCAAACACTTCCTATCGAAAACGCTGCAGGGGCGTCCTGAAGAATGAACTGCATGACAGCTAAGTTATGTCAGGTTGCATGAGATCAGCGAAATCTCTCAGCATGCACCCATATTTGGCGGGAGACAGTATTGTTCTAGGCATCTTTACGTGCTCACTGTGTGCTCAGAACTGAAGAGAGCGACCTGACGCGATCGATAGGCGTACTAGCGACAGTGCCCAACACATCTGTGCAAAATTTCATCAGATTTTCAGTGTCGTTTCCATTTGGCGACCTATCGGATCTTACTTTCAGAATAGCCATTGTACATCAAGAATGGAAATTGGGTTGCGAGTATTGAAAGGATGAGAGAAGCTGGTCTAGGGCTGTCGTGAACCCATCGATTCGATGTTCGCATGACAATCATGGGATCCTGAATATGGCGACAACAGTATCGCTGAACGATAAACTGCTGTCTCGACCGCCACGAGACATAACACGATCTTCCCACAGTGAACCAACATTCAAATTCAATTTATGAATGAGAAACCCGCTCCATAGTCTTTACACATATGCAGATTATCAATGGCATTTCTCCTGCCTGCTTGTGTGGCTGCGTTGCAATACTAACCATTTGTAAACATGCATGTTCTACACTGTGATACCTCCTACTTCTGCCACTTTCGCCAACTCGCAGCGCCAGTGGCCGAGGAGGAGGGAGCTGGATACCCTGCGGCGAGCGCCCGAAGAGAGGACACTGCAGCCATTCTGCAAGCACAAAGCGGGAAGCCAGGCTCGCGCCCTCGCCTCGCTCAAGATGGGACCTGGCGGACAATGAGAAGCGTTCTGAGAACTAATGTGCACCTGCAGCCATTAAGACGGAACATCAAGGATGTACACATGAAAGCATGCGAGTTCTTCTGGCCTGGCGGGAGTCATTTTACCTGCTTTGGACAGTTCCAGAACCCTACGGGCACAGGGAGGAGCATAGACAAAGCGGGGAGAATACGCGCAGGAAAGAAGTCAGGGTTCTTAGGATGTTTTTCTCGACAGTAAGGCCCTACCTCATAAATCACTGGCGCCAAAGGACTTTGAGACGAAGTCCAAACGTGAGTCTGTCCAGGCCTAACACAGAGAGAGCGGTTACAAGGAAGCTTTGTGTAGCTGCTCTCACAACAGCTTCTGACTGCAGAGAACATCGTAAGTATGTGAAATCGTGAGAAAAATGCCGATTCTCAAGGCACACACCACCTCACGCCAGATAGAAATTTCCACAAAAAAGAAATGGTTCAAATGGCTCCGAGCAATACGGAATTTAACGTCTGAGATTATCAGTCCCCTAGAACTTAGAACTACTTAAGCCTAACTAACCTAAGGACATCACACACATCCATGTCCGAGGCAGGATTCGAACCTGCGACCGTAGCGGTCGCGCGGTTCCAGACTAAAGCGGCTAGAACCGCTCGGTCACAGCGGCCGGCGAAATTTCCAAACTACACGGGGAGGCGTTTCTATGAAATGGCGATCTGTCATTGGGCAGCATTGAAAATTTGTCCGCAAATGACAACGCCGAAAGGAAGACAGTTTGGAAGAGGAGTTGAGCTGATGGCTGGATGAGAAGCGAAATGGGGGCAAGGGGTCGGCGAGACGGTGCGCAAGCGAAAGGAAATGAGGGCTCTTCCATTCACCGCTGATATCCCCTTCCGACACCATGGTACCACAGCTTCGGTCACGCAGTCAACAACGGGCAGACAACACGGAGATCGTGCTAGGACCTCGCCGCACAGCCACAATTTCTGATGAGGCCAGCTGACTCGCGCCGCATAGCTCCGAGGCCGAGGCGATGTGTCGTATCGACGCAGCGCCTGCCGCCGACAGAATTTCAGGACGAATGATCACGAGTAACGGTGAGACGATTCGTCCCCCCGTCTTCCCCTAAATAACTGAGTCGTCTTGACGCCGAGTCATAGCGGCCCTGGCATTTGTAATTTTGTTTTGGTTTGTGTAAACGACACTGAAATAAAAACATTTCTTTCATGTTTTAATCATCAAGCAGTCTGTTCGTTTCATATATCAACACCTTAATGTCATAACATTCTGTGTTTGGTTTCATTCAATAATTGATGTCACTTAATAATTAGCTCCCAGCTTGGGGCAGTCTCGTTAATCATCTACTCGTCATTTCATGTCCGACAGAAGAGAAGAATTCTCAGTTCAAAACAATGCCTATTTAACGTTTGCTGTATGTTGTCTTCATGGAATTACAGTTTTAATGGCCAGCAATGTGCAAGTGCAGAAAGCTGCACTCCTGCCATATCGACGAGCTTCGATATCTGAAATCCTCTGAGAATGCTATTATCTTCTTCTGGTCTGTCGAACGCAGCATGCACAAGGGCTGGAAATCAAATAATTGTGTAAGAAGAACCATTTTTGTACTATAAATATCGTTATTGTAGAACCCTAATATAAACTCAGATGATAAACAGCAATCATGAAAATGCCCGAGTGACACGATACAGGGTTCTGCTGATATGTAGGATACACAGCCAGAGTATATTTGAACTGAGAGATCATTATAAAACTACGGAAAACCTGAACTGCGGATTTTCGGGGAACGACATTACAGTTGCCGTCAAGGGAAGAATCGATACACACAGGTCATTGACTGTTACTGTCCCTACAGTTACTACTACAGAAAGGTTACCAGAAACCCCAGTCGCAGCTTAATCTGTGGCCATCGAGTCTGGAAAAAGAAGTCTTACTTTAGATTTAGGGGCAATGACTGTTGTAAGTGTGGAGGCAATGTGACAAAGCCGTGATAAACTGTTTGTAATAATGTAATATGGCATTGCGATATAGGGCATGACTCTGTACCTTTGTTCTTCCAGTATGATAATTCCAATCTTTGTTTACTTACGAGCTCAATAGCTTACCTGAAAGCTGGAGATTGTGTCAGTGGCCAGCCAAAATGTGGTCGTTAAGGGTGTTAACTCTGAATCCACTCACAATCACACTCAGGAATCTGCAAGTACTGTAACGAAGTATCCATGGAGTAGAGTTGCTTTGTCACAGAATACCTCCAAAATTCCAGTCTGCGAAATTTGCCAGACCGTTTTCACCGACAGGTCGTCTGAACAACGTACTGAATGTGTCTTCGTAGCTGTAGCTGCACTTAGTTAAATATTTGTCCTACCAGTGTCAAACGGAAATAATCACTGTTAATAGTGTCCTCTGTCTCATTTTCTTACAGAAAGTCTTTAGTTATAGCAATTTTATTAAAACGGCTCTCCAGCTACAGCCATTGGAAATTTGCGCAATGTCATGGTGGACGAGGTCTTTTTTTCTTCTTAATAGTTACTTCACTCCCTTGTCCCTCGCTGCAGATTAGTATTCGTCCCTTTATTCAGACAATTTTAAAGAACAAAATATGGTGCAGAATCTTTAAAGAAGAAGAATTTTAGTTTTTTTTTTTTTGTAAATGATTAAAGTATACAATACCTGAGAAAAAAAAAAGAATCATCAAGAAATGCGGCGGATGTCAGTGAAGCTTCGTACATGTACACACCATCGCCTGGTACGTAAACAATTACTGTTACAGTACTTTTTTGAGGGGTAGAACAACCACCAGTGTGCATTACAGTTGTTCGTGTGTAGTATCGCCAGGTTTGGTGTGGTATGCAAGAGGCATCAATATTGTCAGTTGTTGAGTGATAACTCTGAAGGACTATGAGATGCCAAGCACTCGTGCGAGACAGCGTTATCGATACTTGACAGAGTATGATAAGAGCTTCATAGTGGATCTTCATTATACCGGTTGTTCGAATCGTGCAACAGCCAGATCTACGGAGCATTCGCATGTGACATTGGCCCGGTCAACCAAGTCTCACCACAAGGGATGATCGCTGTATTGGGAACCAAAAACATCGTAACCCCTTCACGTCCGCAACTGCCATATGAAAAGAAGTCAGTCTAATTATTTGGAGACTGACAGAAGCCGGTGTAGGGAATTACTATCCCAGGTGTATGTTGCTGATAACATCGCAGTATAACAGCTTCGTTTGGAGAGGTGGCGGGAGTGGGAAGCAATGACTGCAGATGAAAGGCGTCGCTCTGAGTTGTGAGATGAATCACGGTACTGCATTAATCCGGATGAACACCGTCTGTATGTATGGCGCCGACCTGGAGAGAGGTCTCATTCTTACAATATTTAGCAGAGGTACAGCAGCCACAGTGTGGGTAGTCATTGGGTATGAAGTCAAGTCACTGCTGGTAGTGATTGGCGGCACCACTGCGCGTCAGGGATATCATGCGTCCTCATTTGTTACCTGTCATAACACAGTATCATGGTGTCATTTTCCAGCAGGACAATGCTCGGGAACATATAACACCTTTCTCTGTGAACTTTCTGCGTGCTGATGAGTTACTGTCGTCACCAGCATGTACCCCAGATTTGTCGCCGGTAGAACATGTGTGAGCCCAGTTCAGACATCATCTCCATAACAGTGCCATCAAGCAGGATATCAAGGACCAGTTACAACAGTTGAGGGTCAGCTAGTCTCAGGAGAGTGTACAATGGCTTTATGACATCCTTGCAAACCGAATCAGCACAAGCATCCATGCCAAAGCAGGTGCAACGTCATACTGATAAGTGGTTCGATACTGTCAAGTTCTTTGTAAATACACTCCTGGAAATGGAAAAAAGAACACATTGACACCGGTGTGTCAGACCCACCATACTTGCTCCGGACACTGCGAGAGGGCTGTACAAGCAATGATCACACGCACGGCACAGCGGACACACCAGGAACCGCGGTGTTGGCCGTCGAATCGCGCTAGCTGCGCAGCATTTGTGCACCGCCGCCGTCAGTGTCAGCCAGTTTGCCGTGGCATACGGAGCTCCATCGCAGTCTTTAACACTGGTAGCATGCCGCGACAGCGTGGACGTGAACCGTGTGTGCAGTTGACGGACTTGGAGCGAGGGCGTATAGTGGGCATGCGGGAGGTCGGGTGGACGTACCGCCGAATTGCTCAACACGTGGGGCGTGAGGTCTTCACAGTACATCGATGTTGTCGCCAGTGGTCGGCGGAAGGTGCACGTGCCCGTCGACCTGGGACCGGACCGCAGCGACGCACGGATGCACGCCAAGACCGTAGGATCCTACGCAGTGCCGTAGGGGACCGCACCGCCACTTCCCAGCAAATTAGGGACACTGTTGCTCCTGGGGTATCGGCGAGGACCATTCGCAACCGTCTCCATGAAGCTGGGCTACGGTCCCGCACACCGTTAGGCCGTCTTCCGCTCACGCCCCAACATCGTGCAGCCCGCCTCCAGTGGTGTCGCGACAGGCGTGAATGGAGGGACGAATGGAGACGTGTCGTCTTCAGCGATGAGAGTCGCTTCTGCCTTGGTGCCAATGATGGTCGTATGCGTGTTTGGCGCCGTGCAGGTGAGCGCCACAATCAGGACTGCATACGACCGAGGCACACAGGGCCAACACCCGGCATCATGGTGTGGGGAGCGATCTCCTACACTGGCCGTACACCACTGGTGATCGTCGAGGGGACACTGAATAGTGCACGGTACATCCAAACCGTCATCGAACCCATCGTTCTACCATTCCTAGACCGGCAAGGGAACTTGCTGTTCCAACAGGACAATGCACGTCCGCATGTATCCCGTGCCACCCAACGTGCTCTAGAAGGTGTAAGTCAACTACCCTGGCCAGCAAGATCTCCGGATCTGTCTCCCATTGAGCATGTTTGGGACTGGATGAGGCGTCGTCTCACGCGGTCTGCACGTCCAGCACGAACGCTGGTCCAACTGAGGCGCCAGGTGGAAATGGCATGGCATGCCGTTCCACAGGACTACATCCAGCATCTCTACGATCGTCTCCATGGGAGAATAGCAGCCTGCATTGCTGCGAAAGGTGGATATACATGTACTAGTGCCGACATTGTGCATGCTCTGTTGCCTGTGTCTATGTGCCTGTGGTTCTGTCAGTGTGATCATGTGATGTATCTGACCCCAGGAATGTGTCAATAAAGTTTCCCCTTCCTGGGACAATGAATTCACGGTGTTCTTATTTCAATTTCCAGGAGTGTATGATTGTATGTTGTAAGCACTGAAACAAATCGCATAGCCTCTCACCCGTGAAGTTTTATTTCGTACTATCGATGATGTTTCATTGAATGGTTCGCACGATGACACTAGCTGATGGCCCAGCATTGAAATCTGCAGCAATTTGAAGAAGGGTTGTACTTCTGTCACGTTGATCGATTCTCTTCAGTCGGTGTTGGTCCTGTTCTTGCAGGATCTTTTTCCGGCCGCAGTGATTTCGCGGAGATATTATTTTCTACCTGATTCCTGATATTCATGGTACACTCGTGAAATGGTCGTACGGGAAAATCCCTTCAACTCTACCTCGGAGATGCTGTGACCCATCGCTCATGCGCTGACTATAACTCCACGTTTAAACTCACTTAAATCTTGGCATCGTGCCATTGTAGCAGAAGTAACCGATCTAACAACTGGGCCAGACATTTGTTGTCTTATATAGTCGTTTCCGACTGCAGCGCTGTATTCTGCCTGTTTACATATCTCTGTATTTGAATACGCATACCTACACCAGTTTCTTTGGTGCTTCAGTGTATAACAATGGGAGAACATAGACGAACAAAACAGTGGTGTAGACACTGAAACAAGTTGCAGCAAACTTCAAATTTACCAACTGTACGGTGTGCGGATTATCCATGAATGGTTTGGCGATTAAAACAGTTTAAAAAGCTAGTTCTGGTTAGAATACTCTGTTGTGACTGTGATACATGTTTTATATGCACACTGACCCATGTAAGTGCGTTGGCCTTTAATTAGGGTATGCAAAAAAGAAAAAAAAATCATTTGAGTATGCCGATGTTCTGACTCAGGAAAAGAGAACCCTCATCAGGAAAAAGTGAAAGTGAAACACAAGACTTTTATTTCCCAAGAGTAGTAAGCAATACAGTGCTTTCCAAGTTAATATTGTAAATAAATTACCAGATTTCGATGAGTAACACGTAAGTAATGTAGTGGGAATTGTGACGGTACGTCACATAAATGGACATTTGGAGAAAGGGAAGGGAAGTTTTTGTTATGAGACGTGTGAATTATAAATTATTTGAAGACTGTGTACGTGTGCGTGATGTATAACAAATAGTAAAGAACGTAAGTTATTATTATCAAAATACAAGTATCGATGTAATTAACAAAACACAGTTTTTTTGGTATAATCTCTGTGTAACATAGGCCATGAAGATCAGAGACAATGCTTCGATTGAACTAGCTCTCCTGTTTTGTTTCGTCTAGCGGTATGCCGCCATTGTAGTGCTGTCTGATAATTAACGTAAGTTTTATCTGTATTTTGAAAAATATAATAGAATTGTTATTAGAAAGTGAGTATTATTGACTTAGTTGTCACCTTTCATGATCGCAACCATTAATTATAATTAAGAAAGTTTTTACAGAAGTTCGCGGTACAGGGAGCTCATCTCCCCTAGCAGGATTTAGTCGCCCACTGCGCTGACTGTATTATTTAATTAAAATATCATGTCATAATGTTAAATGTAAATGCGAAAGACTTCTCAAAAATTTTGATCTTTCATTAATTTCAAAGTTAAAAAGAGTCAAAATAGATTTCGTTTATTAATATTTAGGTTCGCAGGAGAGCTTCTGTAAAGTTTGGAAGGTAGGAGACGAGATACTTGCAGAAGTAAAGCTGTGAGGACCGGGCGTGAGTCGTGCTTCGGTAGCTCAGATGGTAGAGCACTTGCCCGCGAAAAGCAAAGGTCCCGAGTTCGAGTCTCGGTCGGGCACACAGTTTTAATCTGCCAGGAAGTTTCAATATTTATAATACTAAGTGAGTTCAGTATGTTTCATTTTGGCCGCCTAAGGGCAGACGAGATTCTCTCCTGTTTTGCCTTGCAAATAATGAAAACTAAATATTAAAAAATCATTACATTACGCAATATCTCAGTTAATCTTTGTGTAATTTGGTACATAAATTACCAGTAGCCCCTGAGACTCATATTAATAATTACAGTTTGCGTAAGAATACGCATATTTTCTTTTCTAAGTAGCAGCGCTCACCCAAACTATTTATTAGAAGGCGGTGAGTCGCGCTGTGTTTAAAAAATATTATGTCGTACGTACTTCGGGGCAGCCGATGTCCGTAAGAGTGTTACAGCGGTATAAGTTAATTAAAAGTCTCATGCTAGCCCACAATATTTAAAGCCACCACAACCAAACTCATAAAATATATAATTATAAAAATAAAAATATACACTTATATTATTTCCCAAGAGTAGTAAGGAATACAGTGCTTTCCAAGTTAATATTGTAAATAAATTACCAGTTTTCGATGAGTAACACATAAGTAATGTAGTGGGAATTCACATTTGATAATACAGCAAATATAAGCTTCAGGGGAAAACATGTTATTTTTGACTACCCGTGAGCTATGTGTAGCTGGGAAATCTCAAGTCTGCGTTAACCAGATAATCTGGAGCTTGCTGTTCTACAAAGAATATTCATAGTATGCAGTGAGCTACAGTTATTAATTTCGCAAATGTGGCTGCGATATATGACTCATGATTAATAGAAGTAAAGAATAAGTAGATGTATGCTTTCATTCATGAGATATGCAATATAAATTTTTGAATGATGTAGGACTGGAATTCAAGGGAACAATGGATAAATTTTCTCTTAAACTGTATATGTGTTGAACGCTGTTCTCCTTTTAAACACTTTTTATTAAAATAACAAAGGCATATAATATGTTGTGAGAACACATGTAACAGACAGATTCCATCCATTTAAAAAGGATATTTTACCAAAGCATGCATGATCTACGCAGTCTATACGGTTGTCAATCTGAGAATGCAGGCTATTCTGGCATTTAGCACATTTAAGTAGATGATCTGTAGTACGAAAATTTTACCAAATATTCGTAAATTAATGTACATCGTCACTCAATTAACTTCTTTGGACACAATACTCACGACAATTGTGAAACACATGCTGTAAGTGGAAGCCAAGTACACTGACGATAGTAAATTTAACAATGATAAGATGATTATTTTAAGTGATTCTTATGATTGTTCTGATTTATTTTTAATTATACATAAAATAAATGGAAATCAACTCTTGTGCAAAGCTCTCAGCTTCGTTCACTGGCTTCACTGACTGTCAGAATAAAATGATGGACATACAGATCTGGGAAATTTTCTGCTTTTCATGGTTTCAAACAGTCAGTCTCACCCACTGCTTTTCTCATGCCCTCACTGGCGTCATAGTGCAAAATCATAATGCTCCCTTCGATTCCATTGGCAACAGCAGGGGGAGGTAGTAAGCTAAAATTACGCACGCGTGTGCGAGTTCCATATGTATCATACTGGCGCCGCCTTTGGTGCTGTCCTGTGCGTTATTATAGCATTTTAATGTATAGTGGACTCTTGGAACACCTATGCACTGAATCATCTGAGGTAAATAATTGCGTCCTCCTCTACAGTAGTTCAGCGACATAATCAGGCAAGTCTCGTTCCAATTTCTCCCTCGCCTATACCTGACATGTAGGTATGTGAGGGCAGCGAAAGCTGTTCCTGCTTCCACTACGTAGTTATGCAGTGGGTGGAGGCTTTTAGGACATGACTTCAAGCATTGCTCCGATTTGCCACAATTGCATTTTTCCTCCAGCTCCCGTCTCCCTTCCCTGTCAAACGTTGGATGTACGCTGGTATGCTAAACAAGCTGTGTTGTAATATGCAAATATTATTATTCTTTTAGATATGTGAGTGTGTGAAATCGCTATGTTAAGTACAATGCTGTCCTGTTCCTTTCCAGTCGACGACTTTGATCTTTATTACATGTGTAAACGATTAACAAATGCTTCATTCTATAACTTAGCTACTTATGTACAAGGCAGTGTAACATGTCTTACATACAAAAATCAGTATAATTTTATTTATTGTTGTACCATGTAATTACGCTATAGAACTAAACTTGTGCCATGACGTACAGTACTTCACAATAAGGAAAATTTTAAATCTATGTAAAAATATTATGTACACATTTGTGAATTGTAGAAGTTCATTTCTTCTCATTTTCTGTACATCACATGAACACGCAGACAAAACTTTTAGTGAGGAAAAGAAACACAGTGACTAGACAATGAAAGAATTGCGGACACCAGTTGCGCCTGCAGTCGGGACGAGAGGGCCAGGACTGCACGTCTCAGCAAACGGGCGCTGCGTTACCACCCACACGCTCTGGGACCCAAAGAATGGAACTGTGAGGTCCTCGTGAAACTACCACTGCCGACCTTTAATGCCGATAGCTCACATTCGTTCACCATTTTCATATTTTAAGCCAACTGAGTACATAGCATTACATTCAACCTCTGATTAGAAAACTGCGTTTTTGCAGTTGATACTATAGAATAGTGCAAGAAAAATTGTCATCACTACACCAGTAAGTGCAATCAGTAGGTTAATTTCTTTTTAAACTGACGTTTCAACTCTTAAAGGGAATCTCACTTGTAAAAATTTAACAAATACGAAGTGCTTAACAGAAACGTAATATCTTTAGACATTCATTGTAGGTTTCAAAAATAGAAAAATTGTACTGTAATGGTACAGCAATTACGGCAGCTAATCCAGTACAATGTATTAAACATAATGTTTCCAAAAATATTTTAAAGTGTTTCGTTATTCTGAAAATATAATTTTGATTCAATGAATGTCAGAGCCCACGCAGTTGAGCTCATAGTAATAGAACGAAAATAATTTGAAAATAAATAAAAATCTCTGTTGAAGGAATATGGGTGCCTTTAGATGTCTGAAATAGGATGAGATACGACTGTCAGATGAAAATTTCGTCTTACGTTAGTAGAATTAGTGGAATATTTCGGAGTTAAGTAACCATGGCTTGAAGGTAACGTAAATATGTGTCAGTACGTATTTGGAAAATTGGCTAACAGCAAGATGCTGATTCTTCGTACGAAAATACTACGCTAAATCCACATAGCCCATCACACAGCACTGTTATCATACATGCAAAGAAAACAAATTAGAAACTCAATAGGTTATTGTGAGCGTCATTCATCAGTAGCAGCTCAGTTATTGCAGTGTCATTCAACCAGTAGAAGGTACAAAAGCGAAAAATGAAATTGTGTGGGGTATGAAATAAATTATTATTATCTGCATGTAAAAAATTTGACAACTATGACAGATGCCAGTTCGTTACACGCTCTCTATTAAACCCTTTCTTTTCTTTTAGTCAAAGAAGTGTGTCACTAAGAGGATGTCAGCGAATGAAGAAGTCTGTAAGGATCTACACTCTATGGTAGCAATATGGAATCCACGACTAAGTATTTAACACTTTCTGAGTTTCAGGATTCACAGTGACTCAGTTGTATAATAAAACTTCATTTTATAACCAGTTTCAGTCTTACATTTTTTACATCATCAGATACCTGCGTAAAAAATGGTATTACAACACTGCGTATTGATACTGTATGTATAAGTTTGAAGTATAGTTCGTCATTAGTTGTCCTTCATTATCTATATATGGTTTCAGGCATTATTGGACTAACAATGCCAGTCTTTGTATATATAATCACTGATTATCATGAAATCGCCTGAGCCATATTTTTCACACTTTGATTTTTTTCGCTCATTACAAACTGAAAGACTGAAACAGATTACGAAATAAAAGTTTGTTATACAGCTGAATGACTGTGCATAAGGCTGGCATACGAAAGTGAAAGCATTATACTACTTTTCTAGAACTGAGACATTAATGCTACAGAAGACACGTATAACACCAAACGGATATATAAAAGTCTGTCACAGTTTTGAGCTAAGGTTTACTGTCTGACACTTTCCGTGTCGATATTAATAGTCGGCGCTGACGTGACAAAACAGAGTGATCTGTAAACGGTTCTGGTTTTGTTATAAGGGGTAATATTGGTAAAGATGTCCCTATCTGTCTCAATTTATAACACTGTCAATGAATGCACATAGCTGTCTTATTCATGTAATGGTCTTTATGTAATTAACGACCGCCGCGTAAAATACTAAAGACCGTCGACTAAAGCTTTTGAAGACTCATTTGACTGAAAATTGTGAGGGGATTTGCTCTATCTGAAATGTATAAAGTGCTGTTAACAAACATTAAATTCGGAACCATGGCTATTTGTACGCCAATCATCGGTTCACGGTGACAAAGTGTATCTTTTTTTAACGTTTTGTATCGTTAATAAAATAAGTCTTCATTGTACCCCATTTAGTATGTGGTTTACAGCTTTTCCTCAATTTTTGAATACCCAGTGCATTACGCGTCTCTGTTTGTTCAGAAGTTTAAGTGTTAGCGACAAGAAAGACGAACCGACGAAGTAACAATTAACACGGCCCACACATCGTAACTCTCAAACCTCACAGAAATTTGGGTCAGATAACTCGAAGAATCAGTTGACTCTAATTTTTCATAATATTTCATCAAATTCATTAACAACTAGCCACTGCGGATTGATGTGGTTAAGATCAGGGAAACTACTAACATCAGAGGGTGATGTCCATGAAACTACACTATGGAACAAAATTAAATGATCATTTTTACGAAACCCCGTCATTGTCTCCCATTGCAAAGCAGAAGTTTGACATTTAGCTCAATGGTGTCTACAAAACTCCTCTGTAACTGTGGAAAAACGTGAGGTCCTGCTAGGCCACCCTCGGTCTCTGCGATGCTTCAGACAGCAAGGCGTCGACATGTAGGTAAAAAAGGCCAGAGCTCAGAAGTTCATGTGACGGCAAGGTGGGTTAATGGTCTCACACTGATACCAAATTTCACCACTACTCTGCCCAGTGCAACCGTAGGTGTGTCGCATGATGGGGAGGTCTTCACACCCTCTCTTACCCCTTCTTGTAACGCCTGTGCGATGGAGGTCAGAACCGCGACAGCCGACGCTGGTATCATCCGGTTTTCTCATGGGTGACCGAGAAAACGTTCTAGACACACCGCCGCTCAGAGTCGTCATAAAGAGGGCATAAGGGCGTCAATTAAACCACCGTTTCCGCTGGGGTGTTGAGTCCCAGACATTTCTCGGTCACTGTTTCCTGCGTAACGAGCAACAGCATGACGTTTTTGACAACCTTTGACACTGCTGACACCACCCAGACGATTGCGTCTTTCTCTAAGGTCATCACGTGGCTGAAACACCACTGAAGGTGATTCATCCCTTTGGACTGTAGTGCGACCAAAATTTTTGCTCTGTTGTACAGTGTGGAACCTCTACGAACCGTTCAAAACCGTTCAACAAAGTTTGAACGAGCTCCAAAACAGCAATGGGTGTTTGCGCTGTTTGATTCCTCGTGTTCTCACGCCCTCGGAGTGGGGTGGAGGGGGGGGGGGAGGCGGAGAAGGGGGGGAGTGGAGGGAGGGACGTGGACATTCACACCTGCACATGTGTGAAAAAGATGACGAAGCGTTCTTCTATGAACCCCAAGAATGTCAACACCCTTGGTACTTCGTGCGATCCATTGTTCAGAAATTTCACAGGCGTCTCTACAGAGACAGCCTGAGACAGAATGCAGGCGATCACTTGAAATCTTTCAGCTTAATGGGACTGCACTGCTGCTATAGGGCCTGCTTGCGGGCATACCGAATCTGAGGAGTGTCTAATGGGTTGCCTACCTGCTGGCGCCAAGGAACCGTCACAGTTTAGAGTGTTAAAATACTTGGGGGGTTTAGAGGAAACGTTTGCCATTTTATTCATGCACATGTGAATGTGACTCATCCTTCTCTACAGCCCATGATCACGCTACAAGTTGGTGCGAAACACAAGGGATGAAAATGCATAAACACCCTTCTCTGGTTTGGAGAATGTTCACATTTCTTCTGATTGTTTTGAACGGTCTCTAGTGGCTCTACACTGTACACCAGAGCAAAAATTGGGGTCGCGCTACGCTCCAAAAGGATGTGATTATTTTCTTTGAGGAGGCAGGCCCACGATGTCTCTAGAAAGGAGTTGAATGGTCATAGGGATATCAGCAGCGTCAAAAGTATTCAAGAATGTCGTCCTGTTGCTCATCATAATAAACTCTTGTTTTTGACTACGAAAGTGTCGGAAACAGCGCCCCAAGGGAAGGTGTGGTTTGAATGAGGTATTTACGCCGCCCACTGCCGCCTTGTATGTTGGTAGTGAGCGGCTGTGTGTCCGAAATGTTATCATCTGCTGTCCGTAAGAAAATCTCGTGATTTAAACGCTGGGCGTCGTTGTTGAACCCTCCACCGCAGAGGCGTCAATAAAAAGGTGTGAAATGTGGGTAAGAGACCAACGACCTTCCCATTGAGTGGCACGTTAACGGTGGCATTGGCAGAACACGGGTGAAATGTGGTGCCAATGTGACATCACTAACCCGACTTACACTTCACATGGACTTGTGAGCTCTGCCCATTCTTTCGAATATTTCGCGCCCCATGCTATCTGAAGCGACGCCGAGCCCTAGGATGACGTCACAGGACGCCACGTTTTTGCATATAGAGGAAGATTGTAGGCACCGTTGAGCCAAACATGAAACTTTTACGTCGCAGATTCTCGCTTCCCAGTTTTATCTCTTGATTTTTTTCCTGTAGAGTTAGTATAAAGTTATAATGCTTCTCTCACGTACAATGTACATGTCTCTGATCTGCGCTGATGAAACAATGTCACAATAGTGGAGAAGAGGTTGTAAAAGAGTTAAGTGGAAAAAGTTATATGAAACGTTCCAAAATGGTAAACCCATTATCAGAGGGTAAAGATATAGACTACAGTTAAAGCTCGCTCTCAAACTCCTGAAATGAATATAGTGTACGCTGTCATAAAAAGAAATGTATAACTTTGTGAGTTTAAAGGTTTCACAAATGATTGTTAAGAAACCTGCCACATCAGTGAATAGAGAGCCGGTAGGGCTGTGAGTACAATGAACGTTAGATTAATGTAGCCTACGAATTCCAATTCATCGTCGTATAACCATTCAGAAAACATTAATAATAAAAGATAGAAAATAGATATACTGTAAATTAAAGCATGTTTCTGTGTCTACTACCGAAAAACGCTTGCGTCCATTGCCGAAAAATTCCGTTCGGCATGGCCTACATGAATATTTCACGGAAACTTCCGTAAATGTTTCCTTTAAAAAATGAATCTACATTTGAATTTTTGGTTAGTAACTAGAAATATTATGTAGATTCATTAAGAATTTGAGTATTTAGTTACTATTGGGTTTTACAGTATGTAAAGTAAGAAATGTGTACTCATAAAAGTCGTGTGGAAGAGTCTGTAAGGATAACGGAGATATGGCGCCGACTTAAAAAACGGCTCATCTGTTCAGACTGTGCTTCGGGCTGCAACATTTGCGTAGCGCAATTAGCATGTGGCATAGCTAAATATAACTGTTTAATTTTTTTCTGGACGCAGAAAACATATCAACAGAAAATTGCCTACGATGATACCGACGCGTACGATAGTTTAATGTTAGTGACGCTTTAGAGAATCGACCATTTTACCATCGTGATACTCAATAATCTCACAGCCAAATAGAAGAGATCAAATGAAACTACATTGTTCAGAGCCATTGTCAAGTCCGAAACATCTATGATGTATATATGCAGACTGAAATGACGAATGAAAATTTGTACCGAAGCCAGAATCAGAACCCGGATCTCCTGCTCGCTAGGCAGGTGCGCTAACCACTACGCCACCCTGGTTCAGCGGATTTGCACAAGTGCACGTACTACCCTCGCTCGCCTCCCTGCTCAGTCAAAATTCCCATACACCCCTCAACCCACTTGGGATTCCTGTGGAGTCGAACAGCAATACTAAGGTGATATTCCAATAGAGTTGGAGAGTCTCTGCGATTCTGTTCGAGTTTCGGGGGAATACCAAGTGGAGTGAGGCGTGAATGGGAATTTGGTTTCAGGAAGGAGGGGCGCTGTGGCAGTCCGTGCGGTTGTGCAAAGCAACTGTGCCAGGCAGGGTGGCGTATTGGTTAGCGCATCGGCCTAGTGAGCTGCAGACCCAGGTTGGAAGCCTGGTCTTGGTAAAAATTTTCATTCGTCGCTTCAGTCTGCGTGTATACAATATGGAGAGTTACGTGAAGGGGCGATGGGGGAAGGGGGGAGACGCTGCTTTGTCGTCAGCTAATTGCATATTACGTGGACTGTCGACGAAATTATTCATTTGACAGTCTTGAGACGCGCGGGTTTAGACGGGAGAGTCACTGAGTACAGCGAGGGAGGAAGAATTCTGCCAGTCTGGTGAACGGATGCTGCGAGTCGGAGGCCGGGTGGCAGCGGTGAGTGGCGGAGGACGTCTGCGCCGCGCCGAGGCGTGCGGGCCGGCGTCACTGCAGGCGCATCGTGACCCAGACGAGCGCGCGCGGCCGCGCCAGCCCGCCGATCTCGCAGTTGACGGTGCGCGTCTCGCCGTTGATGACGAAGAGCGCGCCGCTGGCCGACGTCACCATGTAGTGGCCGAAGACGCCCGAGGCGGCGATGGGCCGGTTCGGCGCGCCCCACTGCGACAGGCGGGCCGGCATCGCGCGGCCCACGCCTGTGATCATCTCCACCTTGCCTGCGGGCACGAGCGAGCTCGCTGCACACGGCTGCACGCTGAACAGTATGCGGAAGCAGGCTACTAGGCGTGCGAGTTAAACTCCTCATACCGACTCTCATTACGCTGGGAAGTCCCCTCAAGCGACAGATTCTATAAACTACAGTGCATCCATTTTGTAGTGATAGACAAGTTTCGTCTGTCACTGAGAACTTTGTTGCTTACACGACGTATCGTTAGGTATATTATTAAATTAATAATTTTATTACAATATTTGTACAGTTGTCAAAATAAATGTTGAATATTGCTTTATAATCAATTTCTGGACATAATAGAAAACAAAACTGATTTTGTTCTGTCAGGAACAGTTGTAACGAAACAAAAATAAAGAAAATAGACACACTTCCGCGTGATAAACACAAACAAAGGAACAAAAACGAATACTTACAAAATAT
Source organism: Schistocerca cancellata (assembly GCF_023864275.1). Lineage (NCBI taxonomy): Eukaryota > Metazoa > Arthropoda > Insecta > Orthoptera > Acrididae > Schistocerca > Schistocerca cancellata. The sequence goes on along the minus strand of NC_064626.1, from coordinate 857,956,706 downwards.
TCCACTTCGAACACTAAGTTTCTTTTCATTGTCATCTTGAAAAACACATTGTTCATGAACCAGTTGGCCCTCCTAGTAGTTTGAGACACTTTACATTGGAGTTACGATTACGCCTTAGCAAACTGTCCAGATAGGGCCTTAGAATATTGCCCCATTGCCCCACAGTTGCCTCTATGATGCTGTTCTGAAGAGTATGGAGGCCACTCCATGGGGCTTATTCTATGCTCCACTTGGAAGGATTTTTACAAGATTGTGACATAAGAGCGTGCAATGTCATCCATCTGTGTGAATCCCATTCCAATATGTTCAACAAATGGAACCAATATGTATGCAAAGATGGCGTCCCGATACTTCACACCAGTGATTCTCCAAAATATTTTGACAAGGAGTGTCCTGCGGCCATATACACTATGTGATCAAAAGCATCCGGACACATCCAAAAACATATATTTTTCGTATTAAGTGCATTGTGTTGCCACCTACTGTCAGGTACTCCATATCAGCGACCTCAGTAGTCACTAGACATCGTGAGGGAGCAGAATGGGGCGCCCCGTGGAACTCACACACTTCTAATGTGGTCAGGTGATTGGGTGTCACTTGTATCATACGTCTGTACGCAAGGTTTCCACTCTCCTAAACATCCTTAGGTCCACTATTTTCGATGTTATAGTGAAGTGGAAACGTGAAGGGACATATACAGCACAAAAGCGCACAGGCCGACTTCGTCTGTTGACTGACACAGAACGCCGACAATTCAAGAGGGTCCTAATGTGTAATAGGCAGACATCTATCCAGACAATCACACAGGAATTCCAAACTCATCTCGATCCACTGCAAGTATTGTGACAGTTAGGCGGGAGGGGAGGAAACTTGGATTTCATGGTCTAGCGGTTGCTCATAAGCCACACATCATGTCTGTAACTGCCAAACGACGCCTCGCTTGGTGTAAGGAGTGTAAACATTGGATGATTGAACAGTGGAAAAACGTTGTGTGGAGTGACGAATCACGGTACACAATGTGGTGATCCGATGGCAGGGCGTGGATGTGTTATGGCATGGTCGTATTTTTCATGGAAGGGGCTTGCAACCCTTGTTGATATGATTGGCAGTTTCAAAGCACAGGCCTACAATGATGTTTTAAGCACCTTCTTGCTTCCCACTGTTCAAGAGCAATACGGGGATGGTGACTGCATCTTTCTACATGATCTAACTCCTGTTCATAATGTGGCGGAGTGGCTACACGACACTAAAATGCCTGTAATGGAGTGGCCTGGAAAGAGTCCTGACCTGAAACCTATAGAACACCTTTGGGATGTTTAGGAGCGCCGACTTCGTGCCAGGCCTCAAGGCCTCACCGACCGACATCGATACCTCTCCTCAATGCAGCACTTCGTGAAGAATGGGCTACCATTCCTCAAGAAACCTTCCAGCACCTGATTGAACGTATGCCTGCGAGAATGGAAAATTTTTGGAAATTTGTGGTAAGGTCTTATGGGACCCAACTGCTGAGGTCATCGGTCCTTAAACCTACACACTACTTAATCTAAGTTAAACTAACTTACGCTATGGCACAACACACACACCCATGCCCGAGGGAGCACTAGAACCTCTGACGGGGGCAACCGTTCGGACCGTGACACGGTGGCTTAAATCACGAGGATACGACGCGCGGCTGCGAGAGTGGAAGCTGACATTAAGGTTAAGGTTGGGCCAACACCATATTGAGTTCGAGCATTACCGATGGAGGGCATCACTAACTAGTAAGTAATTTTTAATCAGGTGTCCCGATACTTTAGATCACATAGTCTATGATTCCACCACAAGACATAACTGAACCACCCTTGATAAGGATGGCTGTCTGCGTACATCATAATCCTCGTTGCCTCCACACACGAATATCAGTGGCGTTAGCGAGGAGACGAGTACAGGTCTCAGAAAAAAAGAACGATGTGGCCCACTCCTACCTCGTCCACAACGAGTGGTTTCGTGCCATTGCGACACGAGCCCCTCTCCAAACCCGATTTAGAGGAGGAGCCTTGAGAGGACTTATGGCACGTAATCCCTGCTCATGGAGCTTGTGTTGACACCTGCACTTCTGGATTTGGAACTGCTGCTGTAGACGTGTAGCGGTGTGTTGAGGATTTCTAACTGGTTCGGCCGAGCGGTTAAAGGCGCTACGGTCTGGATCCGCACGACCGCTACGGTCGCAGGTTCGAATCCTGCCTCGGGCATGGATGTGTGTGATGTCCTTAGGTTAGTTAGGTTTAAGTAGTTCTAAGTTCTAGGGGACTTATGACCACAGCAGTTGAGTCCCATAGTGCTCAGAGCCATTTTTTTCTAACTGGTACAAATGGCTCTGAGCACTATGGGACTTAACATTTGTGGTCATCAGTCCCCTAGAACTTAGAACTACTTAAACCTAACTAACCTAAGGACATCACACACATCCATGCCCGAGGCAGGATTCGAACCTGCGACCGTAGCAGTCGCGCGGTTCCGGACTGAGCGCCTTAACCGCGAGACCACCGCGGCCGACTGAGGATTTCTCCTTGCTGTTATACACATATATGGGTCCTGCACACCTGTTGTTTTTCTGTCACGGCTACTTCTGTGACGATCCGTAACTGACCCTGTTCCTAGAAATTTGCTCCGGAAACTAGAGACATCATTGTGACAGACGATGACATTGGCTGCGATGTTCTTCTGTCTCATTCCCTGCTCCATTGAGTGACTACAGAGCCTCTCATCTTACGCTATTGCTGTCCGAACCATCCTGAAGCAATCGAACTCTCGTAATGTCTAAGTTTTGGAAGACAGCCACAAGTCACGCTTTGTATTTCTCACTGACCGGTTTCGCTCTTCAAATGAAAAAGAGGATCATCAGAATACAGAGATTAAAATTTTGTGACAGCATTAAAGATTGGCTTTAGAATTGGCTGACATATCTAAGGACTAATCTGGCAGTACTATAGTTCTTAAACTCATGTTTAAACTAAGTTTAAAGTACAGTAGTAATTGTTGAAATTGACACTGACAGCGCGAAACCGGTCAATAAAAAATACAATGTGCGTCTTGCGGCTGTCTTCGACAACTTAGCATTAATATTAGCTCCAACAGCAGGCAATGCCTACTCTTGGTAAATATAGTAATGACACCCAGCACAATTACTGCATTATTTACAGGTGACACGATAGCCATAGACTTCAAATATTGCCCCCTCACGTTAGGAACGTGGTCTGTTTAAGCCAGAATTACGTTACAGGTAAATTATGTGTACACATCATAACATATTTGTGGATCAAAAGGTTCAACATTAAAGTTTCGGCACTATGCAAAATTTATACTGACCACTGTCTGTAATGAAAACAACATGCATGTCACAAAGATATGGAAAGCGCTGAAGGCTATACTTCACATCGGCCGAGTTTATCACGTCGCTGGATTCAGTACACAGTTGGTCAACGGCCGTCCACAGTGTCAAGTAGAGTTAAGCTGCACCTGTGGTGATTACGATCTTATAACGAAACAACTGAATAAATAATGTTTGAAACGAAATTTCAGCCACTAACTGAATGAATCACAGATGAAATACGAGATGGTAATCTTTAGATCTGGTGTACATGTCCACACAAACAAATGATCACGATTTCAAAAAAATTGGATGATTCATTAAAGAGCAAGACCCCCAGAACTTGAGGACGTCAATATTGCGTTGGTCCAACTGTGGTCCTTATGAAAGCAGTTATTTGGCTTGGCACTGATTGATAGGGTTGTTGGATGTCCACCTGAGCGATATCATACCAAAATCGAGCAATTGGCGAGTTTGATCGTCAAAAACCCGAGTTGGTTCGAGAGCCCTGTCCATACTGCCCCAACGTCCTCCATTGGGGAGAGATACAACGACCTTGCTGGCCACCTGTTCGCAAGCACGAAACAGGCAGTAGGAACTCTCGCCGTGTGGGGACGGGCATTATCTTGCTGAAATATAAGCCTAGATTGGCTTGCCATGAAGGGAAACAAACTGGTACGCAGAATATAGTCGACGTACCACTATGCTGTAAGGGTGACGCAGAGGACAAACAAAGAGGTCTACCTATGAAAAGAAATGGCATTCCGTCCATCACTCCTGGTTGCGGGCCTAACGGCTGGCGACAGTCAGGTTGGTATCCCAACACTGCCCTGGTCGTCTCCATAGGCGCTCAGTTCGAAGCGGGTCTCATAACTGAAGACAGTTCTACTCCAGTCAATGATACTGCAGGCTGAAGACTTGTCTGGAGACACCCCAGACAGCGATGGAAGGCCAACCTGACTGTTGGCCGCCATTCGGCCAGAAAGCCAGGAATGATGGTCTGGGATACCATTTATTTTCGTAGCAGAACCCTTTTGGCTGTCATCCGCCTCCCTTCCAACACAGCGGTACGTCGACGATACTATACGCCCCGTTTTGTTGCCGTTCATGGAAAGCCACCTTGGGCTTATATCTATAATGTTCGCCCGCATACGGCGAGAATTTCTATGCTTGTCTTAGTGCTTGCCAACAGGTAGCCAGCAAGGTCGCCAGATTCCCCCCCCCCCACCCCCCATTTGAGAACATTTGTTGCAAATTGGGCAGGGCCCTCCAAGTAGCTCGGGATTTTGATGATCCAACGCGCCAATTGAACAGATTTTGGCACGATATCCTTTAGGATTACATCCAACAACTCTGTCAATTAATGCCAAGACGAATAACTGATTGCATATGGGCAAGAGGTGGACCAATGTGTTATTGACCTCCTCAATTTGTGAAGCTCTTTGCCTTGAATAAATCGTCCAATTTGTCTGAAATTGTTATCTTTTTCTTTTCTCTGTACGTGTACATGACATCCAGCAACTTCCGTCCCATTCGGATAAATTCTTGGTTCAAAATTTAAGGCGCCTGTGAATACTTACCGTCTGATGCTGAGTTTACGGTGACACCAAAACTGACTAACGCTCAAATAAAAGTTGTAAGAAACATTATAAATCCACTGGTCGCACTTTTCATACATACCGTCCACTGCTGCAACGCTATCATGTCCTTAACACATCCTTAAAGAAAGAAAAAATAACTTGCTTTGCACTGACCAATTAGAGCTTAAAATGAATTACAATGCACTTCACAAAGCAAAAAAATATTTGAAAAAAATGCATGTCTGGCAAATAAGTTTTAAATTGTTAGTAAATAAGAACTCTTAAAATGCGTAGTAACAACACATAGAAGAATGGGGAAAATCAAACTCATAAAGCGTGATACAAGTAATGTAGATTAGGAGAATTTATGTAAGAATAGGAAACTATTCCAGAATGAAAGAAGAGTCAGGTTTAGCCTCTAGTGAAATGCAGTTTAAACAAACGTAAAAGTACGTATACTTAGCTACAGTTCTGGGAGGGGAAATAAAAGATCATCTGAACTGGAACTAGGAAACAGTTAAAGAGCAATTGAGAGTTTTGGCGATACATTACACGCACATGATAAAAAAGTATCCTGAATAATGACAAAATAATAATAATAATAATAATATCTGTTCAGAAATGACTCCAAGTGATTGTGAAAAGGCACAAGAAAAATTTAACAAGAAAGAAAGAAAACTTAAACAGTATGAGTATGAAGAAAATAGAACAGAGACATATGTTGGGTAGATATACCCGTAATATTTGATCTGTCAACACGACAGGTGACGCAGAAGCTAAAAACATAGCAGAAACCGGACAAGATTTTGAGCATTTCCTTAAACATTTACAGAGTGCAACAGACGAATCAGAATGATACAAAATATAAAAATCAGTAAGAAATTATGACAGGAACAAGAAATGAGACGTGTATTCTTTAACTTCTGTAGTTCACATGACAAAAGAGAGATAGACATGAAATAGTTGCAGACTTATCAACACTCTTTCCATAATTTAGAGTATTTCATTCAGCCAAACAAACATTCAGGCCTGAGAAACGGATATACTACATCTATGAATTTATTTTGCCTCTGCATGTCTTATCTTCTGTAATACAGAAAACAATAACCCTGACACATATAGTAGCCTTTTCCCACACACTTTCAGTTATGTCTTCCACTACAGCCTACTCCATGACCTTTCTTTTCCTCTGTGTCCTAGTAATTCTACACGTGCAACTCTCCATAATTTTCTGTGCAACCTTGAGAGTCTGAAATAGTTTTTGCACTTTAAAATCAATGTCCCATCGGTTAAGTCACTACTGGTAATACACACCGATACCGAACTTCCCGTCTGAGAAACTACAGAAGCAGTGTGGTTTCCTTGTTGTCTCTCTTGTTTGGAAAAAAATGGTTCAAATGGCTCTGAGAACTATGGGACTTAACATCTGAGGTCATCAGTCCCCTCGAACTTAGAACTACTTAAACCTAACTAACCTAAGGACATCACACACATCCATGCCCGAGGCAGGATTCGAACCTGCGACCGTAGCAGTCGCGCGGTTCCGGACTACAGCGTCTTGTTTGGAAAGTCATGTCTGTTGAGGCGGATGTGTCTTTGGGTCACCCCACCAGAAATGTATCTCCTCTGAAAGAATCAATTCTTCATGTAGCGCGATTGATTTGTGATTGAGTAATAAGAATCTGAGTGGGTTGACAACAAGAGAGCCGTTCTATGCGCATTGTTAATGTAGTTTGTTACTGGCAGGTGCAGAGCTCGTACAAGATTTAACTCATTCCGCAGGACTATGACCCGTGCTTCTACTGTTCCCAATACCAATGAGAGCTGAAATTAGTTTGGACGGAAATTAATAGGTTTTTCTTATTATTTTGTTCCTTTCGTTTGCTTGAATAATCTATCTGCTCGTCCAGAATGCATCATTTTTAACTAACATTTCTCCTCATTAGTTTCTTTTGTTTATGATTTCTTCGTCAACTATGCGAATCGTTTCCTTAGGAAAAATCCATCCATAATGGTTTTCAAAATATTTCAACGGATTTCTTCCACTTTTGTATGGAAAGACTGACAACCAAAATTTAATTTGTTAAGACAGCGAGTAACACAGTTACTTTTGCAAAATATTATTATGTAACTTATAAGCAAGCTGGGAATGTAAAGAGATGAAAGTTGTGCGAGAAGAAAATACCAAGTTTTTAAATAACCCACATGCAAAAAGGAACACGATTCATTAACTTCCCAAGAGGGTTACCGTATTGTGTCATTATTTTGTCTGCTTTTACTTCTCTGGTACACAGCGTCAACAAATTAAACAAGAGAAAGCACGGAAAAAGAGTAACTACAGGAGGCCCGTAGCGTACACTTCAGACAGCTTACCTGTGACTAGATTCAGAAAGAGTATGTCCTCCTTATCGGTTCCGCTGGCGTACAGGTCGTATCCGTGGTTCGTTCTAGACGGGTAGAAGGCGATGTCACTGACGTTCAGCGTCGTCTTCACGTCGAACAGAAACTTGAGGCCGTCGTCTGAAAATGAAGTCATATACTGATCGTACAAGGAACGCTATTTATGTTTGAACTTTCCTCAACTAATTAGGAATCGTCTTGCTGAAAACCTTTTACAAACTGTTTTTAATTTGAGAATTGCTTTTAGTGGCGGTAGTCGTTCCAAGTTTGTTAAATTATACTATAAGAACTTTAGAGTCTTCTTTCGTAAACACTGACTATAATATTTATTTTGTAAGTAAATAACAATCTTTATTCAGATAATATATTCTAGCTGAAGTTTAATCCCTGTTTACACTAAAGATAATGGTGTATTGCGTATACGGCTATCATACAGATGCACAACATTCAGATTACTTGCAAATTATTTATAAAATCTTGAGTGCAGTATGAGAAACTTCTGAAAATAACCACGCTAGATAGAAACAACCGCGAAGACATTAGATAAGTTTTTGGTGAAGCCGATATCACAACCTGTCCTAAGATATTCATTATTGTTCACTATCTTAAAAAATTCTAATTGAAAATCATTCGTAGCTATTTGCAAAAGAAAAATCTAAAATTTTCTGGCAGTGATGTAGGTTCACACCACGCTTGAGCAAACGTATGTAGCGTATCTCAATCTGGTAGAACGCTTTCAGTTTGACGCCATGTCCGCAGATTCTGCCTAAGTTAAAAAAATAACTTAGGCAGAATCTGCGGACATGGTGTCAAAATAAAAAAAATATTTTGTCGTCTACTCATTTCCCCTGAAGAAGTGGAATGAGTCCACATACAGTTCATCCTATTCCAGGATAATCTGAAGTGGTAACCAGGAATCGAATCATGAATTCTGTACGCGTCGACCATCAGTACATTGCTGTAGGTGACCAGCTAAATACAATATCATACGTAAGACATCCGCTGAATAGCCAGTCACTAAGAATATCAAACAGTTTTATTGAAGGAACCTCAGATTATTGTCTAATTTATTTTGAAGAAAAGGTTTACAATACTACCACTGGACATTTGTCCAAACTTCTTATGTGGCACCAGATGTGGAATTGATGTACCCTGAGGCAACAAACTTTATTTTCTGGTCTTACACACAAGACCCAAGCTTTTGCACGTAACATGATTTGTGGTGTCGAATACCTCTTACCAAACATGGGATGACTTTCAACACACTTCAGAGGAAAATAAGATGACTGTACTATATTGATTCGTTATGATGGAAATGTCTTCTTAGATTAGTGATGACTTCATCAATGACTAATGATTTTATAGCTTATAGAAGCTAGCGTTCATGATGCACATATTCATTAACTGAATAGTAAGTTTGCTCTCAAAAGCTGCGTTGACCTAGATGTTTGGTGATCCCATAATTGTAGCCAAGGGGAGAACGTCTTACACTCAGCTGATGAAAAACATTCTCTATGACAGATTTAGCAAAAAGACAAGAACAATTATAGAGATTAACAGTTTCTGCTTCATATCACCCGTTGAACTCTTACATCATAGTCATCAGACTGTTACTAGCCACGAAATAAATGTGGTACACATGAATAATTGTTTCATAATCGCGGTTATTACTACCCTACTATCATCGAAGGCGGCATACATGCTAGTTCCAAAGGATGACCCCGCATTTTGCCTTCTCATTTCATTTTCCTTTTTGTCTCTGTTTACGAGCATAGAACTAGCAATGATAAACACGTTTTCGCCATTTCTTTCTTATGTTGGTGGAATCGTACAACCATTCATGAGTTCCATTACATTTTCAGATCTTCTCCAGACATTTATTGAGAATATGGTTTTGGGCAGCCCTTATCTCCTACAAGAAAATTTATATCAGTGGTCTCAGTTCTGCGCTTTGTGTTTGGTTTACCTGCACTTTTAAGGTGTCGTACAATAGTAAAGATTTCACTTAATTGGTTTTTGTGTAATTTCAATAAGATTTCGAAATGATTTAGACTTCTTTCAAACGCTTGTTTGGTTTCGAAATGCTTATTCAAGCCATAAAACCAGGTAATGAAAGCATATCGATTGCACTACTAGTACGAGGCTAAAAAGATTAAGATACATTTCGCAATGCAATATAGATTGCTTTTCTTCTGACAATTTCAAGTGTTTGTCTACACTACCGTATCTGAACAGACGGAATGTTTAATCATCATAGTTGTAAAAATTATTTATTTCTAAACAAGAAAGCGCAGACCGGTTTCAGGACCTGTGTACCATCTTCAGGTGCATTTGCAAAATTATAAGTCAATAACGCCTACCCTCATCGTTAAGATAAGAAACCCACATTGTTTACATAAGAAAAACTTACAGAACCAATATAAATTCTCAGAAAAAATGCTTATACGTACATTAAAAAGTGAGTCCATAAAGGATGCTTAATTAAGGTTAAAATAGGTTAAAATACGTTAAAGTAGTATATCCATGGTACATGGCATGAAACAGGATATCCTATTCAATCCTAGGGAGGACAGGCAGCCTCTTGCAGAGGAGGACCTACATGAAAGGACAAACATACCCAATTAAAACAGCGAAGCCATTGCTAAACGGAATCATTTGTAAAGTATTAAGTGCCCGATATCTCAAATCTTCATCACAAAACTGACAACAGTCTGGGCATAACGGTATGCCACTGATGTATCAGCATGGAGATAAACACGATGCGTTTCGAACAATGAAACGTCCAAAAAGGGAATTATATATAATGTGCACATGCAGACGTAGCGCCTTGAGTAAAATTTGCGATTCACCAGTGCTGCATACACACTCATCGGAGCCGTACCAAGCAGAAACCAGTATTGAAATACCGGTGGGAGCGGCCGTGTATCCGTAATCGTAAGGCCGTTGGCACGCGGGAAAAGTTAGCTCACGCTGACGTGCACGCAACGCGTTTCGTGACGCCACTTCGCGCTATGTCATGTTGAGAAGCCATTTCGTCATGTGAAACAAAAAAATGAGTTCTTCGATATTTCGGCAATGTGCCATGTAAAGTAGAACCAATAGGAAGCAAGAACATTCCCTACGCCACAAGCAGAAAGTGAGATGCCGTATTGTATTTTCCGCGTTCAGTAGAAGCGCATGTTCGCTGGGTTTTATGTTGTATTTTATACCCTGAGAATATAAACATTTCCTAAGCACCAGAACATTGAACGTCTTGAGAACGAATCGTTCTTGATATGATTTGTTGCAAATACAAAAATAAGGCATTGTAAGGCAACGGCCCTTTGAAGAATAATGAAAAACCTGGTGTTCTTGTTAGGATATTTTGTAATTAAAAGCCAATTAACAACATTTTGGCTATTGAAGCCTTTAGGAGGCAAGAAGTGGACCAGAGTAGTTTCAGCAGAGCGTAGTTGGTAGAGGCTCCACGTTATGGAAGCAAAAAAAGGGGGGTTCGTGCCCTGCTGTGTACACTTATTTTTCCACCTTCTCGTTGGAGAGCGCTGAGGGGGCAAAATCACGTTAGACAGCTCGTGCCCTGTTCCGATGGCGCTGTGTCTCGTGACTCTGGATATCCTGTCTGCGTGAACGTCAACGTTGCCCTTCTTATTCCGTGCGCCAACAGCTTATGTGGGTGGACTGCTCACACCATTTGAAGGTGAAAATTTGAATTAATATAACTGCGAACTCCAGGTCTAAGAAACCACAAACTAGCATCCGCTGCAGCGGAAGCTAACTTCTCACATGTATCAGTGAGGCCCTAATTACACATTACCAAGTTTGCGCAAGGATTAACTGCAAACCAACCAATAGTCTCAAACCAAAATAAATAGACATAATTCCTGTATTGCCATTCAAGAGTTCATATAGCACGCCCAGAGAGCGTATTCCCAAACTGTCAGTAACTTTTAGCGATGCAAAGTGGTGGAACAACTAGCACAAATGGCAAGAAATCTATAAAAAACTTTTAGTCTACCAGCAATTATAGCAAAAGCAGCTACTCATGCGTTAGAGCAATACTGATCATATTAATGAGCCATTACAATAAAAACCATAATGAAAAATTTTTGAGGGACACTGCTCACAGCAGCACTGACTACTTCAATAAAATCTGAAATAAAACGAGAAAATCACTAATAAAAACCACTTGTCTGAGGTGCACAGTGTGGTATAACCCTCTTTTTGGACATTTCAGTGTTTGAAACATCGCCTGTCTACCTACAAGCTCAGAGTATTGTAAGTCTTGTAATGGGGATTTGGGATGTCGAACTGTTAATACTTTATAATTGATTTCATTAAACGGTGGTTTTGCTCTTTCATTTGGGGACCTTTGTCCCTTTATGTAGGTTCTATTGGAGAAGCTTTCTTGCAGGCTTAGGATTGAAGAGGATAATCGGTTTCATGCCACGTACCAGGCATGCACTATTTTACCATATTTTGACCTATTTCAACCTCAGTTATGCATCTTTCGTGGACTCACATTTTAATGTATGTGCAGGGGTTCTTTCTACGAATTTATGTTAGTTCTGTTTAACTTTTCTCATTTTAGCAATGTGCATAGGTGTTATTATTGATTTTTAATTTTGCAGATGTACTTGAAAATGGAACGCAGTTCCTGAAACCGGTTTGTGCTTTCCTTTTTAGAAATAAATAATTTTTGTAACTGTAGAGGATTTTATCGTTGGTGATGGATATCAAATGCTGTGGATGTCCCGTCAAGAGAAACGTGTGAAATGCTGAATGTTTTACTTGTGGGTGTTCTGCAGAGTTGTTTCCGTTCTCTACACAATATTTCCACGACCGACCCATTCGTCTTGTTTAGGTGTTGCGACTTTGACTATTATGTGTACTGAAATCACGCTGTTGTTCTATAAACTTTCAAGTTTCCTCCGCAAGCAGCTAACTGAGCTGTTGAAATTATTAATAGTGTACTTCCACACTATCAAGCAATAACGGCGAGAAAACCTAAGAGATCACAGGTGGAATGCTGCTTACAGGTCTTCATATCTTTGGTATGGTTTTAGAGCAGTGCACATTAGTGCAATGAATGATGAATGTCAGTGTGTCTCATTAGGAGCTTGATTGTCCTATTCCTTGATTATGTTTGTGGTTAGGTACTACGGGACCAAACTGCTGAGGTCATCGGTCCCTAGGATTACACACTACTTAATGTAACTTAAACTAACTGTAAGGAAAACACAGTCACCCATGCCTTAGACCGTGCGACTATTCCTTGATTAACTTCTACTAATAAAAGACGAAGAAATCGGGTGACAGGCGACGTTCTTTTGTAACATCGTGGTTGAGTGATAATAATTTTCATTAAACTATGGAAGACGCTAGGAAAGAGGAAAAACTGATAGGTGTAATGAAAATGATTTGTAGCAACTTTAGTATTCCAGAGGCAGAACAGTGAGCGTGCTGGTGGCTTTACAGGGCCAGAGAGTGCTTACCCTGCACGCGCTGCACCACGAGCGTGACGCCGTCGCGTCCTCGGTCCAGCGTGACGACGGCGCGGCTATCGGGCGAGACGTAGGGCCGGCCCGAGACCTGAGCCCTGTGGGACACCACGGCGTCCGTCAGGTAGTCCAGCAGCAGCTGTCCCGCCGGCTGCTCGCACTCCACGATGACCAGCCCGTCTGCGCAGCACACACTATGTGATTACCACAACTGGCAGAATATGGCTACCTATGTACAGGCGAAGTTTTACAGAAACTCGAAGTTAAGCGCATTAGTCAACGCGAGATGTTTTAAACAGTTTCCACAGCTAAACAGTGTCTCTAAATCTGTCAGGAAACTCAAATAGATTCTGGTCGTAAGCAAAATACGCCAGTGGCAGGGCGCAATCAATAGCTTCACTGCGCGACAACAGTGGTCATAGTACTGATGACAGTGCCACTAAAGGAGAGTTACTAAACATAGTGTTCTGAAATTCCAAACAAGATGCATTAAATGTTCGAGAATTCGAATCAAGAACAACAGCCAACATGAGTAACTTACAAGGAGATTTCCTTGGTATAGCGAAGTAGCTTAAATCACTCAATGAGGCCAAGCCTTCTTTTTCTGATCGTATACCACTTATGTTCGTTTCAGTGTACGATGATGCAATAGCTTCATATTTAACAAACATATATAACCGCTCAACCGTCGAAAGATCTGTACCTAATGACTGGAAAGTATCACAGGTCACACCAACACCCAAAAAAGGCAACGGGAATAGTCCGCTGAATTCTACATCTACATTTACATTTATACTCCGCAAGCCACCCAACGGTGTGTGGCGGAGGGCACTTTACGTGCCACAATCATTACCTTCCTTTCCTGTTCCAGTCGCGTATGGTTCGCGGGAAGAACGACTGCCGGAAAGCCTCCGTGCGCGCTCGAATCTCTCTAATTTTACATTCGTGATCTCCTCGGGAGGTATAAGTAGGGGGAAGCAATATATTCGATACCTCATCCAGAAACGCACCCTCTGTAAACCTGGACAGCTAGCTACACCGCGATGCAGAGCGCCTCTCTTGCAGAATCTGCCACTTGAGTTTGCTAAACATCTCCGTAACGCTATCACGGTTACCAAATAACCCTGTGGCGAAACGCGCCGCTCTTCTTTGGATCTTCTCTATCTCCTCTGTCAGCCCGACCTGGTATGGATCCCACACTGATGAGCAATACTCAAGTATAGGTCGAACGAGTGTTTTGTAAGCCACCTCCTTTGTTGATGGACTTTATTTTTTAAGAACTCACCAATGAATCTCAACCTGGCACCCGCCTTACCAACAATAAATTTTATATGATCATTCCGTACACATACTCCCAGATATTTTACAGAAGTAACTGCTACCAGTGTTTGTTCCGCTATCATATAATAATACAATAAAGGATCCTTCTTTCTATGTATTCGCAATACATTAGATTTGTCTATGTTAAGGTTCAGTGGCCACTCCCTGCACTAAGTGCCTATCCGCTGCAGATTTTCCTGCATTTCAACTACGGAACTATATCGCTAACATCGATTTGCAGTAGGACGCTGGAACATAAACTATACTAGGCCGTTATTAATTACCTATAAGAAAAGCATTTATTGACAAATGGACAACATATATTCAGAAAATATCGTCCTTGTGAAATACAACTAGCCCTTTATTCTCATGAAGCAACGAGTTCTATCGACAGGGGATATGAAATTAATTCTACATTTCTGGATTTTCAGTAGGCTTTCGGCACCGTTCTTCACAAGTAACTTATAACCAAATTGCGTGACTGTGGAGTATCGCGTCAGTTGTGCAAGTTGATTCCTGACTTACTATCAGAAACGTCACAGTTCTCAGTAACTGAAGGAAAGTCATGAAGTAAAATGGAAGTAATATCTGGCATTCCCCAAGAAAGTCTTACTGGTCCTCTGCTGTTCATGATCTACATAAACGAATTAGGAGAAAATCTGAGCAGCCTTCTCAGATTGTTTGCAGTTGATACTGTCATTTACCGTCTTACAAAGTAATCAGATGATCAAAACAAATAGCAAAATGATTTAGAGAAGATATCTGTATGGTGCGAAAAATAGCACTCGAAAGTAACGAAAAGCACGAACTCAGCCTCATGAGTACTAAAATATATCCATTACATTTCGGTTGCACGACAAATCACACATATCTAAATGCTGTGATTTCAACTAAATACTTATGGATTACAATTACACATAACTTTAACAAGGGCCATCACAAAGACAATATTGTGGGGGAAGCAAACCAGTAAATACTGGCAGGACACTTAGAAAACGCAACAGGTCGGCTATAGAGACTCCCAACACTATGTTTGTCCGGACTTCCCTGGAGTGTTCGTACTTGGTATGGGACCCACATCAGAGAAGACTGACGGAAAACATCGAAAAAGTTCAAGGAAGGACGGCTTGTTCTGTATTACTGCGAAATAGAGGAGAGAGTGCCACGGGTATGATATGCAAGGTGGCAGTCATTAAAACATATCCGTTTCCCGTTGCGACCGGAACTTCTCATGAAATTTCAATCACAAACTTTCTCCTCAGAGTGTGAGAATACTTTGTTGCCGTCCCACTACATATGGAGAAATAATAATCGTAATAAAATAAGAGAAATAAGAGCTCGCACAGTTTCTTTACTTTTTTTATTTTTTATTTATTTTTACCGCGAGCTCTTCGATAATGATACGGTGCAGAACAGAGATAACGTGAAGATAGTTTGATGAACCCTCTGCTAGGAACTTAACTGTGAATAGCAGAGTAACAATGTAGATGTAGATTTATAGGCTGACCGTCCAGTTATTTGGCACCTTGAATTTTTAAAGTGTGTTTCTTATCCATTGTGAGAGTCGTAAGTAGGTACAAATAATTGGGTGGTCTGGGGACACTTCATTGATCTTGGTGAACATGTGAAGGCAGGTAAACTAGGTGACCAGTTCGCAGGGAGATACAGAGACTGTTCCTGGTAAGTTCCAAGGCACATATCGTTGCCGACATGTATAAGATCACAAGGTTTTTTAATTATTTTATTTTTCGTGTTTAATA
Source organism: Schistocerca cancellata (assembly GCF_023864275.1). Classification (NCBI taxonomy): domain Eukaryota; kingdom Metazoa; phylum Arthropoda; class Insecta; order Orthoptera; family Acrididae; genus Schistocerca; species Schistocerca cancellata. Next base: position 857,940,799 of record NC_064626.1, on the reverse strand, counting down.
ACAACTATGCCTGCAGTCACCTTAAGTAGTTTACAGAGATCAGGTTAAATCTAAACTTGAATTTTCGGCCACTGCGAGGCTTTGACTGATACTCTGTTGGATCACCTAGGTGAGACTGCGACATTGTTCGGTTGGCACGTATTCTTACAGAACGTGTGTGGGATCAGTTCCGATGTCAACTCCATCCCAGTGCCAATATTCAGGATATCAAGGAGCAGTTACAATAGTTGTGGACCAGCTTGCCTCAGGAGAGAATGCAATGGGTTTATGATACCCTTCCCAGCCGAATCAGTACTTGCATCCAGACCAAATCCAGACCAATGTGTTGTGTTGTGTGTGTGTGTGTGTGTGTGTGTATGTGTGTGTGTGTGTGTGTGTGTGTGTGTGCGTGTGTGTGTGTATGTTTATATGTGCGAGTTTGGAGTTTGCGAGGCTCATGGACGAGGTTATCAGCATGTTTATAAACATTAAAAAACGAATGTGGATAAAATAATGATAACAGTTGTCACATAGGTAGGGGAAAAGCTATAAAATGACACTCATGCACCTCATTCATTTTGACCTGCACAATAACACTATCTCACATGCCTTTGGACACCAAAAAGAGTGAAAGGTGCCCTACTTCGGATTAATCCAGGCCAGAAAGAGTGCAGAGTCATACAGATAATGCGAAGTTATTTGGACATTTTATTCGATTTTGTATGCATACATTACATACCCTCTCAAACCATGAGGTTTCATTTGCTTTCCTCCTACCCTTATAGACGCTTCTTTTCTTGTCAGTCATTGTATACAAACATGTGACATAAAATTGCAAAGAAATAATGAAATCTGCCCACAAGGTATTTGAAGTTAAAAAGAAAAGCAAAAGATAACCTATCCTGCCAAATTGAAACTGTGTAGACGGAACCATTCCCGATTCAATGCTTCTTTAGGCCATATCTCGTACCAACTGAGCTATTCAATTTAGCTTCACAGGTCATTTCAAAACTCGAAGAGAGTAATGGCAGTGAGATGAATCTTGAGACGCATTTGGATAGCTCAATTGGTGTAAGCATTGAGTGAAAATCGTCCTGGGATTAACGGGGTAAACCTGGGCGAAAAAATTCTTATAGACTAATTTTTTGTTGCCTTCAAATGGTCTCTAGAGCGTCTATTTTTAAGATTCATTCATATACAGTATGCCACAAATTTCAAAATACGTTAAATTGCAATTTACTGTATTATGTTCTGGTGCATCCGAGCGATAAATAGTAAATCCAATATTTACCGACGGAATAGGGGTCCTGTCAGTTTCGATTAGTATCACAGAAGACATTAGTATCAACTAAAATGCTAGTCTCAACAAAATTTCTCTTCTTAACATGATTCATTTATGATAAACAGTCTGGAAACATGTGCTTATCACGCGTCTGCTTAACTTTCGCTTGTATTTCATACGAAGTAAAACGTGAGTGCTTGAAAATGACAAACAGGCAAATTTACGCGAATAGAAAAGGTTCGAAAAGTAATCTCAGTCGCGGATAAAACGCTTCGATTGGTAAGCGAAAGCCAGTTAATCGACATAATTTCGTCACAATCAGAAAGTTTCGGCATCGGCGAGAAAAAGGACAACCGTGCGGTGCAGGCATAGCGAATTAAAGATTTGTTCAATTTCAATGTTGAAAAACAAAAATAGAAACTTTAAACTCTTGTTTTTTCCGAAAAAATATTTTTCAAGTTGGAGGGAATTACAGCTCATTAAAGTTGTATTCAATTACGTAACACCTTCTTATAACATGTGACTAGACAATCATTTGAAACATGTATTAATTAGAATACTCACAGAATATCGGCAATATTTTTTCCCTCTTGTGACACGTAAATAAATACACCTTACAAGGGAACCTCCCCATCGCACCCCCCTCAGATTTAGTTATAAGTTGGCACAGTGGATAGGCCTTGTAAAACTGAATACAGTTCAATCGAGAAAACAGGAAGAAGTTGTGTGGAACTATGAAAAAATAAGCAAAAATATACAAACTGAGTAGTCCACGCGCAAGATAGGCAATAACAAGTAATCAGTTAGCGTAGGACTGCCGTGGTCCTGTGGTTAGCGTGAGCAGCTGCGGAACGAAAGCTCCCTGGTTCAAGCCTTCCCACGGGTGAAAAATTTTAACTTTTTTTTCAGTTTATGTGACAAATTCTTATGTTTTTATAACTTTTTTGGCAGTGATTATCACATCCACGAGAAAACCTAAATCGGGCAAGGTAGAAGAATCTTTTTACCCATTCGCCAAGTGTACAAGTTAGGTGGGTTGACAACATATTCCTGTCATGTGACGCACATGCCGTCACCAGTGTTGTATAGAATATATCAGACGTGTTTTCCTGTGGAGGAATCGGTTGACCTATGACCTTGCGATCAAATGTTTTCGGTTCCCATTGGAGAGGCACGTCTACTAATCGCACAGTTTTGCGGTGCGGTCGCAAAACACAGACACTAAACTTATTACAGTGAACAGAGATGTCAATGAACGAACGGACAGATCATAACTTTGCAAAAATAGAGAAAGTAAACTTTTCACCCGAGGGAAGAGTTGAACCGAGAACCTCACATTCCGCAGCTGCTCACGCTAACCACGGGACCACGGCGCTCCTGGGCTTACATTCTCCTTGATGTTGCTTATCTTGCACATGGACTACTCAGTTCGTATATTTTGCTTATTTTTTCATAGTTCCACACAACTTCTTCCTGTTTTCTCGATTGATCTGTGTTTAGTTTTTCAAGGCCTATCCACTGTACCAACTTATAACTAAATCTGAGGTGGGTGCCATGGGGAGGTTCCCTTGTTAGTAGACACTCCATCTTGTGCTGCGCATTGGATATGATGGGTGGTTGTATAAGTGACAACTAAGTGAGGCACCGGCAGCTGAAATGTGCTGCCATCAGAATGCTGACAAAACATTGTGGTTCATATTTCAAGAAAGTTTCGGATTTGAAACTGGATGACGTCGACTTCTTGCCACGACATTTCGACTGACAACCATTCAAGGATCTTCAGGTGAGCGATTAGTACTGGAGATAGTTTGCGCCTGCGTGCTATAGATGGAGCAATATTCGAAGAGGGCGCGAATCTCGACAGAGGTCGCTCATGTACCGACTGAGCTGCGCATGCGTCTCCGCGCCAAGATTTTGGTGTTAAGTCAGCGACGTGGACTATTAATCTCCACAACGTACCTAGCCACTCATCATAGCCTTCAACCATGCTACCCTCCAATGGCACCTGAATCTCCTGGACGAGTGGTGTAATACACGGAAACTTCAAGTAAACCCTCAGAAAAGCCAAACCACCATCTTCGGTCGCACCACTCGGCGTTTCCGCCGTCCTGATTTCTATCTCTCCATCTACGACCAACCCATCCCTCTGATTAACGAATTATAGTACGTGGGACTGATTCTCGATAGAGAACTGACATGGGACGCACATCTCCATATCACCAACACAAAGCCCGAAACCGTCTAAAACTACTGATATTACTAAGAAGCCGCACCTGGAGTTTGCGTCCTACTATCATTATCTTCACCTATAAATCCCTCATCCGCCCCATCCTAGCCCACGCGAACATTGCTTGGATCTCTGCCTCGCCTAAATACTAATAGTTCCTCGAAATCCTGCAAAGTCATGCACTCTGCCTCCCTTTCCGCATCCACCTGCTTTCCCCAACTTTCATCCTCTACCAATTTACCCTCTTCCCACCCCTTCTTCTCTTTCTAGAGCACCTTCGAATTCGTTACATAAATCGCAAAACCCAGTCCTAGCACGCAGTTTACCACCCACAAATCACCCACCCAGGTACTGTGCTGCGTCACTACGTCCCCATTTCACATTCCATGTCCGTCTGTGCCTTTTCCTCCTCTCCCACCGCAATTTTAACGAACTCCCACTCCACAACCATGAAATCCGTTCCGAGATATAGCCCTCTAACTAACCCTAATCACTATGCTCCATATTGCACCATCCTCCCATTTTCTCCTTCGTCCCCCTCATCCATCTTGCTGATTTCACTTCCCTACCTGCGGTTTTACAGGACTCCATAGTCATAGTCATAATCGCACCTTCATCATTACAATTTTTTCGTGTGCACCACGCATCGCTACTACACTATGGCTTCATTCAGGTTCAGGAGTTACTGTATTTTAATTTTAATACAAAATCTTGAAACAAGTTAAAAAACCATCACTATTTCCAATATTTTAATCTATGTTTATTTTACAATTCTCGATTGTTACTTATTTTTATGTAAAAATCGTTACTACAGTCAACCTATGCACCTATGTCCTTTTTACAAGTTAATCTCTTATTATCACCTTTTATACGTTCAACCTCCCCCCCCCCCCCCCCATGAACCATGGACCTTGTCACTGGTGGGGAGGTTTGCATGCCTCAAAGATACAGATAGCCGTACCGTAGGTGCAACCACAACGGAGGGGTATCTGTTGAGAGGCCAGACAAACGTGTGGTTCCTGAAGAGGGGCACCAGCCTTTTCAGTAGTTGAAGCGGCAACAGTCTGGATGATTGACTGATCTGGCCTTGTAACAATAACCAAAACGGCCTTGCTGTGCTGGTACTGCGAACGGCTGAAAGCAAGGGGAACTACAGCCGTAATTTTTCCCGAGGGCATGTAGCTTAACTGTATGATTAAATGATGATGGCGTCCTCATGGGTAAAATATTCCGGAGGTAACATAGTCCCCCATTCGGATCTCCGGGCGGGGACTGCTCAAGACGACGTCGTTATCAGGAGAAAGAAAACTGGCGTTCTACGGATCGGAGCGTGGAATGTCAGATCCCTTAATCGGGCAGGTAGGTAAGAAAATTTAAAAAGGGAAATTGATAGGTTAAAGTTAGATATAGTGGGGATTAGTGAAGTTCGGTGGCAGGAGGAACAAGACTTTTGGTCAGGTGAATACAGGGTTATAAATACAAAATCAAATAGGGGTAGTGCAGGGGTAGGTTTAATAATGAATAAAAAAATAGGAGTGCGGGTAAGCTACTACAAACAGCATAGTGAACGCATAATTGTGGCCAAGATAGACACGAAGCCCACGCCTACTACAGTAGCACAAGTTTATATGACAACTAGCTCTGCAGATGATGAAGAAATTGATGAAATGTATGATGAGATAAAAGAAATTATTCAGATAGTGAAGGGAGACGAAAAATTAATAGTCATGGGTGACTGGTATTCGATTGTAGGAAAAGGAAGAGAAGGAAACGTAGTAGGTGTATATGGATTGGGGCTACGAAATGAAAGAGGAAGGCGTCTGGTAGAATTTTGCACAGAGCATAACTTAATCATAGCTAACACTTTGTTCGAGAATCATGAAAGAAGGCTGTATACATGGAAGAACCCTGGAGATTCTAAAAGGTTTGAGATAGATTATACAATGGTAAGAGAGAGATTTAGGAACCAGATTTTAAATTGTAAGACATTTCCAGGGGCAGATGTGGACTCTGACCACAATCTGTTGGTTATGAACTGTAGATTAAAACTGAAGAAACTGCAAAAAGGTGGGAATTTAAGAAGATGGGACCTGGATAAACTGAACGAACCAGAGGTTGTACACAGTTTCAGGGAGAGCATAAGGGAACACTTGACAGAAATGGGGGAAAGAAATGCATTAGAAGAAGAATGGGTAGCTTTGAGGAATGAAATAGTGAAGGCGGCAGAGGATCAAGTAGGTAAAAAGACGAGGGTTAGTAGAAATCCTTGGGCAACAGAAGAGATACTCAATTTAATTGATGAAAGGAGAAAATACAAAAATGCAGTAAGTGAAGCAGCCAAAAAGGAATACAAACGTCTCAAAAATGAGATCGACAGGAAGTGCAAAATGGCTAAGCAGGGATGGCTAGAGGGCAAATGTAAGGATGTAGAGGCTTATCTTACGAGGGGTAAGATAGATACTGCCTACAGTAAAATTAGAGACCTTTGGAGAAAGGAGAACCACTTGCATGAATATCAAGACCTCAGATGGAAACCCAGTTCTAAGCAAAGTAGGGAAAGCAGAAAGGTGGAAGAAGTATATAGAGGGCCTATACAGGGGCGATGTTCTTTAGGAAAATATTTTGGAAGTGGAACAAGAGGTAGATGAAGATGAAATGGGAGATATGATACTGCGTGAAGAGTTTGACAGAGCACTGAAAGACCTGAGTCGCAACAAGGCCCCGGGAGTAGACAACATTCCATTAGAACTACTGACAGCCTTGGGAGAGCCAGTCCTGACAAAACTTTACCATTTGATGAGCAAGATGGATGAGACAGGCGAAATTTCCTCAGACTTCAAGAAGAATATAATAATTCCAATTCCAAAGAAATCAGGTGTTGACAGATGTGAAAATTACCGAACAATAGGTTTAATAAGTCACATCTGCAAAATACTAACGCGAATTCTTTACAGACGAATGGAAAAACTGGTAGAAGCCGACCTCGGGGAAGATCAGTTTGGATTCCGTATAAACGTTGGAGCAAGTGAGGCACTACTGACCCTACGACTTATCTTAGAAGAAAGATTAAGGAAAGGCAAACCTACGTTTGTAGCATTTGTAGACTTAGAGAAAGCTTTTGACAATGTTGACTGGAATACTCACTTTCAAAATTTGAAAGTGGTAGGAGTAAAATACAGGGAGCGAAAGGCTATTTACAATTTGTACACAAAGCAGATGTCACTTATAAGAGTCGAGGGGCGCGAAAGGGAAGCAGTGGTTGGGAAGGGAGTGAGACAGGGTTGTAGCCTCTCCCCGATGCTATTCAATCTGTATATTGAGCAAGCAATAAAGGAAACAAAAGAAAAGTTCGGAGTAGGTATTAAAATCGATGGAGAAGAAATAAAAACTTTGAGGTTCGCCGATGACATTGTAATTCTGTCAGAGACAGCAAAGGACTTGGAAGATCAGTTGAACGGAATGGACAGTGTCTTGAAAGGAGGTTATGAGATGAACACAACAAAAGCAAAACGAGGATAATGGAATGTAGTCGAATTAAGTCGGGTGACGCTGAGGGAACTAGATTAGGAAATGAGACACTTAAAGTAGTAAAGGAGCTTTGTTATTTGGAGAGCAAAATAACTGATGATGGTGTAAGTAGAGCGGATATTAAATGTAGAATGGCAATGGCAAGGAAAGCGTTTCTGAAGAAGAGAAATTTGTTAACATCGAGTATAGTGTCAGGAAGTCGTTTCTGAAAGTATTTGTATGGAGTGAAGCCATGTATGGAAGTGAAACATGGACGATAAATAGTTTAGATAAGAAGAGAATAGAAGCTTTCGAAATGTGGTGCTACAGAAGAGTGCTGAGGATTGGATGGGTAGATCATATAACTAATGAGGACGTATTGAATAGAGTTGGGGAGAAGAGGAGTTTGTGGCACAGCTTGACTAGAAGAAGTGATCGGTTGGTAGGACATGTTCTGAGGCATCAATGGATCACCAATTTAGTACTGGAGTGCAGCATGGAGGGTAAAAATCGTAGAGGGAGACCGAGAGATGAATACACTAAGCAGGTTCAGAAGGATATAGGCTGCAGTAGGTACTGGGAGATGAAGAATCTTGCACAGGATAGAGTAGCGTGAAGAGCTGCATGAAACCAGTCTCAGGACTGAAGACCACAACAACAACATATGTTCATACATTTTTAAATACAATTTTTGTAACTTCTGCCTGATCAGCGGCTTTTTCTGCTGCCAGCCCGCCCCCGTTGTGCAGAAATAAGAAACACTCCCCTATAGATGGCTGAATGGTTGTCAGCCGAAATAATTGTGGCAAGAAGTCGACGTCATCTGGCTGCATTCCTGAAATTTTATGCAGTTCTCTTTACGTTCGGAAAATTTCAAGAATCTTATTGTGATTCATGTTCGCGTGTTTGAGATGATCCAAGTTAAAGTACGAAAAACATCCCGAAAACATCACAGACAATCTGCAGCCTTACCTACACTATACACACACGGAGGGGTAAAGGCATCATTGAGTCGTCGGTGTACTCGAAGGCTTCCGTCATTTGAAAAGACGCAAAACTGCGACTCGTCGGACACCAATACGGGCCTCCAGTCAGCAAAAGTCCTTTTTCTACGTTGTTTGAACCTTCGAAGACGTGTAGATTTACGTGCCGGTTTGAGCAATGACATTTGGTGGGACCCCCGACTCGATATATCCACTGCATGCCGTTTCCTTCGTAACATTTGGTCTTAAACTGGTTGAGACAGAGGTGGATTTAATGACAACAGTAACTCTCATTGGGTTTGAAACCAAGTGTTACGGACAAGGCGTTACAATCGTCTCTGATACCTGTCGGTTGGATTCTTTTCACGACCGCTGTTATTACACCGTGTTACAAGGTTGCGAGTGACACACTGTTATAGGCACTTTAGACAGGGTGCGTTGATACGCCAGCAAATAGGGTTGCATGATTCCTCGATGCGATTGTTGTGATGTCCAGACACAATAGCTCGTTTCTGCTATTGTATCACGTCTCTACGTTGACAGCCTCCTGCGGTAATTCCATACATCCCCTTCACAGCCATTACCCGTGTCAGTCGTGGAAGGTCACGTTACACATACAGTGCTCCAAAGCAACCAGTGTGCTGTTCCAAGGGAATGACTGATGTTTTATTCATGTAGGCTACGAGAGCAAGAGATTAAAAGAGCATAATAGTAGTTGGCAGTCGGCAGACTGACATATATATACATGTGGGCAAGTCAAAGAGCAAAGGCAATTCTTTAAAAAGGAACTTTGTATTGGGAAAATAGCATTGCAACGAACATAATTTCCCTACACCATTTTCCTTAAACTGCCCTCAGTCCATCCATATCTTCATATCTTAACCAGCTTTCTAAATTCATCCAGGAAGAAACTTTGCTGGATCGTGTCCATCCACCTTTGGATCGCTTTCACAACTCTGTCGTCCGATGAAAACTTGGATTCACCCAGGTGCTCCTTTATGAGACTAACGATATTAAAATCACTTGTCTTTAACTCAGGATTGTATTGTGGATTCTTTTGAAGACCAATAATGAATCTTGAAGGCACTGGATTTCATCTGCAGTATGAGGGCGGGTAATCACCCTCAAGGAAAATCACAGTTTTTGAAAGGTTCGTCTCGTCTTCGTTTTGATTTTGGATTTCAGATCTAGAGGAAGCTTACAACAGATATCACTATCTGCTGTTTCACTTTTTGAAGTGTAATAAATTATCAGTGGATCATTCACACACTAAAGCACTGTCATTATCAGCTTTCCCACGGAAATTTGTATTCTAAACATTCTTACTTCATGTGAAGATACGAATCTGTGCCGCTTACTCTGTGGTTCGTGGTAATGCACCGACGTCTTCATCAAAGGTTATTCTTCCACCGATAAAGTCGTCTCCTTCCTCTTAAAAACGCATCAAATATGACTTGAAAATCTGCAGAGTCCCCGCTAGCGCTTGTCTCTCAGTTGATGTGGTACACAGTGCTCACGGGAACTGCGACGGTTTACAGCATTGTGAACCACTGCAGATGCAGAACCGCGGGTGATGTTCATCTTGCACAAGATCATCAGTTCTGGGACGACGATCACCACGAATCATTTGCTCAGGTTTCTCACTGGTACTGCTAGCTTTCGAAGTGCTCTTCGTCAGACAGATACTCGTCCACTTTTCAAACAATTTATACATTAGAAAATTTTTCATTCAATAACGACATACAGCTACTTTTGCGAATTCTTCCTTGTTGTTTACGGACCATTGGGAAATCTTAATAACGTTCTACAGAATCACTACGAAAGAGCTGCTGAGTGGGACAGCACTGCTAGCACACAAGAAAAACATTGACCTCTGTCGACGTTGAATCAGTTCTGTCACTTTATGAACTAGAAAAAACTGCCATTGCTTACTGATTTTCCCTCGTAATTAAAGGTATTTTAACACTTCAGCTCTAGCCTTTGTGCATGTTGTCCGCCTGATTTGAATGGGTACCGGAACACCTTCTCAATCAAGAGTGCATTTCGTACGATACACCGTCCCTGTAGGAGTGAAACTAAACACACCGGATGACGATGAGGGGAACCTGCAGTAAATCAATGCGAGCGCTAATGGAAACGATGTGTTGTGACGGCAGGACGTCACAGGTGGACAGGGCGGAACGTGCGGGGTGCGGCGAGGGCGGTGATCATGCATTAGGAAAGTAAATAACAGCCGACAGAAATGATTTACGGCTGGTCCAGTCGCGATAATCGAAAAATGATGTTTGTAGCAATGAAACGGCAACGAGCTTCGAAAATACCAGCTGAGTGGGTAGAATCGCAGAAATTCTGAAGGGATAGGGACAGCTCGACGTTAGAGTAAATATTTCAGTAAAGTCACAGTACCATGGAAGCTTGCTTTAACTGTACTGAAAATCAATTGTTTCTTTCTGGGTTTCTAGGTATGAGACAATTTCTCAGAGTAACAATGATGAAGCGGTGTTAAGGAAACGTCTTGATACTGAAAAAAAAAAACCAGAATTTACATCATATGAAAACACTGCAGTCGACATCGTTGCCGTAGCTTAATTAAAATGACAACAAGTTCAATCACGCAATTGTCGATACATACTGACAAGTGTTGAATTCTATGGCAAGCTAGAGAAATTTGGAAACAAAAGGAAAGGATGGATGATCAGGGTTTAGCGTACCATCGACGAGTGTGTCTTTAGATACGAAGAACTAGCTCAGATAAAGGGAAGCGTCCTACAGGATGGACACGACTTAAGCCTCAGTGGGACCGAATCTGCAGACTAGATGGAACTTTTCTTATTATTTAAAGAACGTAACCTACTTCTAGACTCCTGACTAAGTTTGTCTGTTTGCCAAGTCTACTGAAATCTACTTGCCAACTATTTGAAAATTCATTTGCTCTACTGCAGACAACTCAATCGTTCAGGCAATACCTGCGATTTTGCGTAAGTCGGTGTTGGACTACTTCATAGCTCTATTCTCGACCTCCTCGTCCAGTGATTATCTTACAACTACCTAAAGAATCATCGTATGAGACACTGCAATTAGTACATTAAAACATCAATTTATGAGAGATCCATTGCAGATCCATTGCCTACGACGCATAAGACCGTTTTGCTTAGCTCCTTGTATGAGTAAACTGCAATCTCACAGTCACGATATCTGTCGATCGCAGAAATGCTCTCTCAGCAAGTTACACAATCAGTTAAATTCCAATACTTCGAGAACCGGGGGCTGAGACAGTTTGTGTACAACCCTGCGCAAACTACTCCGTGATATGATATGTTTCTTGCTTTGTATTACAGCATAACTCTACGCAAGTAGTTCCCCGCGTCTCTACAGTTTCGTCAAACACAGCGAATGGTTGAAGTAGAGGCAAAGACTACCCGGCAGATGATCTTCCTGCCGGCGGCGTGCTTCCTTTTCGTATCACTTCGCATCCTGCTTGGGCAGCTGCTGCACCTGCTCTTGTAGTTGTTGCAGACACATCTGTTCCTGTTGCTGTCATTGCAGCCGCGTCTGTTCATGGTGTTGTTCCCGCAGCGTTATTTGATGCAGGCACTGCTACGGACATTCCTGATTGATTATTACTTGCTCATTCGCATGCGAGAGTCAACGTTGGCACCATTTTAGTGACGCACTACCCTGGTGTGGGAGTGCTACTCATCGGGTTTTGAGGAAACAGCGAGTGGCTGAATGGTCCAAGTACTCAACAGCAAAAACTACACATAAATCCGAAAAGACAAACCAAAAGAAAAAAAAAAGAAAACGTGAATGTCAATAATCCTTAACAGTATACGAACAAAGCTACAGTAGCAAACCGAGAAGAAACCCAAGAGAAAGTGAGTAACGGTGCGAAAGTAGTGTCGGTGATCGGAAAGCTTCGAAAACATCAGCACACACTTTCGACCTAGTATACGCCTTCAGAACGCCTATCCAGCAGACACGAAGTCGCCGCCTCTCTGCGATACTGATGTCTGAGTCCGGCAAGGGCACTAAACTTTTCGTTAACACAGAGTGTATAAAATGATTTACAGTTTCTATGCATTAAAATTGTTATGAGAATTACGACCATAGCGTTCTAACGTTTTTAGTCATTCTATTTCAGTATTGTATTGATAATGATAAGAAAGAAAAAAGACTAGAGAATCTCAAAATGCTGGCGGAGACAAAGTGAACAACGTTAAACGCACTTGGGAACATACGCAAACCACACCACAATGTTAGGATAACAAATGTTCTTTGAGAAACAGAGCAGTTCGTTCGTTTCAAATCATCACATTTTCCCTCTCTCCACTGTTGTATGTGTGGGGTAAATACCAAGAAACTAAATGCACTGAAAAAGAATGACGTGGAACCATTGCCAGTTTAGATAAACTTCAGAAAAAAAAACACAATAAATCGCTTTCACTGAATTATACTGAATGTTGTTCTTACGCAGTACAATACTATTTTTGTCTACTCTTTATATTAAGTCGCTTATTTTTAGTTAGAACTGTTCAGTCGATTACAATTCACAATACGTAGTTTACTCCACAAATACAACAAACAACAATTTTCCATATACGAGAAACCCACTACCACTAACACACACCCGTGTACGAAGACTCAGACCTACTTACACACACAAACAAACCTGAATATGCTACACACATTCAATAAAACTCCAGTAAGTGAGGACAACTACAAAAATGATCTACAGAATGTCAAACAAGTACCTGTAGAGACATACATGATAGAAAAACTGAACTACAATAGAAATGAAAAAGGTATTCCAACACGCAGCAACAGACAGATCGACAACAACTTACGAACAAAGGCACACAGGATTTAAACACACAGAACACAAACCCAAACAACAAGTCTGAAGAAAGATCAACCAGAACAACAAACAAATGGCAGACACTCGCCCACAACAACAGCGCATCTGCTATGGTTGGCAACAAGAAAGCAAAAAGAACTGAAAACAGAACAATCTGGAATCTGTTAGCTCACATCTCAAGAGTGTAACTCAATTTGAGACGACGGGTAGAAAGTTTAGCGTTAGATACAGTGAACACAGGAGGGTGCTTCAGAGTCACAGCAATGATTCTCCATTTGTAGAAGTCCATACGGATATCAGCCACATACCAACAGACATAAGCACCAATGTAATATTCTTGAATGGACCAAAAGCCCACCACAGAAACTTATATAAGGAAACCAGATAATGAATTTTCGCAATGGTACCCTGTTTTCTGCTCTAAAAGAACTATCAAAGATACAAGCACATCACACACACACACACACACACACACACACACACACACACACACACACACCAACGCCTGCTGTCATTACAATATGTAAAATTACTGGAAAAAGACATAAAGCAAGACAACAGAAGAGGTGATTATCAGATAAACAGTGACATAGTGCACATTAGAAAGAACAGTTTACATACCACAAAGAAGCATAAAAGACCATAGGTACATTTAGTTTACAGACACAGCCCCTTCCCAACTCACCGATATACCGATATACACAATCAACACATCTCCATAACATTTTCGAAAACTATTACTTTACTGTCACAAACGATAGTTAAAGAATAAAACAATTAATTAGTGTTGACAGTAGAATGTAAGATAGTGGCAGTACTATAATCTAACATTGGGAAAGCGAGATAAAAGAATAGTTGAAATTCAAGTCTATCAAAAATATTAGCTGTACTGTAAATGTCAGACAAGCCTCATAAACATCAATATATAATACTAACAAGGGAATGATCAGACTTGTCATGCCGAAAGATGTATTGCTTTTTTTAGCACTGTTATTTAACTGTGCAAAAGGTCCGTATGCAAAATTGTAGCTGCTGACATGAACTGGAAGTCACCTAAAAGAATCAGGAACATGGCTGTGTTTCCTGCTTGGCGCTTGTAGTGACGGCTGGCCACCCCTGAAAATGGCGAGTCGCGAGCGTTGTGCGCTTGGTCGGGAAGTACGGCCGTCTTATCGTGGCGTTCACCAAAAGGAATATCGCTGCACGGTTTTGGTGGAGAGGGGGAAAGAATATTCGTTTCTGTGGCACGCACGTCCTTTTAATTTCTGGAACGTATTTCGAAACATACCGTCCTGAAACTGGTTAGAGATGTGAAAGATGTTCTGTACATGTTCATCTATATTCCGCAAGCCACTTTCCGGTGAACATTCAATCTCCCCTCACAGGTGATGGGGAACCCTGTAAATGTTTCGCTGCTTGCCATGGAGATATACCACAAACGCCAAATGAAGAAATCAACAGAAAACACGCGTGAATACTATTTGTTGTGCGACATGGTTGTTAAACTTCTAGACGAGCATGTAAATGGCGCAGACGTGTGACTAAAAACAACTGAAACACTCGATATTGCAGACTGTGAATCTGCAGACGGAGAAGACACCGACGAAAGTTGCACTCATGAAGACTCCATGAGTGATAGTGCCACGTACCATCATCAGTTATCTCCGAAAGTAACACCAGCAACTACAATTGCCTTATCAGACAAAGAAAAAGCGGTGACGTATTGGTTGAACGAAAGTGGTGAGAAACATCTACGTGTCAGTACTGTTCAAAATAAGTATCACTTTGTCCGGTCTGTACGTGAATTGTATAGACGGAAAAAGGAAGTCGCTGGACGACGTAAGAGTCGACTGGAAATTGCGACGGAGATAAATGGGCGAATTTTTGAGCTATTTACCGATGTCAGACAACAGTCACTTAGTGTCAGCGATACAACATTGCGTGATTGGGCGTTAGAGATTGCCAACGCGATAGGCAATGAAGAATTTACAGCTTCTCAAAGTTGGATTAGTCGCTTCAAAAGATCACATAATTTGTGGCATGAAAAATAACAAAATTTGTATCGAGAAACAGGTCGGAAAATGAAGTGACACAAATCAAAATGATAGAATCTTTACTTTCGAATGCAAAAAATAAGATCGCTAGTTTTAGTGAATCGTACGTGTACAATGCAGATCAGTCAGGTTTTCAAAAAGAAATGCGTGCGAAAAGAACACTGTCATTCAAAGGGGAAAAACATATTGAGACGATTGCGCAGTCCACGGCTGCACTCACCCATTCATACACTATAATGGCCATAATTAGTCTGGATGGCTGATTGTTGCCTAAACTATATGTGTGTCTTCAAGAACCAACTGGACGTTTTGGACCACGTGTCAAAAGAACAATGTTCTACGCAAACAATCTTGTGGCAGACACATCGAAGTCTAGAAAAATTGGAAATGAAAACGTTACACTTTTCATGCGTCATGCTTTTCTTCCGTTCTGCGGGAACAAATCTCTTCTCCTTCTAGATTCGTGGTCAGGTCATAAAAGGTCTGATTCATTAAAAGCTGTACTTCGAGCCCACCCTGACAAAGAAGTAGAGATACTTCAGATTCCACCCGGCACGACGAGCGTAATTCAACCTTTAGACAGAAACTTTATCCTTCACTGGAAGGCATTTTACAGAAAACTAACAGAGAAAATTATTGTGTGCAGATCACTGCAATTTCCTGTCTATCACCGTGACAATATTCTCAAGCTGCAATCAGTAGTACATTATCAATTTTCCTCCTTACGGTTTCAGAATTTGATTAGATATGCGTGGCACTCCTCGAAATATACTGATACTAGGCCTGATTCATTTCTAACACCAGCCCAGTTTTATCTACGGACATCTAACAACGTCTGTGATTCGCAGGGCTGTCATATGTCGTCTTTGCTTGTATGTTCTTGGTGCACAAAAAACCTATGTTTTGAATATTGTATCAATATTTCGCATTTTTGCAGTAATTGCAAGAAATAAAATTTGGACGTGTTCTAAACCGTATATTTATTTGTGTCTATTTCATAGCTATTTGGAAAGAATGTTGTAGATAACATATCAGCCATATTTGCCAACGAATGTTTAAATATCATACGACCGCTTTCACTGGGGGAATCAGCTCTCTCACTGCTGTGGCAAGAGAGCGGCGCGTTGCTAACGCCACCTTGTCCCTAGATGGCGTTGGTATAACGTAGCGATAGAGGTCAGGATTGTACAAGAGGCAGTTATAAGCGCGGAAACCATGCGACAATAATGTCTTACTTCATAAAATTGTTTACAGACTTCCAGGTCATGTCAGCAGTTAAAATTCTGCATACAGACTTCTTGCAACGTTACCTCTCAGTGGTAAAAAAAGCAACACAGGTTTCGACATGACAAGTCTGACCATTCCCTTGTAAGATATATATTTTTCTGTTAGTAACGCTATAACTAGAAATACCTCAATGTAACAATTGTACATTTTATGTATCAAGCAAAATTTCTTTACATGTTCTTCGTTTGAAAATAGCTGAATCCATTAAGATGATGAAACTTCACTGAAACGTATTTGGGTGTTAAACAAAAAGAATTTGTGTTTGTTCAAAATATAACCAAGTTTGCAGAATTACAGATATCTCTTATTCCCGTCAGTCGAATGATCAAGTTCAAACGAACTGATGCGGATTTGTTCTGCAACGTTGAAGGATGGTGCAGACGTAACAGCTTGCGAATTAGTTATTCACTGTGTATAAAATGAGTTACGTAGTTTTTAACTCACCTTATGATTATTTTGGACAAGAATCTAACGTAGTTGTCGTTTATTTGTTCTTATTCCTCTTGCCTAGCTACCAACGAAAATCAACAACTTTCTCTGAATATTTTTAGAGTAATAAGTTCAATGGACTTTTACAGCAACTGTACAAACCACTGAGAGATCACACGAAAAATCTGAGTACGCATTCGATGTTTTTTGTCAAATACCTCTGGTGGAACATCTCACACACGAGCTAGGAGACCGGGACGTAAACCTTGCACCTTGTTTCTCCATAGTGAAAGTTCACCCCACAGCTTAATTTCATTTCCTGCTACACCAATGATTTAAGTATTTGAGGCATGTAAGTGTTTTTAGATGTAAGTAGTTACCCAAGTAATCACATGCTGATGTGCCTTTATGTTTACTGAACTGCAAACAAATAACTTTATTTATCAAGAGGGCCATGAACTCCTGCACTAGTCAGAAATTTAGTTGATCATTTATCTGATGATACTGCACAGAAGGTCTAGAAGCTAAGGTATCTTCTAGAAATTTCATGTGACAGTCAATATTACGTCTAAGTAGTAAATGAAGACAGTGAAGAAAATAGTAATTTTCTCGATATGTGTTCCGAAAATGGCGTCCTGCATTAGCTCTCCTATTGGCAAAAATTCCATTCATAAAACTAATTACAATGTATAAATATACGAAGACGGAGACACTGGGAAAGATGTTAGAAGTAAAAACGCGAATTTCCTTGCCAGAAGAATGTACAGAGTAATCAAACATCTCCTAAGACATCTAACTACTGTGAAATAAGCAATGGAAGGACGAAGAAGGATAAAAAATGTTATAAGGGTAGGCAAAAATTATGGAAGGTAAAAGTGATACATACGTTCGTTAGATGTGTTATGTATGCGCTCTTGGAAAGAGTAACACAAACAGACAAAAAAAGTCTCATATGGTCTCCAGGCTGGTGTAAGCCTTTGGATTTGACGTAATTTTGACGCTTTGCGTGTCAATTTCAGTATAAGGGTGACATCAAATCATTCACAAAAAAAAAAGAAAATGGTTAACATTAACTGGCTCTCAGACGTGTTAGGGTTCGCGCAGTTCAGTGACTACGGGAGCATTCTCAGATGACAGTCCATTCGATGACCATACCGTAATTTATTTGTTCGTTACTGACTCCTACGTACAGAAATGTGATTGGTAAAAGTGAAAACTGTTATTCAGTAAAGAGTTATCAACTGATTGCCCAGCGGGGAGACCTTATCAAACGAATAAAAAGTTCTTTGGTTCCTAATCACGTCAAACAAATAAAATTGCACAAGCTTTGGGCCAAGTACTGCTCGGCCGTTGTGAAGTGGTACGACTGCCAGTGGGCTGCTAGTACGCCCCTTACACAAATTAGCGGACTGCTGTGACGTTACTGGTGTCTGTGGCGTCGCCTTATACGGGTATATGTTGACTCGGCGTTCGATGCGTCCGATTCAACCTCGCGATCGCTGGATCCCACGCCGTGCTGAGCTGCAGGACTTCGTGTCTATTTAGGGTGTTATAACTGATTTTTATTTCAATAGTTTCTTTAATCACACCATCCCAGGAGCCGTTTGTGCGAGCCACGACGGATGTTTCGTCAGATTGTATCCGCTGTCCGTTTTCTAAAGCATGCTCAGCTAAAGAAGATTTATCGGGGGTAGCATAGGCGGTAAAACTTCTCTTGTTCTTGCCTGCGTTGTTGCACAATACGTACTGTTGGTCGGACATAAGACTGACCACAGTCGCAAGGTATCTTGTGGACACCAGGTGTTCTGAGAACTGCTGCGTCTTTAACGTGTCTCAGTAACTGACGGATATTCGTCGAAGGCCCGAAGACCTGGGCCCTACAGGACACCTTGCGAGTGTGGCCAGTCTTATGGTGCGCTGTGGAACAGCTCTTTTTAGATCAAGCGTTTTGTATCGAAAACGCAACGCCTAACTTAGCGAAATTCGAAGACTACCGATATTGTCAAAGCTATGACAGAAACAGAATATAGAATATTTTGAGGAACTCTTACCCTGTGAAGACTGTTTTATTTTGAAATAACCACTTTATTTCATTATTTAGCGATTAGCTGATCTCGGCTCCTTGGTACTGTTAAATTACATAACAGTAATACTTACAGCACGGTATTTTCCTCACATCTGTGTGGAGGAAGCAACATGTGATGATGTCCCTAAGAACGGTTTGGCACAACCATAGTAGTTGTGGGAACAACTATCTCAGACGTAAAATCCATGTGTAAAAAGGACAAGAAATAATACGTCTCATATGCAAGTTTTGTCACTGTACCAGCAGAAAACACCTTCAAAATATTATTGTAACTATTTAAAATTAAAATACATATGACGCGATCAGTGACTGTGGATGCATACATGCAAAGGACTGTTGCCTAAAGAAAGTAAAAAAAAAAAAAAAAAAAAAAAAACAAAACAGAAACGAGAGATATTTATTAGAACGAGGCTTTACATTCTCGAGATATATTTTCAACAGAGTGAAAGGAGTTCGCCAAACGTGCACATTACTTCTCAAAAATTCGACTGCGAGTAGCAAACAGGAGGAAAATATGATTGTAACAATGTGGTTTCGCCTGCGTCAGTAGCCAGAAATGAAACATGAATAGAGTAGCACACTGATCGTATCGTTATCACCTTTTCAGCGGAAGTGATTTAGAGAACCATGGAATTTGAAGCTAGCACTCAGCATTCCGTCTTCACGCCACAAGTGGACCATCGGTACCATTTAACCGCCATGTCTTCCTCAGCTGTGAATGAGGATAGGAGGGGCGTGGGGTCAGCATACCACTCTCCTGGTCGTTATGATGGTTTTCTGTGACCGGAGCCCCCACTATTCGGTCGAGTAGCTCCCCAATTGGGATCACGAGGCTGAGTGCTCCCCGAAAAATGGCAACAGCGCATGGCGGCCTCGATGGTCACCATTACAAGTGCTGGCCACGCCCAACAGCGCTTAACTCCGGTGATCTGAACTGGTGTATCCACTGCAGTAAGGCCAATGCCTGATTTTAAGGTAGGGATCTGAACATCTCTTCTCCCTAACGTGTGTCTGTAAATTAACTTTTTTACCCCTGATATCAACATGAAATACTCATCAAGAAATTTTTTTGTATGACATGTGCCATGATCAGTCAATGAAAGATGTACAGTAGGCAGCTCAGAAGAATGTCTGCATGGGGTGAGACAAGGAGTGGGAAACGAATTCTTTCTTTTGCATTCCTGCAGTCGAGTCGGTGTAAGATGACCCCTATTGGCGGCGCTGTTGCCACTTTCAGCTGCAAGACGCAACCAGCAGCAGGCGGAAACAATAGCCGTCTATAAAGCTCCGGCGACACTGAAACGTTGCGACAGAGACGGTTACAAAATAGCGTTACGTCGCTGTTTGAGGTAAGGGTGCGAAGCAGCCCCCTTGGCCCACTGTAACTGCCAGGGATCTCCATACACCGACTCGACTATGGCAGTCTTCATTGTCAGCCTTGCTGTGTTTCGTTGATTGTCTTGTATGGTCCAGATATTACCCCTCTGTTGGTATCTGACTGAGATTACTGAATTACTCAAGGCGCCAATTGCGGCTGTTTGGTTTTCTGAAATGACCGAATGAAATTCGCTCATCAGGTTTCTGTAACTCAACGATTCTCTGAATGAGTCAACCCTCAGAAAACGAAGTGCGCTGGATCAAATGGCACCAAATCCTGGTAAAAAGTGCAGATATTCTTAATGTATTTCAATGTTCATGCCGTACTGGAAAAACACAGGGAAATTTGACGAGCCTGGAAGAAAACAAAGGAGCAATTGTGCCAGGGTTTTCCCACGCACGGAGGGTTTACCTTCATAGTGCTTGCTGTGGTAAGGATGACGTCATTGTCCGGCATCGCAAATAGAGGTTCATTCGTTGTCGAGACGGCTGTTCCACTGTTCCTCTGCTGTGCTAACTTCTGGTAGCACCTGAAAGTCATGAGTGGTTCCTTCGGCGTATTTCATGCTTTTCTTTACAACCATTCCCTGCAATGATCGAAGGTCCCTCCCCGTCACCAGATGGGGTCTGCCTGGTCTTGTTTTAGCTATGGTTATTCCTTCGCGTTCCTTCTTCACAATCATTTCACGACAGTCAACCGGGGCAGTTTTAGAAGAGTTGAAAAGTACCTTATGGGTTTGTTACTCATCTGACATCCAATGACTAACCCACGTTCGATGGCACTAAGCCCTCCTGAGTAACCCGTTCTGTTTTTGCTGCTCCCCCTACTGACAGCACAGCACTCCCCGCGGGTCCCCTTCTCTTGACACGTATTGATCAACTCACCATTACACAGAGTGTCCGGATACTTTCGATCACAAAGCGTATGCGCAAACATTATATTCTCACTGTAAGGAAGAAACGGATGAGACAACCCTACCACTGATGATGTTCTGATTGACTGAAGCTAAATATGTATCGTAACGGAAAAGAGTGCTTCAGTAGTGCACACACAGTACCAGTGTGAAATTAATAAATTATTTATACTCGTACCACACATGCTGTAGCCATTCAAATGAGAATGGGTAAGACGGATAGTTCTCTTTGGTTCATTGGTAGAATTTTGGGAAGATGTGGTTCTTCTGTAAAGGAGACCGCCTATAAAACACTAATACGACCTACTCTTGAGTACTGCTCGAGCGTTTGGGATCCCTATCAGGTCGGATTGAGCGAGGACATAGAAGCAATTCAGAGGCGGACTGCTAGATTTCTTACTGGTAGGTTTGATAATCACGCGACTGTTATGGAAATGCTTCAGGAACTCGGGTGGGAGTCTCTGGAAGAAAGGAGGCGTTCTTTTCGTGAATCGCTACTGTGGAAATTTAGAGAACCAGTATTTGAGGCTGACTGCAGTACAGTTTTACTGCCGCCAACTTACATTTCGTGGAAACACCACAAAGATACGATAAGAGAGATTAGGGCTCGTACAGAGGCATATAGGCAGTCATTTTTCCCTCGTTCTGTTTGGGAGTGGAACAGGGAGAGAAAATGCTAGTTATGGTACGAGGTACCCTCCGCGACGCACCGTATGGTAGATTGCGGAGTACGTATGTAGATGTATGTAGATGTAGAATATTATTCTGATAGTATTAGTACAATGCTGAAAGGTAGGCCGATTTAATATATTTACATCGTTCGAACGTTGCAATGTTGACATACTTGCATCCGTGGAAACGTTACTGTACTGTATTATAAAGCACCACAGGAGCGAAAATGTGAGCTGGTGGCCAGTGCTATAGAGACTCGCCACTTGCGTGAGTTCCACTATCGCCACGGAAGACGCTGAGGATGAAGGTATCGCCTTCACCTTGGCCAACTGCCGGCCGAGCACCATCCGCCAATGAGTGGACGACAACGGACAGAAGACTACTCGGAAGATAGAACAGCAGCTCTCGCCCACTTGGTTATAGATCATCGTCCATGGCTGACTTACACAAGGAACGTCGTTTCGTGAACTCTTCGAAGTGAACAGAGAGTTATTGTAAATTGCATTTGCTTTGTACTGTGAAGTCTAGCTACGACTATTTGCACTCAACCATTGAGGGCTTTTTTGTGTTACATTACATGCAGTGTTGCAGACTTCATATTTCAACTAGTCACAGAGATAAGTAAAGCATTTAACTGATTTGTGTAACTTTGTTACAAATTTGTTGCTCTTGTAGAACCTTCGTTCTCCTATCCTCTTACCTGGCCCTGGAACATAGCTGTGTAATAGTGGCAAGGAGAAACTGTCTTAGCGGTGTACTGCACCAGAAGCCATTTCACGAACTCATAGACTCGGCCTACCGTTGCAGTAGTAGCGACGTGGCCTTTACAAAACTGGCTACGAGGGGTTAACAAAAAACGTTGTCAGAACAACGTGAACTATTCTTCCCTAGAGTATGTCACAATACACATCCGACTCTTTGCTGCATTCCTGTTACTCGCATTCTTCTCAGGTGTCGGCAGTACACGCTAGAGGTAGTATTGTGACGTACCAGGTGCGACAATAAAGTAATGAGACTGATGTGAAAAAAAAATGTTGCTTACCGTTTTAGTCAAGTTTAGTGTTATCTCCTTCAAAGTAGTTCCCTTGTGATTGCGCACACTTTTTCCAGCGCTTGTGCCATTGATGGTAACATTTCTGGAACTCATCTTCTGTAATATCCTCCAAGACCCTCGTCACAGCTTTTTGCACATTTGGTGTCGTTCGAAAATGGCGTCCCTTGACCGACGTTTTGACTCTTGGAAATAGAAAAAGAGTAACACGGAGCGATATCTGGTGAATAGGGTGGCTGTGGTAGTGCTGGAATTCGTTTTGAGGTTAGAAATTGCTGTATTGACAGAGCAGTATGGGATGCCGCATTATCGTGATGCAGAATCCAACTATCAGCAATGTTGGCATGGACATGAAGATGTCTTTTACGAAGTCTTTCTAAAGTTTCTTTGGAGTAATATTGGTTAACTGTTTGTCCAGGAGGCACCCACTCTTTATGAACAATTTCCTTGGAATCAAAAAAACACACAAGCATGCGTTTCACTTTTGACTTTGACATGCGAGCTTTTTTTGGTCTGGGTGATCCCTTTGAGCACCACTGCGAACTTTGGCGTTTTGTCTCTGGATCGTACTGAAAAACCCAACTTTCATCACCAGTGATAACACGGCTTAGCAATTCTGGATTGATTTCCATTTGCTCTAACAGATCTGCTGCCACATTTTTCTGTGTTTCTCGCTGTTGTGGTGTGAGATTTTTGGGGACCATTTTTGCAAAAATCTTTCTCATACCAAGATCTTCAGTTATTATTAGACGAACTGTTCTCGATTGATGTTCAGTTCTTCTGTAATCATTTTCACAGATAATCTTCGATCAGATCGTACGAGTTCACGCACCCTGGGAAAGTTGACATCTGTCCATGAGGTTGATGGTCGTCCACTGCGGTTTTATCTTCAACATCCAGTCTGCCTGCGGTAAACATTTTATGCCAACGAAAAACTTGAGCTCTTGACATAACCTCCTCTCCAAAAGCCTTATGAAGCTTACCGTAAGTTGCCGTAACGTTTTCACCCAATGGCATACCGTTGCGCAATATCATGCGGTTCCATTTCTGTGACGAGAGACACAAACACGTGTTAACTTATTACAGCACAACTCACGACTAAGCAGTTGCATCGATGTGCCGCCTGGACTAGAAGCAGCTTATAGACCAAGGTCAAAGATATTGTGCATACGAAAGCCTGCAGGGTTGCCACATATTGCAAAGAAAAGCAGTCTCATTGCTTTATTGTCACACCTCGTATCTGCCGAAAATTGATAGAAATCTGATATTGTGAGTGTCATGGAAATAAAAATAGTACAGAAAGTTCTACGGACGAAAATAGTAAGAGCTTATTCGTAGCGGGTACTTACACAGAGATGAGAATTGCAGATGGCGCGATACGCAGGGTACTTACACAGAGATGAGAATTGCAGATGGCGCGGTACGCAGTTGTAGAGCGAGAGGTCGACGCTGCGGACGTATCGCATGTTGGCCAGGTCGATCTTGTAGAGGCCGCGCTGCTTCCAGTGCGACACGTAGCCGTACTGGAAGTTGTAGCGCAGGTCCTGCAGGCACACAGTGCGCTTAAAGTACCCACCACGCAAGTTCCGTACAGCTATCTAGCAGTTTGTCAGCGGAAATACTCCACGAACATGCGAAGCAACAGTTACGAGTGTACAACAACATATCACTAACATCTTGCAGTAACGATCCACATACTCTATGAATTCTTTAAATGACGCCACTTTTCGATTTTGGTTGTAACTATTTTTATTGTGCTATTGCTATTTCGTCTTATGTGCACAGTCAAACATAAGATTTGATGCCATATTATGGCATAGACATAGAAACAGATTCATAATAAGAACGTTCCTGTAGGGCTATCTCACTCCTGATGATAATAGAGTCAATGGTTGTTATCCATGACATGAGTACATGAGCAACGATATACGTGTTATTCGCTTGCTGCGTGTACATTGCTATTTTTAACCTACGTATTTCTGTGCCGTAATACGACACCGAATCTTACACTTGACTATGACGTGTAAGTCGAAACAGCAATAACACATAAAAAACAGTTACATCCACAAGTGGACAATCACATCATAAAAAACTCAAATTTCAGATGAGAATATCACTCGAGAAAGCAGAGGCGTGGAGGGAACTCAGCACAATTAAACGCAGATTTTCAGTCACTAGAGCTTTATATGCATCTTCATGTTTTCGCGGCGAAAATACTGATCCATAAAATTTCGGGCGTGCAGCCGCATATATTTGACTTCTTCTTCTAATATTTCGGTTGAATACCGTCCAGCCATCTTGAGAGTGAGCCGAGGTGACAGACTCTCCAGCACTTGCTCCGTCCTTTTAAAGCCGTGGACCGCACCACTGCGCATGCGGCCACAGATACACAAGGCCCCAAAGACGTTAATCGGTGGCAAAGACGTATGGCATATTCATGGAAATAGATCTATGGCTAGCTGCCACCATCCTTCACAGACGATGAGAGTACTCAGAATTCTAGTACACAGAGGACATGTCATTACTGACGAGAGCTGTCTGGAGGACGAACTTTTACTCCTGAGAAGAGTTTTTGAAGCCAACGGGTACTCACAACAGCAGATACATAAAGCGCTACAAATGAAACTAACTGTTAGTATAAGAAGAAATCGATGGCTTTCCTGCCATACATGGGAAGCATATCGTCAAAAACAGGACGGATCCTCAGTAAGCATGAAGTGGAAGTGATTTTTCGCCCTCCACCAAAGACAGCTGCACTCCTGGTTTCCGATAAGGATGATTTGGTGCTTCAGAAGCCTGGGATTTACAAGATCCCCTGTGAGTGCGGCCGTTCATACATCGGACAGACGACACGTACTATCCAGGAGAGATGCACAGAGCACCGCAGGCATACCCGACTCTTACAACCTAATAAATCTACGGTGGCCGAGCACTGTATTGACACTGGGCACTCTATGGTGTACGATAACGTCGAAATTTTAGCCTCGACTTCATCCTTCTTCGACTCAGTAACGAAGGAGGCAATTGAAATTTGCTTGGCGACGAATTTAATTAATAGAGATAGCGGCTTCAGCCTGGACAAATCTTGGAATCCGGCAATTTCTGTAATAAAATCACAAGGACGTCGCGACGGTGCAGCTCGCAGTGATACATCGATATCACTGTGCGGATCGACTGCGCAGCCATAGATCTATTTCCATGCATATGCTTTACGTCTTTGCCGCCAATTAATGTCTCTGGCGCCTTGTGTATCTGTGGCCACATGCGCACTGGTGCGGTCCACGGCTTTAAAAGGACGGAGCAAGTACTGGAGCGTCAGTCACCTCGGCGCACTCTGAAGATGGCTGGACGGTATTCAGCCGAAATATTAGAAGAAGAGGTCAAATTTAAGCGGCTGCACGCCCGAAATTTTATGGGTCAATATAGCTTTGTTTCTCTATTACTCACTAAAGTTGCTAGTACATGCCTATAATATATGATTAAGTGTAGTTTATGTGAGTTTTGCACGTATTATTTTGCTGGGAGACAGAGAACATTTTGATAGATCTGAATGCTTGCAGTATTCAAAGTCTGGCAGTTATTTTACACTTCCTTGTAACACGAGGAAAACATCGCGAAGTGCATCTGCAACGCTACTGTAAGTTTAAATGTCGTAACGAATTGCTCTAGGTTCACTCGCTGTTAGTCAGTACCCATTGCCCATTCTGGCTTTCTTCAAATTGATACTGAGTTAAGACGGCTATTTGGCGGCGCGGGATGCGATGACGCTATACGAAGACAAATTTTTTTCTAGTAGGAAGAGGAGAGGTGGCTCTGAGCACTATGGGACTTAATATCTATGGTCATCAGTCCCCTAGAACTGAGAACTACTTAAACCTAACTAACCTAAGGACAGCACACCCAGCACACCCAGCCATCACGAGGCAGAGAAAATCCCTGACCCCGCCGGGAATCGAACCCGGGAACCCGGGCGTGGGAAGCGAGAACGCTACCGCACGACCACGAGATGCGGGCCCGCATATTTATGGATGGCAGCATTATATAATAGCGGATACAGAGGAGCACAAACATGAATAATAATTAATATAGTGTAACACAGAAACGTAAACGCAAAACGTGCGTGCAAAGTCGTTTAAAAACCTATTACTCATGAAGCAAACACGAAAAGACCAATAGCGGGAATTTGCCGAATCAATCACGACATAAAACTAAATTTCTCTGTTCTAAATAATCACTGCAATAACAAGTAAACATGTTTATCACATCTACAAGAAAATGGTTTTTAGTTACTTCGAGTTTCACAAACGAAACTGAAGTTCGTATGGGCGTTCATA
This sequence comes from Schistocerca cancellata, assembly GCF_023864275.1. Lineage (NCBI taxonomy): Eukaryota > Metazoa > Arthropoda > Insecta > Orthoptera > Acrididae > Schistocerca > Schistocerca cancellata. Next base: position 857,913,762 of record NC_064626.1, on the reverse strand, counting down.
GTCAATCACCGTAAACTGCTGTCAGATTATATCAAATGAGAAGTTAAAGTAAGAGTTCGCACTCACCCGAAACTGCATTTAACTATCATGGGTGCTCTGCAGCCCAGACTATCTCGACTACTATCAGGTGCATCCGTCAACACATTACCACTCGCAACAGACGGAAACCTCCAACAACGACAGAGTACTATCCAAGAGCAAAGACCATAATTATGTGTGCCTCGATCGCCTGTAAATATTTTCTGTTAGGTCATAACAATTTAATCTGCTTTAACTATTCAGCAAAAACTGTCATCAAAACTAAGATCGTTTGCACACATATACACAGTGTTAGAATAAACCCACAATCACTACGATCACTTTGCGTCCTATTATTATAAAAACGATTCATAAACGTTCTTGCATTTGGTATTACTATATGAGGTAGGTGCGTACGTTAAAATTACAAAATACATCTTATCAGCTAGATAGAGCGTACTTCCGGTCTCTAGATACATGTTTTTTCATGCGTACGTTTTAGTGTTTATTATTCCCACTTCCACAGCGATTTAGTATAACTCTTTCAATGGCCACTTACATAGATAACCATTTGAACCATTTTTCATAATAATCTGGGATGATTAGGTGACGAATTGCCTTCATGCTATTTCTAGCTTGTGGAGGATTTATGGCTTCTATAACATTGGCTGTCACTTTTGATATACATGATGAATTTGAAATGTAGCCCATTGTGGTGTTAACTGTTATTATCAACTTTCTTTTGATAAGTTACGTGACGTTATCGCTATAATGGATTAATAATAGTAATTTGTCTTGCCCAGTGTCCTATTTATAATTAAAACAGTTGTAACTTTCTTAATGATTATCGAAGAATCATGCTTTAAGTTGCAATGAGCTCGTCGCATTACTAAGATTTTGATTGTGTATTCGTTACAACTGTGTTATGTATGAAACGTGTGTAACGTAGTATCCCTGAAAATGTAACATCCATCTTATATTTCGCTAACAGCAGCGCCTCACTGGGGAAAAATCCCGCCCCCAGCGGTCACTCTGCTTAATTGGAGCCAGAATTGCTCGGCAGTCGCGCTGGCCGTTGCAGTTAACTCCGCGACCTGACTACTCGTAATGTCATAAAAAGTCAGTCGGCATGAAGGAGGGAAAGAAGCTTAGAGATTAAAGCACTATCGACGTCGAGGCCATTAGAGATGGAGCACAAGCACATATGAGGACACAAAATAGGCTATGTCTCTATATTAAGGAACCATTCGAGGATTCATTCTCAATGGATTATCGAAACCATGGGAAGACAAATTTTGATGGCTGATGGAAACTCAAACCACTGTTTAGCGAATCCGAGTCCATTGTCTTATACCATCGCTCTATCACACTCGATCTATTAACATGAAGCTGATTTAACAGATTAGAACAAAATGAAGTATGAGTGCATAGTTGCAGGAAGCTCCATTATTTCGTTCTCTACGTCTTTTGGTAGAGCACTTGCCCGCGAAAAGCAAAGGTCCCGAGTTCGAGTCTCGGTCCGGCACACAGTTTTAATCTGCCAGGAAGTTTCTTTTGCTAGTGTTTACGTGTATTCAGAAGTAATACGTATGGCAGAAAGGAATACCAGAAATGTGTCATGTTACATGTGTCATGTTACGCCGTGCTGGATCCCAACGGCCTCGTATCACTAGCAGTCGATATGACAGGCATCTTATCCGCATCGCTGCAACGGCTCGTGCAGCCACGTCTCGATCCCAGAGTCAACAGATGGGGACGTTTGCAAGACAACAACCATCTGCACGAACAGTTCGACGACGTTTGCAGCAGCATGGACTATCAGCTCTGAGACCATGGCTGCGGCTACCCTTGACGCTGCACACAGACAGGAGCGCCTGCGATGGTGTACTCAACGACGAACCTGCGTGCACGAATGGCAAAACGTCATTTTTTCGGATGAATACAGGTTCTGTTTACAGCATCATGATGGTCGCATCCGTGTTTGGTGACTTCGCGGTGAACGCACATTGGAAGCGTGTATTCGTTATCGCTATACTGGCGCATCACCCGGCGTGATGATATGGGGTGACATTGGTTACACGTCTCGGTCACCTCTTGTTCACATTGAGGGCACTTTGAACAGTGGGCGTTACATTTCAGATGTGTTACGACCCGTGGCTCTACCAATCGTTTTATCCCTGCGAAATCCTACATTTCAGCAAGATAATGCACTACCGCATGTTGCAGGTCCTGTACGGGCCTTTCTGGATAGAGAAAATGTTCCACTGCTGCCCTGGCCAGCACGTTCCCCAGATCGCTCACCAATTGAAAACGTCTGGTCAATAGTGGCCGAGCAACTGGCTCGTCACAATACGCCAGTCACTACTCTTGATGAACTGTGGTATCGTTTTGAAGCTGCATGGGCAGCTACACCTGTACACGCCGTCCAAGCTCTATTTGACGCAATGCCCAGGCGTATCAAGGCCGTTATTACGGCCAGAGGTTGTTGTTCTGGGTACTGATTTCTCAGGATCAATGCACCCAAAATGCGTGAAAATGTAATCACATGTCAGTTCTAGTATAATGTATTTGTCCAATGAATAATCGTTTATCATCTGCATTTCCTCTTGGTGTAGCAATTTTAATGGCCAGTAGTGTAATAAAAGGTACACAACGTAAATGTAAACAGTTTTAGCGGTAACAGCATCAGAATGCACAAAAGGAATGTCTCTCCCACGAAACCTATGGCCTTCGCTGTGTAGAGAACGCTGAGGTACAGACCTGCAGCGGCGGCACGAAGAGCCCCTGGACGAGGTCGAACTGGCCGTCGATGGGCTCGGGGTGCACGGTGTGGTGCTTGCGCTTCTGCGAGGCGTCGCGGATCACCTGGATGGTCTTGACGCCGCTGTCGTGCTCAGCGCGCCAGTTGAGCACCCACACCTGGTCCAGGTGCGGCACGTAGTGCAGCTCCACGGGGAACTTGTCCGTCACCACCACCTGCAGCCCAACACCTCATCGTTACCTACCCATACAACTGAGGACAAATGGTTATGGCTTCATCCTGAATGCAGCAACAATCACAAGACTGGTTAGGGATAGGCCGATATAAAATAGGTTTCAGTACAGAGGTCATCTGTGGTAGCGAATTAGGACCAGAGTGGCAGTCTAGCAGTTTTAGATTACCGCTACATGACACCTGAAAGGCAGTTTGCGTCTGCTTTCCACAGAGAAGTCTGTTTCCGTAGTAGGTCCTGAAATTTATCCTTGATCTGGAAATGGTCTGTTCTCTCGTGAGGAGGAATGAGGAACTATTTGAAGGAGAATCAGCGACTGGAGTGTCGTAATCTGGTATCTGCGGATGGGAAAACATGGTACTAAGGTATGGACTTTAAATAATGAGTCCGATGACGCGTTAGGCACAGTGTGACAAACCTACTGGCAGATTCGTGGGTCTTTTTGGACCTGATTCAGGAGTCAGACTATAAAGGAGGAGGAGGAGAAGGGGATTAGTCTTTAACGTCCCGTCGACAACGAGGTCATTAGAGACGGAGCACAAGCTCAGACTATGGAATGATGGAAAAGGAAAGAGTCCGTGTTCTTTCGAAGGAACCATCCCGCCATTTGCCTTCAGACATTTGGGGAAATCTAGATCAGGATGCCCGAACACAGGTTTGAACCGACATCTTCACAAATTCGAGCCCAATGTGCTAACCACTGAGCGACCCCACTCAGTGTCAGTCTTTAAGAACCAGCATACATCACATCTCAAGCATTTGGTGCGGGTTTTTAAGAAAAAGTGCAAACATTACATTCACCGGAGGCGACAAAGTGAGTTAAGCCGAAAGTAAGGAGTCCTCAGCTTACACTAGCAGCTTTTCTACACAGCCGCTGTCTAATAATGCCTTAAAATACGAAACTGGTCACGACAGTATGCGGTAATCTTCGCACTTGTTGCTATAAGCAAAGCAGACTTTTCATACAGCCTGGGCTCCATAGCCGCAGAAGAAAATGAAAGTTACTCTATCGGACCTGAAGGTGATTTTCTCTTCCAACTTCACCACTAAACAGATAATAACCTCGATTTTGAATTCTCTAATCCTTAAATCTACACTGAAAAAATCTCACAACTACTGATTCGAGATCGTTACTTCTGAATTCAGTGATTTTCTAATGCCATTTTGGAGAATCTACTTTCATTTTATTTGGTGATAAAAGCTATTTAACTCACTAATGTTTCGTTTATTATACTTTACCTTTTAGATGGTCTTTCCCAGTCTCTTGTTAAATTTCGTTGCAAGCAGTAATTTACTGATTCCATCATAATTATACTTTCATCTGAAGCATGGGATTGAAAAGTAATCTGAAGGTGTATGTCTCTCATCCTACGGAACAAAAATTGAACTTCCAAGACTCTCTTTTAAATTCACTTGTTTATCGATTCAAGAACCCTGCAACCTAGCACCCATCTATACTTAGCTGTTGTGCGACAAAGAAAATTATCAATATCGAAGTACTGGCAGATGTAAAACTTAATTTAGAAGTAGCTGAATACATGTAAATCCAATTCTCAGTGTTTACGGAGTCCTTTCAGTGTAACTTATGATAACAATTTTCTAAAATGCCCCAATCGTGAGTTAAATTTTTGTAGTGAGCTGTGTTTATATTATCAAAACACTACCAATATAGTTTGAAGTAAGGTGTTACATATATGTAAAGAAGGCTCGATCATCTGATACTTCACCAAAGTGGGACGTGTCACCCAACTCGTAACACAGCTTTAAATAATGCTGTAACGGAAATATGTAGTTTATAAAGCGAATTATCTCTAGAGAATGTTTGTGAAAATTTCCAAGAAGCTCAGGAAAATTTATTTTAGAGACATGCTGCCTTTACATCGTATTATGAACGATAGTCCTAAAGCTACGAAAAAATAAAGTTATGCAGTTAATTTTTTGTTTGCTTTCTGGACCATCTCTGCAGTTCTCGTACACACAACAGAGTGCCGTGGGCCCCCACAAGAGGAGTGAAAACAAAATTAAGCAGCCCGTCGATGAAATGGAGCATTGTACGGTAATTTATTTTGTGCACTTGAAGGGGAGCAACGCTGCAACAACACATTCTGAGTTGATGAAAGTGTGCGGCAAAATTGATAACCATATGACCTAGTGGTCTGCTACCATAGACGGTTCCATAGTGGCCAAACAAGTCTAAATGACGAAGAACGAAGTGGTAGAACATCTCTCTGTGGAGAACCAGGAGTGGCAAGAGATGTAGAGACCCTTGTGCTCTACGACCGACGCACCAGAATCGAAGCGACATTGCAAAAACTGAAGAGAAATATCTTGGATGAGCTTGCACCATCTTGCACGAGATATTGAACATGACCAAGAGTAACGCGACTGCTCACACACCATAGAACTGATCACTAAACTGAGGTATCAGCGGAAATACGGCAGCATTGTCACACCAACAACTTCTGAAGCAGGCGAGTCACTATGGACGATTGCTACGTCTATCATTAAGACGGAGAAAATAGCAAACCAAGCTGTGGAAAAATAGGGATTCACCAAAGCCGTAAAAGGCGAAGACTCCACCATCATCGGACATGGTGACGCTGGACATTTCTTGGGACTGCCATAGAGTGATGGTAACAGATTTTGCTCATAAGTGACAAACCAACACAGGAGCACACTACAGGAATCACATGGCGAAATTACGGGTGACTGTTAGGACGAAGCGCCGTGGGAATCGGTTTAAGGAGGTATTTCTGCTCCATGACATCGCACCCGGTCATTCTGCACAGCACACAGTCAGACATGCTGCTTTTTTGGGCTACCACATTTTGCCTCCCTGCTGCATTCTCCTGACATAGCACTCAGTTACTTCTTCCTCTTTTCTTTGGTGAAGACACCATTGCGTGGTAAGAATTTCTAGAATAGCAACTAGATAATTTTGGAGGCGGAACGTTTGTGAACACCCAAGATGCAAACTTCTGCTACCAGGTCACGGCCAAGTCATGCATGGTTAAGAAAAATGTGCCACATTGAGGGCTGAATTGTGGCGCAGGACTGACATCATTACCTTTCAAGGTCGCAAGTTAATTGTGCCGAGGTGATAATTAAAACTCCTTGGCTATCACCAGTACGATTTCTTTACACATTCGATATGAGATCTGAGAGTACTAAAGGGGAAGCAGTGTGCGGAAGCAAGGCTTACTCACGTCGACGACGACCATCTGTATCTTGCTGATGACGAGGACGCGGTCGTTGCGGGGCTGCGCGACGTACACGTAGCGGTTGGCCACGTTGATGGCCTGCCCCCAGCTACAGTTGGCGCCCTTGTCGCCGCACACGTACTGCTGCTGGCACGGCACACACACACAAACACACACGTCTCGCCACCAGCCGCTACCGTGCACACTAACAGGTTTGTGTTAAACACTTAACTGCACTATGTAAATAACAAATATTATTAACTTACTTGTTTTCTGTTTACTTATGTATAACAACAGAGCAAATGTTGCACATAAATTTGTTTATGTGCGTACTACACATAATATATTAACATGAAATTTGAATTATATTAGTGCAACTCACAAGGGGAGGCCACGACGTTTGGAACGCGGATTTACTGCAAACTTCGTACACTCGTAGTACTCCATGAGGACAACAAAATGTATAAGCAGTAGTGCGTACTTCTCAAGGGTTATTGAGAAAATCGCAAGATAATTTCGGTCGTCAAATATATTTCTGTACGTGGCTATTTTAACCATGAAGCGACTGCAGCTGAGTGGTGCCTGCATTGTAGCACAGCGTGTTCGGTCACAGCGTTAGCTTCCCTTTTTAATAAAAAACACTGAGCGAACGGATCTTCGAACAGACTGAACGGGTGTCATCGGACGTCTGCCCTGAACAAATTCAGCGAACAATATAGAACAATTCTTTTTTTTAAGTGGTTGGCGTTCAAGACGCTGGACCGCTGGATCGAGTTCCATTCGTCAGTTTTTTTATTTTCAACACAGTCATTTTCTTTACTATTTATATTACAATTGATATAATGGGAAAAATACGTGTAATCGGATAAACTTTTAATAAATTTACAATGTTATTTGGCAGTCTAATAATTTTAATGTGACAAATAATATAATATTCACAACTATCGACTAATTAAACGACCAAATACATAAAGTGATCCAGCTGCTTGAACGCCAAACACTTTTTCTTGCCGGCGGTTAAAGGCGCTACAGTCTGGAACCGCGCGACCGCTACGGTCGCAGGTTCGAATCCTGCCTCGGGCATGGATGTGTGTGATGTCCTTAGGTTAGTTAGGTTTAAGTAGTTCTAAATTCTAGGGGACTGATGACCTCAAATGTTAAGTCCCATAGTGCTCAGAGCCATCTGAACCAACCACTTTTTCTTAAAAAAAAAAGTTCTATATTTTTCACTGAATTTGTTCAGTGCGGACGTCCGATGACACCCGTTCAGTCTGTTCGAAGATCCGTTCGCTCAGTTCTTTTATTATAAAAGGTGGCTAACGCTCTGATCCAACACGTTAAGCTACCGGGCCGGCAACACTCGGGTGCACCCGCTTCATGGTTAAAATGGCCACGCACAACCATATATTCGACGACCGAAATTATCTTGCGATTTTCTCGATAACGCTTGAGAAGTACGCACTACTGCTTATACATTTTGTTGTCCTCACGGAGTACTACGAGTGTACGAATTTTGCAGTAAATCCGCGTTTCAAACGTCGTGACCTCCACTTGTCAGTATATGATCTTTACGAAAAGTAGAAATGTGCGGACAAAGGAGAAATCTTGAGTGAAATGAATACAGAACGTTTGTTTGTTATTTTTGTTTCGCGGTGGAAAACGCAAAGTTAAGGACGAGATCTTGTCTTTTATGGAGATATTTGACGCCTTCAGTTGGACCAACTTCGGTAACTACAACCATACTGCTAAGAAATGAACGTCTGCAGTGAGCAATAAATTAGTTATTTTGTACTTACTGAAAATAAAGACTCGAGCTGGTAATTATGTTGTTGATTTATTTACACAATCGGTTTGGATTTAAATTCCGAGTCATTACAGTTTGTGTTTAGTATTAACCACGAACAGCACAGTCACATAGCAAAATGTATCATTTTCGAAGGCCATGCACTTTTTCAAGTGGTTAATGAACTGTGCTAAAGTCGAAATCATTTGTATGAATAAAACTACAGCATAACTGCCACACTCATCATCTCATTGTAGCACTTGCACCCAACATCCTCAATTATTTGTTGGATATATTCTTCCGTACCATGCATATTTACCCTCTACAAGTCATATGTTTCAGTCTCTGCCTTCTCCTACAGTTTTATCCTCTGCCATTCCCTCTAGTAGTATAAAAATTAACCCATGTTGTCTTAAACCACTTTCTGTCATCTTGACCCTTCTTTCTGTCGATGCTTAGCAAATATTCCTTTGCTCAGCAATTATGTGGAGAACCTCCTCATTTTTTATCCTTTCAGTACACATAATTTTCAGTAGCCTTCAGCAGCACCACATCTCAAACTGTTTCATTCTCTTCTTTTCCGGTTTTCCCACGGTCCATGAGTCACTTCTTCCTTAAATTCTGTATTTTATAACTGAAGACTTCTTTCAAAGAGTTACGCCCTCTTTGTTTGTTTCTTATATCCTCCATGCTTTGTCTTCATGTGCTAATAGCTTCGTACGTAGCAGAATTGCTTCAGTTCGTGTACTGTTTGGTCCAAATATTTTATGTTAATTTTGTCGCTAACTTCATTTCTGATACTCCTCATTACTTTCGTATTTTTTTCGGTTTTCTCTTAATCCACATTCTGTTCGCGTTAGACTGTTCGTTTCATTCAACAGATCACATGATTCTTACTCACTTTCATCGGGGATACCTACGTCATTAGTGAATGCTGACATCGTTTCATTCTAAGTTTTAATCCCATCCCTAAAGTTTTCTTTTATTTGCGTCACTCTTTCTACTACATAAAGACTGAACACTCTGGGCAAATGACTATGTCATTGTCTTACACCTTTTAGAATCCTAGTATTTCGTTGTGGGTATAAGAAAGAAATTGAAACAAGAGAAAAATTTCAAGACAAGAAGTTCTCTGCTACATGTTCTGCAATTGTCACTCCCCTTTGACACGACGCGATTATCATCAGTTCACTGAGAAGAAAGTTGATCCCTGAAATGCCCACTCGCATTCAATTTCATTAAGGACATGTCTGTTGATCAAACTGATTTTATGCTCTTTGCAATCAAGTGTCTACTTTTCTCATGCAGTGCGCATAAAGTCCCGATGCCATTTCAAAAAAATACTAACATCTCAAAGTGTATTTTTCCTTTGTAATGCGTTGCAGACCTGACTTGGAGGGCATAAAAATGGCGACAGACCAGGATAAGTTGCAATGTGTCATCTGACATGCAGAGTCCAAATCTGTGAAAAGGGTACTGCAGAATTATCGACGCCAGTGTGGAAGAGCAGCATCGCCAAAAACAAGCATAATGTGGTGGTTCACAAACCTTGATGACATCGGCAGCGTCTGAGATTTTTCTAGAAGTGGGCGCCCCCCCTTCCCCCCGCCCCCCCCCCCCCCCCCGTGTTTCAAGCACATGCTGACAGAGTGCAACCTGCATTTCAAAGCAGCTCACAGAAGTCAGTTCACCGTGCATAGCGCGAATTGCAGGAAGCAAGATCATCCGTCCGTGAAGTGTTACAGAGACAGTTACGCCGTTTTGCGAACAAAGTGCAAATGGTCCAAGTACGCCTGCCAACCGATCGTTCTCTGCATTATGTACTCGTGTGAACCGTACTGGCCTCCATTGATGCTGACAATGAGTACCGGAAAAAGTGCTCGTGTTCAGACGAAAGAGTGTTCCATATTTCCGGACAAGTGAATCGCCAAATTAGGATCTGGGGTTCCGATAGCCCACAGTACACACATGGGCAAATCTTTGACTGCTTAATGTTTGGTGTGGTCTAGTACAAGATAACGTGATGGGCCTGTTTTTCTTCCCAGATAAAAGCATAATGGAAAATTTTTTCTGGATGTACTTGAACAGTTGCTGCAACCACGGATGGAGGAGAAGCAGCCGTCCATCATCTTTCAGCAAGAAGGTGCACCCACACACTGGAGTTAGAACGTGCTGGATGATCCAGTGACACATTTCCTGAGACGTGGATGGGTGCTGATGGTCCCACCACATGGTACCCTACGCTCTCCCGATGTCACGCCGTTAGATTTCTTTTTTGTGGGGTTACGGCAGTGAGACTGCTTCTCTTGGTACGCGCATCAGTGAAGCACTCAGAACTGTTGATGCTGCAATGCTCACCCGTACATGGGCAGAAGTTGAATAGCGCGTTGATATTGTAAGAGGGACGAGTAGGGGCATACACCGAAATTCTGCCGTGACACAAAAAAATCTTTGAAAACTGCTAAACGTTTTACAACAACCCGAGGTGCTCTATCTCTAATGGTGTCCAATGATATCCGAACTTTACGGACTCGCTGTAGCGTGCTCTCTAAAGCGTATGTCGTTGGTGGTGCAGTGGCGGCAGTACCTGCGTCCCTGGGATGATGTCGGTGGCCTGTATCTGGTGGTAGAGGCGGCACGCCGTCGGCTCGTACACGGAGACGCCCCAGTCGTGGAATGAGAAGAAGCGCCTCTCCTCGTTGGGTGCCGCTGCAACACAGCACTGACGATCAGGTGATGCGTAATACACTACAGCTGAAAGAGGCTGCACAACAGCCAAAGGAATCTTAGTGTGATTAGACGGTTACAGAAGTACGAAAATAGAATGCGACATTTAAATAAGTAGCTACACAGTGACAGCAGACGAGCGTTCTGTGGTCAGCTGAATCAGGAATAAATACACTAGAAGAAAATTTTATAAAGGAAACCTGAACGTCCCTACACACACTGCAAATAAACAATATAAACTGCCGGGAAAGAAATGCACCTGGAAAGACGACGTCGATTTTAATTCGATGATTTCATATGCCACCTGGGGGATAGTAGATGTACTGGTAACAGTTGCATCGTCGTCCGCCAAACAGATAGCGTACTGATTTAGCTAGCAAGGCACCAGCTGCGTGTACCCTTTTATAGGGAATTCTCACAGTTACGAGGCCAGTGTGGTGCAAGCCTGTGAAGCAAGTACGCATCCATGACATGGAGATGCACTCATGCTTCCCACAGCCAAACGGAGCGACTTCGATTGGGGTCAAACTGTGGCCTCCCGAGTGGCGGGAAAGTCCTTTCGGAGAATTTCCACACAAGTTGGACGTACTGGGTGAGTTGTGCAAAGATGCTGGTATCATGGTCAGGTGAACATTTTCCCACCCGTAGACGAGTTTCTGCACACCCAGGCAGCACAGTCGCTCACCAGGATCGTCGTATTGTAAAGACAGCAGTGCAGGTCGTACAGCTACCACAGCACAGATAAGAGGGCTTGCGAGTCTAGACGTGTCAACACGAACTGTTGTGAAGCGGTTATTAGCTGCGGGACCACAGGTACGCACACCTCTAGCCCGTATTCCACTCACACGAGAGCATCGACATGCATGGATCGAATGGCGCCGTCGGACGATCGCTTGGAAGACGGAATGGCGCGCCATGATCTTAAGCGATGAAAGCAGATTCTACCCGCACGCATGTGATGGTCGTTTGCGCTTTCGACATAGACCTGATGAGCGTTGTCTCGTAGAATGCATTCGTCTAAGAAAAAACCAGCCCACCCCAGGCCTTATGGTCTACCATGCAATAAGTTACAACTTTCGTTCATCTTTGATGTTTGTGGAGGGGACGCGAACCAGCGCTCGGTAATTACAGAATGTTGTTTGACGCGTCCTTTTGCCGTTCTTGCGACAGAAAGCTAATGTGCAGTTCCAAGAGGATAATGCTCGCCACACACTGCCCGTGTAACACAATGTGCTCTGCAAGATGTGCAGCAACTTCCCTGTCCGTCACGATCTCCGTGTTGTATATGATGGGAGGAGAAGTGGCTAGTGCGATTCGTCAAGCAACAACTCTTACGGACCTACGTGAACAGGGCGAGCAGGATTGGCATAACAGTATTCGCAATCTGTACGATCGACTGGATGCCAGAGTCAACACCTCCATTGCCGCCTGTGGAGGGTACACCACGCACTAATATGGGTGTTGCAGCATGGATCGTTACCTGGTACCTCAGAACCGCTCGTGCTACTCTTGTGTAAACGTAACCATTTCCTCTACTCCATACCCACTGTTGCAACAATAAATCTTGAATGAGTTGGAAACATCTAAAAGGTTACTCTATTTTTTCCGACAGTGTATCTCATGGGATACTGACACGGGGCAATAAGCGAATAGTAGCAGCGTTGCTCACAGAATAGGGAGATCATAGCATGATAAGGTTCATAAACTATCTACTTTGTCTCACTTGTTGAAACTGTGTAATGTTCACTTGCTCGACACAGCAAATCAATCACATCATGACGGCTGGAGCATATCATTTCGTCGAGTAAAATGAATTTCATCAAGGGCCTATCTTGTGTCAGGCAGACGTTAGAGAGTTCCTCAAAAGAATAACTTAGCGTATTAGCACGAAGTCTGCTGCGTACCACCGTGGATGCTGGTGGTCCGAGAAAGGTAAACAGCCTCGTCTATTGCTTCGGACGATAACACTATATTGAGTAAAAGATCCACGTAAGACGAACAATGAGGGTTCATGGTACGGCGATCGCAACAACAACTATGGACAACACTGGTCTCAGGGTGTTAGCTGGTACCATCAGGAAGCGTTGCTAGAAGCTGGTCTACGAGCGAAGGATCCGCTCGCTTGGATTCCTCCCCACATCACCTTGCAGCCCGCTTACAGCAGTGCAGCGTAACCGGCAACTTGAGAGATCAATGGCACAGAGTTGTGTTTACTCATGAGAGCAGTTTCTGCTTTAGCGCCAGTGCTGGTCATTAGCGAGTGCCGCGTTTGCGGAGAGAACGGCGTTTACTGGAATCTATCAGTCAAAGGCGAACTATATCGACTACGAGTGTGTGGATGGGCGTAGCCGATTATGTCCATGTACTGTGTAGAGAAAACAGTCACCAGTCGAGCGTATACCTAGAACTTCATACTGTTCTTTCTGTTAAATTATCGTCGACACCTGGGTGAAGAACAGTACGCACATCTCATGACACCTAAACTGCCTTGGCAAGATGATCGTAAGCTTCCGATCGCCAATAAGATCATCATTCCTGTTCCTCATAAGGTAGTTGTGGCTCGTGATGGTTTCTCTCTTAATTGGTTAGTTAAGTGTTCCATGGATCATTTGTACGACTCATTTATCGAAATGACGAGGACGAGTCGGTTTACAGAATAAGCATACATGATTAGTGTTAACATTAATGAATACTTTATTATTTTTAGTCCTACCCACGCAACTACACTTTTTTTACTGGCTACCAGTTTTTAAGTAAAAATTCGTCAGTGGAGTTGTCTATGAAAAGTGATTATGAATTAGATTTTAAACTTGTTCTTCTACCCGTCAGACATTTTATGTTATTGGGGAATTGATCAAAAGTTTTTGTTGCTGCGTACTGAACTCTTTTTCTGAGCCAATGACAGCTTCAACAATCTTTGTCTACATCTAAATCGATATTCCGCAATTCACCTTACTGCGCATGGCGGAGGGTACCCCGTACCACAACTAGTCAGTTCCGTTCTGAACCACTAGCAAACAGAATGTTGGAAAAACGATTGTCTATGTGTTTCTTTATGAGTACCAATTCCTCGTGTCTTATTTCGTGGTCCTTACGCGCAATGTATGTTGGAAGCAAGAGTCTCGTTCTCCAGTCAGCCTCAAATGCCGGTTCCCTAAATTTTATCAGTAGTGTTCCTCGAAAACAACATCGCCTTCCCTCCATTGATTCTCTTTTGAGTTCCCGAAGCATCTCCGCATCATATGCGTGTTGTTCGAACCTGCAGTAACAGATCTAGCAGCCCACCTCTGAATTGCTCCGATGTCTTCCTTCAATCCCAAACACTCGAGCAGTACTCCAGAATAGGTCAAACTAGCGTCCTATATGCAGTCTCCTTTGCAGATGAACCACACTTTCCTAGAAATCTCTCAATAAACCGAAGTCTACTATTCGCCTTTCCTACCACAATCGTCACATACGCATTCCATTTCTTATCGCTTTTAAACAACGTGACTGTGTCAAGCAGGGCTATACTTACGTTGTATCTGAACATTATGGGCTTGTTTTTCCTATTGATCCGCATTAACTTACGTTTTTCTACATTTGGAGCCAGCTGCCATTCATCACACCAATAAGAAACTTTGTCCAAGTCACCTCATATTCTTCCACAGTCACTCAACTTCAACACCTTACCGTACACCACCGCACCATCAGCAAACAATCGCAGATTGCTGCCGACCATGTTCGCCAAATCATTTACACTATGTGATCAAAAGTATCCGTATACCACCAAAAACATACGTTATTCATATTAGGTGCATCGTGCTGCCACCTACTGCCAGGTACTCCATATCAGCGACCTCAGTTGTCATTAGACATCTTGAGAGAGCAGAATGGGACGCTCCCCGGAACTCATGGACTTCGAACGTGGTCAGATGACTGGGTGTCACTTCTGTCATACGTCTGTACTCGAGGTTTCCACACTCCTGAACACTCCTAAACTGTTTCCGATGTGATAAAAAAGTGTAAACGTTAAGGGACACGTACAGCACAAAAGCGTACGAGCCGGCTTCGTCTGTTGACTGAGAGAGACCACCGACAGTTGAAGGAGGTCGTAATGTGTAATAGGCAGACATCCATCCAGACCATCACACAGGAATTCCAAACTGCATCAGGATCCACTTCAAGTACTATGACAGTTAGGTAGGAGGTGAGCAAACTTGGATTTCGTAAGCCGGTAAATGCCAAATTCCACCTCGCTTGGTGTGAGGAGCGTAAACATTGGATGACTGAACAGTGGAAAAACGTTGTGTGGAGTGACGAATCACCGTACACAATGTGGCGATCCGATGGTAGGGCGTGAATGTGTTATGGTGTGGTCGTGTTTTTCATGGAGGGGGCTTGTACCCCTTGGTGATTAGCGTGGCACTCTCACAGCAAAGGCCTACACTGATGTTTTAAGCACCTTCTTGCTTTCCACTGTTGAAGAGCAATTCGGGGATGGCGACTGCATCTTTCTACACAATCAAGCACCTGTTCATAATGCACAGCCTGTGGCGTAGTGGTTACCCGACAATAACATCCCTCTAATGGACTGGCCTTCACAGAGTCCTGACCTGAATGCTGTAGAACACCTTCGGGATGATTTGGAACGTCGACTTCGTGCCACGCTTCATCGACCGACATCGATACCTCTCCTCAGAACAGCACTCTGTGAAGAATGAGCTGCCATTCCCCAAGAAACATTCCAGCACCTAATTGAACAAATGCCTGCGAGAGTGGAAGCTATCATCAAGGCTAAGGGTGGGCCAACACCATATTGAATCCCAGCATTACCAATGACGGGAGCAACGAGTTTGTAAGTCATTTTCACCCAGGTGTCCGGATACTTTTGATCAAATAGTGTATGTATACAGAGAATAATAGCACTCCTATCACACTTCCCTGATACACTCCCGACGATACCTTTGTCTCTGGGTGAACACTCGTCGTAGAGGATATACTCAAGTCTATAGCTTAAGAAATCTTCGACCCACTCACATATCTGTGGACTTATTCCATATTCTCGTACCTTCGTTAACAGCCTGCAATGGGGCACCGTATCAAAAGCCTTATGGAAATATAGAAACATAAGCAGGGATTGTAGGAAGAGCTGTAATTCCAAAACCACTCATCAGAGATGAAACGACTGGAAGATAGTTTGCCTGCCAGCGGGTTTCCTATATCGCATTGTTGTTGTTGTTGTGGTCCTCAGTCCTGAGACTGGTTTGATGCAGCTCTCCATACTACCCTATCCTGTGCAAGTTTCTTCATCTCCCAGTACCTATTGCAACCTACATCCTTCTGAATCTGCTTAGTGTATTCATCTCCTGGTCTCCCTCTACGATTTTTACCCTCCACGCTGCCCTCCAAAGCTAAATTTGTGATCCCTTGATGCCTCAGAACATGTCCTACCAACCGGTCCCTTCTTCTCGTCAAGTTGTGCCACAAACTCCTCTTCTCCCCAATTCTATTCAATACATCCTCGTTAGCTATGTGATCTATCCATCTAATCTTCAGCATTCTTCTGTAGCACCACATTTCGAAAGCTTCTATTCTCTTCCTGTCCAAACTATTTATCTTCCATTCTTCACTTCCATACATGGCTACACTCCATACAAATACTTTCAGAAACGACTTCCTGACACTAAAATCTGTACTCGATGTTAACAAATTTCTCTTCTTCAGAAACGCTTTCCTTGCCATTGCCAGTCTACATTTGATATCTTCTCTACTTCGGCCATCATCAGTTATTTTGCTCCCCAAATACCAAAACTCCTTTACTACTTTAAGTGTCTCATTTCCTAATCTAATTTCCGCAGCATCACCCGACTTAATTCGAATACGTTCCATTATCCTCGTTTTGCTTTTGTTGATGTTCATCTTATATCCTCCTTTCAAGACACTGTCCATTCCGTTCAACTGCTCTTCCAAGTCCTTTGCTGTCTCTGACAGAATTACAATGTCATCGACGAACCTCAAAGTTTTTATTTCTTCTCCATCGATTTTAATACCTACTCCTAATTTTTCTTTTGTTTCCTTTACTGCTTGCTCAATATACAGATTGAATAACATCGGGGATAGGCTAAACCCTGTCTCACTCCCTTCCCAACCACTGCTTCCCTTTCAGGCCCTTCGACTCTTATAACTGCCATCTGGTTTCTGTACAAATTGTAAATAGCCTTTCGCTCCCTGTGTTTTACCCCTGCCACCTTCAGAATTTGAAAGAGAGTATTCCAGTCAACATTGTCAAAAGCTTTCTCTAAGTCTACGAATGCTAGAAATGTAGGTTTGCCTTTCCTTAATCTTTCCTCTAAGATAAGTCGTAAGGTCAGTATTGCCTCACGTGTTCCAATATTTCTACGGAATCCAAACTAATCTTCCCCGATGTCGGCTTCTACCAGTTTTTCCGTTCGTCTGTAAAGAATGCGTGTTAGTATTTTGCAGCTGTGATTTATTAAACTGCTAGTTCGGTAATTTTCACATCTGTCACCACTTGCTTTCTTTGGGATTGGAATTATTATATTCTTTTTGAAGTCTGAGGGTACTTCGTCTGTCTCATACATCTTCCTCACCAGATAGTAGAGTTTTGTCAGGACTGGCTCTCCCAAGGCTGTCAGCAGTTCTAATGGAATGTTGTCTACTCCCGGGGCCTTTTTTCGACTCAGGTCTTTCAGTGCTCTGTCAAACTCTTCACGTAGTATCGTATCTTCCATTTCATATTCATTTACATTCTCTTCCATTTCTATAATATTGTCCTCAAGTACATCGCTCTTGTATAGACCCTCTATACACTCCTTCCATCTTTATGCTTTCCTTTCTTTGCTTAGAACTGGGTTTCCATCTGAGCTCTTGATATTCATATAAGTGGTTCTCTTTTCTCCAAAGGTCTCTTTAATTTTAGTGTAGGCAGTATCTATCTTACCCCTAGTGAGATAAGCCTCTACATCCTTACATTTGTCCTCTAGCCGTCCCTGCTTAGCCATTTTGCACTTCCTGCCGATCTCATTTTTGAGACGTTTGTATTCCTTTTTGCTTCCTCCATTTACTGCATTTTTACATTTTCTCCATTCATCAATTAAATTCAATAGTTCTACTGTTACTCAAGGATTTCTACTAGCCCTCGTCTTTTTACCTACTTGATACTCTGCTGCCTTCACTACTTCATCCCTCAGAGCTACCCATTCTTCTTCTACTGTATTTCTTTCCGCAACTGCTGTCAATTGTTCCATTATGCTCTCCCTGAAACTCTGTACAACCTCTGGTTTAGTCAGTTTATCCACATCCCATCTCCTTAAATTCCCACCTTTTTGCAGTTTCTTCAATTTTAATCTGCAGTTCATACCCAACAGATAACTAATAGACTGTTGTCAGAGTCCACATCTGCCCCTGGAAATGTCTTACAATTTAAAACCTGGTTCCTAAATCTCTCTCTTACCATTATATAATCTATCTGATACCTTTTAGTATCTCTGCGATTCTTCCATGTATACAACCTTCTTTTATTATTCTTGAACCAAGTGTTAGCTATGATTAAGTTATGCTCTGCGCAAAATTCTACCACACGGCTTCCTCTTTCATTTCTTAGCCCCAATCCATATTCACCTACTATGTTTCCTTCTCTCCCTTTTCCTACACTCGAATTCCAGTCACCCATGACTATTAAATTTTCGTCTCCCTTCACTACCTGAATAATTTCTTTTATCTCATCATACATTTCATCAATTTCTTCGTCATCTGCAGAGCTAGTTGTCATATAAACTTGTACTACTGCAGTAGGCGTGGGCTTCGTGTCTACCTTTGCCACAATAATGCGTTCACTATGCTGTTTGCAGTAGCTTACCCGCACGCCTATTTTTTTATTCATTATTAAACCTACTCCTGCATTACCTCCATTTGATTTTGTATTTACAAGCCTGTTTTCACCTGACCAAAAGTCTTGTTCCTCCTGCCACCGAACTTCACTAATCCCCACTATATCTAACTTTAACCTATCCATTTCCCTTTTTAAATTTTCTAACCTACCTGCCCGATTAAGGGATCTGACATTCCACGCTCCGGTCCGTAGAACGCCAGTTTTCTTTCTCCTGATGACAACGTCCTCTTGAGTAGTCCCCGCCCGGAGATCCGAATGGGGGACTATTTTACCTCCGGAATATTTTACCCAAGAGGATGCCATCATCATTTAACCATACAGTAAAGCCGCATGCCCTCGGGAAAAATTATGGCTGTAGTTTCCCATTGCTTTCAGCCGTTCGCAGTACCTGCACAGCAAGGCCGTTTTGGTTATTGTTACAAGGCCAGATCAGTCAATCATCCAGACTGTTGCCGCTGCAACTACTGAAAAGGCTGCTGCCCCTCTTCCACACGTTTGTCTGGCCTCTCAACAGATACCCCTCCGTTGTGGTTGCACCTACGGTACGGCCATCTGTATCGCTGAGGCACGCAAGCCTCCCCACCAACGGCAAGGTCCATGGCTCATTGGGGGGGGGGGGGGCAATATCGCATTAGTTTTGTCCACTCGCTGTATATGGAGAAATAATGTCGTCACTACAACTACAGTGGGGCAGCAAAATCGCGCACATGATAATAAACTTGTTTGTAAATAAGAGTTGCACTGAATTCGTTCGATTATCGACCGCAACAAGCCATTAAGGGTATTACCGACAACAAACGAAGAAGGCAAAGTAAAAAAAAAAAAAAGGACTCGTGACACTTGACGTATGAGCAATTCAATGCTTGACAGAACATGCTGTTTCCTGAATAGCAAAGAATTTTCCTTGTTGAACACAAAGTTCAGTTACCCGAAAATCCACACATGTTTAATGAAAACACCTCGCGCTGTCTCAGATTTTGATAGTGCTGCACTGTATCGAGTCACAAGGTGATGCACCCTGTTTACTTTTGAAATTACAGTGAAATGTTGTGTGCAAAAACATCATTTCACAATTTATTTTACAGCCTGAGGAAGACTAATGTTATTCTATATGATAATAAGACATACCACTTCTCACACAGCTAATGAAACAAATCATTTCTTAAATGAGTTTTTCTATGGCAGAACCATCTGTAAAGACTTATGGCCCTCACATTCACTCATTTAAGGTCTTCCGACTTCTTCCTATGGTACTACCTTACAGAAGGAAACTATAAAAACAGAACTCTCTCTGGCTCAACTAAAGATCAACATAACGTAGAAGTTTAACAACAACAGCGCCAACACCACCGCAAACTGGCCTCTGACATGGTAAAACGATTTTATGTGTGCGTTAGTGAACAAAGCAACAATTCTGAGCATATAAATATACTGAGGTGGCAAGAGTCATGGAGTGCCTCCTAATATCGCGTCGGATCTCATTTTGGCCGGCGTACTGCAGAAACTCGATGTGTTATGGACTCAAGAAGTCGTTGAGTTGTTGAGAGTCTCCTGCAGCAATATTGACCCACGCTGCCTCTACAGCCATCCATAACTGCGGAAGTGTTGCCGCTGCAAGATGTTATACATGAATGACCTCTCCATTATGTCTCATAACTGGTCGATTGGATTCATCTTGGTCGACCTGGCTGGCAAATCATTCGCTCGATTTTTCCAGTAATGTTCTTCAAACCAGTCGCAAACAATTGTGGTTCGCTACGGTCGCAGGTTCGAATCCTGCCTCGGGCATGGATGTGTGTGATGTCCTTAGGTTAGGTAGGTTTAAGTAGTTCTAAGTTCTAGGGGACTGATGACCACAGATGTTAAGTCCCATAGTGCTCAGAGCCATTTGAACCATTTTTTGAATTGTGGTTCGGTGACATGACATCGCTGTTTGGGAACATGAAGTCCATGAATGGATGCAAATGGTCTCCGAATAGCCAGACATAAGAAGTTACAGTCAGTGCTCGGTTCAGTTTGACAGAGGACCTAGTCAATTCCACCTAACTGCAGCCCACACCATTATGGAGCCACCACCAGCTAGCACAGTGCCCTTATTGACAACTTGGGTTCATGGCCTAGTATGATCTGCGCCACACTCAGATCCTACCGTTAGCTCTTACCAACTGAAATCGGGACGCATCTGACCAGGTCACGGTTTTTCCAGTCGTCCAGGGTCCGTACGATATGGGTACGAGCCCAGGAGAGGCACTGAAAATGATGTCGTTTTGTTGCCATGCCCTTGAACACCATAATTCGACGCACTGTCATAACGGATAAGTTTGTCGTAAGTCGTACATTGATTTCTGCGATTATTTCACGCAGTGTTGCTTGTCTGTCACCACTGACAAGTCTATGTACGCCCTGCTGGTCTCGGTCGTTAAACGAAGGTCGGCGGCCACTGCGTCGTCCGTGGTTTGGTAATCTCGGCACAATCTCGACGCTGTGAATCTCGAAATACTGAATTCCCAAACGATTTCCGAAACTGAATGTCCCATACGTCTAGCTCCAACTATAATTTCGTCTGGAAAGTCTTAATTCCCATCTTACTGCCATAATCAAGTGCGAAACGTTTTCACATGGATCACTTGAGTACTTCGCCAGTACACCGCCCTTTCATACCTTGTGTACGCGATACTAACGCCACATGTATACGTATATACCGCTGTCCCATGACATCTGTCACCTCACTGGAGTATATATATCGAGTGTCTCTCCCAAGAGTGGTCAGGCCCATTTAGCTTGGTGTTTCCGCAGATATCTGGAGCATCGTTTTTAAAGTGTGCAGCTGGAGAGAGACCAACAAATACAGCTCATCAAGTCTTTCATGCGAAGCTCACTGTCGACGGAAAGCGTCGGTTTGTTTCACGCTGCAAAAAAAATTATTTTTAAAGCGGAATTTTACTTGCTCATTCGATAGATCGGTTCCAACTTAGTCTAGTGCTATATACATTTCATCGATTTGTGTCGACAGGAACGTAAAACACGAAGCACAATGAGTACACCAGCAGCGACTGAGCGGCGCTATTGAGAAGCGGTAGCAGGCAGCGCAGCCCAGGGTGAAGTTGTCGCTGCTTGAGTAATGATTATTATCCCTGTTTTACTGTCCCTTTCAATACAAACTGATAAAGCGTAAATCGCACTAGGACAAATTAGAATCGCTCTACCGAATAAGCACGTAAAATTCCGTTTTTAAAAATAATTTTGTTTGTAAAGGGAAATAAACCGACACTTTCCATCTGCGCTGGGTGTCGCATGAAAGACTTGATGGGCTATATGTGTTTGGGTTGATTTCAGCTATACATTGCAACAACGAGATTGCAAATACCTGGCGCAACACAAGAGAAAATTAGCCGGATGACTCTTAGGAGGGAAACCCTAAATATTTTTAAGTGTTGTTGCATGAGTAGGACTAAAAAAATGTGATTAATGTTAACAACAGTCATGTATCCAGGTCCCATACATTTACTCATTTCGATAAAAGAAACATTCACATGATCTAGGGAACATGTACCTAATTAAACAATGTATGCGAGGATATTAAATTATATGTATGATTATTTATTGATATGCACTACTTTTCGATCACCCTTTACATTTATCACGATACATTGATTGAAAAGAAAATAGTTTTGGTTTTCGCACCATAATCGTAACTGAACATCAGATGGGTGAGTAAATTATACTTTCTCCATGAGCTTTGAGTTTTACTGAAGCAATCGACACTGACGTATCAAGCGAGAAAGTGAGCCGCTACAGCAACTAGGAGGTTATACCACATTTGCAAACACTTCTGTTACGCCAGTAACACGGATCCGTACGCTTTGAGAAGGGACGCGATCTGATTGGTTCAAATGGCTCTGAGCACTATGCAACTTAACTTCTGAGGTCATCAGTCCCCTAGAACTTAAAACTACTTAAACCTAACTAACCTAAGGACATCACACACATCCATGCCCGAGGCAGAATTCGAACCTGCGACCGTAGCGGTCGCTCGGCTCCAGACTGTAGCGCCTAGAACCGCACGGCCACTCCGGCCGGCGACGCGATCTGAGTCAATGTCTGTAAAATTAGGTGGGTAGCCATGACCTGTAACTGATGTACGAAGAATCAAAGAGTGTCTGTGACTGCACAGTTATTTAGTGAAAGTAACTCGAGAAATAAGGCAGTCAATGCAGTTTTCCGTCAATGTAAAGTCTAGAAAACTTTTGATGGTATTCATAAAAAAGTATGCCAAAGCGCTAAGACAGCGATTCTCAGCTTTACAGAGACCGTTACCTGTGAAGCAGGTCAGGTATTACACAACATATTCTACAAGCATTTTGCACCAAACTAAACTTTACACCGGAAGAAAAATAGAAAACGCTTATTTTTAAAATATCAAAATGTAAATAATATTCGGTCAGCTGTCAAATAAATAATACTTACTTGTTGGTATTTTATTGTAAAAGATAATCAGTCAACCAGACACTTGATTCCGCTAAACTCTAACCTATATTTTTTATCTGTTCGACGCCGGCGGCAGTGGCCGAGCGGTTCTAGGCGCTTCCGTCTGGAACTGCGCGACCGTTACGGTCGTAGGTTCGAATCCTGCCTCGGGCATGGATGTGTGTGATAGCTTTAGGTTAGTTAGGTTTAAGTAGTTCTAAGTTCTAGGGGAATGATGAACTCAGATGTTAAATCCCGTAGTGCTCAGAGCAATTCGAACCATTTTTATCTGTTCGGCCTCGGTCTGTTCGTAACTGGTGCTTTTTGCTCGAAGTTCATTTAGTTCTAACCTTTCTTTGTCGTACCACACGCTAAAATTCACCTTCAAACCTGTAATTTGGGTGTGTGAGATCGGTAATCATAAAACTTTTTGGATAATAGTGCGTACTACCAAACTTTCCCCTGTATGATGACAGTTCTGTTTAATTGAGACACATATTATGTATGCTATCGTTCTGTGGTCCAAAAAATTGCAGTCTGTTGCGGACTGTCTGAAAACTGTTCTTCATTCACTAAAACTGATGTTAGAAGCCAGGCATTTTTCTTCTCGATTCTCCTTATCAGAAATACGCTGTTGTGCAAAAGTTAAGGACGAAAGCAACTTTCACGCATCATGTGTCACTACCAAGTAATATACAGGTAGCTCCATGAAACTTGGACCATATTTGATAAGAACTGCTACAGTATCATACAAAAGTTAAGTGAAGGAAATACGCAATGAGACGAACAGAAATGACTCTTTTTTTCAAAGACAGTGAGTACACTGAAGTTACCGCTATTCATGATGGCCCCTGTACATTACAAAAATCAGGACATGGTTATCAGTACGGGTGTGTGATCACCACGGATGGCAGTGGATGCTCTTCAACGTCCTGCCATGATGGCAACGAGGTTGATAGCGAAGTCTTGTGGCTGGGCGTTTCATTCCCCCTGCATTAAGTTTGACAACTGCTGGATGGTCGGTGGTGCACGTGAACGTGCTGGAATACGCCTCTCGAACGCATTCCACACGAGCTCAATGCATTTCAAGTCGTAGAACGGGCGGGCACCCCATTCGCTGAATATCTTATCATTACAAACGCTCGTCCACCTGCGCTGTTCAGAGCTGTCGAGCAATGCCATCTCCAAAAATGAAGTCAGGGCCGAATGCACCCTGATAAGGTGCACATGGGGAAGGAGTGCAGTGTCACAATAATGTAGACTGGTGAGTGGGCAATGTTCAAAGAATACATTATACCAGCTGGACCACCAAGGCGACCATGTTGGACTACGTACATTCATATGGTGAGAGGTGGGGACATGTAATGCATCCTGGAACGTTGTCGAACATGATTTTTTAGTTATCGTGTGGTAAGGCATAATGTTGCATGGGCATAGTGACCTACAAATCTTTGTACACGGGACAGCTAGCGGTCAACGCAGTTGTGGCACTGTACTCATTCGCCAGGTGCGTCTTTTCAGTGCTGCTTCCATCCCTGACTTCATTTTATGGAATAACGCAAGTGGCGGAGCTCGTAGAATGAGAGGATATTTGGTGAATGGACGGGTCTGCCCGCTCCCCCGACTTGAATCCCATCGGCCATGTGTGGTGTGCGTTGGGGACTGGTATTGTAGCATGTCCACATGCACCAACGGGCTGGTGCAGGACTGGAACGCTCTGTCACAAAAACCGTTGAAGCTTCCCCTTAGAAAAATCATGAATTACTGTGCTTGTAAAGGCACTCAAACAGTTTTCTCTTTACTTATTCTGAACATCACTAAACTGACATACAATATTTTTAGCGCAAAGCAATCTGACTTTCAAAAATTCCTACAAAAAATGGCCCTGACTAACAATAACCTATACCTTTCATGAATCACTTACCTCACAAAAATCTTCCTTGCTCGAACTACTGCAATACAGCGAGCGCCAATACTGCAAGCTAAATAAAAGATTCTAGCTACTGAAGGCACTAACTACTGATAGGCATAGTTAGCAAATGACAGATTTTGATAGAGAACAAACAATGTATTTACCTTAATAGCGTTCAAAAGTCATATATATATATATATATATATATATATATATATATATATATATATATATTCATGACATCCATCTTTACAAATTTCCTTTTTCTGGCGGACACACGTCCAGATCGTCCGATTATAGTAACCTCTCAAAACTCTGGCATCTCTCTCTCCACATCCACCACTGCTGGGGGCTCACCTCCAACCGCCCAACGCTACGCGCTGTTTACATCCAATTGCCCAACACTAAACAAGCGAATATTCCAACAATGAGTCCAAATAGCCACAGACTGCACACAGCACAGTCAGTGATTTTCATACAGAGCGCTACGTGGCGTTACCAACATAAAAACCTAAACAGCCTACTTACACCATTTCCTGCCATTTGTGATGTCTAGAGGACCATCATGTATCACGGCGAATTCAATACAATAATTATTATCTTTGAATAAAAGTGTATTTCTGTTCGTCTCACTGCGTATTTCTTTCAGTTACCTTGTGTACTTGTTCTGGCTACGTATGGTCCGAGTTTCATCACGCTATATTACCTAGCAGTGATGCATCATGCAAAAGTATTGCTTACTTGTGTAATGCTAATATAATGTATTGTTTATTACATAGTTTATCCAACTTAATCAGTTAATCATCGTCATGATTACTACTGGGAACAGTTAAATGTATTCAACTTCTGTCCTGTCTTGTAAAAGGTTTACAAAGAAAAGTACCGCTTTACATTGTGTGTCCATCTCATTTCCTACTACTCGAAGTTAAGAGTAATTTTATTGCCAAAGTGTTCAGCCAAGTATAGACCATGTGTTGTTTTTTATCAAGTAGCTCTCACTGCTTTTCTGTTTTCTACTTGTATACACAAACAGAGCCTGAGGAACATCGTTACGCCCCCCCCCCCCCCCACTCCACCCCACCTCACCCCTACGAACCGGTCGGAAATATGATCACATTTCTCAGTAATCCACAACAGCAGTGAACACCTGTTTCGTGAAACAATGAACAACAAGTGAGGCGGAAATACGGTCGAAACACTGGTCGCCCGCACAAAGCAAGTGACCGGAGGAGATAAGCTGTGGTTATCGCTGAATGCATGCGAATTTCAGATAACATCGTTCCCATATCAGTCCCACAGGCTGCGGTTTCCGCCATATCGGGACCGCGCCGGTGCGCATTTTTTAATATTTTGCGGAATTATTGTTTACTTACTTCACTTACCTACAACTTGTGAAGAAACCAAATTGAAATTATAAAAGTCGACGGTGACGAAAGAGACGCAATGATTGAGAAGGGAGTGAGACAGAATTGCAGGATATCCCCAATTTTATTCACTCTGTACATAGAGAAAGCAGTGAAGCAAGTTGAAGAAAATTTTGGAAACTAAATGGAAGTTCAAGGGGAAGAAAAGAACCTTTAAGGTTTACCGAAGTAACTGCGGTTTTCTCGTATACGGCAAAGTAGACTGAAGATAAATTGAGAAGAATGGATGTTGTCTTGAAAAGACGTTCAAAGATGGGCACCAGTATATATAAAGCAAAAGTAGTGGAATGTGTTAGAATTACATAAGCCTATACTTAGCGGACTGAAAGAGGAAATGAGACACTAAAACTTCTGGGCGGGTTTTGCTATTTTCGGAGAAAAATAACTGGCGTTTTGTTTTAGACCCCGCAGTTAGAAACAGGTCTAACATTATCTACATTGTCGGTACAGAGATGGGGGATTAGTGCTAATGATACCTTGGTAGCGACTACGGCTACTAAAGATCGTATATCTACCCTGAAGACTAGGAGAATTTTTGTGTTGGAAAGAGCAGATAAGTAGTTCTTAGCATCATACTCAGACAGTGAATGACCATCATTTAGTTCCAATATTATGGATTAAGAAAAATTATGGGCAAAGCTTAAACACATCGAAACCGCGCTCTGGAGCGTGTGTGCGGAGTAAATGGATTAAAGACGAAAAAGATGCAACGTGGATTTAAAAGCAAATTTGGAGAGTGCAGAGAAAAGAGAAATTGTTGCACTCTCGGTTCAAAAAAGAACGTAGAAATGTCGACAGTCAGGAGTTAATAGAAATTCGTGCTGTCTGTAAAAAGATTGATTCGTGAAGTCTGCAACAACTTCCATCGGCATACGTTAAGGGAAGATTTTACCGAGAACCCGAGAAAAATCTGGTCATACGTAAAAGAGCTAGGCTGGTCTGCATATTTTATTCCGTCACTCACAGACACGCCTGACGTGGCAATAAGGCAGAGCGAATAAAAAGCAGAAATGTTAAATTTAGTGTTTAAAAAATCATTCACGCAAGATGATCGTACGGATTGTTTGTCCGTCGCACAGACTCCAGTGCGGAGGACGTAGAAATAGCCCTTCCTGGCGCTGAGAATCAGGTGAAAGAGTTCGGAACAAATGAGTCAGCAGATCCAAATGGAGTCCGAATTTGGCTTTATTGAGAGTTCGCTTCGGCGTTGGTCCCTTACTTTGCTTGCATTTATCGTAAATTTCACGCACAATGCAGAACTCCAAGCGACAGGAGAAAAGCGAAATTTCCTTGCGACAGATAAACTTCTGCCCATAAATCAATTCGGATATAGAAAGCATCGCACTTGCGAAATTCAGCTTGCCCTTTTTTCGCACGATATCCTGCGAAACATGAATGAAGAGGGAATGACGGAATTCATATTCCTAGATTTCTGCAGGTTGTTAACGGAGATCCGAGCTTATGGAATAAGTTCACAGATGTGTGAGTGGCTCGCTGACTTCTCAAGCAGCAGAACCAAGTACGTTGTCCTGCACAATGCGTGTTAATTGGTGGCAAGGTTATTGTTAGGAACCCGCCAGGGAAATGTGATATTACCACTCCTTTTCTCTATGTGAGTAAACGTTCTGACGGGCAGCGTGAGAATCAATTTTTGTAATTTGCTGCTGACCTGTCGGTACGAGAAAGTGTCGTGACTTAGAAGGATACAAGATGACTTAGACAGTGCCTATATTTAGTGTCATAAATGGCAGCTTGTTATAATTGTAGGAAAATGTAAGTTAATGCAAATGAGTGCGAAAAACAATCTCGTAGTTTTCGGTTACAGTAATAGTGGTATGTTGTGTAAAGCAGTCACGTCGATTAAGTATCTAAGTGTAACGTTGCAAAGCGATATGAAGTGGAACCAGCACGTAGAGTCAGTGGTAGGGAATATAAGTGGTCGAGTTCGAGAATTCTATGAAAGAGTAGCTCATGTGTAAAGTACACCGAGTACAGAACACTTGTGCGATCCACTCTTGAGTGTTAATGGAGTGTTTGAGATTCCAACCAGGTCGGGTTGAAAGAAAACACTCTAGCAATTCAGAAATTTTCTGCTAGGTTTGTTACCAGAAGTTTCGATCAACACGCGAGTATTACGGAAATGCTCAGTGAAATCAAATGGGAATTTCTGGAGAGAAGACGACGCTCTTTTCGGGAAGCACTGTTGAGAAAGTTTAGAGAATCATTTGCGGTTGACTGCAGAACGATTCTACTGCCACCAATGTTCATTTCGTGTAAGGGCCGTGAAGACAAGATAAGAGTAGAAACTGACTTATTGATACATAACCAACACGGATTCAGAAAATATCGTTCTTGTGCAATACAGCTAGCTCTTTTTTCCCATGAAGTAATGAGTGCTGTCGACAAGGGATCTCAGATCGATTCCATATTCCTAGATTTCCAGAAGGCTTTTGATACCGTTCCTCACAAGCGACTATTAATCAAATTGCGTGCATGTGGAGTATCGTCCCAGTTGTATGACTGGATTCGTGATTTCCTCTCAGAGAGGTCACAGTTCGTAGTGATAGACGGGAAACCATCGATTAGAACAGAAGTGATATCTGGCGTTCCGCAAGGTAGTGTCATAAGCCCTCTGCTGTTCCTGATTTACATAAATGATCTAGGTGATAATCTGAGCAGCCCCCTTAGATTATTTGCAAATGATGCTTTAATTTACCGTCTAGCAAAATCATCACACGATCAATTCCAATAACAAAATGATCTAGAGAGAATTTCTGTATGATGCGAAAAGTGACAATTGGCACTAAACATAGAAAAGTACGAGGTCATCCACATGGGTACTAAAAGAAATCCGATAAATTTTGAGTATACGATAAACCGCACAAATCTAAGGGCTGTCAATTCGACTAAATACATAGGAATTACAATTACGAGGAACTTAAATAGGAAAGACCACATACATAATATCGTGCGGAAGGCGAAACAATGACTGCGCTTCTTTGGCAGAACACTTAGAAGATGCGACAAACCCACTAAAGAGACAGCCTACATTACACTTGTCCCTCCTCTGCTGGAATATTGCTGCTCGGTATGGGATACTTACCAGGTAGGATTGACGGAGGACATCGAAAAGTGCAAAGAAGGGCAGCTCGGTTCGTGTTATCGCGCAATAGGAGTGAGAGTGTCACTGATATGATACGTTGGGGTGGAAGTCACTGAAACAAAGTCGTTATCTTTCGCGAGGAGATCTATTTATGAAATTTCAATCACCACATCACTGAATGCGAAAATATTTTGTTGACACCCATCTACGTAGGGAGAAATGATCATCATAATAAAATAAGAGAAATCAGATCTCGACCGGAAAGATTTAGGTGTTCCTTTTTCCCATTCGAGAATGGAATGGTAGAGAAGTAGTATGAAAATAGTTCGATGAACCCTCTGCCAGGCAATTAAGTGTGAGTTCCAGAGTAACCATGTAGACGCAGATGTAGCTGTAGGGCTCGCAAGGAGGCGTATAGCCTGTCGTTCATCCCTCGCTCCATTTGCGAGTGGATCGTGAAAGCACCATCTATCACAAAGCGAAATAAGTGGTCCAACTAAAACATTAATATTTCTTTACGTAATACACGAATATGTAATAAAACGGGGTTTCCTATTTTAAAAAACGCAGTTGATATCCATTTGACCTATGGCAGTGCCATCTAACGCGCCAACCATAGCGCCATCTGGTTTCCCCCTTCAAGCTAGACCAGTTTCGTTCTTTGTAGTTTTCTCGTTTGATGCATATTTCGTGAGATATTTGGCCCGGTCACTGCCAATGGACCATCCTGTATGTCCGTCATTCGTGTCAATAAATTTGTAAGAATTTTCAAAGTTGTAAAGCCATTTTTGTAACACACTGTACTGATTTACGTCGAAAAGCGTTTTTGCTTTCGTATTAAAGGATTCTTCGCTGGATTTAATAGTCATTCGTTTGTCTGATGGCAGGAAACACATATTTTAGCAGAACGACTGAAGAGCCTTTTAATACATTA
The DNA here is from genome assembly GCF_023864275.1 of Schistocerca cancellata. Lineage (NCBI taxonomy): Eukaryota > Metazoa > Arthropoda > Insecta > Orthoptera > Acrididae > Schistocerca > Schistocerca cancellata. The sequence goes on along the minus strand of NC_064626.1, from coordinate 857,883,307 downwards.
GGGACATCGGAAAGAAAGTTACACAAGTTGATCCACGCTAAGACGACTGCACGACAAGACTGGCACATTTTCAAAGAAATGTACAAATTCAATTTCCTGCTGACACCGTATCGCAACCATGGCAATATAGACGTCCCTCCAGCAACTGAGAGAAACGGGGCAGAATACACGCCCAGGGGAAGCGAGTTTTCCAGTAAATTCTGTCGGTCGGATGCAGACGTTTCTAGCATCGTGGGACTGTGTTTACGACACGCATTTCGTGCAACTGTTAATGAGGCGCTTAATATGGCTGCACGCTAGGACGCAAGCTGCGCTCCGCAGCTTAACCGGTGGAGTAACTGCGGAGTGCATTCGAGAGGATGCTCTAGATTTTCAGCGAGGTTTCCAACTAGAGCCAGTTCCAGTCGTCGCTTTAGAGCCAGTCACATCAACTACCTTGCCCGAAGAGAATTCGCCGCTCTTCCACAATATCTTCGCTGCGCGATAACAACGGTGAAGTCACTGATGACAGTGCCACTAAAGCAGAGTTATTAAACACGGTTTTGGAAAATCCTTCACCGACGAAGACGAAGTAAATATTCCTGAATTCCAATCAAGATGAGAAACACAGAAGTAGATATCCTCGGTGTAACAAAGCAGCTTAAAGGACTTAATAAAGGCAAGGCCTCCGGTGCAGACTGTATACCAGTCAGGTTCCTCTCAGAGTATACTGATAAAGTAGCTCCATATTTAGCAATTATATACAACCACTCGCTCATAGAAAGATCCATACCTAAACACTGGAAAATTGCTCAAGTCCCACCGATACCCAAAAAGGGTAGTAGGAGTAATCCGCTGAATTACAGACCTATATCACCAACGTCGATTTACAGAAGGGACAATATACTCTATTCGAACATTATGAAGTACGTCGAAGAAAACGATTTATTGACACATAGTCAGCACGGTTTCAGAAAATGTCGCTCTTGTGAAACACAACTAGCTCTTCATACTCATGAAGTAATAAGTGCTGTCGACAGGGGATGTCAATTTGATTCCATATTTTTAGATTTCCAGAAGGCTTTCGACATCGTTCCTCACAAGCGTCTTCTAACCAAACTGCGTGCCTACGGTGTATCGCCTCAATTGTGCGACTGAATTCGTGATTTCCTGTCAGAAAGGTCACAGTTCGTAGTAGTAGACGAAGGTCATCGCGTAAAACAGAAGTGATATCCGACGTTCCCCTAGGAAGTGTTATAGGCCCTCTATTGTTCCTGATCTATATTAACGACATAGGAGACAATCTGAATAGCCGTCTTAGATTGTTTGCAGATCATGCTGTCATTTACCATCTTGTAAAGTCATCAGATGACGAAAACGAATTTCAAAGTGATTTAGATAAGATATCTGTATGGTGCGAAAAATGGCATCGTCCCTGAATAAAGAAAAGTGTGAAGTTATTCACATGAGTACTGAAAGAAATCATCTAAATTTCGATTACACGGTAAGTCACACAAATCTGAAGGCTGTAAATTCAGCTAAATACTTAGGCATTACAATTACAAATAACCTAAATTGGAACGATCACATAGGTAACATTGTGTGTAGAGCAAACCAAAGACTGCGATTCCTTGGCAGAACACTTAGAAGGTGCAACAGGTCTACTAGCCATCTGCCAGAGACTGCTTACACCACGCTTGTCCGCCCAATTCTGGAGTATTGCTGTGCGGTGTGGGATCGCATCAGGTGGGACTGACGGATGACATCGAAAAAGTACAAAGAAGGGCAGCTCGTTTTGTATTATCGCGAAATAGAAGAGATAGTGTCACAGACATGATACGTGAATTGGAGTGTCAATCATTAAAACAAAGGCGTTTTTCGTTGCGTCGGGATCTGCTCATGAAATTTCAATCGCCAGTTTTCTCCTCCGATTGCGAAAACATTCTGTTGGCACCCACCTACATAGGGAGAAATGATCATCAAGATAAAATAAGAGAAATCAGGGTTCGCATGGAAAAATTTAAGTGCTCGTATTTCCCGCGGTCGTTCGAGAGTGGAACGGTAGAGAGACAGTTTGAATGTGGTTCATTGAACCCTCTGCACTTTATTGTGAATAGCAGAGTAATCACGTAGATGTAGATTTAGATGTAGATGTAGATGTAGATGAATGCACGGCACTGACCCGCCAATGCCTACCGCGTATAGAGGACAGTAGCGTGCACCAACTGTATTTAGCCCCAGTCCAGGAGCGCCACAGGCTAGGGGTATTGTCCAACGATCTCCACAAGTAGAGTGTGGTGTCACCGCCAGACACCACACTTGCTAGGTGGTAGCTTTAAATCGGCCGCGGTCCATTAGTACATGTCGGACCCTCGTGTCGCCACTGTCAGTAATCGCAGACCGAGCGCCACCACACGGCAGGTCTAGAGAGACGTACTAGCACTCGCCCCAGTTGTACGACGACTTTGCTAGTGACTACACTGACGAAGCCTTTCTCTCATTTGCCGAGAGATAGTTAGAACAGCCTTCAGCTAAGTCCATGGCTACGACCTAGCAAGGCGCCATTAACCATTTCTATAGAGAGTCTCACTTGTATCATCAAGAACGCTGTATACAAATGATGGATTAAAGTTAAGGATTCATGGAGCTACGTACTTTTCTTTATAGCATTCATTACGTATCCTGTTTCAGACATAAGCAAGCCTGCGTGAGTTGACGCGTGCCCTTTCGGCTTCCTTGCCTTGTGTCTAGACTGTCTTGTCTAGACACAACATAGAGTATGTATGTGTGGTAGAACACTTGTGTATTTTTTGGAATAAATTTCAGCAGTTGTGTTTATAGGCATGCGTGCTTTATGTTGCTATTGAGTAGCGCCCCTGTTTTACACTTACATCACCAGCATATATGCATTTGCTGCCAATATCGTATGCTCTCGACTAAGTGTAGCTACAACTCCTGCAGACATAGTTGTGCTGCGATACGGATAACAAGTGAGTCATGGTGTGAAACTGAAATGACATTATTTCTGGAAACGTACTTCAAATTCGAAGTATCTTGGAAGAAATGATACTTTCGGGGGAAAGTTTCACACAGATTCTGGCGGTAGATGGACCAAATACAATGTCACGTTCAGCCGAAGTGAAATGATATGAACAATTTGACCAAGGTCGCATAGACGCAGATGATGCTAACTCGCCATAGTTCATACCTTGTAGCACGCTATTTCCTTCTTTTCGGGAGCCTGAAAGACAGTCCGGGGTTGGGGGATGGGGTGCGTGGGAAGAAATTGTCCAACGATGAGGCTGTTGACGCAGTGGTTCTGGAACGGCGCCATGACCAAGAGGATTTCTATCGTCGAGAAACTGAACAATTAGTAGAACGTACCGGTTATTGTTTACAAGGACTTGGTAATTATGTTGAAAAGTATTGTCACGAATCTGTGTCACTTTGAAGTGAGCTGCGGCATTCAGTCAAACTTATTCGGGCGGCCATGATTATGTATAGCTTATACCCTTCGCAACAGGCGGAACCTCGTCTAAAACGTAAATAAATATTAGATTGTACCAAGAAATGATCGTTTGGATTGATAGAAGGAATATTTGCGGATTATGCCAGCGTGTACAGCGGCATGTAGTCGGCTACTGTACAGTTTAGAAATAGCGTTCCGCAAGTGGTGGTCATGGCGCCGTTAGCTGGCTATTTCCAGTGCAAGCCTCCCCAGCTAGGTGAAAGGCTACTAAGTACGTGACAGTCACGAGTTTTGACATACAGCTCCCTCTAGCTGCAATGGTGGTCCAGCTAAAGTTCCGGAAAAAATTCTGGAGGTTGTGGCACCTGTCTGGAAGAGCTAGAACAGGTTCCACGTGCTATGTATCTCAACTACGAGTTTCTACACGTTTACAAAAGTGTGTGTTGTTCGTGTGATAACGTGATTGATATAGTCACCTATGACTTCAGTGTATCCATTGCACTGAGAAACCTGGCCAATCTGTACATTCATCTGAATAATATCAGCTAAAAACTGCGGCCTTTGGCAATTTGAATTGTTTGTTCATCCGGGTTTAGTGACCGTTTATATGAGAAATTGTTCATTATAGCCACGACATCATTGCTGATGAAGCAGTTATTACAAATAATGACGAATCTGGACGACGGGACGGAACCACCAATGAAGTGTCTACTGCCGTCACCACTCTCGTTGATGAATACGCTCCTGTCTCCACCTCCCTTAGTCACCACCCAGGACCTGCTAATACGCAAGAGAATTAACTGTATGTAATTGTGAAATACTGTGATATAATATTTATTTTATTTATTTATTTATTTATGCATTTATTTTACCTGGCAAATACTTTGACTTCCCGCTCCCGACGAGATAGGGGAAGCACCAGTATCAGCCATGGTCAAAGTGAGAAAATTCTGGACGTGGTCGATCCTCTTGATGTCGTACACAGGATAGATCCACCTCAAGAGATCACAACAGGTATCTTTCTTACCGACTTGAAGCAATGGATTTCCCTGTTCATTTCCCTATATTTTATATACATGTGTTCTCTTGTATTCTTACAAAAACCATTAATTTATTTTTAAGGTTTCTATCCTAAAGATTATTTTTTTGAAATCTTGTAGGTTGAAATCGACCATTTACAGCAAGCAGAATGTGTAGATGTATGTAGATTCCTGTGAAGGCATTGCAACAATGTGACACATCCCCATAAATTTGGGCAACCTGGTGTAGGGGACTAACAGCAATCTGGTGATACAACTGGGATCACAGTAATCTTTTATTAATTACCGCCTTTCATGCAAACAGCTACTTCGTCTTCCGCATCTGGTGCCAAATGTTTCCTGATACGTGATGTACGCGACTTTTTGCTTACAAATTGTTACAAAAAAAAATGGTTCAAATTGCTCTGAGCACTATGGGACTTAACAACAATGGTCATCAGTCCCCTAGAATTTAGAACCACGTAAACCTAACTAACCTAAGGACAGCACACAACACCCAGAGAAAATCCCTGACCCCGCCGGGAATCGAACCCGGGAACCCGGGCGTGGGAAGCGAGAACGCTACCGCACGACCACGAGCTGCGGACCAAATTGTTACAACAGTCAACAGTTTGTAGGAGGTGGACCGTGTGCCGAAATCTCACGCCTGGGGCACTACGGATGAAGTGCGTGATCCTACATAACTGCAACGTGGTAAGAACGTCTCTCGAATGCAGGTCGTTAAAACATTGATGCACAGTTCAGCCACATGTCACGGGACTTGCAGTTTCACTGTACTGCACAGGTGGAGGGCTTACTAAAGCGAACTTTTGTCTATTCGGAAAAGCCCCGCATCAGAAGTATTCAGTTACACAGTTCTGCACATATTGATTTACAGTTTTAGTTGCCTAACAGACTACTGGTAGACCATCATTGTATGAGCCCTCTTTATTCCGTCGTAGCTCTCACTACCAAAACAGTACTCCCTCTTATTTAGTCACGACGCTATTGAAAATACACTCTTTTCCTCTGTAGAAGTCCTCATCAGAATATGAGCACTGTAAGAATGATAGCAGAGTAACAGGAAGTTTCATGAGTGTGCTGTCAGGGCAGAGTATAATGATGTAGCGATGTAGCATTTACCCATCTAACTGCTGGTGGCGGCTCCTCGGATGTGAACGCGGCAACACGATCGTAAACTGCGGACTGCTGGCTGCAGAGTGACTGGTTAAACAGTATGCAAATTTCGGGCCGAAAACGGATTATGTTACCCCTGTCCAATGGGAAACTCTTCACAAAATGTGAGATATTCATGTTATATGGAATTTCCAAACAAGTTATCGTAAACGAGGTGCGAATATATAAATATGTAAATAGTCACGGATCATCAGACAAGTAGTCTTTTTTATGTTAAAATTAGTGAACTTGCTGATTGAAAGAAGATTAAATGCCACATACAGACATTGGAACGAGTTACAAGGATGTCGTTCTCAATAGTTTCCAGCCGACAAGCAAAAGAACAAAACACAAGTATTTTCCTTTTTATTTGTAAGTGCTAGATTAATGTGACACACAAGCAGAAAATAATTGCATTAAATGATAAAAAAACTAAGATATGTAGATATAGCTGTATAGCCGCTAAGCACTGTCGTCTGGTGAGGACTCGAAGTGACGCCGCGCCGTTGTCGGGGCAAAATAGAGACCAAGGTCGGAGCTAAGAAATCACAGAAATATACATAGGGACGCCGATTGTAGTCATGGTTAAGGCACAGGTCGATATCTCCAAAGACCTTTGCGTGGACGACACATGGGACAGGTTGCTTGAAAATTGAACATGACATCCAAATGAAGTTGAAACCGGTCGCTGATAAAATTTTATTGCGAGTTAGGCTGTTGTTCTAACCCAATGTGAGACATCCACTATGGATGAATTTTGTGTGCATTAGGTTGGTGGAAAGTTGGGTTGGGTTGTTTGGGGGAAGAGACCAAACACTGAGGCCATCGGTCTCATTGGATTATGGAAGGACGGGGAAGGAAATCGGCCGTACCATTTCAAAGGAACCATCCCGGCATACGCCTGGATCGATTTAGGAAAATCACGGAAATTGGTGGGAAGTTCTTAGTGTTTTTGTTATGCATATTGGTATCCGGTTGCTATGGGTTTATTTATCGATTGTCTTTTTTATTTGTAGTTCATTTTTGCTACTGAGTTTACATAATTTCATTTTGTCATTTAGAGATAGTGAGTGGAGCTGTGGGCGTTAGAAAATGGGTGCCAAGTGGAGAAATCGGACCATTTGCGTTCAGCAGAGAGGTGACACAACGGAAACAGTCAGAAACATTTGCGCCGTGAGTGGCGATAACGCAATTTGACACAGTATGGCAAGAAAATCGTTTTGTTGTTTTAAGGAGGATCGTTTTGACATTGATGACTCTTCTTCGAGATTTGATGAAGATCGTTTGAACGCATTAATCCACAATGATCCACGTCAGTCTGCTCGAGAACTGGTAATTGTGAGGAAGTGTGATCATTCCATCATAGGGCGAGATTTAAATGCAACGGGGAAGGTTAAAAAATTGCCAGTGTACTGCTACCTCATGCTCTAAGCCAGTATTACAAATACCAGCGAGTGGCCATGTGCGCATCTCTGCTTGCTCGTCATCAACTGGCTCGTGAACAACACCTTGTACTGTTAATGGTGACGAGCAATGGTATAAGGGAAAGAAAGGAATGGCTGAATGCAAAAAAAGCACCAGAGCTCCGTACAAAGACCGCCAGCATCCACAAAAGATAATGTTATGCACCTCATGGAACAGAGACCGTGTGATGTGCTACGAATTGTTTCCTCGAGGTGTAACCATCAACGTTGATATTTACTGTCAGCAGCTGAGACGTGTTCCAGGCGCAGTCCAAGAACAACGACCAGGAAGACTCTGAGGCATAATGCTGCTCCATGATAAAGCCTACCCGTGTTCTGTAAGGCTGACAAAATACACTGTACGGGAGTTGGGTTGAGAAGTCATTCCATACCCACTTTACCCACCTTATTCACCTAATCTTGCACCCTGAGATTTCACCTTTTCCCACTCTCTATCGAACAACGTTGAAGGAACTTCCACTCCAGATTAAAATAAGCTCCGATCATGCGTCGACAAGTTCTTTGCCTCAAAACCACGTGCTTTCTATTTTCGCGGAATCCAAAAATTACTCCATGGTTGGCAGGCTGTTGTAATAGTGAGCCGTGCGGGATTAGCAGAACGGTCTTAGGCGCTGCAGTCATGGACTGTGCGGCTGATCCCGGCGGAGGTTCGAGTCCTCCCTCGGGCATGGGCGTGTGTGTTTGTCCTTAGCATAATTTAGGTTCAGTAGTGTGTAAGCTTAGGGACTGATGACCTCAGCAGTTTAAGTCCCATAAGATTTCACACACATTTTTTGTAGTAGTGAAGGAGAATATATTATTGCTGACTATACGCTCTGTTACGTGTTGAGGTTACTAAATTTGTGGGAAAACTCTACGAACTTAGTCACCACTCAAATAAAATCAAGAGTGTCACACATTTGGGCAACTTACGCTCCCATCATTATGAGGCGCAAATGAAATTTTCCATCCACTCGTATAAGCGACAGATTATTGAAAAACTGGAATTTGGAAGAAGAGATGGGTAGCTATGTTGAGTAAAATCCTCAGCCATCCATGTGAAATATCAAGAGAGTTACGTTTAAAATTCCTCAAAAACTGGAACTTCCGGGCAGATTAGAACTGTCTGCTGGACCGAGACTCGAACTCGGCTGCTTTGCCTTTCGCGGACATGTGCTGAACCGAGTGGGCCGCCCAAGCGACGATGCGAAGGCTGTGGGTAAATCATGCCTCAGCAAAAAAAAAAAATGGTTCAAATGGCTCTAAGCACTATGGGACTCAACTGCTGTGGTCAGAAGTCCCCTAGAACGTAGAACTACTTAAAGCTAACCAACCTAAGGACAGCACACAACACCCAGCCATCACGAGGCAGAGAAAATCCCTGACCCCGCCGGGAATCGAACCCGGGAACCCGGGCGAGGGAAGCGAGAACGCTACCGCACGACCACGAGATGCGGGCATGCCTCCGCAATTCCGTCTCTTCGAGGAGTTCTAGTCCGCGTTCTCGCTTTCCGCGCCCGGGTTCCCGGGTTCGATTCCCGGCGGGGTCAGGGACTTTTTCTGCCTCGTGATGACTGGGTGTTGTGTGCTGTCCTTAGGTTAGTTAGGTTTAAGTAGTTCTAAGTTCTAGGGGACTGATGACCATAGATGTTAAGTCCAATAGTGGTCACAAGGGAACCTCCCCATCGCACCCCCCTCAGATTTAGTTATAAATTGGCCAGTGGATAGGCCTTGAAAAACTGAACACAGATCAATCGAGAAAACAGGAAGAAGTTGTGTGGTGCTATGAAAAAATAAGCAAAATATGCAAACTGAGTAGTCCATGCACAACGTAGGAAACATCACGGAGATTGTGAACTCAGGAGCGCCGTGGTCCCCTGGGTAGCGTGAGCAGCTGCGAAATGAAAGGTCCTTGGTTCAAGTCCTCCCTCGAGTAAAAACTTTAATTTTTTATTTTCAGACAATTATTATCTGTCCGTTTACTTTCTTTATTTTCGCGGACTATATTTGCTGGATTCATATTGCCCACGGTATACATCTCACGTATTTAATGCACTCTCGTCCAAAGTAGTGAGCAGTCAACTGCCAGCCAGGGACCCTCGTTAGCAGGAATACTCTCTCTTCCGTGCGCTGTAGTCGACTGACGTCGTGTGTTTCGATGTTTGTTTAGCGTCCCCATACTACGGCGCAGTTATCTCGCATCGGACAGACGGACGGACTGATAATAATTGTCTGAAAATAAAAAATTAAACTTTTCACTCGAGGGAGGACTTGAACCAAGGACCTCCCATTTCGCAGCTGCTCACGCTAACCACGGGACCACGGCGTTCCTGAGCTCACATTATCCTTGATGTTGCCTATCTTGCGCATGGACTACTCAGTTTGCATATTTTGCTTATTTTTTCATAGTCCCACACAACTTCTTCCTGTTTTCTCGATTGATCTGTGTTCACTTTTTCAAGGCCTATCCACTGCGCCAACTTATAACTAAATCTGAGGGGGGTGCGATGGGGAGGTTCCCTTGTCAGAGCCTTTTGAACCATTTTGAAGTTCTAGTCCTGTAAGTTCCGCAGGAGAGCTGTTGTGAAGTTCGGAAGGTAGAAAATGCGGTACAGGCGGAAGTAAAGCTGTTAGGACGGGCCATGAATCGTGCACGAATAGCTTAGTCGGTAGAGCAACTTCCCACTAAAGGCGGAGGTCCCGAGTTCGAGCCTGTCACGAAGTATGGCAATCGCACGGTGCGCAGCGGCGGGTCGCGCGCGAGCTTACTCACTGGGCGTGGGCTCGTCCTGGACGACGAGCGAGGAGATGTCCCTGGTGAGGCCGCCGACGCTGCGCGCCTGGCACATGTAGGCGCCGGTGTCCGCGTAGGCGATGTGGCGCGTGCGCAGCTCGGTGCCGTTGCCCACCAGGTCGTACTTGCGCGGCCACTGGCGCGCGCGCAGCGGCTCGTCGTTCTTCAGCCACTCCACCTGCGGACGTCCCACCCACTCACTGCCAGCCGCCTGTCGAGCGGGCGCTGCACGACGCTAAGAGGATATTTGTCTGCCAGGGCCGTTAAACGGGAACGAAAGACTCCAGAAGGAGAAACGCTCAGGAGGTTGGGTAAACAGTGTAATGGCTCACTACTGGGGCACGGTTCGAGGCAAAAACACATATTCTTGTCCTACCGTCCAAATGAATACTATGCTTTCCTTAAAAAAATTTAATGCCTCAACTTTCATTTTTATAACCAAGGCGAAGAAGAGTGCCGAAGCTTAAGGATGAAATGCCCGTCAGGAACAGGGTACAGAATACTGAGAGGCGTAAACGAATATTTCTCTAAAAGAGATGGCTGGAAAGCATATGATCCGCATAGGGTTGAGGTATTTCGTAAATACGAGGGTGGATCAAAAAGTAATGCACCTGTGCCATAAATGATTTAATACTCAACATACACTCTAAGACGGAAGTCTGGATTATCGCTTTAAATATTCTCACTTTAAACAAAGCCTTCTTCACACAGCAAAATAAAATCACTTAATTTGTTTTCTTATAATGAGCACTCAAGTCTGTCTATAACTGCAAATAGGAACATTCATTGCTTTCTTCCAGCATAATCCGTCGTTCAGTGTACAGAAAAGAATAAAGCAACAGAGTCGTCGACTTTCCTGATTCGTCAGTTTTTAAGCCGATAAAATTTTATTTCCTGTTCGTAGCAAGAGGGCATTAAATAAAGTCACTTTAAAGTAAAGGCAAAATTTATCATAAAAGTGTATAACTGAATAAATGTAGAATTCTGTAAATCTATCAAGAGACGAAATCAAACATGACATCAACAGTCAGTCATGATAAAACACGTATGTATTCAATGAATCATGATTAGAGTAATTTAATTAGGTAGGGATATAGACACCAATGGGGCTTGTGAACAGTTACCTACAAAGGCGAATAACGTATTTTTCTTTGCCCTTATAGAGGTATTACCATACAGTCTGGATATTATATTGCTCCAGATACTATAAATGAAATGGATATCTGATTTTTTGTGTTACAAATTTATTTTGTGTAAATTATTTCCTTACCTTACACCGAGGTAACAAAAGTCATTGCTTAGCGATAAGCATATATAAAGAACCCGGTGGTATCGCGTACACAAGGAATAAAAGGGCAGTCCATTGGTCGAGCTGTCATTTTACGCCAGCTGGAGGGGCCGAACGGTTCTAGGCGCTTCAGTCTGGAACCGTTCGACCGCTACGGTTGCAGGTTCGAATCCTGCCTCGGGCATGGATGTGTGTGATGTCCTTAGGTTAGTTAGGTTTAAGTAGTTCTAAGTTCTAGGGGACTGAAGACCTCCGCAGTTAAGTCCCATAGTGCTCAGAGCCATTTGAACCATTTGTAGAAGTGAAGTAAATCTACAAACAAACAAATGATTACAATTTCAGTAAAATTGGCAGATTTATTCAAGAGAAAGAGCTTCACAAATTGAGCAAGTCAGTAACGCGTTGGTCCACCTCTGGACCTTTGCAAGCAGTTATTCGGCTCGACATTGATTGATAGAGTTGTTCGATATCTTCCCGAGGGATATTGTGCCGAATTCCGTCGAAATGGCGCATTGGATCGTCAGACCTCCGAGATGGTTGGAAGGCCCTTTCCGTAGGGCTCCAAACGTTATCTGTTGGAAAAAGATGCGGCGACTTTAGTGGCCGACGTAAGGTTTGGCAAAAACGAAGAGCAGCAGTAGAAACTGTGGCCGTGTGCGGGAGGTCATTAACTTGCTGAAATGTAGGGCCAGGATCGCTTCCCATGAAGGGCGACAAAACGGGGCGTAGAAAATCGTCGTCGTAACGCCGTGTTGTAATGCTGTAGCGGATGACATCCGAAGAGCAACTGCTGTGATAAGAAATGGCGTCCCAGATCATCGCTCCTCGAAGTCGGCCTTATGGCGGGTGACAATCAGGTCAGTATACAGTCGATGTCCGGGGCGTGCCCAGAAACTTATTTGGCCTGGAACCACATGGACTGGAGTAGAATTGACTGCAGTGATGAGCCCCACTTCGAACTGATTCCCGATTACAAGCGAAGTCGTGCCTAGAGATGGCCCAGAAGGCGGTGGGATATCAACCTTACTGTCTCCCACAATGCGGCCAGACAACCAGGAGTGTCGGTCTGGGGTGCCGTTTCTTTTCCTAACAGAGTCCCTGTGGTTGTCATCCACGGCACCCTTACAGTACAACAGCACGTCCATGATATTCTACTCACCGTTTTGTTGCCCTTCATGGAAAGTCACCATGGAATTTCATTTGAGCAAGGTAATGCCTCTCCGAACTCGGTGTGAGATTCTACTGCCGGCCTTGGTACTTTTCAAGCCTTACTTGGCCAGGAAGGTCGTTGGGCCAATCCCCAATTGAGAACGTTAGGAGCATTAAGGGCAGGGCCTTCCAACTAGCTCAAGATTTTGACGACCTAACATGCCAATTGGACATAATCTGACGTGATATCTCCTAGCAGGACATGCAACAACTCTGTCAATCTATGTCAAGCCGAATTACTGCTCGCATAAGGGCCAGAGGTGGAGCAACGCGTTATTCGTGAAGCTCTTCAATAAATCATCCAGTTTTTTCTGAAATTGTAGTAATTTGTTTGTCTCTACATCTACATAACAGCTACGGATTTGCGTTCCGTTCCGTAAATTCCTTCGTGATGCGTCGTTTTATTGTGTTGTAGAGTATAACAGCAAAATTGGTGCAGATGATACCCTGAACTGTCCTCCGAACGACACAACCGTTCAACACTGTGAACATGCATTGTATACATTTGCACCATCGTCGAACCCAAGCAACAAAATCAGGGTTTTGCTCCTTGATCCATAGTTTTAAAGGTCTTTTAGGCTCATCCATGAAGAAAATGTATTGAGATGGTATAATGGACATCAGCAATGTGAGGCGTTCGGTAAAGAAGTTTGGTAGCGGAAAAAATGACGCTGCAGATAAACCGTGCGGCGACCGTTCGATTACATCTGTCAATGATGCCACTCGAGGACGTGCTGAAGAGGTGATTCGCAGATACAGGCGCGTTAGAGCTCACAGTCAGCACCTTTAAAATCATTAGGAGAAAAATGGTTCAAGAAGCGAAACAGTGACTTTTGCAAACTCATTGTGAAGTCTGGGTTCAGCGATGGCACAAGTGTGTACAAATGCATTAGGACTACGTTTAACGCCGTTGTTGTGTGGAGGACAGTTCAGTGTTTTGACCTGTACTAAATCGGCAGTTATAAATTCATTATTAAAATCTTTGTGACACAGGAGATATTATTTTTTGATCCACTGAGTAACAAATATGTGACAAGACTGGAAGTATCGTTTCGTTACTAACTCAGAGATTTAATTACTCGCATTTTTTCCTCATCGCGCAGAGCTCCTGCCCGATTCGGGTCAGGTCGGCAGTGTTCAAATTCTTCCAACCCTTTGCCTTCAGCGGAATCGGCGAAACGGAAACGTTTCGTTACTGGCCTTTGTGCATCCCACACGTTCGTGCTGACTCGGTAGTTATCGTAGTTTTCCAATTTCTTATTATCATCAAAACAAGTTGTTGGTGACACGGAGTACCGAATACAGTTGAGTCACTGGCCACGTTTTCTTTCCTCGCATGCGTTTCGTGTCCGACTCGGGTGGAGTCTGCTATTCGTAATCCTCCGATTCCTTTTACACACGCTACAGTTTCCACCGTACGACAAATTGCCGCCTTTAGATAGCCCACAACGTTGGGGGGCGGGGGTGTTGAACGGGACGGCGGCCTTCTGCTGTCCAACGACCGCACCCTCGCCTTGTCGCCCCAGAGGACGACAGCCGGGTGGGAGAACTGCCGTGTGTGTGGCAACGGCCTACGAGAAGTAGCAGCGCCGAGATTCGGTTTAGAATAATTTTGACGCGACACAGTTCTACTCTTGCAACTTCAGCAGTAGAGCCAAAGTGTGTGTTCATCAGACAGCAGAAGAGAAAAAGCGATACGGGAAAAGATCCCACTCAAACGGCATATTGCCGTGCGGTTCTGGCGCTGCAGTCCGGAACCGCAGGACTGCTACGGTCGCAGGTTCGAATCCTGCCTCGGGCATGGGTGTGTGTGATGTTCTTAGGTTAGTTAGGTTTAAGTAGTTCTAAGTTCTAGGGGACTTATGACCTCAGACGTTAAGTCGCACAGTACTCAGAGCCATTTGAATGACGTTCAGTAAAGAAAGTATGAAGTGTCGAATACTTGTGTTTCTTGACAGTACCGAATAAATATAATACAAAATTTAGTCGCTACTTTTACAGCCCTAGATCCACATATCCTGCTTTCCAGTGAAGAAAACAAAGAAGAATCGTTAGTGTTTATTGTCTTGGTGATGATGAGGTCATCGGAGGCGAAGTACGTTAGATAGGGCAAATCGCCCGCTTTCTTTCCATAGGCATCTGCGTGGCCTTTGTCGTTAAGCAGTATAGGGAATATACGGGAAGCCTGAATGTGGTGTCCTACCAATTGCCAACCCAAGGTCTTAATCATCGCACCACCTCTTTCAGTCCCATACGCAGAACAGGATTATGAACGCTGACTGAAAACAACAAAACCATCAGTAGATGCAATATTCAGTGTTGGATAAAGCCCTCTGTAGACATACCCATGTATTATAGTCTTCAGACAAGCGGATCCTGCACATTGTCCAATACCATCCATTCACCTCCCATTAGGTCTTTACCCTATACTTTTAAAATAAATGGAATCCCAATATTACAGTATTGGGGGACATGTGAAAAACCTGTATTGTTTCTAGTAGGCAATGTAAATCGTCTGCCATAACAGTGCTTGTAACATACAGGGTGTTTCAAAAATGACCGGTATATTTGAAACGGCAATAAAAACTAAACGAGCAGCGATAGAAATACACCGTTTGTTGCAATATGCTTGGGACAACAGTACATTTTCAGGCAGACAAACTTTCGAAATTACAGTAGTTACAATTTTCAACAACACATGGCGCTGCGGTCTGGGAAACTCTATAGTACGATATTTTCCACATATCCACCATGCGTAGCAATAATATGGCGTAGTCTCTGAATGAAATTACCCGAAACCTTTGACAACGTGTCTGGCGGAATGGCTTCACATGCAGATGAGATGTACTGCTTCAGCTGTTCAATTGTTTCTGGATTCTGGCGGTACACCTGGTCTTTCAAGTGTCCCCACAGAAAGAAGTCACAGGGGTTCATGTCTGGCGAATAGGGAGGCCAATCCACGCCGCCTCCTGTATGTTTCGGATAGCCCAAAGCAATCACACGATCATCGAAATATTCATTCAGGAAATTAAAGACGTCGGCCGTGCGATGTGGCCGGGCACCATCTTGCATAAACCACGAGGTGTTCGCAGTGTCGTCTAAGGCAGTTTGTACCGCCACAAATTCGCGAAGAATGTCCAGATAGCGTGATGCAGTAATCGTTTCGGATCTGAAAAATGGGCCAATGATTCTTTTGGAAGATATGGCGGCCCAGACCAGTACTTTTTGAGGATGCAGGGACGATGGGACTGCAACATGGGGCTTTTCAGTTCCCCATATGCGCCAGTTCTGTTTATTGACGAAGCCGTCCAGGTAAAAGTAAGCTTCGTCAGTAAACCAAATGCTGCCCACATGCATATCGCCGTCATCAATCCCGTGCACTATATCGTTAGCGAATGTCTCTCGTGCAGCAATGGTAGCGGCGCTGAGGGGTTGCCGCGTTTGAATTTTGTATGGATAGAGGTGTAAACTCTGGCGCATGAGACGATACGTGGACGTTGGCGTCATTTGGACCGCAGCTGCAACACGGCGAACGGAAACCCGAGGCCGCTGTTGGATCACCTGCTGCACTAGCTGCGCGTTGCCCTCTGTGGTTGCCGTACGCGGTCGCCCTACCTTTGCAGCACGTTCATCCGTCACGTTCCCAGTCCGTTGAAATTTTTCAAACAGATCCTTTATTGTATCGCTTTTCGGTCCTTTGGTTACATTAAACCTCCGTTGAAAACTTCGTCTTGTTGCAACAACACTGTGTTCTAGGCGGTGGAATTTCAACACCAGAAAAATCCTCTGTTCTAAGGAATAAACCATGTTGTCCACAGCACACTTGCACGTTGTGAACAGCACACGCTTACAGCAGAAAGACGACGTACAGAATGGAGCACCCACAGACTGCGTTGTCTTCTATATCTTTCACATCACTTGCAGCGCCATCTGTTGTTGAAAATTGTAACTACTGTAATTTCGAAAGTTTGTCCGCCTGAAAATGTACTGTTGTCCCAAGCATATTGCAACAAACGGTGTATTTCTATCGCTGCTCGTTTAGTTTTTATTGCCGTTTGAAATATACCGGTCATTTTTGAAACACCCTGTAGGTTTGAACTGCTACAGCAAAAAAAAGTAAGATGGCCAATCGGAATGACACAGACCACACATGCGCCACGGGACTGTTCGGTGGCCGTTGTCTCATAGAAGTTTTGTTTACGTACTCTTCTTGTTTTGGCTCTTTTCCCCATCTTGTACTTCATCATTCCTCTTGTCTTTCCTTGTCGCCCAACATGATATTTTTCACCTGTTAGAAAACTGCACACCCTCGGAAATGGTGCCCAGGCCACAGCATCCATATTGGCTCTCCTTTCAGCCATTCTTTAATTTATGCCAGTAACAAGGTAGTTTTCCGCACACTACTGAATATCAAAATAAATTTTATAAGACAGGTATAAGGAGAAATTAACTTCTTTGTGCGAATAAAATCTCTCTCCTTTGCGCGAAAAATGTAAATCCACTTTCTATGAATTAAGAGGAAATTTTTGATCCTCCTGACTGAAAGTTATTTGGATTTGTGCATGTTAACTCCACAGAAACAGGGAAAGCGTAGTGACTGAAATAGTCCTAATAGAGTTATACTCTTTTGCCTAACTGAAGTTGAGGTCACCTTTAGGAGGGGAAGTTTCTGAAAATCACCAAAAGTGCCAATTTTCAATTAAGTTTTTATTTATTAATAGTACTCATGGACAATAAGTTCCCAACGTTTCATTGATGAAATCGCATCCGAAGTGGTTCAAAAATAATTAAATGTGCGTCGTGACCTACTTGTCATGCCCACTTTTTGAAGCAACACTTCATTACTAGTTCGGTGAACAACGACTCCGTGGATTACTTTCAAGCAAACATTCACGGGATACATCTAGAAGGGACCAATATATACTCTTTGGTTTTATAGCCCATCTGTGACTCTGTTCCGTATCTCACAAGGTACCCCTTGAGAGAGACGTCACAGGTTCAATCTTTAGTAACGCTCATTTGAAGTATTGCGTTAACAGTCACGACGAGAAAAATATAACTCATCATATGCCTCTGGAGGGCTAAAGAAGACGAGTGTCCAAGAGGTGCACATATCAATCTTGTATGGGATGTATATATTACACTTCACAAAATGGGCATCGTCGATACTAAAAAAATGTTCGAAATAAACCATTAACTTTCACCATGAACGCCAAATGAAAAATGGCGCACCACAGTGACGACAAAGGTTTGCACCACCAAGATCGAAGGCGAACTCCTTGGAAGTTACAAACCGTACGGGACAGTCAGCTAGGAAACTACTCTTAAAGAACGCATATAGAATCATTTTGGTGTAACAGGACGATCAGAGCTGATGGAATGTGGTGGCATGTAATCGAATGTGAAACAGGTCTGTCGTGGAGCTTGTGGTAAAACTAACTGCCCCTTAAGGTGTAGATGCAGATAGTGTAATAATACGTTTTACTGGCACAGGATAACCAAATATCCAGAGGCTGAATTTGTCCAGTGGTTCCAGATGGTATGAACTGCAATGTCGCACACTTTTCAGGAGGGATAGTTTGCTCTAAAGTAGTATGATTTTTATACTTAGACCGGGAATGAAGAAAAAGTAAGTTATTTTGACTAGTTATTGGCCATAAGCAGTGCTCACACCATAGCTGTAGTTGTCTTACGCCCATGTTCTCCCTCATGTTTCTATGACGTAAATATTCCTTACTGCCTTTGCAAGATAACGTACACGAGGAAGGGTCGTTGGAGGTAGAGCACTTCCAACTTCTCGCAGCACAATAAATAACTTTCCAGTCAATTTATTTTCCAAATTAACAGACGGCACAATTGTATACAAATGGTGTAAAGCATTAATGTTAGCTGATCTTGATACAACTCTACTGGTATCTTTAATTTCCGGGGTTTTTTTCATATGCTTTTCCTCTTCAAAGTCAGACTGGTCCGAGAGGAAGTTTGTTTACATCATCTACAAATTTTCGGGGCGGTTCTGCAGTTTGTGCTGCATTGTCAAACTGACGCTTTGTTTGCAATTTCTTTATCTTTCAGTTCTGTAGCACTGTTTGAAGTTACGTAACCATCCACTGCTTCTCTTGAAATCACCGTAATCCATGCAGCACACAATTTGATGTTCATAACGTAGTATTTCACTATCTTGCACATCTTGTAAATTGTACCGAGCATCCTTGAGACTCGCAAAGACCAGTGATTATCAGTAGTTCTTATGCACTACGCGGTTATACTGCTCCGGCCTTATTCTAAACCTGTTCATAATGGGTTTTTTACTATGCAGCGGATAATGTTCCATGTACGTAATTATGTTTGGTATCCGTTCCCCAGAGACCGATTTTCCTTTACTGTTTTTCACTGGAGACGGGATTTAAGACTCCCTGCACGACAAGAATGATGAACTACATGGCTCGACAGCTTTTCAAAATCAGTTCCACTTGTTAAGCATCTATCATCATCATTGTACCCTTATGTACATTGTCCTCAGAATCGAGCGTATACGATACCACACATTCCGCTGACTCATCTGGCAGGAACGCTAATATTTCATCTGCCATTTCATTCTCACTCTGCGAATTTTCTTGGGTTCTTTTTGACGAAATGTCAACTTTTACAAGTGTTCTGGTAGATATAATGCAATGCTCTTCTTTGTATCAACATTACTAGCGCTGTGGCACTGTTGTCAATTACTCGTTGACTAAACAGTTGAACTACGCTCCGTAGCCACATACTGCTCTCATCATTGGATATCTCCAGTCCCACCCCTGTTTGCTATTAGCAGCCAGTACTGTTGTGGCGTGGTAGACATTACGTGGAGCGTCGAATGCCGTGAACATGATTGGCCATTTGCGACCTCGCACTCAAGGACTTCCTTGTTAGAAACAATAACAACCCAGCTGCTTTGATTATGAAGAAGTAATTCTTGGTTTGCCACGTACTCATGACGAATTTTTATAAAAAATTGTAGCTTATGATGCAGTTCTCGTATTTAATTATAGGAAAGTAGGGAAGATGAAGGTATTAGATAGAGTGGGCTTGAAGGTCGGAAATTTCATTCAAGACTTCTTGGGAAAAATAGATTTACATCGCCTTTCGGCAGCTGTAAAGGCAGTTGAAGACCTGGTGAAGAAAAGAAGGCAGAAAACAAGATTCCAGATGAGAAGCCTTGAAGGATCAACGGGCGCTAAGTAGATTTCCGGGACCTTTTGAAGAGGCGACATAAGAAAAAAACGTTACGTTTAACTTTGTACTGCATTTCCTGAGAATTATATACCTTATATACCTTTTTCTTAGAATCTATGAAGGCTAGATTTATGAAATTTTTGTACACTTATTTCTATAAATCCAATAAATATTGTGTAAACTTCGAAATTCTGAGTGGAAGTTGAGTGGGATATCGAGAAAAATGCTTGGAATTTTGTATGAATTTTATATTATACTTACGGAGTTATAATTAAAAATTATTAAAATTTTCCTGTTCGACGTATTCAGAAAACTTCATGACAGCAACATACTACATGTAAGGAAATCAAACAGAGAAATTTTGTAGAAATATTTGAACAGTTCCTATAGTTAAAAATTATTAAAATTTTCCTGTTCGACATATTCAGAAAACTTCATGACAGCAACATACTACATGTAAGGAAATCAAACAGAGAAATTTTGTAGAAGTATTTGAACAGTTTCTGAGAAAAAAGTGCATATGTTACTTTTGAAACTGAAATTTTCAAATTCTGTAGATAAAATTTAACATATAGAAGCCAAGAAACTTAACTGGAAATGAGATAAAATTTAACATATAGAATCCAAGAAACTTAACTGGAAATGAATTACTTTCATGCAAAGCATGGGACAAAATTTCATACTGTTTCTTCAGAATTGTGGATTTGGATCTTTTAAATAGTGAGGATTTTTAATGAAGTCCACCTTAAGAGAGTTACAGTATCTCATTTTTCTCCTGTTTATAGTCTTATACCCTTTTGCCTGAAAAAGTGACCCAACTATGAAGTTAAGAGTTTGTCCCCTTGTGGAGTGGCAAATAGAACAGCCTATTTCGGAGGGACTCTAGGACACCATCACATATCTGAGAAAAGTCTGTGCGAAATGCCAGTTGTACTGTTTCGAAATATTAGACAATTGACAAGCAGACAAGTGTGCCACGAGATCGTCGAAACACTCGAATCGCATTCATGACGACAGCTGTTCAGATTCCCGTGCGGCCGTTCTCATTTAGGTAGTCCGTGACTATCATAAATCGCCTCAGGCAGATGCCTTTGAATAAGACACGTCTCATCTCGAGCTCAAGCTGCATCTCTAATGACCTAGATGTGAACTGCTCATTAATCATCAATGTTGGTTTCTTTTACTTCATAAATGGCAGACATACGAGCCTTTCACAAGAACGGCAACTGAGGGAAAGGAATTCCTTCACTGACTAGAAACAGTCAGAAAGTAAGTCGCAGGAAAGCTATAATTTTTCCCTACCGAGCTTTCCACGTCAATAGGCACGAATTTTTGAAGAAATTTTGGAAGTCGTAGAGTGTGTGAAATGTATGGGTTATTGAGACATGTACTCTTGGACTTCATACGTGTTTCCTATATTGAAGTGTGTTCTGAGCTTTGCAAGGAGCATTTCGCAATTTAGCAACTACTACATGGCCTTTAAGCCACTGCGTAATTCGTAGTAACGGACGCTTCTGCGCATTTACAGCATGTGTTGGTGTTGCTCTTACCTTAGGGAAAGGCTCTCCCACGACGTGGCAGAACATGGACGCCTGCTCCCCAGGACGTCTGTACTGTATCTTCGGCATCACCTTCACTTCCGGTATTGCTGCAAACGTAATAGACGGACTAGAAGCGATAGAATGCCACTTTCTTATCTAATGGACAAGTGCCATTCGTGAAGACAGTTATGTAGTATATTGCGAGGGCAGAAACTTGCAGTAACACTCTAAACAATCTTGTGTACTTCATGAGCGAACAATATTGTCATCCAGTTGAGACAAAGTCGAAGTGAGGTCTTGGAACTAAAAAAGCTCGCTGTACGTTATTAGGAAGTAACAAAAAATGGCTCTGACGACTATGGGACTTAACATCTGAGGTAATCAGTCCCCTAGAACTTAGAACTACTTAAACGTAACCAACCTAAGGACATCACACACATCCATGCTCGACACATGATTCGAACCAGCGAATGTAGCAGTCGCGCAGATCCTGACTGAAGCGCCTAGAACCGCTCGGCCACCGCGGCCGGCAGGAAATAACAAAACTTCCTTTGAAGTACTTACAGAACAGAATATGAGGCTCTAAGTCACTGCTGAGAACAACGCAAATAGTCGATCAGACACGACTTTTTGCTGCCATCGTCCTTCACTTATGTCCACATTCCTACTATGTTGCTAATTATTATCTCTGACTTGGTATAACATCGTATAGTTACCTTACGTTTTACATTCAATTATTATTATTATTAACATTATTATTATTATTTCTTTCTTTTCTCAGACGTTATGTCTGGTCAAAAATGGAAAGTGACGCGGACCTTGATCAAGTGTGACTTCCTTTTAACTGTACGGTATATGTTATATTGCATTTAGGAACTTTCGGGTAACTGAACATGTATCAATAATTACAGATTTCTGTAGTTGTATGTATAAGTTTGGATGTAGCTGTATTGTGTTGATGTACTGGTGGATATTGTGTGGTATGAGTCCTGTAGTTGATAGTATAATTGGTATAATGTCAACTTTATCCTGATGCCACATGTCCTTGACTTCCTCAGCCAGTTGGATGTATTTTTCAATTTTTTCTCCTGTTTTCTTTTGTATATTTGTTGTATTGGGTATGGATATTTCGATTAGTTGTGTTAATTTCTTCTTTTTATTGGTGAGTATGATGTCAGATTTGTTATGTGATGTTATCTGTTATAATGGTTCTGTTCCAGTATAATTTGTATTCATCATTCTCCAGTACATATTGTGGTGTATACTTGTATGTGGGAACGTGTTGTTTTATAAGTTTATGTTGTAATGCAAGCTGCTGATGCATTATTTTTGCTTCATTGTCATGTCTTCTGGGGTATTCTGTATTTTCTAGTATTGTACATCCACTTGTGATGTGATCTACTGTTTCTATTTGTTGTTTGCAAAGTCTGCATTTATCTGTTGTGGTATTGGGATCTTTAATAATATGTTTGCTGTAATATCTGGTGCTTATTGTTTGATCCTGTATTGCAATCATGAATCCTTCCGTCTCACTGTATATATTGCCTTTTCTTAGCCATGCGTCTTGATCGATGTGTGGCTGTGTTAGATGATATGGGTGCTTGCCATGTAGTGTTTTCTTTTTCCAATTCAATTTCTTCGTATCTGTTGGTGTTATGTGATCTAAAGGGTTGTAGGAGTGGTTATGAAATTGCAGTGGTGTGGCCGATGTATTTATATGAGTGATTGCTTTGTGTATTTTGCTAGTTTCTGCTCGTTCTAGAAAGAATTTTCTGAAATTGTCTACCTGTCCATAATGTAGGTTTTTTATGTCGATAAATCCCCTTCCTCCTTCCTTTTTGCTTAATGTGAATCTTTCTGTTGCTGAATGTATGTGGTGTATTCTATATTTGTGGCATTGTGATCGTGTAAGTGTATTGAGTGCTTCTAGGTCTGTGTTACTCCATTTCACTACTCCAAATGAATAGGTCAGTATTGGTATTATTATTATTATTATTATTGTACTGCCTAACCAATGTAAAAACAATGTACGGCCCCTTCACCTTCCAGTTCTTACTGCTTCATTACCTAATGCAAGAGTGACCTCTTGTAAGAACGGCATATATTTCTGAATATTCGATATCCCGCTGATTTCAGAAGATAAGCTTTTATAATTGCTGCAGTTCCTGCATATGCCTGACGACGATCCAAATCATCCACTATAACGTTATCTATTTGGAGGCATACTGATTATTACAGACATACAACGATGGTCTTGTTGCGAGAAGGAAACAGTTAAAATCACTGTAGATATTTACTGCCACTCGTCGGGATGCGTATGGAGTATGAAACCAAAGTCTTGACATGTGGTGGCCAGAAGAGTTATATTATTTGTAGGGTCAACCCAATACGCTGAGTAATTTATTAAAAATGTGTAGGATTTCAAACGGCCAAAGTTCACACAACTAAGCCTGTCAATAGTATAGAAGGTGTATCAGAACTCCACGGCAAGAGTATTTTGGTATCAGGGATCCATGGTCGCCGGTGACTCGTTACAGAGCTTTTGCATTTCGTTTGTTTTCATGCCATTGTTAGCTTTATGTCTGTATAATACTGTAAACAGTGCTCAGCAGTGATAATGTCGACGGTGTGATTATGGATGGGTTTATGGTTGTAGATCAGGCTAATATGCACCTCGTTATGGGTTCACAGAATTTAATGGGGGGCTGGGAGCATAGGGGGCGGTGGCGGAGGGGGAAGGGACGCACAGCGTCGCTATGCGCAGCTGTTCCCACAGCGACGGTAGCCACATCGCAGGACTTTGTGTCTGCCTGAGGACTGTTGCATTACTCTGTCTTGTGTGGCGCATGTTTTACTGTTGCATATTGCAGGCTTCTTCGCTGTTATGATGGTATTTTCACAGAAATAAGGGTGATTGTAGTGACAAACTGAATAAATCACAATTACATTACTACTCTGTAACGAGCCGCTGGAGAGCATGGGTCCCTTGTAGCAAAATACACACAAGATATCCTCTAACAGCCTCTGAAAGTTTGTCAGTGGTTTTCTCGTTGGCTCCGTACGAACAAATTGTTCAGAACATCAACATTAGTTTCCGAAAGACTAAATTTAAGCCTACATTTAGCTTACATACTAGAGATTAGAACAGTGTCCATCACTATCAGGAAGAATCTATTTGCATTAGTCTATGGACACAACATATTTTTGTCTAATGACTGCCGGCCGGGGTGGCCGAGCGGTTCTAGGCGCTACAGTCCGGAACCGGAGACTGCTACAGTCGCAGGTTCGAATCCTGGCTCGGGCATGGTTGTGTGTGATGTCCTTAGTTTAGTTAGGTTTAAGTAGTTCTAAGTTCTAGGGGACTGATGATCTCAGAAGCTGAGTCCCATAGTGCTCAGAGCCTTTTGAACCATTTGTCTAATGACTGCCGGTTTCGGTAGCAAGAAACATCATCAGGATATCCTATTTTGAAAAAAAATTCGAGTACGTAGTTCTTCAAGAAACATTTACAAAATATTTTTCTCTGTGACAGCTAACTCGTTGTATAAAGTGCAACCTTAAAATATTGGCAGCTTATAAACCATGGAGCGTGGTTGCCAAGCTCGCTTACCGAAGTAGTCATGTCATTCACTAAAAGTACTACAGAATGCAGTGAGTTCCACAGGCGCAAGTTGCGGTCTCATATGATATAATTGCGCGCTAAGCACAGAGTTCCTTTTTATTTCGTAAAAAATAGTCAGAATGCAAAAGATATCTAAAAATGTAAGTTGCATGAAATTATGGAATGTAAGAATATGACTAACAAGAGGAAATAATGAAACAATCAGTCGGAACTGTAGTGAAACATTAAAGACAGAATAATATACATGAATTGCTATGTTTCATTCGGCGTTTGTGTACGATGCTTTCCGCTACAAAACATCGCTCGGACCATGAAAAAAGTCTGTGTACATAAGAGGAACTTTTATCATCACTGGCTGCACTTTGCTTCTATTTAAAGCATATCATAGACATGTACTTTTAGTGTATGACATATTTGCTTGGGTAAGTGAAGGTGACTACTGCGAACCATGTGTAAGAGGCTGCCTGTATTTTAAGGTTTCACTTGATACCGTACTTCAGCTAACAAAGAGAAAAATATTTAGTAAATGTTTTTATTGTAGCGATGCTCTGTTGATAGCTCCTATATTGTAGACAAAAGTGTTTTTAAAATACCTATGTCGTTTGGCCTCTCTAATCGCCCAACATAGCAAAGAACAGCTCACGATTTGGCCCTCTGAGCATAGTCAGATACAATAATAAGCTAAAATACGTAGGTGTCACTTCAAACAGAACGCTGAAAACCATAAACACTTTTCCAAGATAGCTAAGAAGGCGCAAAGAAAGAGTGAACCTGTGAACCTGCTAAGGAACTGGTGTGTAGAACATGCGGAGCAAATGTATCGCTTCACTACGGAGCATCCCCTGCGTCGCTTTACTCTGCAGCAGAATATAGCTCACCAGTTTCACTCTGCAGTGCTCATGCGAAGAAAGGTGACGTTCGTTTGAAAGCGGCTATGATAACTATCAGTGGATCAGTAATATCTACTCCTGCATGTTGGTTACCAGTACTATCAAAGATCTGTCCAACTCTTCCTCGTCGAAAGGTGTCTCTTTACATCCTCTGCAGCAAATTCCTAACATTAACTTACTCCCTCTTCACGAAGGTCTACTTTTGCTAGCTAGCAAAGGCCATAAATTTCTGAATACCAGCGTATGGAGAAGATGTCCAAATGATCTCCACTGAGTGCAGTACAGATTCTGAACGGAAACGTGAGTGGCATGACACTAAACACGCGAGCATCGACCTTGATAACAACACAAATGTTAAATTTCCAGTGTTTTATCATCCTGGAGAAGTTTGTATACAGCTTAATAGAATATGAGTGCCCTATTATGCGTTTCTCTGGAGATATTAAGAGCCTGCATGAAGCATCAGCGAGGTGCTCAGCTGGACTGAGTGTTCCGACATTAGTGTGTAATTTGGGCTGTTGAATGTTTATATACACTACTGGCCATTAAAACTGCAACACTAACAAGAAAAGCAGAGGATAAACGGGTATTCAGTGGACAAATATATTATACTAGAATTGATATGTGATTACATTTTCACGCAATTTGGGTGCATAGATCCTGAGAAACCAGTACCCAGAACAACCACCTTTGGCCGTAAAAACGGCCATGCTACGCCTGGGCATTGAATCAAACAGAGCTTGGATGGCGTGTACAGCTACAGCTGCCCATGTAGCTTCAACACGATACCACAGTTCTTCAAGAGTAGTGACTGGCGTATTGTGACGAGCCAGTTGCTCGGCCACCATTGACCAGACGTTTTCAATTGGTGAGAGATCTGGAGAATGCGCTGGCCAGGACAGAAGTCGAACATTTTCTGTATCCAGAAAGGCCTGTACAGGACCTGCAACATGCGGTCGTGCGTTATCCTGCTGCAATGTAGGGTTTTGCAGGGGTCGAATGAAGGGTGGAGCCACGGGTCGTAACACATCTGAAATGTAACGTCCACTGTTCAAAGTGCCGTCAATGCGAACAAGAGGTGCCCGAACCGTGTAACGAATGACACCCCATACCATCACGCCGGGTGATACGGCAGTATGGCGATGACGAATACGCGCTTCCAATGTGCGTTCACCACGATGTTGCCAAACACGGATGAGACCATCATGATGCCGTAAACAGAACCTGGGTTCATCCGTGTTGGGATCCAGCACGGCGTTCCGTATTACCCCCCTGAACCCACCGATTCCACATTCTGCTAACAGTCATTGGATCTCGACCAACGGGAGCAGCAATGTCGTGATACGATAAACCGCAATCGCGATAGGCTACAATCCAACCTTTATCAAAGTGGGAAACGTGATGGTACGCATTTCTCCTCCTTACACGAGGCATCAAAACAGCGTTTCACCAGGCAACGCCGGTCAACTGCTGTTTGTGTATGAGAAATCTGTAGGAAACTTTCCTCTTGTGAGCACGATGTAGGTGTCGCCACTGGCGCCAGCCTTGTGTGAATGCTCTGAAAAGCTAATCATTTGCATATCACAGCATCTTCTTCCTGTCGGTTAAACTTCGCGTCTGTAGCACGTCATCTTCGTGGTGTAGGAATTTAATGTCATGTAGTGTATGTAGGTCGTTCAATAAGCAATGCAACACTTTTTTTCTCGGCCAATTTCGGTTGAAAAAAGCGTAATTTGTTTTGGGATATCGTGGAATATTCCCGCTTGAGCCCCTATAGTTCCATGAAGATCCAATAGTTGGTGGCGCTATGCGTTGCCTTCAAAATGGCGTCTGTAACTGAAGTGTGTTCCAAGCGGAGAGCTGTCATTGAGTTTCTTTTGGCGAAAAACCAGAGTATCGCTGATATTCATATTCGCTTGCAGAATGTCTACGGAGACCTGGCAGTGAACAAAAGCACGGTGAGGTGTTGAGCGAGGCGTCTATCAAGATCACAACAATGTCGCACAAACCTGTACCATCTCCCGCATGCCGGCCAGCCCCACACGGTTGTGCTACTCTCAGGAAATAGCAAAAATGACTTCAGCGTGTTCGTCGCCACAAAAATTCAAAGGAACTTCTCCTTTTCCATGGGAACGTAAGGCCTCACCCAAGATTGCACACGCTGGAGGAGCTCACAAAATTTCATTGGGCTGTTCTTTCCCATCCATCCTATATCCAAGACCTCACACCTTCCAACTTTTATCTGTTTGACTCAATAAAGGATGGTGGGGAGGTTGTTGATGCAGCAAGACGTTGGCTCCCACCAATAGAGCTGTACCATGGAGGCACGCAAGCCCTCCCAGTAAGGTGGCGTAAGTGTGTCCCATTGATGGAGATTACATTGAAAAATAGTGTTTTGTAGCCATAATTACTATAATTATTAATTACTATAATTATTAATTACTATAATTATTAATAAAGTGTGATCCTCGACTCCTGTAACCGAGGAGCGTACATCGCGAACCCGGGGCTCAAGGATGCAACAGCTTGAAAAAATTCAAAACATAGTGCCGCACTGCCCGCTGAACGCCTAGCGTTTCAGTGACGCAACCCGCCCGACTTGGCTCGGCGCCAGGCCGGCGCACCTGGGGAAGCGTGCCGCTGGAACGACTACAGCACGCGTACGTCATAATCCCCGCCTGCTGGTGCCTGCAGAGTTAAAGTCCGTTATCAGTGCGTTACGTAATCAAGGTCACTCCTATCTTATATAAGCGGGCAGTGCATGCCAGCGGAACCATTCCGCTGTGAGCTCTATCTGCAACAGCATTGAAGCACTATGCCTCGTCGACGTGTGTATCGTCATCGCCGCCAGCGCACTCCCGTCTACAAACATATAATCAGCGTCGAGAATAAACTTGGAGGAAATGGAACTGCCCAAGCTGTTATATTGAATGTACCTATATTCTTTCGTGGGTCCAGAGTTAATTTTACGCTGGACATTGCTACTGGAAATTCCGCCGACGAAAGATGGTGGGGAGGTTGTTGATGCAGGAAGACTTTGGCTCCGACCAGTAGAGTAGTACCATAAGACGGAGTAAGTGTGTCGCACTGATGGATATTACATTGTGAAACAGTATTTTGTAGCCATAAGAGTGGGGAATAAGATGGTGTATTGGAATCCTGTGTAAACCCAACCTGCTAAAAAATTTAATGTTGCTTTCCTTATTGACCACCCCTCATCGTATAAGTAGTTGCACATGAGCATCTTTTCTTGTTTTTGTAACTGACGCATACTATAATGATCTTAAAAAAATGTTCAGATGTGTGTGAAATCTTATGGGACCTAACTGCTAAGGTCATCAGTCCCTAAGCTTACACACTACTTAACCTAAATTATCCTAAGAACAAACACACACACCCATGCCCGATGGAGGAATCGAACCTCCGCCGGGACCAGTCGCACAGTCCGTGACTGCAACGCCGAGACCGCTCGGCTAATAATGATCTTGATAATAATAATAATAATAATAATAACTCCACTCTTTGATCATAAGATTGTCTGATGATGGTACATTGATCCGAAACCGATAGTCATTAGATAAAGTAAAAGTTCGATAGAGGACTAAATCAAATAATTTTGTCTAAGTTTAGTATATTTCATAATTCACAACCAAATTATTCATTATATTAAGAAATGTAAATTAAGGTTTGAATTTCTTATACGTTTTCGTAAATACATGATAAGGGAAAAAGCGGTGTACTGAAATTAGTATGTAGTTTCTCGCTCCTCCGTGAAAGTAAGTAATCAAAGCTGCAAGGTTCTGCCCAGAATTAGTATTGGAATCAGTGTTTGTTTTGAAAGTACTTGACAGGAAGAAAGGGGCTCGACTCACTGTGCACGGTGAGCACGTGCGTCTGCACGACGTCCTTGTTGCGCTGCGCGTGGCAGGAGTAGTTGCCGGCGTGCACGAGCTGGACGCGCGTCAGGTAGAGCGAGCCGTCGCTGAAGACGCGGACGCCGACGCCGTCGCCGGCGAGCGCGGCCAGGTCGGCGCCGTGGCGCCGCCACACGATGGGCGGCGGGGGCGTGCCGCTGACGTCGCACTTTATCTCCACGTTGTCGCCCACGCGAGCCGACAGCCGGTTCACCTGCAGCGCCTTGTCCAGCGACACCACCGACACGCCTGCGGAAAGCAGCCCGGCGTTTCACAGAGTGCCCAGCAAATAAAGAACCGCTTCTTCTTTTCAATAGAGTATGGCTTAGCCTATACTATACTACTGGCTATTAAAATTGCTACACCACGAAGATGACGTGCTACAGACGCGAAACTTAACCGACAGGAAGAAGATGCTGTGATATACAAATCATTAGCTTTTCAGAGCATTCACACAAGGTTGGCACCGGTGACGACACCTGCAACGTGCTGACATGAGGAAAGTTTCCAACCGATTCCTCATACACATATACAGTTGACCGGCGTTGCCTGGTGAAACGTTGTTGTGATGCCTCGTGTAAGGAGGAGAAGTGCGTACCATCACGTTTCCGACTGTGATAAAGGTCGGATTGTAGCCTATCGCGATTGCGGTTTATCGTATAGTGACATTGCTGCTCGCGTTAGTCGAGATCCAATGACTCTTAGCAGAATATGGAATCGCTGGGTTCAGGAAGGTAATACGGAACGCCGTGCTGGATCCCAACGGCCTCGTATCACTAGCAGTCGAGATGACAGGCATCTTATCCGCATGGCTGTAACGGATCCTGCAGCCACGTCTCGATCCCTGAGTCAACAGATGGGGACGTTTGCAAGACAACAACCATCTGCACGAACAGTTCGACGACATTTGCAGCAGCATGGACTATCAGCTCGGAGACCGTGGCTGCGGTTATCCTTGACGTGATGATATGGGGTGCCATTGGTTACACGTCTCGGTCACCTCTTTTTCGCATTGACGGCACTTTGAACAGTGGACGTTACATTTCAGATGTGGTACGACCCGTGGTTCTACCCTTCATTAGTTCCGTGAGTAACCTTACATTTCAGCAGGATAATGCACGCGCGCATGTTGCAGCTCCTGTACGGGCCTTTCTGGATACAGAAAATATTCGACTGCTGCCCTGGCCAGCACATTCTCGATATCTCTCACCAACTGAAAACGTCTGGTCAATGGTGGTCGAGCAACGGGCTCGTCACAATACGCCAGTCACTACTTCTGATGAACTGTGTTGAAGCTGCATGGGCAGCTGTACCTGTACACGCCATCCGAGCTCTGTTTGACTCAATGCCCAGGCGTATCGAGGCCGTTATTACGGCCAGAGGTGGTTGTTCTGTGTACTTATTTCTCAGGATCTATGCACCCAAATTGCGTGAAAAAGTAATGACATGTCAGTTCTAGTATAATATATTTGTCGAATGAATACCCGTTTAGCATCTGCATTTTTTCTTGGTGTAGCAATTTTAATGGCCAGTAGTGTATTAATAAAATATTCCTGACTATTAAGTCGTAGTCAGATGAACGTCGCATTAAAACCTAACGTTTCGTCCCCATCTACAGTGGACATTTCCAAGGAGGATCTTAGTTTCTTTGTGTGTCCGATTCACACCCTGGCTCTCTATTGGCTTGCAGAAAAATTCTGTTTACGTGTGCTTTCGCGCAATGGCGTGACATTACTTGCTTTGAACACCCGAGCGTAGTTTGCTGTTGTCTTTTGTCGTCGTCCGCTGTTTCTATCACGCCATGGTGGAAGACTGGTACCGGGTACCGGGTTCCAGATATCATTCAGTTTCACACCCTCCTCCTTCCTGTCGATATTCCTGGAGCGTTTAATAATCTCTATGGCGTCTCTGTATAATCATTCATGAAGTCCTCTTGTACCTGTCAGTACTTGAGTCCCATCAATTAGAATGTCGTGGTATCATGGATGTAAACAATGTTCCGAAATAGCTGATCTGCCAGTCCCCTCTTCTACAGTGCCCTTGTGCTATTCTAGTCGTTTTTCGACCGTTCTTTTTGTAGTATCCACATACACCGCCCTACAACTATAGGGAATCCTATAAAATTTTACATTTTCAGGGGTTTGCGAGCATTCTTCCCCAATTTGAGGTGATAAATAAGATTCCATCAGAATTTCTAAAATCATGTTGGGAAGTGGCAACAAAACGACCATCCATATTAGTGTGTACCAGGTATGAGTCTGGTGACATACCACCTGACTTTCAGAAAAATATCGTCCACACAATTCCGAAGACTGCAAGAGCTGATAAGTGCGAGAATTATCGCACAATCAGCTTAACAACTCGTGCATCCAAGATGCTGACAAGTACAGTATACAGATGAATGGACAAGAAAATTTAGGATGCGCTAGATGACTATCAGTTTGGCTTTAGGAAAGGTAAAGGCGCTAGAGAGACAGTTCTGACGTTGCGGTTAATAATGGAAGTAAGACTAAAGAAAATTCAAGACACGTTCGTAGGATCTATCGACCTGAAGAAAGCTTTCGACAATGTAAAATGGTGTAAGATGTTTGAAATTTTGAGAAAAATAGGGGTAAGCTATGGGAAGAGATGGATAATATACAATGTCTACAAGAGCCAAGACGGAATAGTAAGAGAGAATGACCAAGAACGGAACACTCGGATGTAATCTCTCGCCCCTACTGTTCAATCTGTACATCGAAGAAGCAATGATGGAAATAAAAGAAAGAAAGAAACTTCCTCGCAGGTTGAATCTGTGTGCCAGACCGAGACACGAACTCGGGACCTGTGAGGACGGGTCATGAGTCGTGCTTGGGTAGCTCAGATGGTAGAGCACTTGCATGCGAAAAGCAAAGATCTTGAGTTGGAGTCTCTGTCCGACACAAAGTTTTAATCTGCCAGGAAGTTTCATATCAACGCACACTCCGCTGCAGCGTGAAAATCTCATTCTGAAGAGAAAGAAAGGTTCAGGAGTGGAATTAAAATTCGAGGTGAAAGGATATTAATGATACGATTCCCTGGTGACATTACTGTCCTGAGTGGAAGTAAAGAAGAATTACATTATCTGCTGAATGGAATGAACAGCCTAATGAGTACCGAATATGGATTGAGAATAAATCATAGAAAGTCAAAAGCACTGACAAGTAGCAGAAATGAGAACAGTGAGAAACGTAACATCAGGATAGATGGTCACGGAAGGAGATGAAATTATGGAATTATTCTACCTAGGCAGCAAAATAACCAATGACGGACGGAACAAGAACGACGTCAAAAGCAGACGCACTGGCCAAGAGACTTCTACTAGTATAAAACGTAGGCCTTAATGTGAGAAAGAAATTTCTGAGATTGTAAGTTTTTTGAGTACAGCATCGAATGGTATTGAAACATAGACTTTTGGGAAAACCGAAACAGAAGAGAATCGAAGCTTTTGAGATGTGGTGCTACAGACGAATGTTGAAATTAGGTGGAGCGATAAGGTAAGGAATGACGAGGTTGTGCGCAGAATCGGAGAGGAAAGCAGTGTATGGAAAACACTAACAAGAAGTATGGATACGATGATAGACACCTGTTAAGACATCGGGGAATGACTCCCATGGTACTACAGGGCGCTGTAGATGGCAAGATCTGTAGTGGCAGACAGAGATTGGAATACATCTAGTATATAATTGAGGACGTAGGTTGCAAGTGCTACCCTGAGATGAAGAGGAGAGGAATTCGTGGCGGGCCGCATCAAACCAGTCAGAAGAAAAAAAATGTTCCGTTCTATCCGCCAATGTTTTTATGATGCCTAGATTTTGTTTTGAGTGATGGTTCGAATACCGGTATAGGTAACAGTTTGTGTGCGTGGGTTTTCGGTACACTGTGTGGCCTAAGCTACCATCTTCTTTCTTATAGCATTCCGTGTAGCTGTGGGGAGGTAAAGTGGGTAATACAAAAAAGAACGGTCCCAAAACGACTAGAAGAGCGCAAGGGCAACTGAGGAAGGGGAGAGATTAACACGCTTTGCATCCAGGAAACCATCACATTCATTTTCGTGGGAGTTAAATACTGGCAGCCACAGGTCGATACCATTAAATGCTGAACAGAGTGGCGGTAGAGCTCGTTAAACACCCAAGAAATTTCAATAGGACGGAAAGGGCGTGAAACTGAGTGTCATCTGGATCTCGGTGCTGAAGAAGATGTGTAAGAGTTTTCCACGCAACACCGGACGACGGCAACCGACAGCGGCCAATTGCGTTCGCGTATTCAAAGTATCTGACGACACGCCACTACGTGGGAACACGCATAAAAGTAATTTTGCTGCAGTCCGTGGTGAGCCAGTGGGTGAATCGGATACTCAAAGAAACTACGATCCCCCTTGAAAATGTTCTCAGCACATGGGGACGAAACGTTTGATTTTAATGTGAAACCCATACGTCCACGGTATAATAGCCCAGAACATTTTATTAACTGTGGCTAGTTAAAGCCGTGAAAGTTTACGTTTTACAATTAGCGTGGGCTACACAAATAAAAATCAGTTAATCATCTATGTCCAATTAGTTTAATTTTTTTGGTTGCTCGCTCTTTGATTTCATCCCTCCCACGCTGTTTCGCCTTCTCCGAATTAATAAAGTGTGTGAACATTTTACTGATATTTGGTTCCTAAATACAAAATTGCTGAGTGTGTCCACGAGATCTTTCACGACGGAGCTGTTGGTTAAAAAGTTCTCGGTAAACGGTCCGCGTGAAATTGGGATAAGATCACAAGATTTTGATAACTTCCTCCATCGTCGTCATCGGGGGCTGGATTACGTAATCCAGCCAGTAAGATGCAATCTCTTGGATATAAAAGGGTAAGTCTCGCCGGTTTCACGACAGTCACGATAGTCACGAGATGACGATCAAGGTTGTAGTTGAAAGCTTGGGATTTTAAAGGAATTTGACTCGGCAAGTTTATCAAGAACTTTTCATCAGAAATTGTGGAGGAATTAGTGGCAGCTCGTTGACTTGTTGGTTGTTGACTTTTGTCTCGGAATCCTCCACCGACCTTTGTTTTATGATTTTTCTTACATTTCGCCAACAGCAGTAGCTGACGTTGCCAGAGTTTCAGCATCCATTTCTGGTGGCGGAGCGAGATTAAGCGTCATCTAATAGAAGGTGTCTGGACTGAACACTGTAATTTCGAATCGACCACTGTATGGCACGAGAGACGGGCCACCAGTATAAAATAAGGCGGGGAGTATTATACTGTCGGTAGAGAAGCGGTAATAACAGAATGGGTAAGGCAGCAGAGCCCAGTGACTTAGAACGTATGCTACTCGTCGGGTGTCACACCAGTAACAAATCCGAGAGGAACATTTCGACCCTTCTCGTGTTAGCCAGTTCGACTGTTGGTGATGTGATTGTTAAGTGGAACCACAGCTCAACTAAGACCAATTAGACCTCATGAGATAACGGAGATACACAGTCAATCATTGAGAACAGTAGCTGTAAAACACCTCTTGAAATCAGCGGAAGGAATCGCTCGTGAGTTCCAAAGTGATACCACCATTCCAGCTGGCACAATGACTGTGAATAGGGAGTTAAAAACAATGGGGTAGAATGTTGGGCAGATCCTCATATGCTACACATCTGAAGTGATGTAAAGAGTGACTTCACTGGACAGTGGATAATTGGAAATGAGTCATTTGAAGCACGCTATACTGTGTGGCAGTCCACTGGAAGGGTTTGGGTTTGGCGAAAGCCTCCAGGCGTTTACTTACCACTAGGTGTAGATGCCAGTAGTGAAGTGAATGTGGGTGGTGTCACGGTACGGGTGTGATTTCCGTGTTTTGGGTGTGGTCCCCTTACAGCGCTTAAGAAAATGTTGAATACGGAAGGATACCAACACACTGTATAGTGCTGTATACTGCTCACAGTGGAGGAACCGCTCGGAGACGTGGTTTGTGTCTATTAGCATGACAGTGCATCCCACCCATCCTGTCGCAAAGCAGCATCCTCGAGGGAAATCTTCAAGGACAGTAACATTCCTGAAATGGACTGGTCTGCTCAGAGTCTCCAGCTCATCCCAATGAAATACCTTTCTGTTGTTGTTGTGGTCTTCAGTCCTAAAACTGGTTTGATGCAGCTCTCCATGCTACTCTATCCTGTGCAAGCTTCTTTATCTCCCAGTACTTACTGCAACCTACATCCTTCAGAATCTGCTTAGTGTATTCATCTCTTGGTCTCCCTCTACGATTTTTACCCTCCACGCTGCCCTCCAATATTAAATTTGTGATCCCCTAATGCCTCAGAACACGTCCTACCAACCGGTCCCTTCTTCTTGTCAAGTTGAGGCACAACCTCCTCTTCTCCCCAATTCTATTCAATACCTCCACGTTAGTTATGTGATCTACCCACCTAATCTTCAGCATTCTTCTGTAGCACCACATTTCGAAAGCTTCTATTCTCCTCTTGTCCAAACGATTTATCGTCCATGTTTCACTTCCATACATGGCTACACTCCACACAAATACTTTCAGAAACGACTTCCTGACACTTAAATCTAAACTCGATGTTAACAAATTTCTCTTCTTCAGAAACGCTTTCCTTTCCATTGCCAGTCTACATTTGATATCCTCTCTAC
Organism: Schistocerca cancellata; assembly: GCF_023864275.1. NCBI lineage: Eukaryota > Metazoa > Arthropoda > Insecta > Orthoptera > Acrididae > Schistocerca > Schistocerca cancellata. The sequence goes on along the minus strand of NC_064626.1, from coordinate 857,847,082 downwards.
TTCACCCATCATCAGTTATTTTGCTCCCCAATTAGCAAAACTCCTTTACTACTTTAGGTGTCTCATTTCCGAATCTAATTCCCTCAGCATCACCCGACTTAATTCGACTACATTCCATTATCCTTGTTTTGCTTTTGTTGATGTTCATCTTATATCCTCCTTTCTCGACACTGTCCATTCCGTTCAACTGCTCTTCCAAGTCCTTTGCTGTCTCTGACAGAATTACAATGTCATCGGCGAACCTCAAAGTTTTTATTTTAATTCCTACTACGAATTTTTCTTTTGTTTCCTTTACTGCTTGGTCAATATACAGATTGAATAACATCGGGGAGAGGCTACAACCCTGTCTCACTCCCTTCCCAACCACTGCTTCCCTTTCGTGCGCATCGACTCTTATAACTGCTATCTGGTTTCTGTACAAATTGTTGTAAATAGCCTTTCGCTCCCTTAGGGATGAGTTAAAACGTCCACTTCACTCAAGATTGCAGCGTTCAACATCAGTTCCTTCTGTGGTTTCAGCTCCTGCGGACAAATCGGCTGTCTTCTGTGCACAAATATTCAGGCCCGTCAATGAAATTGTCCCCGGGACAGTCCAAGTCATCACAATGTCCACGGATACTTTTCATCAGATAGCGTATGTTTTATCCTCCACATCGGGACGTCAGCCAGGAGGAGTAACCCGGCAGCAATGGCACGTTACTCCTTCTTAACAAATCTCTATTTGCAATGCGAAATGTGTCAGACATAGGGGATATAAAAATGAAAAAACTGGCATACTGTGCTTACATTCATTCCATAATGTCATATGGGATTATTTTTTGGGGTAATTCCTCAAGCCAAGCTAAAGTCTTCCGGGCACAAAAACGTGCCGTAAGAGTTATATGTGACGTGAACTAAAGAAGCCTGTTTAGGGAACTAGGGACACTAACTACTGCTTCCCAATATATTTATTCCGTAATGAAATTTTTCATTAAAAATATATTACTTTTTCAAACCAACAGCTTAATTCATGGAATCAATATTAGAGATAAGAATAATCTTCACAAGGATTTAAAGTCACTTACTCTTGTACAAAAGGGTGTGCGTTATTCAGGAACACATATTGTCAATAACTTGTCAGCAGCCATAAAAAGCTTAACAACAAATGAAATTCAGTTTAAGAGAAGCCTAAAGGATTTATTGGTGGGCAACTCCTTCTACTCCATTGATGAATTTCTCAGTACAATATAACTTCTGCACAATTTCAGTGCAGTAATGTGTTCGTTGTAAATAAGTGTGTGTGTGTGTGCATGTGTGTGTGTGTGTGGGGGGGGGGGGGCGGTGCATGGGTGTGTGTGTAATGCATGGGTGTGTGTGTAAGTACAATCTAACTTCTGCACCATTTCAGTGCAGTAATGTGTTCATTGCAAATAAGTATTATAGTAGTTCTATTACATGTTTATTACCTTGTAAATAAAAAACCCTTTTTATTTTAAATTCAGTGCATTAGTGTTTGTAAAATAATTCTTTCATATAGTGTTCATTAAAAAAATGACGATCATTCCACTTGGGACCTGTGGAAGGTACATTAGCTTATTTGTTTCAGTTGTAAATATTTGTCATGTATTATTGTTTTTATGACATGTTCTACGTCCTGGAGGACCTCCTCACTATAGATCAATTGGAATGAAAGTAAATCTAATCTAATCGAACAGTCGATCCATGACGACCATTTACTCCGGCTGCGTGCTTGAGAGACTTTCAGGGAATGTCGCCCTCCTTCCAACTGTTCTCATTTAATTTTGTTCAGCAGTTTCCTTAACGGTTAAACTGAAAGAAGAATGTCAGTGCTTTTGCGATCGCTTCTCGTTGGTGAAGTAAATTAGTCAGAGAATTAGTACTCTGAATAAATGGTGTTCAGTGTATAGTGTGACGATCCTCATAAATATTTCCTGTTTTCCGGAGTTACTTGATGCAAATGCTGTAATGGTTTGTGGAACATCCTCCCTTTTTCCAGACGAAATAGAGCTCCATCTCTCATTATCTACACTTATATGGGAAGCTCTATATTTAGCCTATCCTTACATCTCCTCCTCGTCCACTTTCCATTAGGCCGATCCTAAACATTTTAACAGCAATCACAATGAGGGCATATACGAGGACTGTACGATCAGATTTGCTATCATGTGAGTGAAGGCCGTTCATTGCTCTGCTCGATAGCATCTACGAAATATTTCATCCGGAAAAAAATGTTCCATATTCTTACTTGAATTCTCCCATGGCGCTCTGTACATTGGGTGTGAAATTCAGAAAAAAGTTTTTTGTCAGTGATATAGAGAGGAAAAACAGAACTTACACTTTGGATTTATTGACTACTATAACTTGATGATAATTTTTGGTAGTTTAAAGTAAATGCTAACAAAATACCGGAGCTCCTTTTTGCGTAGTCAGTTTTGTTTGTAACTCTATAGGAAGTCTCGCTCAACTTGTCCTTTCCTGATGCCTGCACCGAGTGACGTGGAGCGGTACTTAAGCTAATGAACCTTCATTTGAGAGCAGCCAGGTATTAACTATGGTTCTGCCGCCCAGATGAAGGTTTTCCGTGAGTTGCCCAAACCGATTAAGGCGGATGCCGGGCAGTTCACTTGAAAAGAACGCGGTCAGATTGCTTCCTCAGCCCCGTTCCTATTGTGGAATTCTAATTGCTACCATCACTGGCAGGACGTTAAGCCCTAATCTTCCTCTTTATTCGTAATTCAGCATACATAATGCTGTGAACCAGTCCCGGTGTTCTGTTATTGAACCTGTTTTGACGTTCCTGCACAACGCTGATAGATTTCTCATTATCGCATACCGATTAGCTCTTATTTTATCTCTACACTGTGCCACGGAGTAGGAATACTAATAGAGTGGCCAATGAGATGCACAGAATAAAATTTTTGTGAGAAATTACTGTTTCTTTGGCGTTTCGTAAAATTTCCCCATAAGCAGCCTGCTGATTTTCAACGCCATAACATCTCTAATAGAAACAGATCCAGCTCAGAAGTAGCGTGGCTTTCATACACGCTTTTCATGTGCGTCTTAACAAGTTTCATTCTATTTTTCTATATCCATCCTTTTAGCAGGACGTCTCTGGGACGATGGCCGTTTACGATCGTGACAAAAAATAAAAACACCTACAGCCGTCCTTAAGATTTTATTTTATTTTGTCGCTACCAGTTTCGACGCTTCACTGCGTCATCTTCAGGCTGTTTTGATGCGGTACAGGTTGTTTGCTGACACATTATCTGCGAATCCAGTAATCCTGGCAAGTGATGGGTTATGCATGGGAATCGTATCCACCTGTACCGCATCAAAACAGCCTGAAGATGACGCAATGAAGCGTCGAAACTCGTAGCGACAAAATAAAATAAAATCTTAAGGACGACTGTAGGTGTTTTTATTTTTTGTCACGATTTTCATTCTATGTCTATAATGAAACTGGCTTGAGCGTCTGAATAGACAAATGTAACAGTATATTCGTTTTTTTTGTTTTTTTTTTAGTCAAATGTCTCAGTTCAAGGGGGCTATTTTTAATGTTACAGAAATAAAATGATAGTCACTCTTTTTTTTACGTTTTGCTCTGCAGTCGAACGTAGTGGGGAGTCTTTCCTCAATGAGCTGTGCTGCGGCGACGTTGGGATATTGCTTTTTAATAAGCCCATTATCGTATTTCATTGGCGCATTTACGTACAAGTATCGACTTCATTACAGAATAAGAGCTACGCGAAACAAAGGGAAACTAAACTAATATTCATGTATAATCTTGTATGTATTCAACATCTGTAAGACGATGTCTTCATGAGTACTTCACGAAATACTCCTACGGTGAGGGGCTACTTGTTAGAAAAACATAGTTCACGTCATAAGTGCTAGTAGCATACACTGATGAGCCGAAACATTATGACCACCCGTTTATTAGCGTGCTTTTCCACTTTTCAAACTACGATTTTCAAACACAGTACAACAGAGAGTCTGCTTGGCATGGGTTCTACAAGTACTTGACAAGAATCCAGAAGTACGTGGCACCAGGTATCTACGTATAGGTCAAGCAAATTACGGGATGGTGGTTTACAGACAAGCAGCTGGTACCCGATATGTGTTCCAGTGGGTACAGATGAAACACATTTGTGGCCCAGACATCAATGCAAGTTCACTATAATGCCCCTCGAATCACTATAGCATGATTCGGACCTTGAAACATGGGCAGTTGTCCTGCTGGAAGGTGTTGTCGCATGAAGCGATTCAGGTGGTTTGCAATAATGTTCAGGTAGTCCACTGCTGTCTTGATGTCTTCGATTACCAACACAAATCCCATGGATCCCAACTCAGTGTACCCCATAGCATAATTCTGCCCTCACCAGCCTGGATCTGTGTCGTGGTGGATATTTCGTGCAGCTATTTGCCTGGATGACGGTTTGTAAGGAACCAACCAGCGATCTGGTGTAACAAGAAATGCAATTCATTCGATAAGCGACACGTTTCTGCTGATCCACAATGAAAACTCAGTGATGCCGTGTCCACTGCAATCATAACTGACGATGTCGGTGTGGGTCAACACAGGAACACGTAAGGTTCGTGTGATGTGGAGTTCCAACAACGGCATCTGGACGGTATGCTCCGAAACACTTGTGTCTCCACCAGCAGTGTACTCTGTCGTCAGACCTGCACAGATCTACTTTTCCTGGACTTCACAGCGGGAGATCTGCTCTGCGTTTTGTGATGAGACGTGGCCACCCAATACCATACGATCTACTCGTTACTTGGCCACTTTCGACCTTATTCGCCGTTTGAGAGATTCTCGCTTCCAGCCGCAGCGCTACTAGAACGTGCTCTTTGTCAAAACCGCTTATATTAGTGGATTTCCGCTTTTGCGGCCTGTATCTTCGCTAAGATGACTGCCCATTCGTCTCTCTTCCGCTTAAATTATGTCCTAACTTCGTCAGGTGCCCGTAACACTACCATTAGGCATTCAACTTCGCGGTGGGCACTGATCATAACGTTTTGGCTCATCAATGTAGTTTCCTTTCCTGGCTGCTTTATTAGAGAATCGTCTGAAAATCCGTGAAATACGGAGGAAATGTCTGATACTTTCAGTTGAACATTGTTCGAAATGGGCGTACATTCAGCAGAGAGACTGCAGCATATTACCGTTCGACTGAATTTATCTAATACTTGTCTCGTAATTAAATATTGATACATTCATGTAAATTGCCCCAAGAATTTTAACAATTTTCTGAACTATGGTTATATACCTTACAATAAACAAAGTGTTTCTTGCTATTATTATAACTATATTTAGATCTTTCACCAAAGGAAGGGAACTTTTCAGTTGACGTTTTTCAATTTAAAACCTTAGGAGACAAAATTATTGTTTTTACTAATAAATTGTTGTGTAAAAATTGCAAATACGTGTAATATAAAGACTACATTTTAGTCCAAATGTAAGCAAAGACCATTGTACCAGTTTGATTATGACGACATGCGGAATGCGATGTTAGTCACTCTTTTCTTCTCTGTGGACCTCGCTTTAAATTTCCATAAATCTCATTAGTAAGATTATAGAATCATATAGGCAAATAACATGATTATTGTGTGTAATATTCCTGTAGACAATTCAGCATGATAATTAAACCAAAAACCACTGTACAGATGCGCGGAAATTTTTTTCTGTGATTGTGTGTGGAGCATTGTTGAGTCACAGTTATTCGTATGATACCTGAACTGTTAATATGTTTAAGTTCTGGGTACTTCTTTAAAATTGAAGACGTTAATCTAGACAGAAATTATATACATAGAAAATTTTAGTCGTATTGTGACACACTTTCGTGTAGACACTCAACCTACCAATATCAGCCGTCATCTCTATGATTGTCTCATATAGATGCAAACTTTCGTGAATACTTTCCTCGAATCTATAGAACTTGCTGTCTCCTCAGATTGTTTATTCTATACTTTGGAAGGCATTATTTATTTCTAAGAGACTGGAATTTATGAAATGCGTCCATTTGATTTGCACAGCCAGATGTCGCGAGTGGTCCTTCAAATAATGTCCAGCGACTGAGTAGTTAGGGCATGAGAAATATATATAAGAAATAAGCGTTCTAGTATCGTGTGCGTACAGTATTGCGATGAAGTGTGCGGTGGAGCAGTCGCCGGCTACTCACTGTAGAGCTTGCTGAAGGCCATGTAGAACTCGTTGATGTCGAGGTGGCCGTCCTTGTCCGCGTCGTCGAAGTCGACCATGTGGCCCAGCGTGCAGCCTTTGGACAGCTGCCGCAGCTGCTCCTTGGTCGTGATCTGCGGCAAAAATTATTCATCCCTCACTGATGTTACGCGCTCGCGCTCTGGTTTGGTAGGCTAGCTGTCTTGTGTGACTAAATAGCTACAATACGTGGCCAAGATCCTTTGTCGATGCTGAAATAAGATACCCACTTAAAATCATGCAAAGGAAAATCTCAGGTTCTATTTATTATCGACCAGAAATTTAAGGTACTGCTTCGCACCACGGAATTACTACGACATTTTGTTTTATAGTAATGGGATGCAGTCTGTGTTACGCTGGGTAGGTGAACAGGCATGCGGTGTACTGCATGCCTTCGCCACTCTACCTCAACCTTTCCAATATGGTGCCTCTGTTAGGCCTTTGATTGTGAATTTCAGAGTAATCTTGTAGATGTAGATGCAGATGTAGATGAAAGGAAAGGAGTGCCCCCTCACCTCGTCAAGCTCCTCCTTCTCCAGGGCGCCGTCGTTGTTCTGGTCGTAATGGCTGAACATGATGCTCACCAGGTACTCCTTACCAGAACTGCGGTTGTCTTCTGCCATCAGTCTGGCGTGGTTGTACAGAAGCAGATTATCCTGAAACAGAGATATGTAGGTTTATGAGAGGTGAGAATTTGTCTAGGACTCCAGTGAACATTGCCCATACATGCTATTTACAACGCCAGGTTCGGGCGCGGTTCCAAGCAGTCCCAATTCGGTTTTACAGAGTACTAACTTAGCTTGCATTTATCGCGAATCTCTTACCCAGAGAAAAATTCCAGTCGAATGGAAAAAGGCACACGTGACTCCTGAGTGTAAGCAGGGTAAAAGAACGGATCCGCAAAATAACAGACCTATATCCTTAACAGCGGTTTGCCGCAGAATTCTTTAACATACAAAGGTTTCAGGAATTACTGCAACCAATCGCCGTTTTTTCTTCAATTTTTATTTACTCATGACCGGTTTCGAATCGCTTGGTGATTCATCATCAGATGATACAATTTAGTTTGGAGTATTGTGGGGGTCGTGCATCAGTATCGTTAAATATCAAGTGCCTGTTTCACCTGATATTTAACGATACTGATGCACGACGCCCACAATACTCCAAACTATATTGTATCATCTGATGATGAATCACCAGGTGATTCGAAACTGGTCATGAGTAAATAAAAATTGAAGAATTAACGGCCATCGGTTGCAGTAGTTCCTGAAACCCTTAACAAGACAATCCCAGTGTTCCAAATCCAGAATGGATAAAAGTTTGATTTCTTTAACATATTCTTAGTCAGAATATAAGAAATTACGCTGAGTTGAAGAATCTTCTGTCCACGAATCAGCACGGTTATGGAAAACATTGCTCGTGTGAAACTCAGATTGCCCTATCTCACATGATATGCTGCGAACCATGTTTAATGTGCAACAGGCGAATTCCACACTCCTAGATTTCCGAAAAGCTTCCGACACCGGGCCCCACTGCAGACTCTTTACGAAAGAACAAGCATACGGTATAGGTTCCCACATATGTCAGTGACTTGAAATGTTCTTAAGCAACAGAATCCAGTACGTTATCCTCGATAGAGACTGTTTATCTGAGCCAAGGCTATTGCCAGGAGTGACCCAGGGTGGAATGATACGACGCCATTATATATATATATATATATATATATATATATATATATATATATATATATATATATATATGATCTGGTGGAATGGGTGAGCAGCAATCTGCCGCTGTATGCTGATGATGCTGTGGTATACGAGGAGGTAAGGTCCTTGAGTGACAATAGGAGGCTACAAGATTACTTAGACAAAATTCCTGGTTCGTGTGACGAATGGCAGCTAGCTCTAAATGTAGAGAAAGGTAAGTCAACGGCGATGAGTAGGAAAAAGGAAACCCGTAGTGTTCGAATACAGTTTTAGGAGAGTGTTCCTTGACAGTTGCGTTGATTAAATATCTAGGCGTATCGGCGCAAAGTGACGTGAACTACAATGAACATACAAGGATTGCAGTAGGGAGGGTGAGTGGTCGGCTTCTTTTTATTGCGAGAATTTTGGGAAAATGTGGTTCATATATAATGGAGACCTCATACAGGACACTAAGTGTGACCCACTCTTGAGTACTGCGCCAGTGTTTGGGATCCGCAGCAGCTCGAATTAAAAGAATACATCGATCCAAGTCAGAGGTGGGCTGTTACATTTGTTACTGTTAGGTTCTAACTACACGCAAGTACTACGGGCATGCTTAGTGAAGCCAAATAGGACTCCCCGAGAGAAGGCGACCTTCTTTTGGAGGAATATTACTGAGACGACTTAGAAAACCCGCCTTTGAAGGTGACTGCAGAACGATTCTACTGCCGCCAACGTACGTTTCTCGTAAAGACTGCGAAGATAAGAGAAATTGGGGCTCGTGTGGTGGCATACAGAGAGTCGTTTTTCTCTCACTCGGTTTGAGAGTGGAACAGGAAAGGAAAAGACTAGTAGTAATAGTAGTATAGGGTACCCTCTGTCACGTGCCGACAGTAGCTTGCGGTGTATACATGATGAATCACCTAAAACTGGCACCGCAAATATTGCGGAAGTGGGAAATGCTATAGATGTGTGGATCTAAGAGAGTGGAGTAGTAGTCAGGGGCTCTTATTATTAGAATGCGTACTTTTGTCGAAACATACTCTTTCTAAATGGAATAGTGCCCATAGACATTAACGAACTAAAAGACTGGTACATTAGAATGTGAGTGTTGTGTGATTCAGGATTCTAGCGTGAGTCGTTTGCGTGATTATTTTGAAAAGTTTTCACACTGACTCTTATTTGTGTCATTCAGTTTGCACAGTTGCTAGGTCCGATGTTGTTACCTTAGCTTACAATGAGCTTGTGTGTTCCTTGAGTGCGTTGTGACTTGTGAGTCACAGTGTGACAATCTAAGCAGTAGGTTGTGAGTGGATGATGGATTTACCAATGCAGAAAAAGCCAATATGCTCATGGTGTATACAGTGTGTAGGAATAATTCAGTTCATTCTTGTACGATGTATGCGGCAAGACATCCCAATAGACGTCAACAATTTCGGCAGTTATTTATCAACCTCTTCTATCAGTTACGTGGAAGTGGTAGTGTAACATCTAGACAACGTAACAAAGGAAGCAAGCGACGACGTAAGAGGGGAGGTGGGTGGGACTGATGTTCTTGCTGCTATTGCAAGTGATTCGTACTTAAGCCTCCGTGCAATTGCACAAGGAAAGGGCATGAGTGAAAGTGTCCCACGCCTTCTCCATCGACATAGCTCCCATCCCCGACACATCTCTCTCCATCAAGAGCTGCTTGCAAACGATTATGAGAATCGTATCAACTTCTGTACGTGAGCGTTAAGACGGGATACTCCAGACGTATCGTGTGCCTTGTTTAGTGATGAAGCTACATTTACCAGTCGTGGCCAGGTAACCGGCCGAAACATGCACTACTGTCTGTTGACAATCCCCGTTGGCTTCGTCAGGCGGAAAGGCAGCATCCATAGAGTGTAAATGTGTGGTGTGGGATAGCGAACCATCAGCTCATCGGCCAGTTTTTCATAGGTGGAACACAGAACGTGCATAAGTATCGAAGCTGCCTAACATACCATCTTCCACAGACGCTAGAAAATGTTCCTCTGCGGACTAGGAGGAACCCGTCGTATCAACACAATGGCTGTCCAGCCCATACTTCACGCAGTACTGCAGCTTGTCTTCACGAATTGTTTGCAAATCGTTCAATTGGACGCAGAGGACCCGTATCTTGGTCCTCCCGTTCCCTGGATTTGACGCCTACGGACTTTTTTCTGTGGGGAAAGCTGAAACACGCTCTCTTAAAAGCAATTCCAACTACACCCGATGATTACCGCAGCCTGCCCGGACATCTCCGCTGAAATGCTAGCATGTGTGCAGCAGACTGCAAGCGTGTATTGCCGCTGCCGGTGGTTATTTTGTCAGCCGTGGTGGCCGAAGGGTTCTAGGCGCTTCAGTCCGGAAGCGTGCGACTGCTACGGTCGCAGGTTCAAATCCTACCTCGGGCATGGATGTTTATGATGTCCTTAGGTTAGTTAGGTTTAAGTAGTTCTAAGTTCTAGGGGACTGATGACCTCAGGTGTTAAGTCCCATAGTGCTCAGTGCCATTTGAACCATTTGGTGGTTATTTTGAATACAACCTATGGTGTGCAGTAGTCTCGTTACTGGTCATAATTCACATAACTGGTGTATGAACTTATGCTGTTATTTAGTGTGTGTTATCACGGGTATTGTGCAGATGTACGTACGTGAACTTTTAAAAGTACAGTCTCACGTAAACAACTCGCACTAGACTCCTTCAACAGGTACCACTCACCTTCTAATTCACTCTACCTTTAGTTTGTTAACATCAATAGGGACTGCTCTATCTAAAAAAGTGTATGTTTGCACAAAAATAGTTTCAAAATATTTTGACACTATATTGATTGCCCAAAACTACTAGCCCCTGACTACAGGTCTGTTTTGTGAAAATCGCACATCAATAGCACTTTACATTTCAGCAATATTTGCGGTGCAAGTTCTTGATGATTCACCCTGTATATGTAGATGTATTTGCAGTGGAAGACCAGAGCATCGCAGATCCATAGGCGCTTGCAGGATGCAACGGAAACCTGAGAGTGAACATAATGCACAGTTGGTCGTTGGGTGAGGTGCCTATCATCACAACAATATCACGAAACCTGCCCGATCTCCAGTGCACGACGGGCTGTACATATTCTCAGCAAACTGAAGAAAAAACTTCAGAATGTGTCGCAAAAAGAAAAAAAAATGCAAACCCAAGGCCTCACACAACTCTGCGAACCCGAGAGGAACTCAAAAGAACTTCATTGGACAGTTCTTCCTCATCTATCCTGCAGCCCGGATCGCACATCTACCGACTTCCATCTGTTTGGCCTAATGAATGATGCACTCTGCGGGAAGCAGTGCGTGGATGCTGAGGGAGGTTATTGATGTAGCTAAGTGTTGCCAGAATGGTACCATGCTGGTATACAGACCCTCCCAGTAAGTTGGCGTTGGGCCGTCGCACTGAACGGAGATTATGTTGAAAAATAGGGTTTTGTAGCCAAAAGAAAGGCGAATAATATGGTGTATTGGAATACTGAACTAAGCCATCCTGTTTTCAGATAAAACTGTGTTACATTTCTTATTGAACGTCCCTCTTTTCTTTGGCCTGTGTACCAGACATTCAGTGTGGGTCAGAGTTGACTCTAAATTGACAAATTGCATGTTTGCGAAGGTAAGCGTGTGCAAGACAATTGCATAGCGTTTAAGTCCTTCGAAGTCGTGATGGAACTTTGATTATGTAGAAATCCAGGTGATATTTGCATGGTGGAAAGAACTGCCTGAATGAAGTGTTTTTAAGCGTAGAGGGTAGGTTGGAACTTTTGTCGATCGCATTGTAGGCTTGCTGCCAGAAGGTTAGTAGCTGGTTGTTTCAGGTTAGTTTACAGCCAAGGATTTGTTCACTGTACATTAACGACTTACGTTGTTGGACTGGACGGTTGTACTCCTGTGTGGTGATCATCAGTTCCACAATTACTACACTAGTTTTAGGACGAATATCGTAATCATCGAGTGGTAATATCATTTTACAATGAAGTGACCAGTTTGACCAGCCAGTGGTCGTCAGCAGAATGTCAGTAGACAAAAAAGGAGGCAGAGAGAGAAGAATCTACAATATCTAGTAAATAACTATCTGTATAATGATAAAACAAGGATAAGAAGCGGTATGCGACGTTCTAATAAGAGAAATATCAATGACTTCTAGATAATGTTTAAACAAAATTTAAAAATTAAGAATAGTTTTTAAATTTCATTGTTGGCAAATTGGGGAGGAGGATGAATGTAGTGAGAGAACAGTTCATAGGCACATGATGGTGTTGGACAAGTTAATCAAGGTTATTTTTGGACTGGACCTCTACCTTCTCATGCTCATACTTAAGTTAAAAACACGATAGAAACGTTAGGTCATTGATTGCAGCATGCTTTTAGGTACAATTTTATGCTTGTCTTATCATTACACATAGAGTTGTTTGGCAGACTTCATACAATTTATTATTCGATATCTCCTTTTTTTAACCATTTATAGTCCCATGATGGACACTCGCTCTTCGAAACCAGTTTCTGTATTTTAAAATGCATTTTTGCCTGTGTAGTAAGAGAACAAAAGATGATAATCAGCCAATCACATAATTCCAATTGACAATACGTCAATAAGTAGCGTCATCATTGATAATCAGTGTGCAGAAAGACTGAAAAAAGTTGCGAGTGTTAGTGTTAAGGTAAGATGGACGATTGGACGGTAAGATATCATACAGCAGACCAGGTTGATAATGTGTTACATTCAACTTGTTTCAGTCTGCTACCAATTTTCTAAACCCAACAAACGCTCTGCTACAGATTGATTACAGGGTACAACTTACTGCTGTCTTACGATGTCATGTTACTTGATGAAATGTTCGGGCATGGACATTCTTAGTAACGCCTTTCCTAGAAAATTTTTCTTACTCGTACAGGTACACATTTACTAAGATGATTCATATTCCGAAGTCCGCCTCCGTAGCGCAGCGCTAGAGCTACTGCCTACCACGTAAGGGGATCCGGGTTCGATTCCCGGGGTGTTGTGTGTCCATCATCATAATTTTCATCATCATTGACACGCAAGTCGCCGAAGTGGCGTCAAGTCAAAAGACTTGCAATACGGTGGCCGAACCCCGAAGGGGAAATCCCGGCCAATAAATGCCATAGATCGTTTTTTTCATATTCCGTAGGGAACAGCGAATTTAGTAGAAAGCACATTAAAGGCGCTATTTAGACATATATTTGAAAAGAAAAGCTGCAGAAATATGCGGCAACAAAAAATAATAATTAATAAGATATAATGTGTTGGAAACTTGATACTTGGATATAAGCATGGTAAACACATCTAAATTAAAGACCCAATTGTTTTTATCTCATCCGAAACGCCATTACATTTTGACTGATTACGTCCATTGTAACAGTGCAGGGCACAGAAGTGTCAATAGGATTTCTTATTACTTCTTTGTCATATTTTCCGAAGTTATAAGGTTGAGTGGAATAATGTCCACCTAGTGGCAGCTAAACTAGCTATTATCGTAACATGAATACATTTCACTATTTATTTTTATGTATGTGCAAATTTAAACGCAATTGTAATAGCTTTTAGATTAAATACGTAAGGATTTTGTATTTTACTTTTATAATTTTTGTGTGGGAGATGTCTACCAAAATTCATTTTACCGTTAATACCAGTGTAGTAAGGAGTACATTGTCTGAGTAGAAGTAAGGACTCGTATTCTGGAGAGTATGGATTTGAACTGTGTGAATGGTAGTAAATCTACAACCTGCATGAAAGACGGATGCACTCGCAATGGCAAGAGTAAAAGAGTGAAATAGTTCTCAACTGGTTTGCGACGAGATCAGTGAAAGTAAAGTCGAGAAGGTATCGGTAAATCCGTAAGCTTTAGTGCAACTATGATCGCTTGTTTTTGGCTCGTTTGAGGAACAGACAATTTAAATATAGGCCAGCAGCGACAGTATTTAATTTTAGTGATAATGGATACACAAAGTCACTCCGTACAAAGTGGTCGACGCGAATCGTCAGTGAAATTTTACGAACAATGAAAATACTTCTGCCCTTGATTTTATTTTTGATCCATTGTCTCGATTACCGAGTATTATGATTATGACATTGTGAAACTGGTATAAAAACATTTCTCTTTATAAATGGAATCTCTCAACTCAATTATTATCTCATGAATTTAATATTACATGTCCATAAGATAATTTAATTTTGTTTCGACACGATTTTTCTAAATTGTTTCAGCTTTGCACGATTATGTTAATTGAAAATTCTAAACCAGCTGTCACCATTTCAAATTATTATGTTAACAGAGCTCAAAGCGAAACAAATATTGCAAAATTTGAGAATAATGGAAAATTGTATAGTTCGTAATTAATGTCGTGAGAAGCCCCACCAGGGTGCAAGGTAACAGTTTTCTAATTAATACGGTGGTGATAATTCGAAAGCAACAGTCCCTTAATACCTTTACTTTGAGCAGTAAGACTACAAATACGACAAAGTATGATAAGCAACTTTTCATAAAAGTAATTGGTGCAATATTTTAACAAACCATAACTTATTTCTAACCAACAACAATGAAATACACGAACTTAAAATAGATGAAAAAGGGTACAGAAATGCATACTTATTTTCTTTAAATCAAACAATAACAAAACTCTGACCGTCGCTATAAGTTTTGACAAGTTAACTTTTTGTAATCAGTGCAAATTTATCTAAGTGCTTCTTCGTGTCATTTGTGAGTGGATTACTATGTGTGCAAGTGTGTGTGAATGCTTTTATGTAGTTTCTCATATGAAATCCCTTACAAGAGCATTTTGACCACATGGAGAACAATGTAGTGATTTTCCGAAAATGTTAATTACAAACTAATTGCAGATATTCGCTGAAAATGCACTTTTCAGTTGATAAAATTTATAATTATTTGTGTAGGAACTCTGACGTTAGGTTACCAAACTGTCATTCTATCAGAGATTTTTTTTTTAGATCTGAGCACTGTGCAACACGGAGTTAAATTATGCAATATCCGAAAACAATCTGTTACGTATTTCAGTGAAGATACAGCTCGCGTCGTTCGCTTTTTTGTTGTGTTTACAGAGGGGAGAAGAGTAGTTGTTTGTATTGATCGGTCCTATTCAGACCTAACTATAACCTCGAAAAATGACATAGTTCCACCTGGTGATGTTTTGAAAACTTTATTAGAATTACGAGTTTCAGACACTGTCAGTTTGAAAGTTCATCTAAAGGTCATACAATATACTATAGTTAAAATTAAAACAATTAAAAATTTTATAAAAAAGGAATAAAAGTGCCAAAGTAACATAATTTCGTTGCATGTAGCATAAACAAACATAACAATTACCTCTAGAGATGGTTTGTGCTGTGCTATCAGCAACTACAAATAATAACACACACATGCTCAAACACACATGCTGTGTGGTACACAGATATAGACTAGGTACAACACTATGTACATTTTGAACTCTGATAGTTTTTGCTTTATCTTCGATCCACTATATTTTACCTTAATTATGTTCTTTATGGACATCGGTTGTATATGACATAGCAAGCCTGTTTTCCCAGTACTTCATATCCAGAGCCTACTTCACATTATGATGTGCTGTAATTGTGAACGCTTGCTTTGCAATAAAAGACATAGGTATATCTTCACACAATTTTTCAACCTTTTGCACTAAGATATGAAGTTCAAGGTTTAACTCTGTATGTGTCGCTTACAAATAGAGACCGAACACATATCGTATAAATGTTTTTGCTCTATCTTGACAGTTATACTAAACTCCTCTGTACTTGTGCTTATGTGTGACATCGATTTGTATATGTAAGTATCAATGTCTCCCAAGTAACTGTTAGTACAAGACAGAATTACTCTGGAATCGTTTCGGTAGTACATTAAGGTCCTTGCATATTTATTCTTCGACTGTCAGTTAAAATTTTCTCACGCATTTATGCCAATGCGACATTCAGTGTGTGATTTGTAGAAAAATTGTATGGTTGGCTTCCTGGTGCTCGGGCTATATGTGACATCTTAATAAGGCAGTAATATTATCGTTAACGAAAGCAAGTTGCATGTCATGTACATCATGTTTTAGAACGTGACCGTTGACGATTGTGCTGCGCACAGTTCACATGGCACACGATTTTTTAACAAACTGACGACGGTGTGCCCACATCGATTGTTGTAGGTAACTATTATGTTTGTTCAACGCTACAGCCAATTATATATATATATATATATATATATATATATATATATAACTTTCAAGATTTTGCTTTCTTTTCTACATACTCTAATGTTTTAATTTTTATCATGGTGTGTTGCATGTCTTTTAGGTGCACTTGTATATATACATATATATATATATAACTTTCAAGATTTTGCTTTCTTTTCTACATACTCTAATGTTTTAATTTTTATCATGGTGTGTTGCATGTCTTTTAGGTGCAATTATATATATATATATATATAACTTTCAAGATTTTGCTTTCTTTTCTACATACCCTAATGTTTTAATTTTTATCATGGTGTGTTGCATGTATTTTAGGTGCACTTGAAAATGAACGGTGTCTGCAACTAATAGTGCGAATAAAGTAATTTTAAGCACAGCCGGGTGGAATCATAATTCTTTTCAAACTTACTGAGGTTATGTGGCCCAACCAGAAGAAAATAACTTAATTATAATGCCGTGTCGAAACACTTTGAGGTGAATGAGACTAGAGTAGGCGCGACGTGTCCCGCGTCGTTACGTGCTCCCTTACCTTCATGATCTCGTACTGCTGCAGGGTGCACACGCGCGGCCCTGGATCGTCCGGAACGGAGTTATTGAGCAAGTCCAGGTCCGAACCAGACTCCTGCGAGGCATCCGCAGCAGGTGTCGTCTGCTCCTGTTCCGTCCAGTTCCCTGCCGCAGCACAAAGATTCGTGTCAGTAGCTAGCAGTAGCGAAAGTGACACCCTGTAACGCAACACAATAAGAGACAACGTGCAGTTGACGAATTATTTACAGTCAGGTGGTCTTTCAGAGGTGTGCTCATATGTTGAAACATTCTCGACACGATGAGCAGAATCTGCTGGGTGCGTCGTTGAAATGTAAAAGCCGCAGCGATATTCGTGTAAGTATCTGGAAGCTTTAATAATGATGGGTGGTTAGGCGATGGTGATTTTCTTTACGTACGTTACACAAAGTGGCGAGAAGTTTAGGGAAGGCAGTGTACGACTTTTGTCGTCGGCCAATGAAGCCTGTGCCGAGCATTTGGCCTCGTACCGTCTTGGTACAAATGGATTCTTGACGGCCCATATCCAGTTACGCTGACACAGCAGACTATCAATCCCTCTGTATGGGTTTTCGGAGGCGACGTGATGTCCGTTCGTGAAACACCTGTGATCATACTGCACGGCTAATTAGCCGTGTGGAGACATTGTTTCTGTGATGCGTAAAAACCACCTTAGAAAGGGACAATACTATGTAGACGACTGTCAAAATAAAAAAAAAGAAGACAAAAAAGACCTGTCTCTTGGTTATGTAATGTACACAACTGTATGAGATGTGTATCAGTATTAAACAGAAATGGTCGTTGCTCTGACAACGTGTAGTTGCATTGCAACGGTCGTTCTACGGAAGTCGATATCAAATTTCGCGCCCTATGCATCTCAGTTAATTGGAGAAGTGTTGAAATGTACGTTTCTCCTGTGCATAGTCCGGTACTAAGGTAGCTTCGCGTCGTGGGAATTACACAGCATTGGAACTTCGGCACTGCAACAACCACCGGCACCTACGACGGGCAGTACGGCGATGGTGGAATAGTGTACAGCAGGGACGCCCGTATGGTGCAAGTGCACCAGCGAAGCTGTCTAAAGTCGAGAGCGCTCTCGTTCAGGTTGTAAGTACGATGAACGGCGACGCGGTAAAACATATTGCAATGGACCGCGAGACTCGAAAGGTAGAACGCAGCACGGGCTGCAAAAGACCAGGTGATGTGGAAACGCCGGCCGCGGTGGTCTCGCGGTTAAGGCGCTCAGTCCGGAACCGCGCGACTGCTACGGTCGGAGGTTCGAATCCTGCCTCGCGCATGGATGTGTGTGATGTCCTTAGGTTAGTTAGGTTTCAGTAGTTCTAAGTTCTAGGGGATTAATGACCACAGATGTTAAGTCCCATAGTGCTCAGAGCCATTTGAACCATTTTTTTGATGTGGAAACATGGGTGGCTATAGGTAACAGACAAGGAGCAGAGCTCGAATGACAAACATTGACGCACGCATGGTGTCGCTAAGACGTGTTGTAGTGAGTACTTACAATGATCTTTTGCCAACTTATTCATACGTTTATCAGTGTTCCCCTCAGCCTTCAAACTCCACTGGACCGTACAAAGAAGTAGGGGTAAAAAACCCCAAGTACAGTTTTAAGCCTCGGGTCATATTCACGTTTCGTTGAATAGTTTTGAACACACCGTAGTAGTTGCAGCTTCTATTCCCGAGCAAAGCTGCCGGTCGTACCACACTCCAAAGCGGTGAGGTTACGTTCAATGCGTTTGCAGCCCAGTGATATCCTTAGAGAAGGACTGAACCGCCTGGGGGTGTCAACAGTGTGATAGATTGTCAAGAACGTGATCCTCTCGCACGTCACACTGTAAACTGTTGCTTTCGACCGTGGAAAATGTAGAATGGAATCCACAATTGAAGAGATGCTTTTCTTTCACGCCGTTTATCACTTCCCCACCTCCCACCATCCTCTCTCAGGCCTTTTCGTTTTGCCTCTGAACAGTGATGTGCCCGAAATGTTTTCCTCTCCCACCCATAAGAGAATCGCATGATTTCATCAATGGGCGTTGTGGTCGTAGCTTTCAACACAGAGGCATCGAGATAAGGAGTGAAATGTGCGCAAGAGTTGGTGTGACGACTTTCCCATCGTGTCAGACGTTCGCGGTGGCATTGGGGAAAACTGTGGTGACGTGTGGTGCCAATGTTGTATCAATAACCGAGTATACTGAAGAACTTTTCACTAAAGTGAAGTGACCATGGTTCAATTAAATGAAAATGTTCAGGAAATATAACGCGAAAGTAGACCCATAATCAGGAAAAGAGCACAGGGGAGTGGATGTATCGCTGTAATAGGAAATATCGTTACGCGGGTGATTTGCTGTTACTTTCCTCAGACTTGTTATGAAGTGTTCAATGTGTATCTCTTTCGTGTGTCTGGCTGTGATGAGTGTTTGTCCAGTGTAGTCTTGGGCTTGTGTTGTGAATGAAGGGACGGGAAAGAATGAAACACGGTGGTGGCACACAGCTTATTCGTCACTAATAGCGCCAAGGGGTCAACAAACGCAACGTTCCCATCCGACAAACAGATCACCATCATCAGTATCACATGAACACTTTATAAGACAATGTGGAAAATTCTGGAATTTAATCCAAGACATTGGCGCAAAGACTGGTCATTAGGAATTTCACGCCACCACCACTCCTCTCTTGCCGGCCTACTGGGAGCAGTGAAAATTTTCTACCATTGGGATTTAAAATGATGTCCCCCCGAGCCGAGCGTCAATGCACAGTCATGCATTACCGACCTTGGCTATGGGGGCAGGTAAGTGAAATATCCTTGAAAAAATTGTGTATGTGGAATTACGGTTCACACTGCAGATGTAGTGTCATTACAACCATCTGCATAGTAGTTACGGGACACTAATTACTGAAATAAAAATAAACTTTTAATATACCACGTTTTTATATCAGACTCGAAAGTATAAAATAATTTCTCCTAGTCCCATAAATTGGCCGCACATGATACATAACTAACGTGTGAACAATTAATCTCCCATTATTAGAGCACGAGACCCGCCTTTTCCGTTACAAAACTTATAAGCGTCGTTATATGTACTAAAAATTCGCAAGCACAAATTTTGGCTTCAACAATTTATCTACTTTAAGGTATAAGTGATTGCAGACGACAAACAACGGAACAAAACGGTCACTGTAGAAACACAACACATCAGAAAAACCACACCATGTGGTAAACAGGTATGAACTCACAATTTATGTGTTTTTTTTCCAAATATCTGTAAGTACGATTTAAAAACTAATAGTTACATGTATGCAAACAGTAAAGAACATCGTAACTCTTCAGGCTTTCCCGGCAAGATCTTGACATGTGGAATAATCGGGTCTACTGACGGATGTTTGTCTCTCTCTGGCACAATATTTCGGCCACGTAACTCGTTGCCTTGTTCAGGTTATGAAACGTCCCCTTAGAACAATTATACACGACTGTGCTGATAAACCTCTTACACTATTTGCTTTTCAAACAGCTGAGCAAAACTGAACGTACTCAAACATTCACTAAAGTGACACACAATATTTTTAGCGCAACGCAATCTGACTTTCAATAATCCCTACAAAACAATGGCCCTGACTAACTTTAACCTATACCTTTCACAAATCACTTACCTCACAAAAATCTTCGTTACTCGAACTACTGCAATACAGCGAGCGCCACTACTGCCAGCTAAATAAAAGATTCAAACTACGGAAGGCACTAACTACTGATAGGGATAGTTAGCAAATGAAAGATATTAATAGAGAACAAACAATGTATTTACCTTAATAGTCATAATATATGTAATTTTAAAACTCCGCCATCTCTCTCCCCACATCCACCACTGCTGGCGGCTCACCTCTAACTGCCCAACGCTATGCGCTGTTAACATCCAGCTGCCCAACAATACAATGGCAGACAACAATGCAAACTAGCCACAGGCTGCACACAGCACAGCCAGTGATTTTCATACAGAGCGCTACGTAACGTTGCCAATAAGAAAACATAAACAGCCTACTTACATAAAGAAAACATAAACAGCCTACTTACATGGTGCTACCTGAGACTGCCGTGTTGGAGGATTTTGTCCAGTATTTATGCCCCAAGGGCATTCTTTATATTTAACAGATGAAAAATAAAAGCCCACTGAAGATGCTGCAACTCCAGTGGAACATGTTTGGGTTAAAAAACAAAACTGTGTTTTGATAAAGGCGGAACCTATCCAAAAACACAGTGATGTATTGGATGATTCTCCTGAATTCAATACCAAAACATTTGAATTTGGATACTTCCTCACTAGACCATGGCCTCACACAGCACAATAACATCTCGGAAGTAGACAATACTTCCTTCTGATAATGCTGTATGTTACAGTGTTGCCAGATTGTGCAGATGTCAGGATTTAGCGTTGTCAAGAGCGGTCTGTTTTATTGGCCACCTTAAGTGAAGGACACGGAATTAGTCTCTGTGGCCGCCGTCCGGTGGTCAATTTTTATGTCTATGACTGTACATGTATGCCACATACAGTGTACATGTCTCTTCCTCACCCTCTCTCTGTTCATCTCCTCTTCCCACATCTCTCTGCTCAGCTGTGCCCGTCCGCTCGCGTATCGCCTGGAATGCATTCCAACAATATACACACAAAACACTGGTCCTTCAGGGCAGCTGAGAAATGAGGTATTGGCAAAATTTTTCACCTCCATCCCTTCCGAAATGACCGATAAGAAAGCGAGTTAATACTGCACAGTCATCCAGTTCTGAGCAATGTTCAAGATTTAAACCCTCTAGCTTACCAGGAACATACACTACTGGCCATTAAAATTACTACACCACGAAGATGAAGTGCTACAGACGCGAAATTTAAACTACAGGAAGACGATGATGTGATATGCAACTGATTAGCTTTTCAGAGCATTCACACAAGGTTGGCGCCGGTGGCGACGCCTACAACGTGCTGATATGAGGAAAGTTTCCAACCGATTTCTCATACACAAACAGCAGTTGACCGGCGTTGCCTGGTGAAACGTTCTGATGCCTCGTGTAAGGAGGAGAAATGCGTACCATCACGTTTCCGACTTTGATAAAGGTCGGATTGTAGCCTATCGCGATTGCGGTGTATCGTATCGCGACATTGCTGCTCGCGTTGGTCGAGATCCAATGACGGTTAGCAGAATATAGAATCGGTGGGTTGAGGAAGGTAAAACGAAACACCGTGCTGGATCCCAACGGCCTTGCATCACTAGCGGTGGAGATGACAGGCTTCTTATCCGCATGGCTGTAACGGATCGTGCAGCCACGTCTCGATCCCTGAGTCAACAGATGGAGATGTTTGCAAGACAACAACCATGTGCACGAATAGTTCGACGTCGTTTGCGGCAGCACGGACTCTCAGCTCGGAGACCACGCTGCGGTTACCCTTGACGCTGCATCACGGAGAGGAGCGCCTGCGATGGTGTACTCTACGACGAACCTGGGTGAACGAATGGCAAAACATGTTTTTTTCGGATGAATCCGGGTTCCGTTTACAGCATCATGATGGTCGCATCCGTGTTTGGCGACATCGCGGTGAACGCACATTGGAAGCGTGGTTTCGTAATTGCCATACTTGCCGTATCACACGGCGTGATGATATGGGGTGCCATTGGTCACCTCTTGTTCACATTGACGATACATTTCAGATGTGTTACGACCCGTGGCTCTACCCTTCATTCGATCCCTGCGAAACCCTACATTTCAACAGGATAATGCAGGACCGCATGTTGTAGGTCATGTTCTGGCCTTTCTGGATACAGAAAGTGTTCGACTGCTGCCCTGGCCAGCACATTCTCCAAGTCTCTTACCAATTGGAAACGTGTGGTCAATGGTGGCCGAACAACTGGCTCGTCACAACACGCCAGTCATTACTCTTGATGAACTGTGGTATCGTGTTGAAGCTACATGGTCAGCTGTACCTGTACACGGCATCCAAGCTCTGTTTGACTCAATGCGCAGGCGCATCAAGGCCGTTATTACGGCCAGAGGTGGTTGTTCTGGGTACTGATTTCTCAGGATCTATGCACCCAAATTGCGTGAAAATGTAATTCATGTCAGTTCTAGTATAATATGTTTGTCCAATGAATACCCGTTTATCATCTGCATTTCTTCTTGGTGTAGCAACTTTAATGGGCAGTAGTGTATTTAAAAGCCATTGCAAAACATGGACAAGAGGTAGACATGAAGGCGACGTAATAAAAACGTGTCGGCAAAATATCGATCTAGCAGAGTACTGACCAGCATAGGCGTCGACGTCGGCTTCGGCGGCGGCGGCGGGCGTCGGCTGCCGCAGGCAGGCGAGTTTGTGGTCGAAGGCGATGCGGCGGCGCTGGAGGCAGGCCTGTCTGTGCAGGTCGCAGTGCGAGGCGTAGCGCCGGCCGTCGCTGCCGCAGACCGCCAGCCGCGCGCGCGCCGGGCAGCGGCGCCGGCACTCGCAGGAGGCGCGCCCCGCCCCGTCCAGGCGGCACTCGCGGCCCGCGCCGCACGACAGCAGCGAGCACGGGCCTGCGGCAGGCAGGTGTACTCGTCACCTCAGACTGCCTGCGAGAAGGGTGATGTTGAGTGCGGGTATGTCTCATATGGGGTATGTTTGAGCTGTTCTTGTTGTGGTCTTCAGTCCTGAGACTGGTTTGAAGCAGCTCTCCATGCTTCTCTATCCTGTGCAAGCTTCTTCATCTTCCAGTACCTATTGCTACCTACATCCTTCTGAATCTGCTTAATGTATTCATCTCTTCGTCTCCCTCTACGATTTTTACCCTCCATGCTGCCCTCCAGTACTAAATTGGTGAGCCCTTGATGCCTCAGAACATGTCCTACCAACCGATCCCTTCTTCTAGTCAACTTGTGCCACAAGCTCCTCTTCTCCCCAATCCTATTCAATACCTCTTCAGCAATTATGTGACCTACCCATCTAATCTTCAGCATTCTTCTGTAGAACCACATTCCGAAAGCTTCTATTCTCTTCTTGTTCAAACTATTTATCGTCCATGTTTCACTTCCGTACATGGCTACACTCCATACAAATACTTTCAGAAACGACTTCCTGACACTTAAATCTATACTCGATGTTAACAAATTTCTGTTCTTCAGAAACGCTTTCCTTGCCATTGCCAATCTACACTTTATATTCTCTCTACTTCGACCATCATCAGTTATTTTGCTCCCCAAATAGCAAAACTCCCTTACTACTTCAAGTGTCTCATTTCCTAATCTAATTCCCTCAGCATCACCCGACTTAATTCGATTACATTGCATTATCCTCGTTTTGCTTTTGTGGATGTTTATGTTGCAAGTGTCAGTTGCTGTTAGAACACTGGTCTGTGTAGTTGGGAGCGCATTATTCGGAGTTAAATGAAGGCGAACGGGGCAGATTATTGGTACTCGTGTAGTGAGTTCTTCCGCAACCATGGGAGCCGAAGTGTTTGGTGTTTCAAGAGGAATCGTACTTAAGATTTAAACCAAAAGCAGCGAAATGTAAGAAGAACATCTGCCGAGTGACATTGTGAACTGCACTGGGTGTTTAGTGATCGTGGCGGATGTCATTGCAAAGGATTATGATGAAAAATGAGAGGACAGCAGCTGCAAAAGTCGACGCAGAATTGAACGTTGCACTCGAGAACCTTGTCAGCATCAAAAAACAAGAAAGGCAACTCAATAAGCAGGGATTGTAGGAAGAGCTGTAATTCCAAAACCACTCATCAGAGATGAAACGACTGGAAGATGGTTTGCCTGCCAACGGGTTTCCTATATCGCATTGTTTTTGTTGTTGTGGTCTTCAGTCCTGAGACTGGTTTGATGCAGCTCTCCATGCTACCCTATCCTGTGCAAGTTTCTTCGTCTCTCAGTACCTATTGCAACCTACATCCTTCTGAACCTGCTTAGTGTATTCATCTCTTGGTCTCCCTCTATGATTTTTACCCTCCACACTGCCCTCCAAAGCTAAATTTGTGATCCCTTAATGCCTCAGAACATGACCTACCAACCGGTCCCTTCTTCTCGTCAAGTTGGGCCACAAACTACTCTTCTCCCCAATTCTATTCAATACCCACTCATTAGTTATGTGATCTACCCATCTAATCTTCAGCATTCTTCTGTAGCACCATATTTCTAAAGCTTCTATTCTCTTCCTGTCCAAACTATTTATCGTCCATGCTTCACTTCCATACATGGCTACACTCCATACAAATACTTTCAGAAACGACTTCCTGACACTTAAATCTATACTCGATGTTAACAAATTTCTGTTCTTCAGAAACGCTTTCCTTGCCATTGCCAATCTACACTTTATATTCTCTCTACTTCGACCATCATCAGTTATTTTGCTCCCCAAATAGCAAAACTCCCTTACTACTTCAAGTGTCTCATTTCCTAATCTAATTCCCTCAGCATCACCCGACTTAATTCGATTACATTGCATTATCCTCGTTTTGCTTTTGTGGATGTTTATCTTGTACCCTCCTTTCAAGACACTGTCATTCCGATCAACTGCTCTTCCAAGTCCTTTGCTCTCTCGGACAGAAATACAACGTCATCGGCCAACCTAAAAGTTTTTATTTCTTCTCCATGTATTTTAATACCTACTGTGTTATATGCTGTGAAAAGGCACTAACTAGCTACAGTAATGAGAGCATACTGCTGAGATTTGAAAAGGTGTTGGTACAGAATGGTAAGATAGAAAGTTCATGTAGAAAATGTACACAAATCAAAAACTGACAGAATATAGAAAGAGGAGACGGAAGAGATAAGCATTGAAAGAGGAGTCAGGCAAGTATACGCGCTGTCACCGAAGCTGTTCGGCATACATGATGATTCAGCTGCTCCTACTGCTAGGTTTTAGGCTTTAGCCTTCCAATACCACACACGGGATTATCACATTCTCTCCCTCACTATATGCAAACTAGTACTCATACAGAAGAAAATGAACGGGACCTTTTTGTACAAAATTTAATGTAGTAGGATTCTGTGCTGGGATCCGTTTTCAATAGGTAGCGCAGTATTAGCATTATTCACGAAAAGGGTAAAAAAGTGAGCTTAAAAATCGTTTCTCTTGAATAACTCGAAAACCATGGCCTCCACCGAAAAAGTATCCCAGTATAAAACTTAACTACATAAAATTTCCTATGTAAAGATCCTGTTAATTTTTCTATAGTTTACGTAGGCTAGTGAGCAAGACAATACGAAAATACTGAGCATGGTGTTTTAAGGCGTTGTAGGTTGCATAAAACTCAGGGATAAGGACAGCTGAATCACTCTGCATATGAAGAAGAACTTACAGTTAAGGCCATAGAGGTCGCGAAAGGCATTGTAATTGGAGGAGAAGAATAAGTACTATAGACCTGCGCTGGCAGAATCAGATGATGAGCTACTGCAGGTGTTGAAGAGTATTGCGAGAACGGTGCTGACTGTGGAATGAGGGTAAATATAGGAAAGAATAAATATGATGAAGACAGTCAAGAAGGTAGCGCCAGTAGCACATTCTTAGATGAGAGAATGATGGAAGAAGTGAAATCCTCTATGTAACTGGGAAGTTTAATGACATGGAATGGAAGCTGGAAAGAAGAGATAAAGAGAAGGATATCAGTGGAAAACAGAGCCCCTTCAAAAGTCAACTAGCTGCTGACTGCTAGAAGAACTCTATCATAACTCAAGAAGAGATTTGCTAAGTGTTATTTCTGGATAGTAGTGTAATGCAGCAGTGAATCACGGACAGTGAAAAAAATGTTTAGCAACTTTTCAAACATAAAGGTATGCTTAAGGTGAAATGGACTGAGAGACTTACGAATGAATACGTAATGAATAAAGTAGGGGAAATGATCAGAAAGAGGGGAAAAATCTTGGCTGGTACGTATACTGCATAAATATTGTCTGAAGCAAAAAAATATAGGGGCAAATGTGGAACGAATAAGAGGAAGAGTGATGTGGTCTCCTGACCTTCATTTCATACATATTACGACCTCACCATAGTATTCTGCATATCAAGACGTTTCATTTGAGCCCAAACTCGATAGGTTAGAGCCAATTTCACATGTTTCCATTTAATCGAAATGCAAATCTAATAAATTAATCGCAAGTGCGCACTGAGATTAAAAACTGGAGGCTGACGTACACAAATATTCAAGACACGACAGCCACAATAGTTTTTTTCGGTGGAGGCAACCAGCCCGCTGGAAAGTCTGTAGGAGGGTGCATTAGCACACAGCTGTGCCAGCTGGCCGACCACCCACAGACCAAAACAGTTAACGTCAGAGGAAAGGGATAATGATCTGTGTGTTCACCTTAAAAGCAAAACGCACTGTATTGTTTGGGAGAGCCTCAGCATACACATTTTTTTGACGAACCTAGTGCGTGGTTTCAGAGTTCTCTCAAGTGGACAGTAAATGCTTAACACAGATGCTATATATTTTTGGATTGGTCGGCTTAGCCATTCTCCTGTTTGTAAGAGTAACGCTGATTGGTGGACTATTTCTGTCACAATGAGCTGGAGGAGTGAGGGAAAGACAGCGGATGATATACCCTTTCTCTAGACTTGACTAGGGGCAGGTAGGAGTCCTTGACTTCGTCAAGGCGTAGTGAAAATTTGATTGGCGAAGGTCAATCCAAATAGAAAGAGATAGTTTTGTTATTTTTCAGTGGCTCAAGGTACTGTGCACTACAGCGTAGGCGAGCCCCATCTTCCATCCCTTGGCAATAACATACTTTAATCACGTCACTCCATTACATTTCTCACGTGACAGCCTTGACCAAACTTAGAAAACTTCAATCGGATAATCATTCAAGTTGAGAAGGTGCGGCTCAGCCATTCTGCCGAGTAAATAACATTCATAAAGAAAAGGAATAAAAGAGAGGCAACCTCCTATTCCGAAAAGAACCTGGAAATTTGGGTATCAGTTTATAAATAGAAGTTTATTTTGATTTTTCTTAAATATTGCAATAAATAATATTTACCGTTCTTTTACTGTTTTTCTTACACTAACTAGCAATTCTCCAGTACCCAAGTATCCCACTAGTTACGTAAGAAAATAGAATATTTTTGTGTCTTTTCCTTACAGCGGACGACTCCAGAAGATATTTATTGCTGAAAGTTTTTCAGGCATTTCTTTTTGGTACGTCAGGAGCGTCTGCCTGACTTCTGTAGTAGTGTAGGGTGGAAACTGCTTCTTGGAGGATTCAAAGGGTACTTGTCAGATCAATCCGTTGCACAACTCGTCAACATAACACCCACATACTGACAAATGGTAGGAAGAGAACTACACTATTGGATGACATTACAAATGGATAAATGTCGAGGCAGATGAAAGATGGTGCTCAGTACAGGGCCCGATAGGAAGCCTCCATTTCAAGCCTGTCATAAGTCAGATACAGTAAAGAAAAAAAAAGGAAGAGCATATCCCATGAAAGGCAAGATTCACGCTTGCAGTCTCACTCTGGCATATGTTTTAATCTGACAGAAAATTTGAAATGGCGCACACTCAACTGTTGTTGTTGTTGTGGTCTTCAGTCCTGAGACTGGTTTGATGCAGCTCTCCATGCTACTCTATCCTGTGCAAGCTTCTTCATCTCCCAGTACCTACTGTATCCTACATCCTTCTGAATCTGCTTAGTGTATTCATCTCTTGGTCTCCCCCTACGATTTTTACCCTCCACGCTACCCTCCAATACTAAATTGGTGATCCCTTGATGCCTCAGAACATGTCCTACCAACCGATCCCTTCTTCTGGTCAAGTTGTGCCACAAACTTCTCTTCTCCCCAATCCTATTCAATACTTCCTCATTAGTTACGTGATCTACCCATCTAATCTTCAGCATTCTTCTGTAGCACCACATTTCGAAAGCTTCTATTCTCTTCTTGTCCAAACTATTTATCGTCCATGTTTCGCTTCCATACATGGCTACACTCCATACAAATACTTTCAGAAATGACTTCCTGACACTTAAATCTATACTCGATGTTAACAAATTTCTCTTCTTCAGAAACGCTTTCCTTGCCATTGCCAGTCTACATTTTATATCCTCTCTACTTCGACCATCATCAGTTATTTTGCTCCCCAAATAGCAAAACTCCTTTACTACTTTAAGTGTCTCATTTCCTAATCTAATACCCTCAACATCACCCGACTTAATTCGACTACATTCCATTATCCTCGTTTTGCTTTTGTTGATGTTCATCTTATATCCTCCTTTCAAGACACTGTCCATTCCGTTCAACACTCAACTATGTAGTAAAAAATACAGTCCAGTAACTTGTTATTTGAAAAAATTGGAAATTTGTGGTAAGTACTATGCGACCAAACTACTGAGGTCATCGATCCCTACGTTTACACACTACGTAGTCTAACTCAAACTGACTTACACTAAGGATGACACACACACACACACACACACACACACACACACACACATGCCCGAGGGAGAACTCGAACCTCCAACGGGAGAAGCCGCGCGAACCAACCATGACAAGACGCCACAGACCGCGCCTCTATGCCACGCAGCTTGTTATTTGACATTTATATTTATTTCCACTGCAGACAGCAGCTATTCCTCTGTTAAGACTCAAACAACAGATATCTAACTGTCAGCATTGGCAGATTGCAGATATACTCGCAGTGGCCGGCCTCATTTAGATGGGGTGCTGTGTTGCTGACAACCTCTGTACCTCACACTGCTCGAACGCTGCAAGCGAAATGACTCTTTGTACCGGCGTTTTTCAACGGCGAACAGTTCACGTGCAACACTGAGAGCTCTGGTTTTAGGAAGTAAGTTTCAAAGCTTGAGAAACCAACTAACAAGTGATGCTAATCTACGTATCTCTAGTAGAAGTTTTTGTTTTTGCCCGCTTCCAAAAAAACTGTGGGACCAGGTACCAGCTGTTGCGGTGGAAGTGCACAGCACAACTGGTAATTAACAATCATATGAAATGAAACATAAAAAATTAATTTGAATGCAAATTACAAAACATAGGTGCCCAAAAAGATATAAGGAAAAGTGAATACATGAAAGTTAGTAAGGGTTGTGATGTTAAAACGACCAGTACGAGTATCCTTCTTCACGAATATTTTGTAGAATAAATGCAAAGAAGATTAAAGTTTACTTGGCATTTACCGCTCTTTATGTCACTATCTAAAACTGTGGACAAGATCCACAATAAATTAGATATTATCCTCTGCTCGTTAAATTGAGTGTACTCTTTCCAAAACGTAGCACACAAATGTTCACGCGCCACACTGATTGTACCTCTCACTAGAGTATATTTTATTTTTATTTACTGCCTGATATGTACATTTAAGATATAACCATGACCCCACTCGGTTTATGTTAATTACATTTATTTATGACTTTATTATAATTGTGTTTTACTTATTCCGTAACATTAAGGCCACATTAATATTCAAATGCCTTCCTTATCTAATCCTACATATGTACTCCTGAAGTTACTACACAGTTGGTGATGAAGGGTACAACAATTGCGATTTTATGTAACACTAATCTCGGACATAGTGATGAATAAATGTCTCCAACAGGTCTCAGTATGTGCCTAAATCTCTCTTACCTTTGTCTCGTGATCCCTAAACGAGACATATGCTGATGGCAGCAGAAATTTCTCGAGCATCTCTGTTACACTTTAGACTAGGCTACACGTATTTCTTGCGATCCAGCAAATCTCTGCATTCATTCGTTGTCTTCTGTCGTGCCTACTTGATAAGGATTTTAATGATTTGACTTGCTCTAGATTTTCGCCATTAACGGTATAATCCGTTACAGTGGACTCTTACTTTTTGTTACAGGTATTACGGCATACATTCAAAGAGAGCTGTCACTCATTTCGCCAGTAAAAAACTTTGTCCAAGTCTACTTCCATTTCCTTACGATCGTCTTCCGGCTATCTGGACAAAAGGCTTCAATGTCTCTTGGCAGCGAAGAGCGAGAAATGGAGAGTAGTTGTTACTGCATCTAGAGCACAATTTTCAGCCATGACCCAGGTTAAGAGGGATCTTCCTCCATCCGATCAACCCAGAGTTTACTGAGTCCAGTGGGTACCGAGTGGTTGCAATTAAACTGATGGTGTTTTCAGAACTGTAGTGCAGGTTGTATATATCGCAGGACGCTGAACACTGTAGGTATATTCACTAATCAGAGCGCTTGGGGAGTATGCTGAAAAAAATAATAACTCCACATTCCTGACAGACACGGTCTTTCAGATATCCTAAGACCTGGAAGTCACAGAAAAAAATGGTTCAAATGGCTCTGAGCATTATGGGACTTCACTTCTGAGGTCATCAGTCCCCTAGAACTTAGAACTACTTAAACCTAACTAACCTAAGGACATCGCACACATCCATGCCCGAGGCAGGATTCGAACCTGCGACCGTAGCGGTCGCGCGGTTTCAGACTGTAGCGCCTAGAACCACTCGGCCACTCCGGCCGGTGGAAGTCATAGAGATTTGGGCTGGAGGATCTGAAGGATCACACATATTGAAATTGCCTAGAGATGATGTGGTCGTTATTGAAGGTTTCTCGGAGCAAATCTTTCACCTGGCAAGTGTGGTGTCGCCCATTTTGCATGAAAATAGTAGTATGGATACAGTTGCGTTCTTGAAAATCTGTGCTCACTTGTTGCACAAGGAGGGCCTTGTAATGTGCAGATATCACGGTATACCTAACAGACCCGTGAGGTATCATCTCCTCGAAGAAAAAAGCACCGTGAATGAAGGAACTTGTAAAGCCACACCACACAGTCACATAAGCTGAGTGTAGTGGATGTTCTTGCACACCATGTGGCGGAATAGAGTCCTGTGTCTCACAGTTCTGTGCATTCAACACACTGTGCAGAGAAAATGTGCCTCGTCTACCGAAAGAACATTCCCCAGCCACATTTCATCCATTTCCAAGCATGCTAAAAGACGAAGGGCTAGGTCATAGCGTTATATCCTATTTTGAGGCTTCATTTTCGCCACATTCTGAATCTTGTATAGATATCAGTGTAAAATCTGCAGCAAAATCTCTTGAACTTTTGACCAAGGGAGAGGCAATTCCCATGACACAACTCGAGCACTGGCTACGGAATTTGAGACACGAGCTGCACGGTCGGCTATAGCTGCCGCATCTTCATCAACAACTGCCTTGCGGATGGACCATCTTCCTCTCCCTGCTGCACTATCTAATTAACTTGTTTCTTCATATTTCTTGACCATTTTCAAAAATGGTTCAAATTGCTCTAAGCACTATGGGACTTAACATCTCAGGTCATCAGTCCCCTAGACTTAGAACTACTTAAACCTAACTAACCTAAGGACATCACACACATCCATGCCCGAAGCAGGATTAGAAACTGTGACCGTAGCAGCAGCGCGGTTCCGGACTGAAGCGCCTAGAACCTCTCAGCCACAGCGGCCGGCTAGGTGACCATTTTCTATAGCTCATTTATCGACGTGGGACCTCTTCGCAGCTGTTTTTATCAGTGACATTTCTGCAAAGCAGCGCTGCTACTGCTGCCGTTCCGACGAAAGAACCTTACCAGAAGTGCAGGTCGTTCTTCTCAACTGTCATTGCGTTTCGTATAGAAAACTTCAGCCTTCTCAATATTTTACACCTCCACGTCGCAAAAGAAACCAACAGGTGTCGCCAACTGACAGACAGCATACTGATGTGAAAACTTGAAATATTTCTTGTTCTGACTGCGTACAGCGCCATATTCTCACCTGGTGGTAGAAAGTGAAACTATTGTTTTTTCCGGCATAATCCACGAGCGCACCGATTAATGAACATAGCTGTGTTGTTCCAGCGTCCTGCGACGTATACAGCAAGCACTGCAGCACTCGGCAGACCCTCAGTTTAATTGTAACCACTAGGTAGGTGCATCTATCGAAAACTGCCACCAACACCTTCTCACATCCCGTCACAGCATTCATCTCCCTCTTCCGTTCCTAATGCAGCTGCAGTATCTGTCTCCTTAGGTCTTAGGAACAGTCCTAGAATAATGTTTCAGCAGAGCTGCACCACCACGGTGGGTAGGTATCCGAGGTGGTAAATAAATAATATTCTTGTGTCGTGTCTCTCCACTTATCTGATACTCGTACTTTTCATGTCTACAGCAGGTGGTTGCTTCATATGGTAACTG
Source organism: Schistocerca cancellata (assembly GCF_023864275.1). Taxonomy (NCBI): domain Eukaryota; kingdom Metazoa; phylum Arthropoda; class Insecta; order Orthoptera; family Acrididae; genus Schistocerca; species Schistocerca cancellata. The sequence continues at coordinate 857,814,188 of NC_064626.1, read as the reverse complement.
CAGTGACTGACATTCGAGTTCACTTCTGTCACTGCGATTCGTAGTCCACACTGTACTATGGTGCACAGTATAAGATGTTCAAATGTGTGTGAAATCTTATGGGACTTAACTTCTAAGGTCATCAGTCCCCAAGCTTACACACTACTTAACCTAAAGTATCCTAAGGACAAACACAAACACCCATGCCCGAGGAAGGACTCGAACCTCCGCCGGGAGCAGCCGCACAGTGTAAGACAGTTCTTTTCTTAGTGCTTCTCTACACGACTTCTTAACGTTTCTCATGTTTTCCAAAATGCACCTCTTCCAAAGCAGACATTCATGTGATAGTAAACTGGATCTCCGACTCAGCAGTGAAAAATAACATATTATGGGGCTCGTACGTAATCATACAGACCGCGGTCATCTCGTCTTTGTTCAGCTTTGTATAAATAGTAGGGATAAGCCAATGACTAGAGTAAGTGTATCAAGCTCTTATTGGAACTAGATGTTTCATCCTCCTTCCGTCGTTCATATCGTTCGGGCGTGAATGCAGTGTACTACCAGTACGCGTTTTTGCGCGCAATGACTACTTCTCCCTGTCCAGTATCTGTAAATTTATTGTTTACATCTCTAAGCCAGCACACGTTTCGCTTCTTTCACATTAAAAGTTTACGATTAGGCGTATAGCTGACGTAGTTCTGTGTGCATCTGTGTGTCCTAGGACAATTCTGCCTTGCACTTGCAAAGAGCCTTTACCGCTTCTCCCTGTTTATGTGACCTGCTACTGATTCCCAGTGAACTACACCATCTGATAAAAGGAGGCGGAGCGTATTATGTTGTCAGAAGAGAAGCAGCAACAGAAGAACTGATCTGTTAGGAAGGCTCACACCCAAACCTCCAGATGTCAGACACTCAGATCGGTACCAAACATTGTGTGTGTATAGAGTATCAACTAAACCACCGGTTTAGTTTGTGCTGTGGTCCAGTAAAAGATGCGTGAACGGTAATTAAAAGCAACACCAGAACTACGGAGTATAGGCAGTCCGTATCCGTGTGCTCTGAATGTGAAGATCTCTGTTAAAATAGTTGGTAGAGCGTCAGATTGTCGTGCTACACGTCATGAGTTCGAAAGCTGCTGATGGTGATTTTTTTAACAGGTTACACGTAAAACTGTTATGTGGGAGAACATTTTTCTGCCAGTAATAGGACGTTTCGGAGTTTCTGTCAATTTATTTTGGCAGTCTGCTGTCGCTTCGTTGGCTGAAAGTAGCAAACATATTGCGTACATTTCTATAGACAACACCACACCTATTTATCGACCTAAAAACTGACGAATTAGGAAAGTCGATGATTCTTTTGCTTAATTTTATTTTTTTATTTTTATTTTTATTTTTTTATTTTTTTTTTTTTTTTTGCATACTGAACGACAGATTATATTGGAAGAAATTTCTATTTGCAATTACAGACAGATTTGAGTGCTCATTATAAGGAAACAAATAAAGTCAATTTATTTTGCTGTGTGAAGAAGGCTTTGTTTAAAGCGAGAATATTTTAAGCGATAATACAGACCTAAGTTACTTATTCGTACAAGCTTTACCCAAGTCAAATTTCAAACTCATTCACACTTTGGGTCAAAGTGTGATTGTCGGCGGCCCGAATACAGACAGCAATGTTTGTAAAGCCGCAACTCGAGTAGTATGGTCTCTCTAGAACCACTCTAGTTAAAAGCTGCCACGTGCATTTATTGTAGATACTCAACATAAAAGAAGCAGAGATGTATGTACTAAGCGAAGTATCTACTAAAGCCGCGTTGATGCCATGGATACTTTAAGATGAAAAAAAAAGCGTATGTCCAATTTCTAATGAGGGTGAACTTAAAGGTGTGACTGGTATGCTGAAAATAAATCTTACAAATGAGGTCAAAGGCACACAAAGAATTTATGGAATCAAAGCTTTTACTCCAAAACACACGAATCCATTAAAAGATTAAAGCAAGAATTCGAAAATACCACCAACCACTTCATATTATGGCTCTCTCCACTTCATTGTTGTTATTTCAGAATCTCTCGATGTAGTTTCATGAGGATAACACAGTTCGTCATTGTCTGCATGTCCTATATGTACTTAGTATTTTACCCCTTCCCACAGACTGAAAACTTTTGAAGTAATGTCTGGCATCTTGATGACCAATGAGTATCAAATTTACCAATATTCCATGACGCCAGAACGTGTTGCGGCCACGTCACACTGAGCGAACCCATCTTGTGTTGTTGCCACAGCAATCTCTGCCGAGAAGAGTTACAAATCATACTACAAAAAGTCATAATTCTTACGCCCTGGAGGACCCTTCACTCATAACGGATGTCAAATTGACCAACTGTTGCTGACTCATTTACAGAGAAGTAATGCTGGACATCAGCGATGTGTCTCAATAAAGGCATCCGTAGTTTCATTGCTCCACCCATGTGAGTTACAGACGTTGTTAATGCCGATAAGCATGATGCAGTATTGTCTGTGAGCTGCACGAGTGGAATTGACCGACATTTAGCAATTACTCATCGAAACAATTGGTATCGTCCAACTACATCGGCTGCATAAAGTCGTTGTATACGGTAATGGTTAAAGGGGTACAAGCACGGTGACACATCAGCTATCACACAATTTGTGTGTGTGACATATGGGAGGACTTTCATACAATTGTCGCAGTTCAGACATAAGAACGACTTCCATATCCTTCTTGTTTTGTTTATTTGTGCAATCAGTGACTTCTATGATTTTTTTAGCTGTTGTCCTGCGGTGAAGAAAAGAGCTGCGATAATCTCAGAACCCAGCAAGAACTGCTACATTAAGAGCACATCAAATAAACATCATATTAATATACACAGCAAGGGTGGTGGTAGAGTACGTGAAATTACTTCAAATACCTGTATTACATTGTTAAATTGGTTGTGCTGATTCACACATTACAGTGAAGAGTGCTAGTCATCTCTTTCCAAAGTTGAAACAAAAAAAAAAAAAATTTATTACTGAAGATGCCTTCTGAAATGCTGAATGCTCCTCTAGCAATAGAGTGTACATGGTACATATGACATCAGGTGTCAAAATAATTAAACCAGACGAAATTTAGTTGTTCTTCATTTAAAATATTTATTAGAACTTCATTGCGTTGAACGTTGTCAACCAGATTTTTTCAAGCCATTTCTACGTCTCAGTTAAACTCAGTGTTCACAATCACTTACAATACTATCTGCGTACGAATTGTAAGTAATCGGTAGTCATAATATGATGGAATACCGCATTTGCTTCCTCAACAACTTTCCAATGAAACATCTGTTCAACATAGTTGCCACAGTATTACCGTCGAATCTACTAATTTTAAGTTCTTACATTTGTGAGATCAGTGTCGCAATACTTACCGTTCTGAACTCGTTCTTCCCGACGGGAATGATGAGGATGGCAAGGGCAAAATGGGACTTAAATGAAATGGCCTGTTCTCTATAAAATAATAAGGAAATGATACCAGACGTATCGTCCTTAGATCTACATTTATACTGTGCAAGTCACCTTACGGTGTATGGCGCAGCGTACTTTGTGTACAACTGTCACTTCCCATCTTTTCCCTTTGCACTCACGAATGGCTCGCGGGAAGGACAATTGCTGGTAACCTGCCGTGTGGGATCGAACCTATTTGAGTTTATCTTCATGGTCTTTTTGCGAGATGTACTTAGGAGAAAGAAACATATTGGTTGACCCTTCTGGGGACTCACGGTATTCGAATTTTAACAGTAAGCGTCACCGTGATGCAGAACATCTCTCTTGCTGTGTGTGCCACTGCAGTTGACTGAGCATCTCCGTTATGCTTTCACGGTTACTGAACAACCCTGTAGCGAAATGTGCTCCTCTACTTTGGATATTCCCTATTTTATCTATCACTTCCAACAGGTTCGGATCCTAGACTGACGAGGTGCATTATTCAAGTATTGGTGGAACTAGGGTTTTGTAAGCTTCCTCCTTTGTGAGTAGACTATATTTCCTGAGGATTCTTGCAATGAATCTCAGTCTGGCATCTTCCTTACTTGCTATTGGTTTTGTCTGATCCTTTGAACTCCTTCGTACGCATATTCTTAGCTATTTTATGGGTACGACAACTTCCAGTGATTGTTCTGCAGTCGCGTAAACATACAATACTGTTTTTTTCTGCATATTTAAGCGCAACGCGTTACATTTATTTACTTAGATGGTCAATTTACAATCCTTGCACGAAGCACTGATCATCTGCAAGCCTTCCTGCATTTCGTTACGATTTCCTAGCATTGCCACTTCGCTGTATACAATAGCATCACACGCAAAAAGCCTCAGGGAAGTTCCGACGTTGTCCACTAGATGATATGCACGGTGTCGCAGGACGAACGGTCAATACTCAGGAACGATCATTTGAAGCTAAATATTTCATGTGGACATATATCCTATCAGAATGGTTTCCGAGACATAACATATTTAATGCACATTCTTATTTATTTTCTGTATTATTCAGAAGATTCTCACATTCACACATGTATACATACACATCAGTTAGTACACATTAAAACATGCGTTTTGCAATATATCGTTTGAAAAATATTTATTTTTAATACGTCCACCTCTAATAATTATTGTTCACGTCACATTACAGCTGTTGCACAGTTCACAACAAATACTGCACTATCCTGCCATCAGCTTCAATGTATTCGTGTATTCTTGCGAAAACGTGTTGTGTTGCTTGTTGCTTGTGTGAGTGCCTCTTCACGTTTCTTAATAAGGACAACAGCGTCCATGATGTGACGAGGCAGTTTATCTCCCTTATTTATCTTTATACTTATAATTCCAATCCCAAAGAAAGCAGGTGTTGACATATGTGAAAATTACCGAACTATCAGTTTAATAAGTCACAGCTGAAAAATACTAACGCGAATTCTTTACAGACGAATGGAAAAACTGGTAGAAGTCGACCTCGGGGAAGATCAGTTTGGATTCCGTACAAATATGGCAACACGTGAGGCAATACTGACCCTACGACTTATCTTAGAAGATAGATTAAGAAAAGGCAAACCTACGTTTCTAGCATTTGTAGACTTAGAGAAAGCTGTTGACAATGTTGAATGGAATACTCTCTTTCAAATTCTGAAGGTAGTATACAGGAAGCGAAAGGCTGTTTACAATTTGTACAGAAACCAGGTGGCAGTTATAAGAGTCGAGGGGCATAAAAGGGAAGCAGTGGTTAGGAAGGGAGTGAGACAGGGTTTTAGCCTCTCCACGATGTTATTCAATCTGTATATTAAGCAAGCAGTAAAGGAGACAAAAGAAAAATTCGAAGTAGGTATTAAAACCCATGGAGAAGAAATAAAAACTTTGAGGTTCGACGATGACATTGTAATTCTGTCAGAGACAGCAAAGGACTTGGAAGAGCAGTTGAACGGAATGGATCGTAACTTGAAAGGAGGATATAAGATGAACATCAACAAAAGCAAAACGAGGATAATGGAATGCAGTCGAATTAAGTCGAGTGATTCTGAGGGAATTCGATTAGGAAATGAGACACTTAAAGTAGTAAAGGAGTTTTCCTATTTAGGGAGAAAAATAACTCACGATGGTCGAAGTAGAGAGGATATAAAATGTAGACTAGCAATGGCAAGGAAAGCGTTTCCGAAGAAGAGAAATTTGTTAACATCGAGTATAGATGTAAGTGTCAGGAAGTCGTTACTGAAAGTATTTGTATGGAGTGTAGCCATATATGGAAGTGAAACATGGACGATATATAGTTTGAACAAGAAGAGAATAGAAGCTTTCGGAATGTGGTGCTACAGAAGAATGCTCAAGATTAGATGGGTAGATCACATAACTACTGAAGAGGTATTGAATAGGATTGGGGAGAAGAGGAGCTTGTGGCACAACTTGACTATAAGAAGGGATCGATTGGTAGGACATGTTCTGAGGCATCAAGGGATCACCAATTTAGTATTGGAGGGCAGCGTGGAGGGTAAAAATCGTAGAGGGAGACCAAGAGATGAATACACTAAACAGATTCAGAAGGATGTAGGCTGCAGTACGTACTGGGAGATTAAAAAGCCTGCAAAGGATAGAGTAGCATGGAGAGCTGCATCAAACCAGTCTCAGGACTGAAGACCACCACAACTACACTTGTACACCTCAGACTTCTTTGAAACCTGTGAAAAAAATCTAATGGCGTAACGTCTACCGATCTTGGTGGCCAGTCGATTGCACTACCACGACCGATCCAGCGATCAGGGTAAGTGTTGTTGAGTTGTTCCCTTACACGTCTGGTAAAATGTGCAGTAGCTCCATCATCCTGGAAGTTTATTAGAATTCTCATGGTCAAAGCAACGTCCTCAACATGTTCAACAAACGAAATTCCTAAAAAACTGCAAGTGATTCCGTCCCACCATTCGCTCTTCTAAAGTAACTGGACCTATCAACACGTTACCGATGAAACCGCACCAAACACTAATAGAGAAACGAAACAAGTTTCTAGCATAGCGTGTGGATTTTCTTGCTGCTATCGACGATTATTACGTGTGTTGTTTTGTGCCATTCCCTGTAAACGTAACTTTACCAATGAATAGTATTAATGGAAGGAAGTGACGATTGTCATTTAACCAGTGACAAACTTCACGTTGTGTGGCATTGTCGCCAATGTGAAGATTGTGGAAACGCTGTGTCTGAAACGGGTACACGTTTTCCGTGTGTAATGTTCGCCGTATACATGTTTGTTGCACACTGACACGTGTAGAAAGTATCCGTGCGCTAGTGGTAGAACGACGCTGCACCCTTCCAACAATATGTCGCTGTTCGTGTGCAGATTGCTGAATTAGACGTTCAGAAGTAGCGCAGGAGCATGGAAGAATACCTGTTTCCCCCAATGTGCTGAAAGCTCTTGTAATCACTTTACGTTCAGGAATTCGACGAGACGGATAGCGGCTATGGTCTTCTCCGACAGCAGCAGAAGCGCTATCATCGCAGAATACTCCATATCTGCATTTTCTTCATTAATGTAGATGTATGGCGTTACAGCCAGCATGCCTACAAACACAGTTACTTGGACATTGTACGTCCTAGGCCGCCAATGTTAAATTACCGAATTTTGTAACCCATTATCTTGGAAACTTTTTAAGACACCAACTTACACTTTTTAATAATTATTGAATGCACCTTTCTAGATACACTGAACTACAAGTATTACTGAAATTGTATTGTGGCTCATGTTATCTTTTTTTTCAAACATACAATTTTTTGACAGAATTTGGTAAATACATGAACATAATAACAAAAGAACTCAGGATATTTTAATTATTCTACTTACATATGTGTTGAATCTCACACTTGGAATGCTGTGAAAATTTCATGTCTCTACCATCAATACATCTTTAAAAAACGGGTCATTTATTGCAAAAAATGTAGTTGAGAGATATTGAGGTTTAAAACTTTTTTAGTACAAATTCTTATACAGACTTACATTTCTGCGTCTTTTATGCACTATAATTGCCCTTGCCCATAGTCTGTGTCTTCTTCCGTGTCACAACAGCTCAGTGCTTGCCTCCTCCTTTTCTTTCTTGCTTCTTTTGTCATTTGCTGAGCAGCTAACTCTGCTTCACGTACATGAAGCTCATCCAATTCCTGCAGTCCTTTAGCTGTGTTCTGTCCAGATCTTACCCCTAACTTCTCCAGAACCTTCAGTGTTTCAAGTTATTACAGCATCAGACACTGCTATCTTTAGTCATAAGGCCAACAAATACATTTTTAGGCACACGGCACCACACAACTTCATTGAAGGACTCATTCACATTCTGGATCTTCCTATGCAAACACGCCAAATCGCTGTAAATAGCTTTGATTGCCTTCATTACTGCCAAAGGGAGAGAATGCTAATGTGTAAATTCATACAGGGTGCCAGAAAATTCAGCTTGCCTATATTTACACCAAGTGTTTGTCGCAGGTGGACACAAAACATGACATGGCTTTTCATCGGTTAATATTCGATGACAGAAAGTGCTCCACACAGCTCTTTTCATCTTCTTTCAACTGTCACAGTTATCTCTAATGGCCTTCCCATAGTAATTCATCAATTACTTTGTCCGCTAGTCTTCCAACACATTTTATTGTCTTGCCATCAGACAGTTTTGTGTTAACCATCTTGGTTTTTCAAGGATTTGCAGATCAATAATGACGTTGTCCATAATATCATTACTTTTACCACTGTCACCCGTTTCTACAGTTACTTTCCTTTGCGATACACTAGGGAGCGTGGTCACTTCAGAAACGTTATCGTGGTTTTCTTCAATGCTAGCACACGTGTTTACAAGTACTTCAGAAGAAAATGCAGGTCTCACATATCTGTTACCGCCAAATTTGCGTTTATTGAAGTTACTTTTACGCTCAGTCATTTTATTTACATATAAAAAGCAATAGAAATTAGGTAACTACAAAAATAGCCGATAATCACACTACTTTCAACGAAAACTAGTATCAGAAACAGAGGACTGATTGTTTATTTGTAATGCCAACTTCTGAGACGTAGCAGTAAGCACAAAACAAAGAAATTCACAGCCTTCTAGACTGTGTAGTTCCCAAGGTATGACTGCTCAACTGTGGCGGTATATGTGTAGCCGCGAAATTTTACAGTCACACATCAACATTCAAAATATTATTTGAAGGTCTCACAGTTGTCTGATTTTAATGTATTATGTACCAAAATGTTTAGGAAAGTCCGAAGTACATTATGGAGTAGAAAACAGAAAATATCAAATTTCAACAAATTTCACGTACAATGTCCCCTTAAGCGATGCTTCTCTGTGGTACGCACTCAATGAATGTCTCACGCTACTTCATTCACAACACACCATAGATAACTGCACGTTCAATGGACTAGTTTAATGGCAGAAAGACATCCCAAGCTAAGTGGTTGAAAGCAACGATGTACGCTGGGCTAAAATAAAACGTCGATGTCGTTGGGTGGGTAAGACACATACGTCCATGCCACTAGCCCAAAAAGAAATCCATATTAAATGTGCTCTATCTTGGAAACTTCAAATTAGCGTTCCTGTCATCCATGCATATTGACCATTCCTCCTGGGACATCCTGTGTACAAGTGGTCAGAAACAGCGCGCAAAGCTTGTAAGAGCGTTGCAGTATTGATTGTGATGAGAAACAATTGTTAAGAAAAACAGTAGGTCAGAAACAGTGTACAGGACTTGTAATGATGTTGCAGGGTAGGCTGTGCTGAAAAATAATTGTTGAGAAAAATATTCGAAATGTTGCGCCGTTTCCGTGTTAATTAGCACTGAAGTTAGCCAGCCATGCCGTTGCTCGCAAATTCAATCAGCTCGCCAGATACAATTAGCGTCAGTTGCTCTCATAGTGTAGATGATAACGCACGAGATTGCTCAGCCTTTGGCTCGGATTCGATACTTATTACCGTCCCAAGCACAATTTTTGTGTGGCTCTCTTATTCGGTTTTAGGAAATCAAAGAAAGAGCATGATTGGTGACCACATCTCTTTAAGACCGCCTACATTTGCGCAAGCAACGGTCCGCTAAGCTAACTTCAGCGTTATTTACCTAGGAAAAGGTGCAACGTATCGCGTATCGATTTTTTTCTTAAATATTATTTCATAACACAGCCTACCCTGCAACATCAATTCAAACTTTTCAGACCTTTTTTTTACCGTCCCCTAAATGTAACCATTTTAGAATTTAAAACGATGGCAGACTTTCCTACAGAACGGAATGTAAATAACTACAAATCTAGAAAGATACAAAGAGGAAATTAAAAAACTTGGAGTACGAGAAGTTATCAGAAAATGAGGTGCTGTACGAGGTAAGGTAACGTCCACTACTTAGTTGTCAACAGCCGACAGTTGTAAACAAGTGGGTGTAGTCGTCACAAATCGCTTGGAAAGTCAGATAGATGAGAGTTGTCTCAGTGATCAGAAAGTCCGACGGGGCACCGGAACATCCTGTAGTGGCAAACTTTGTGTTAAGTTATAAATATGGCCGCTTCCGAGATTACAGAAGTCTTTACAACAAGTTGAATTAATCCTACAAAAATTCCAGGTGCACGAACACGCTCCCATCAATGAGACCAATTCATTCTAATTTATTCACCGATTGCACTCTAAAAATTAACAAATTTAGGACAGTATGCATAAATCAGGACTCACATCAAATATATACAAAAATTAATAACACACAAATGCATACAACAACGTTCATAAATGAGCCGTTAAACAATAACCGAAAGAGTCAGTTGTGAATACTTCTATAACAGTTTCGTGTACAATCAATATTACTGCTTGTTTCAGTTGAATCTGATTATCCAAATGTGCTGGAATGCCGAATCACTCAGATACACACGTAATATAATTACTGCATTGTGTAGCCCTGACCAATCCCTTTCCCCAAAGCTATCATCCACGTAGACTTATGATGCATTGAAATAAATTAAAACATGTGTAGAGGTTCATTATATAAAGTTGACAAACACTTTGAAACAAGTTTATTAAAATACAGAAAGGAATGGTAGTAACTAATTAAATATTTCGTGTGACGTCATAAGCGAGTGACTGTGTGTGAGATCGCTCTCTAATTTTTTACATTTTTTTAGGTTTCAGATACATATTTTAACGGTTTTTGTGATAATATTTACTATATAAGTGACTTATTAGTGGTTTCTTCATTCACCTCTGCCTTTCTTGTGTTGTGACCTGATATTTGTGAGTGTTTCGTATCGAGCAACGTAACCTCTTACCTGTGTTTACATTCCGCGCTGACCAGTTGCAGCTGCAGCGGCGCATCGAAAGCTAAGTACTAATTAATTGTTTATGTATAGTCGTTTATTTAGGAGCTTTAGTAGTCTTCAACCGGAGTTTTTTTGTGTTTTCTGGTGAAATAATTTCAGAAGAACCTTTTGGGAACTGTTTTCAACTTCGTTACTGTGTAATTAGACGTTTGATTCTCTTTCTGTATTAGTCTTTTGTTTTATTCACATTTGTTGTTTATTAATGCTGTTAATAATAGTAGTTACTTCCCTTGTGGAGTAAGTTTGTGTTTATTGTAGTCAGGTTTTTAACATCTTCTTACTGTAGTAGCGGAACTTAGAAAAAGTAAAATTTTACCATGAGTGAGAAGTGTGGGATTTGCCGTAGGTTCGTGAGTAGTGGATTGTGGTGTGAGACTTGTTCGAAGTATTTTCACGGGGGGGAATGCAGTGGGGAAGCCAGTGGGCGTTCTGGTGAGATCCTCTACTGGAACTGCAGGTTATGTAGCAAGAGTAAGTTGATAGAGGAGCAGGAGCGTAAGATCTGTGCCCTTCAGGTGCAGTTGAAAAACGCACAGGAGGAGCTAGATAGGATGAGGAGGGAGAAGGGGGTTGGGAATGGGAGCTGGCTGTTGGCAAGAGATCTGGTAGGAGAAGAAGATTTTCAGATAGTTTTACTATTGGTGTTTACAATAGATATGACCAACTGTCAGAGTCTAGTGGAGAGGAATCTCTAGTAGCTGTAGATGTAGGAAGTATGCAGCAGACCTCAGTAGTTACGGTGGCTAGAACAGTTGCAAAGTCGAAGAGGAAGAGAAGGTTCTGCTGTTAGGTAGTTCTCATGGCAGAGGTGTAGGCCAGCAGTTGCAGGAAGTGCTGGGGAGTGAGTACCAGGTCACCAGCATTGTGAAGCCTAATGCAGGATTGGCTCAGGTGACTGTTAACATAGGGTGGTTATGTAGGGATTTTACTAAAGAGGACCAGGTAGTGATTGTGGGTGGGGCTGGTAATAGTATTGATAGGGATGGGGAGTATGACATAGATGGTGACCTGGAAAAGATAGCCACTCAGACTGGCAACACGAACGTGCATTTCGTGGAACTGTTTCAGCTTCACGATCGGCCTCATCTTAATACAGCTGTCAGGCGTAATAACATGAGACTTGGGGGTGCGCTGATGACAGAAAGCATGGGTCACATTTCAGTGGTGTCGGTGGAGTCTATCAGCAGGACGGGTTTTGCTAGAAATGGCCTGCACCTCAACAGGTATGGGAAGGGGAGGTTGCAAAGCTTATAGGTGACAACATAGGTGGGGTTGGTGGGATCACTCATGGGATAATTCCTGCAGTAGTGGGTGTTAGAGCTGCACCTTTTTTAGATTGAAGTCGGCTGATAGGTATTCCTGCTTAAGGGAAGTCTCTCTAACAAAGGAGCCACTTTTGACAAAGCTTAGGTATCCGAGTAATGAGGGAATTAGTATATTTCATCAAAATATACAAGGTATTAGAGATAAAGTTAGTGAACTGCTTATAGGTGTTGACTCTGAAATTATTGGTATATCTGAACACTTCTTAAATAAGGAGATAATTCAGAGGCTTCCTTTACCAGGATACAAGTTGGCTGGCAGCTTTTCGAGGAGCTCTTTGCGGTGTGGGGGAGTAGCCATGTATGTGAAAAACGGCATCCTATTTGAGTCAGTTGATATTTCAAAGTACTGCACTGAAAAGGTGTTTGAATGTTGTGCAGGTGTGGCTAAATTTAACGGAGCTAAACTTCTAACTGTTGTTATTTATAAATACCCAGACTCCGATTTCACAACGTTTTTTCTAAAGCTAGAGGAGGTTCTTGGTTCACTTTATAGGAAATACAAAAAGTTAGTTATATGTGGTGACTTCAATATTAATTGTATAAGTGACTGTGCAAGGATGAGGATGCTGGTAGACCTCCTTAATTCATATAATCTTATGCAAACCGTACTCTTTCCAACGAGAGTGCAAGGGAACAGTAGAACAACCATAGACAACACTTTTGTTCATTCCTCATTACTAGAAGCGCATTCTGTTAGCAAAAAGGTGAATGGGCTTTCAGATCATGATGCACAAATTTTAACTCTAAAAGATTCTTGTGCTGCAACACGTGTTAAATATAGTCATCAGCTGTTTAGGAAAGCTGATCCAGTTGCTGTAGAGACCTTTGTAAACCTTATCAAGGAACAAGAGTGGCAAGATGTTTATAGCACTGATACAGTAGACAATAAATATAATGCTTTTCTCAAGACTTTTCTCGTGCTCTTTGAAAGTTCCTTTCCGTTAGAACGTTCAAAACAGGGTACTAACACAAACAGGCAGCCTGGGTGGCTGACTAGAGGGATAAGAATATCTTTTAGAACAAAGTGGCAATTATATCAAAACGTTAGAAACAGTCAAAATCTAAATGCAGCAGACCATTACAAACAGTATTGTAAGGTGCTTAAAAACGTTATTAGGAAGGCAAAAAGTATGTGGTATGCAGATGGAATAGCTAAGTCTCAGGATAAAATTAAAACCATATGGTCAGTCGTAAAGGAAGTGGCTGGTCTGCAGAGACAGGTCGAGGATATAGAATCAGTGCGTAGTGGGAATGTCCGTGTTACTGATAAGTCGCATATATGTAGAGTATTTAATAATCACTTTCTGAATATAGCATGTGAACTAAATAGAAACCTAGTCCCAACAGGGAATCATATAGCGCTCTTAGAAAAAAGTGTTCCGAGACTGTTACCTGAAATGCTCCTCCATGATACTGACAAGAGGGAGATTGAGTTAATAATCAAATCACTAAAGAGCAAGAACTCTCATGGATATGACGGGGTATCTAGCAGAATACTGAAGTATTGTTCTATGTATGTTAGCCCAGTACTTAGCCATATCTGTAACTTTTCCTTTAGGACTGGTCTGTTTCCTGACCGATTACAGTACTCGGTAGTGAAGCCACTTTATAAAAAGGGAGACAGGGATAATGTTGACAATCATAGACCTATTTCTATGCCATCGGTGTTTGCTAAAGTTATCGAGAAGGTTGTATATACAAGGTTACTGGAGCATTTAAATTCACACAATTTGCTGTCAAATCTTCAGTTTGGTTTTAGAAATGGTTTAACAACTGAAAATGCTATATTCTCTTTTCTCTGTGAGTTTTGGACAGATTAAATAAAATGTTACGAACGCTAGGTGTTTTCTTTGATTTAACGAAGGCTTTTGACTGTATTGACCACAAAATATTACTGCAGAAGTTGGACCATTATGGAGTAAGGGGAGTAACTTACAATTGGTTCGCCTCTTACTTTAAGAACAGAAAGCAGAGGGTAACTCTCCGCAATATTGAGAGTGGTAGTGATGTTCAGTCACAATGGGGCACTGTTAAGTGGGGCGTTCCCCAAGGGTCGGTGCTGGGGCCACTGCTGTTTATTATTTATATAAATGATATGCCTTCTAGTATTACAGGTGATTCAAAAATATTTCTGTTTGCTGATGACACCACCTTGATGGTGAAGGATATTGTGTGTAATATTGAAACAGTATCAAATAACGTAGTTCATGAAATTTGATGCTATATCACAGTAAGACTCAGTTTTTACAGTTTCTAACTCACAATTCAACAAGAACCGGTATTTTGATCAGACAGAATGGGCATATTATAAGCGAGATGGAACAGTTCAAGTTCCTAGGCGTTCGGATAGATAGTAAGCTGTTGTGGAAAGCTCATGTTCAGGATCTTGTTCAGAAACTAAATGCTGCTTTATTTACCATTGGAACAGTATCTGAAATAAGTGACACTTCAACACGAAAAGTAGTCTACTTCGCATATTTTCATACGCTTATGTCGTATAGTATTATTTTTTGGGGTAATTTTTCTGATTCAAAAAGGGTATTTTAGGCTCAAAAACGGGCTGTTCGAGCTATATGTGGTGTAAGTTCGAGAACCTCTTGTCGACCCCTATTCAAAAATCTGGGAATTCTGACATTGCCCTCACAGTATATATTTTCTTTAATGTCGTTTGTTGTTAGCAATATTAGCCTATTCCCAAGAGTAAGCAGCTTTCACTCAGTTAATACTAGGCAGAAATCAAATCTGCATGTAGAATGCACTCCTTTGACTCTTGTGCAGAAAGGAGTGCAGTATTCTGCTGCATCCATTTTCAATAAGCTACCACAAGAACTCAAAAATCTTAGCAGTAGCCCAAACTCTTTCAAGTCTAAACTGAAGAGTTTCCTCATGGCTCACTCCTTCTATTCTGTCGAGGAGATCCTGGAAGAGCTAAAAAATTAAACAAATTCCAGTGTTCCATTGTTGATTTTCTTTATTTAAATTTACGACTTGTCACCTGAATATGTTTTTTTATATTTCATTTTACCTGTTTCTGATATCATGTTATAATTTCATGTATTGACTCGTTCCATGACCATGGAGACTTCTCCTTTATTTGGCCCCACAGAACAATAAATAAATAAATAACAATAAATAAACGTGGCCTACTTATATTCAGCCTCTTTTATGCGTCCTTCTTTGTGGTAAGCTCAGAATCTAGATACGTTACGCCACTTTTTAATGGCATGAGTCCTTAGGGAATGATAAATGAAAACTTACTACATAAATCATATTTTTAAGATTGGTATCTGGTGAGTGTTTATCGGGCGAGTTCGGTTGTGCCCATTCTGTAATAGCAAAGCAGCGTTTTTCCTTGATACCGGAACAGAAGTTTTTCTGTATCCGGCCAGCCGACCGGAATCACAACACTCAATGCATTTTTCAACCCACAAGGCGCTCTATCGTGACTCGGTGGACATTTTGCTCACCCAGGTTTGGCCTTGCATCGTGACGTAGATTCGCAGTTTCTAGGAAAAATTCTGAGCTCAGTGTTAATCGTTTGAAACTGCTGAAGGAGGTCTATGCCCTCCACGCCTCGTTTCTGTCATCGGCAAACTTTATTTATTCATCCCTTACTGCCATAGAAACGACGCCGGTAATCGACCTACCACTAAAGCTTCATTACTAATCAAATAATGGTGATTTGTTAACATGTGTGGGCATTCTCAGTGTCATTATAATATACTTCGTGGTTTGGATAGAAAGCACTGATTATGGTGCTAGAGATTATAGGAGTAAACTCGAAAGTTTCGTTATCAATTGGGAAACATAAAAATTTGCAGTTCATTACGGTTAATGTGTACATGAACTTACGAAATCGTGTCAGTTTTTAATAAGGACTCATACTGAGTTAATCACTATTCTTGGCTTCACAGATTCTTCTCTAATGTGATAGTACTGATAGTCTGATACATTATGGGTAGCCCATAACGAAGCAATGGATTATGAGAACAGTGAATATTTAAAACATTTAGTTTCTGTCGCAATCGTGTGTTTTTTGGTATATTCTTATTTTATTTTGATCATTTGTGAAGGTCTTTGGGCTGTTCGAACGCTGAATGGAATGAGTAACTTGTGGTCTCTCTTTGTTGTTCCTGTGGCTCTGTACATCACCTCTCGGCGCCCAATGCGAATACTACTCTGCATCCCACACAACACTGGTTGCTTTTTGTTGTTGCTTACAATGAGTAGTCGAGTTCCTGTTCACATTCGTATCGTGCAATGCAAGGTAATAACACTTATGGAGAGCAGTGAATCACGGCCATTGTTGGTAGGACAACACAGACAAAATGCGCTCTGTTCCCTCTGTTTCTCCCAGCTACACCTCTTTATTTCTCGCTTTTGTCTCGTGGTAGTACATGTATCAATTGCAAAGCCCTATAGAACAGATAGATGGGATGAAAATCGATCGGAGTTCATCAACGAAAAGGTTAAGACTTGTTTATCAAGTTTCCTACAAATGTGTATTGCCTCTTTTATATTTTATTTTACACATTGCACTACACACAAACACGCGTATTTGTATTGTGTGTGTGTGTGTGTGTGTGTGTGTGTGTGTGTGACTGAGAGAGAGATAGAGAGCGAGAGAGTGAGTTATGACGCCATAAAACAAAGAGAGTCACTGCTTCTGCTCCAAAAGGTGAAGTTAGCGACTGCAGATCAACTTGTGATTTCTATGACGATTTCAGTCGGCCAGTTTACGGCCATTTATCAGAAATTCTTGGGTGCATACGTAGTAGAGTAGGTGCGGTGATGGTGTTGGGGTGGAAGGGATGAGCTGTAATTCAGTTAAGGTATAGCACACACTACCATTGTGTAAGTTAAGAGAAGTAATTCGTCAATGTTTACAGTGTATTTAGTGTTATCGAATACTATGTCACCCCAACAAAGAGCCTTTGAAATCCCATACACAGAGTGAATGACCTAAAACTTGCAACGTAAGTATTGACGAAATAGAAAGCGCTAACGCTGTACGGTTTTCACGGAATGTAGTAGTAGTCGGGGGCTCATATTATTAGACAATAAACAGATTGTAATAATACTTAAAAATGGTATTTTTTGTGCTAACATACATTTTTTAAAAACTGAACAATGCCTATTGACATTAAGTAACTGAAAGTACGGCTTACTAGAATCTTAGTGGCATTTTTTACAAGATTCTAGTGCGAGTCGTTTACGAGATGTCGTATTTTGAAAAGTTCCCACATTGACACTCGTTTGTGACATTCAACCTACATAGTTGCTAGGCGTAGCAAAAGGGGAACCGCGCGACTGCTACGGTCGCAGGTTCGAATCCTGCCTCTGGCATGGAAGTGTGTGATGTCCTTAGGTTAGTTAGGTTTAAGTAGTTCTAAGTTCTAGGGGACTGATGACCACAGACGTTAAGTCCCATAGTGCTCAGAGCCATTTTTGGAACCATTCCGGCATTCATCTTAAGTTATTTAAGAAAAGAAGGGAAAACCAGAATGAGAATGACCGGGCGATGATCGAACAGTGGATAACCAGAAAACACGTGGAAGTCGTAAGCCCTATAACGCTCCGCTCTGCACGAAGGTAGAAAAGTTATAGCAATGACGATTCTACACTCAATCACCACTCTCATGGAGAACTCGAAAATATATGTGATAAAAGTTTCAATCGCACTTGCTGAACAACGTATGAAATTCCTGTAGAAATCTCTTTCTGGTATGCTATAATAGGAAATTAAGCGTATACAGACAGAGGACTCTATTATTGTTCGATTACATTGTCGGAAACAGTAATAATTGTAAAATCCGTATAAGTAACTGTTCAGGACGATTTCTAGTAGAATTATAACATAAAACCGATTGCGATTCGTTGGAAGAATTCTGAAGAAATGAACGCTGTCCGTGAAAGTTGATAATGATGTCCTATACTCCGAGGAGCGTAGGGGACGATGCGGGAGACCCGCACCGCCGTACTAGGCAAGGTCCTAGCGGAGGTGGTTTGCCATTGCCTTCCTCCAACCGTAATGAGGATGAATGATGATGATGATGATGAAGGCGACACAACAACACCCAGTCATCTCTATGCAGGAAAAATTCCTGACCCCGCCGGGAATCGAACCCGCAACCCCGTGCGCGAGAAGCGAGAATGCTACCGCAAGACCACGAGCTGCGGACTTCCATGAAAGAAGAGGTGTAGAAAATACTTGTTCGAAAAAAATCTTGAGTACAGATTATCGGCATGCGATCATCCGATTAACAGACAGGACAGAGAGGATCCAATGAAGATCAGCTCATTTCGTCACGCGTTCCCTTAGCAACAATGCTAGCGGTAGTGAAGTGTTTTTCAAGCCCTAGCGGCAGACACTACAAGAAGGGTACCCAGAACGAAGGTACCCAGTTCGATTGTAGTCCAGCACACAGTTTTAATCTTTCAGGATGTGTCAATATAGGAAAGGTATTGAGTGTTGCGATTAGTCTTACCGCTGAAATTCCCAGAGCGTAAGTTGCAAAATGCGTCAGGCAAAATATTACTTTCTTCCATATATATCTCACGAAGTTATCACCACGAGAAAATTAGATAAATCAGAGCTCATACGGAAGCTTGTCGATAGTCGTTCACGAATGGAGCAGGAAAGGCAGAAATGATGGTGGCAGAAGATGAAACCTCCGCGACGGATCGTAAGGTGGCTTACGGAGTAAAGAGGTAGATATAAGTGAAAACTAAAGCCTCCGAATTTTTATGCGAAATTTCTTAACGCTTTTTAAATTAAACAAACGTTATTAACTATCCATCTTTATTCTTCAAGTCCAAATATTTATTTCGTAACGTAGTCACCCTGGCGGCGAACACATTATAGGTTTCTTTATACCGTCATTGTAGGATGTTTGACTTTTTTGACGGAGCCGCAGCCTCACCTCTGCTTGCACCACTTCATCGCAAACCAAAGTGAATTCCTTGGAGGTGTTCGTTAAGTTCAGGAAACAGATAAAAAACGGACGGGGCGAGGTCGGGGTTGTATGGAAGACGATCGATGACAGTGAACCCAAGGTGTCGGATTGTAGCAGATGCTGCAGCACTTGCGGATGGTGTGGCGTAGCCTTGCTGAAGGAGTGTGGACGAACTCCTCGATTTCCAAAGTCGATTGCGCACACTGTTTCTCACTCACCGACATACAGTGAAGCGCCAAAGAAACAAATTTTTGAGTAGAAATTAGTTGTCCAGGAGAAATGATTTTCAATTAGATTTAAAACTTGCTTCTCAGACATTTTATGTTAGGTATTTTGCAAATGACTACGAAGTTTGTTAGTGAGTATTGATCTTCTTTCTGAGCCACTGACTGCTTTAATAATGATTAATAATGGTCACTTTTCCACCCGCCAGGGTAGCCGTGAGCGCTAATGCGCTGCTTCCTGGACTCAGCCATCCTGATGTAGGTTTTCCGTGATTTCACTAAATCGCTCCAGGCAAATGCCGGGATGGTTCCTTTGAAAGGACACGGCTGACTTCCTTCCCCGTCCTTCCCTAACCCGATGAGACCGATGACCTCGCTGTTTCATCTCTTCTCCCAAAACAACCCAAAAAAACATACCTGGACTCGCGTAGGCGCGCCGGCCCCAGATCGAATCTGCCCGGCGGGTTAACGACGAGGGCTGGTATTCTGGCCAGCCTGGATGTGATTTTTAGGCGGTTTTCCACATCCCGCTAGGTGAATACCGGGCTGTTCCCCCAGTTCTGCCTCAGTTACACGACTCACAAACATCTGCAAATGCTCGCACTATTTCGTGACTTAAACTAGACACAGACAGCTGGGGTACACTACTTCCCTCCTGGGGGGTTCGGGGTGGCGGCAGGAAGGGCATCTGGCCATCCCCTGTCGTTAACACCGCCACATCCGTCATAACAAAGCCGACGCTGCGTTTGAGTGGGACAAAGGCCCGAGAAAGAAAGAAAGAAAGAATGGTCACTTTTCCTGTAGTGATGTAGGTATGAACATCACTATTCTTCTGAAATTGTAATGGATCATTTGTGACGAATGTCATTAGCGAATATACATTGAAGCGCCAAAGAAACTGGTATAGGCATGCGTATTCAAATACAGGGATATGTAAACAGCCAGAATACGGCGCTGCGGTCGGCAACGCGTATATGAGAGAACAAGTGTCTGGCGCAGTTCTTAGATCGGTTACTGCTGTTACAATGACAGATGATCAAGATTTAAGTGAGTACGAACGTGCTGTTACAGTCGGCGGACGAGCGATGAGACACAGCATCTCAGAGGTAGCGATGAAGTGGGGATTTTCGCGTACGACCATTCCACGAGTGTACCGTGATTATAAAGAATCCGGTAAAACATAAAATCTCCGACATCGCTGTGGCCAGAAAGAGATCCTGCAAGAACGGGATCAACGACGACTGAAGAGAATCGTTCAGCGTGACAGAAGTGCAACCCTTTCGCAAATTGCTGTAGATTTCAGTGCTGAGCAATCAACAAGCGTCAGCGTGCGAACCATTCAACGAAACATCATCGATATGGGTTTTCGGATCCGAAGGCCACTCGTGTACCCTTGATGATTGGGCCCGTCAACACTGACTTTGGACTGTTGATGAGTGGAAACATGTCGCCTAGTCGGACGAGTCTCGTTTCAAATTTCATCGAGCGGATGGATGTGTATGTGCATGAAGACAACCTCACGAATCCATGGAACTTGCATGTCAGCAGGGAAATGTTCAAGCTGGTGGAGGCTCTGCAATGGTGTGGGGCATGAGCAGTTGGAGTGATATGGGACCCCTGATAAGTCTAGATACGACTCTGACAGGTGACACGCGCATAAGCATCCTGTCTGATGACCTCCATCCATTCATGTCCACTGTGCATTCCTACGGACGTGGGCATTTCCAGCAGGATAGTGCGACACCCCTCAAATCTAGAATTGCTACAGAGTGACTCCAGGAACACTCTTCTGAGTTTAAACACTTCCGCTGGCCACCAAACTCCCCAGACATAAACATTATTGAACATATCCGGGATGCCTTGCAACGTGCTGTTCATCCTCCCTCTTATGGTGTAAGTTAGGCTGTTTAGGTTCTTATATTGGTAACGCCGCCGCCACGTAGCACTCTGTATGAAAATCACTGGCTGTGTTGTGTGCAGTCTGTGGCTTGTTTGCATTGTTGTCTGCCATTGTAGTGTTGGGCAGTTGGCTGTTAGCAGAGCGTAGCGTTGCGCAGTTGGAGGTGAGCCGCCAGCAGTGGTGGATGTGGGGAGAGAGATGGCGGAGTTTTGAAATTTGTAAGACTGGATGTCATGAACTGCTATATATATTATGACTATTAAGGTTAATACATTGTTTGTGCATAGGGAAATGGAGCGGGCTGCAAATAATGGTGTAGGCAGTGAAACAATTAGTGAACAGGGAAGCATTATCGATCGATCGGTCGGCAACAGCTCGCCTCAGGATTCCGAAATGACAGGACACAATCTTGCAAATACTGTAGATTCAGGTTTTGTGTCCTCACCGTTTTCTCAAATAAATCAAGACACATTTTCTGCTTTTCAAAATGCGAATATTGCCGGTTCAAATGCACTGCCGAATAGCACTGAGGAAGATGTTTCAGACACCAGTGCATTGTTATTACAGTTAATGCAACAAATGAGACAAAGGCTACAAAAGTTACACACAATGGAACAAAATCTTCAAAAGTTAGACACAACGCTTCAACAATCACGTGAAGATTTAACTACTGAGTTACATAAAATCGAAGCGAAATGTCAAAAAGTCTGTAATGACGTAAAAACACAAATTTGTGAGCATTTTCAACCTATTTTTTCGCGGCATGAAAATGTATTACAGAATCACGAAGCAGCCATAAAAGAACCGCAAACTATTGTTCATGAAAATCATGAGACTTTGCAAGCTAAAATTGACTCAATTGCATCTACCGATTCGGTTACGCAACTTGCAAAAACTCAGGAAAACCTAAAGGACATAGTAGATAGTCTGAAAATTGGTTCAGAAAGACACATAGAGGAAATTAGTTCATTATCAGAGAAAGTAGCCGAACTTTCGGATCAGTTCACTAACTTATCTACAAAGGTAGATGATGATCTGAATGACACAAGACCTGTAGCCTTCACGGACACTGAAGAGTATGAACAAATTAGAAAATTCAAACAAAATGAAAATCAAATCAATACACAGTGCAAAAGAGAAATCCGGGAAGTACAAGATCAGTTGGCACAAGTAATACAAAAATTTCATATTTCAGAGGACACTCGCACTCCAACACGGGAAGAGGAACTTAGAAATACGGAAAAGCCACAAAATAATAACACAGGGCATTTCGGAAATTATGAAAGACATTGGCAAGGTGCACCGAATTTTGAGATGGAACCGCCGACACGACGTAACAATGACCAATATGCTACTCGCCGACACGATGATTTTGACTATAAGCTGTTCATTACTACACTTAAATTCAAAACATTTAAGAATTCTGACAACGACATTCATCCACAAGTGTGGCTCCATCAATTCTCTCATTGTTTTCCTCCCAACTGGTCATTGGAGCACAGGTTAGAATTTATGTGTGGCTACTTAGAGAATGAACTAGCTGTAAGAATGCGATCGGTCATTCACGATTGTCACAGTGAAGGAGAATTTTATCATGCCTTCCTCTCAGCATATTGGTCTCAAACTACACAAGACCGAGTAAAACATAGCATTATAATGATGAAACATTTCGAACGATGTGACTTTTCCAGTCTTGTGAAATATTTTGAAGACATGTTGCACAAGAATCAGTATCTGTCAAACCCATACAGCCCCTCAGAACTCATCCGCATTTGCTTAATCAAACTACCTTACATTTACACAATTAGAAATTGACACTGACAATCGAGGAACGCACAAACAGGAATACAACAATTACAGATCACATCCATCACAATTCCGCGATGACAGAAATAATACACGACAAGGCTATTCTTTCAACGTAAATCATGACCAAAACAGACACCACCCATATGACAACGACAGGCAGAGTAATAGTTACAGAGAAAGGTCGCACTTCCATAATTATGAATATGACAAAGATAACCATAGAAACAGACAATATGGAAACCAAAACAATTATTATCACAGGAGACAGAATAACTTCAGATGCAACGGTCCACCGTGCAGTGATAATTCAGGGAGAAATTCTCCACCGCTTAACCGACAAGAAAGAAACTACAGGAACTACCGACATGACGACAGACGATATAATCATAACGACAGACGTGAATTTCATCCGAACTGGCGGGATTCTAACAACGCTGGGCCCTCTCGGCAAGGCGAATTTGTAAAAGTTAGGTCTCCTAATACCAATAACGACGCACGCCAACAAAGAGACAGAAAATGACTCACACCGCAGGCAGCCACGTGCGCCGGCTGGCTCATGGAAAAATTACATAGACGCTAACCTTGAGAAAAATTCCAGTATTCTTTACCGACGTATACCACATGATAATTGCGTCGAAGTTGAAACACTGCGTACTAGGAAGAGTAAAGGTTTACACCATATTTCACATGTAAAACCGTTTATTGAGAGATAATCTGCTTTTTAACTTTGTCTTTGCCATATAACTTTTCACTTTACATTACTAGTATGCTTTGTCAAACTCAGAATCTGTTAACATGCAACAATGTTTGAAGTTAAATATCCAGTCAAGAACCAAGAGAACTTATTTCAACAGAAATTACGAATGCTAATAGAAATCCTTGGGTAACAGAAGAAATATTGAATTTAATTGATGAAAGGAGAAAATATAAAAATGCAGTAAATGAAGCAGGCAAAAAGGAATACAAACGTCTCAAAAATGAAATCGACAGGAAGTGCAAAATGGCTAAGCAGGGATGGCTAGAGGACAAATGTAAGGATGTAGAGGCTTGTCTCACTAGGGGTAAGATAGATACTGCCTACAGGAAAATTAAAGAGACCTTTGGAGAGAAGAGAACCACTTGTATGAATATCAAGAGCTCAGATGGGGGAAGGCAGAAAGGTGGAAGGAGTATATAGAGGGTTTATACAAGGGCGATGTACTTGAGGACAATATTATGGAAATGGAAGAGGATGTAGATGAAGACGAAATGGGAGATAAGATACTGCGTGAAGAGTTTGACAGAGCACTGAAAGACCTGAGTCGAAACAAGGCCCCGGGAGTAGACAACATTCCATTTGAACTACTGATGGCCTCGGGAGAGCCAGTCATGACAAAACTCTACCATCTGGTGAGCACGATGTATGAGACAGGTGAAATACCCTCAGACTTCGAGAAGAATATAATAATTCCAATCCCAAAGAAAGCAGGTGTTGACAGATGTGAAAATTACCGAACTATCAGTTTAATAAGTCACAGCTGCAAAATACTAACGCGAATTCTTTACAGACGAATGGAAAAACTGGTAGAAGCCGACCTCGGGGAAGATCAGTTTGGATTCCGTAGAAATGTTGGAACATGTGAGGCAATACTGACCTTACGACTTATCTTAGAAGAAAGATTAAGAAAAGGCAAACCTACGTTTCTAGCATTTGTAGACTTAGAGAAAGCTTTTGACAATGTTAACTGGAATACTCTCTTTCAAATTCTGAAGGTGGGAGGGATAAAATACAGGGAGCGAAAGGCTATTTACAGTTTGTACAGAAACCAGATGGCAGTTATAAGAGTCGAGGGGCATGAAAGGGAAGCAGTGGTTGGGAAAGGAGTAAGACAGGGTTGTAGCCTCTCCCCGATGTTATTCAATCTGTATATTGAGCAAGCAGTAAAGGAAACAAAAGAAAAATTCGGAGTAGGTATTAAAATTCATGGAGAAGAAGTTAAAACTTTGAGGTTCGCCGATGACATTGTAATTCTGTCAGAGACAGCAAAGGACTTGGAAGAGCAGTTGAACGGAATGGACAGTGTCTTGAAAGGAGGATATAAGATGAACATCAACAAAAGCAAAACGAGGATAATGGAATGTAGTCAAATTAAGTCGGGTGAAGTTGAGGGAATTAGATTAGGAAATGAGACACTTAAAGTAGTAAAGGAGTTTTGCTATTTAGGGAGTAAAATAACCGATGATGGTCGAAGTAGCGAGGATATAAAATGTAGACTGGCAATGGCAAGGAAAGCGTTTCTCAAGAAGAGGAATTTGTTAACATCGAGTATAGATTTAAGTGTCAGGAAGTCATTTCTGAAAGTATTTGTATGGAGTGTAGCCATGTATGGAAGTGAAACATGGACGATAACTAGTTTGGACAAGAAGAGAATAGAAGCTTTCGAAATGTGGTGCTACAGAAGAATGCTGAAGATAAGGTGGGTAGATCACGTAACTAATGAGGAGGTATTGAATAGGATTGGGGAGAAGAGAAGTTTGTGGCACAACTTGACTATAAGAAGGGATCGGTTGGTAGAACATGTTTTGAGGCATCAAAGGATCACAAATTTAGCATTGGAGGGCAGTGTGGAGGGTAAAAATCGTAGAGGGAGGCCAAGAGATGAATACACTAAGCAGATTCAGAAGGATGTAGGTTGCAGTAGATACTGGGAGATGAAGAAGCTTGCACAGGATAGAGTAGCATGGAGAGCTGCATCAATCCAGTCTCAGGACTGAAGACCACAACAACAACAATGTTATAGTGAACAGACGACACAGTGTTGTTATTTGTACATTCTTGCTTGTTAGTTGCACGATTACGTAACGACTATAAGGCTCACATACTCAGAACTTTTACCAGTACTGCTAATGAGATTTTAATGCAACATTTTGGTTTACTTGAAAATACATTCTGGATTTAAAGTACTTTCTGTGAAATACCAGATGACACAGTGGTTAGTTTATGTGACAGCTACACGATTTTATCACGACGCTACTAATGTGTAACAATTTACAATGTTGCTTTTGCGGTGTATCCGTTTTATATCTGCACAGTTTTTCTCTATTATTCTGGAAAGTAAAACATGTTTTAGTAGTAACTTTTGTGGTATAGCTACAGAGAGACAGCTTTTTCCGTAGGACAACAATACGTTACAGCACAGTACTTTCTTCATCACGGCAATAAGCGTGATAACTAAGATATCTATAGGCAACGCATTTCACTTTTGTGTATCATGAGGTAAGTACATTGACTTCTGCAGAACTTAGCTTTCGGAGGACGATACCTACGACACTTCCACAGAGATTATCTTACAATAAGACGCACAGTTTAGCGCTGCAGTACACGTATTTGAGTGATTAATTTTGTACTTAAAACATTTATTTTTAAAGATATTTGAAGTACAATGATACAAAGGTTTTCCGTGATACATTTCATTCCATTGCTGTAATCCGTAACACCTGAGGGCATAATTACATTAATCCTCCTTATACAACTTTACACATCGGTACCATATTTCTCTAACACAGAATTACACAGCTATCTGATCATTTAACTGAGAGAGACAAATATTTATTTTACTACATCAGTGACAGATGTTTACGTCATTACACAGTTGGATAACTTCACACTTATGAAATTGTATTTTGTCTGTACTTTGTGAAATGTTCATATCTTTTCGGAACCATTGTGATACTATGAGAGCTTTGAATGATGTTTTTGGTATGGGATCATGATTTTTAAAGTACGTTTGAGGTAGATGACACTATTGAAATGAGCAGAGAATTTTTTTTAGGTTTTGAAATTATTGCAGAAAGCTACGACGATTTTGAGATTTGACTGAGGTGTTATGTTGTTATTATTACGATGACAATATGTATTATGCTGTTGAGGTATGTTTATGATCAATAATCTGATGCTATATGAGGAATTTGACTAAGCTATGTATTTATTATGATGAAATATTGAAGTGTTGTAAGATTGACGTGTCAACGAATATGTATATGTGTAATAAGGTAAGGAGTAATGAATAGTGGTTAGGGACTCTGAGTTGTGAAAAAGGATGTTGGAAACCAAGAATCGTACTTTAAGAGTGATGAAATGTATGTAAATGCGTGAATGTATTACAATGCCGACAAAAATTTTTTGGACACTGTTATTCAATAGTAATTTGTTTCTACAGATTTGTAACGCAAATTCTTGACCTGTGAGATATTTTTATATGAGACTGGCACTGTAGCGGAAACTGCTGTCGTAAATATTTCGGTAAGAAAGTTAAGTGACCACCTTCACGTAATGCGTCGTGGGCACCCAGCTGCGTGACAGACGCCTGGAAAAAAAGCTATTAGTGTGTGCCATTCAGAGGTACAGGTGGAGAAAAAATAAAAAGAGGCCATTATCCTCGCTATTGACATTCCTTTGTAGAAAGCATCGTAAATACGACACCCTCAAACTTGAAAACATGATTACACTATAGAGTTCTTAATTTATGATATTTACTGAAATGAAATGTTGAGAAACATTTCATGTCTATAGTCTTGCTAGTTGAAAGATTGTTTACTGCATTATGAAATGCCATATGGCTAGTGAATGACGTTTCACGCCTTGCTTTGCCTATTTTGTTTAATATCTAGTTCCTAGCTGCACGGCAGCATTAGTTAAAATAAAATTTTATAGATGTACTAATATAAATATTTTATGCCTACAGATCCAGTAAAAAATAACTTTATGATGGATGTAATCCAAAAAAATGAGGGAGCACATAAAGACATTTCCACTTCACAGGAATTGCATACATAATTTTTGTCAGTGACTTGGTAACTTGTCTGCTAGAGCAAGTTACAGTGATGCATCACTCTAGTGTTAAGATCTGACATAGGTATTAAACATGGCCATTTTTTACTGTAATATTTTTTCTGCTTGAGCTTTGTCATGTTTAGATATTAGTTACTGCATTTACTGCTGCTGTTTGCCAGGCATAATGTTACTGAATTTGACTCTGTATTACGCTGTTAAGCCAGTTTTACTACGGATTTATTTTTCTTGTTTGCTGCACAGTACCTTATATTAGTTGTAATATTGCAATTGCTTTGACTATTTGAATTTTTTTTGTCGTTGGTATTCGTGTTAATTGTTTTGTGCTACTGCATTGCCTCGTCCCTTAGTTTAGCATCTGATCTCAGTAGATTTAAGTTAGCTTAAGAGGGGGTAGACTATATAAGTAACTAACTATGATGGATTGGAAGAAATGCATTGAGAAGCTATAAGAAAATGGTTTGGCCAAAAAAGTAGTGTAAAGTGGAGAAAAACTATTTTTGAAAGAGGATGTGAACTGAATACAGAAAGCATGCTTGGATAGGATTTTTTTGGTGGAAACAAATGTTGAAATAAGAGGAAAGGTATATGGAATGAAGTTTTGGGGTGGACTGCAGTACCAAATGTCACACTGAAAACAAACCCTGTCCTGTATTTTTGTGTTATTACACTATGTGAATTTGTGTTTTTCCTGTCTTAATGTGTTTAGCTAATAAGAGTTACATTGTAGAATTTTTCTGATAATACACTCCTGGAAATGGAAAAAAGAACACATTGACACCGGTGTGTAAGACCCACCATACTTGCTCCGGACACTGCGAGAGGGCTGTACAAGCAATGATCACACGCACGGCACAGCGGACACACCAGGAACCGCGGTGTTGGCCGTCGAATGGCGCTAGCTGCGCAGCATTTGTGCACCGCTGCCGTCAGTGGCAGCCAGTTTGCCGTGGCATACGGAGCTCCATCGCAGTCTTTAACACTGGTAGCATGCCGCGACAGGGTGGACGTGAACCGTATGTGCAGTTGACGGACTTTGAGCGAGGGTGTATAGTGGGCATGCGGGAGGCCGGGTGGACGTACCGCCGAATTGCTCAACACGTGGGGCGTCAGGTCTCCACAGTACATCGATGTTGTCGCCAGTGGTCGGCGGAAGGTGCACGTGCCCGTCGACCTGGGACCGGACCGCAGCGACGCACGGATGCACGCCAAGACCGTAGGATCCTACGCAGTGCCGTAGGGGACCGCACCGCCACTTCCCAGCAAATTAGGGACACTGTTGCTCCTGGGGTATCGGCGAGGACCATTCGCAACCGTCTCCATGAAGCTGGGCTACGGTCCCGCACACCGTTAGGCCGTCTTCCGCTCACGCCCCAACATCGTGCAGCCCGCCTCCAGTGGTGTCGCGACAGGCGTGAATGGAGGGACGAATGGAGACGTGTCGTCTTCAGCGATGAGAGTCGCTTCTGCCTTGGTGCCAATGATGGTCGTATGCGTGTTTGGCGCCGTGCAGGTGAGCGCCACAATCAGGACTGCATACGACGGAGGCACACAGGGCCAACACCCGGCATCATGGTGTGGGGAGCGATCTACTACACTGGCCGTACACCACTGGTGATCGTCGAGGGGACACTGAATAGTGCACGGTACATCCAAACCGTCATCGAACTCATCGTTTTACCATTCCTAGACCGGCAAGGGAACTTGCTGTTCCAACAGGACAATGCACGTCCGCATGTATCCCGTGCCACCCAACGTGCTCTAGAAGGTGTAAGTCAACTACCCTGGCCAGCAAGATCTCCGGATATGTCCCCCATTGAGCATGTTTGGGACTGGATGAAGCGTCGTCTCACGCGGTCTGCACGTCCAGCACGAACGCTGGTCCAACTGAGGCGCCAGGTGGAAATGGCATGGCAAGCCGTTCCACAGGACTACATCCAGCATCTCTACGATCGTCTCCATGGGAGAATAGCAGCCTGCATTGCTGCGAAAGGTGGATATACACTGTACTAGTGCCGACATTGTGCATGGTCTGTTGCCTGTGTCTATGTGCCTGTGGTTCTGTCCGTGTGATCATGTGATGTATCTGAGCCCAGGAATGTGTCAATAAAGTTTCCCCTTCCTGGGACAATGAATTCACGGTGTTCTTATTTCAATTTCCAGGAGTGTACGTTATTTTCTTTGTAAAGATGTTTAGACAGTATTTATTCTGTTTTATTTTAATGCTCATGTGTGAAGTTGATGTTTCGAAAGTTATTCTGATTTTTTATGTACTCATGTCATAATTCCTGTAACACTGATGTATATATTATTTCGATTCTTTTGTAAAGCCTGTACTACAAATGTTATTTGTATTGTTATGTTCTTTAATGATGTATTTTGTAGCTTTGTTATTGTATTCTTATGTTATAAAATTGTAATTGACAGCAGTTCATCAAATTAAGTAACTTTTAAGTTCCATTTCATTGCACACATTTCTGTTGGTCATACTATATGGACAATATGTGAGAAGTAGGGACTGTTAATGTTTGCACGTGTGTTAATAATTCAGCAAGCGACTGGATAACAGCATTGCTGGTTCGAAGGACATTCCAAAAAAATTTTTTGTGAGTGCACAAGTGGTGGTTTATGGTCTTGCTATATTGTCCACAAGACTCTTCGATGGTGATTGTGCACCTGAACAGTCGCAACAGATGGTTTCTGGCCATCTCTACAAGGACTACAGTGGGTCTGCATCTTTGATGATCCAACAATACCATTATTTCTACAAGGACTACAGTGGGTCTACACCTTTGCTGACTCACCAGTACCGTTATTTCTACAAGGACTGCAGTGGGTCTGCACCTCTGGTGGCCCACCAATACCATAATCTCTACCAGGACTACAGTGGGTCTACTCTGTGATGACCTACCTACCAATATTCTTCAAAACTTCGACTGACTCTGCTATGGGTTTGCTCTGTTATGACCCATTACCTGTCTGCATGTCAAGAGTCAGCACTGTCTTTCCGTTGGAAGGACAACACTACTCCTTTAAGACTGCATGGAAATCTACTACTTCCGAGTGCATTTTCTTTACTGCTCAGACTTTGCAAAAATAAAAAACACTGCAATTTTACTGTGATGGACGATCAGGACTGTCTTTATGGACTGTGAGAAAATTTTAGCTTTTGACCAACATTGTATCAATAAGTGTGTGCATTTGATATCTTTCTTACTGTAATTATGAAAATTTTTTTCAAATTTGTATTGGCCACTGCCCAAAACTATTTTTAAAATTTTTTGTGGGGAGCATGTGGGCTATGTAAGTAGGCTGTTTAGGTTCTTATACTGGTAACGCCGCCGCCACGTAGCGCTCTGTATGAAAATCACTGGCTGTGCTGTGTGCAGTCTGTGGCTTGTTTGCATTGTTGTCTGCCATTGTAGTGTTGGGCAGTTGGCTGTTAGCAGAGCGTAGCGTTGTGCAGTTGGAGGTGAGCCGCCAGCAGTGGTGGATGTGGGGAGAGAGATGGCGGAGTTTTGAAATTTGTAAGACTGGAAGTCATGGACTGCTATATATATTATGACTATTAAGGTAAATACATTGTTTGTTCTCTATCAAAATCTTTCATTTGCTAACTATGCCTATCAGTAGTTAGTGCCTTCTGTAGTTTGAATCTTTTATTTAGCTGGCAGTAGCGGCGCTCGCTGTATTGCAGTAGTGCGAGTAACGAAGATTTTTGGTGAGGTAAGTGATTTGTGAAAGGTATAGGTTAATGTTAGTCAGGGCCATTCTTTTGTAGAGACTTTTGAAAGTCAGATTGCGTTGCGCTAAAAAATATTGTGTGTCAGTTTAAGGACAGTCATGTAAAATTGTTCAAAGGGGACATTCCAATGGATATATGGATAGCCCTGCAGGATTCGTGGTGTCAGTTCCCTCCAGCACTACTCCAGACATTAGTCGAGTCTATGCTACGTCGTGTTGCGGCATTTGTGTGTGCTCGGGGGGCCCTACACGATATTAGGCAGGTGTACCAGTTTCTTTGGCTCTTCAGTATATATGCTGTGACAGCGTAGTTAAAATTTATAGCTACATGACGTCCACGGGTGAACAACACATATTATTCTAACTGTTCTCTTTTGTGCAATCAGTACTTTCCTTCTAAGTGACGAGTTACTCCACAGACTTAACGTGTAAGTTATTACTAAGTGGAAATACGCAAGATATATCAGGAGGTTTGCAACACCAGCAATTATACGAAAAGCAAAAGCAGGAGAACTTAAAGTAGAAGCTGAGGAATGTGCTTCTTCCAGTTCAAGATTTCATCAATATGTATACGCAAAAATTTCGAGTATAATGATGTAGAATGTTCATAAAGTTTGTTTTATTTAAAAAGCTTTCGGGGATTCGACATAAAAAATTCTGAGGCAGTACTTTTCACCGCGCACTGGCAGATGAAACAATCGGTGAAATAAAATTTATGGAAGATATACAAAATTAGAAAAGAAATGATCAACTGTTGTGATGGATTTTTAATACAGTCAGCACGAAGACCAACGACAAAGGTAAAAAAAGAATAAAATAAATAAAAATAAAGAAAATACAAAAAATTAATAAAAAGGAAAGCCACAAAAGCTACAATACGTGGATTGTTTCCATTTCTCATTCTCAAAAGCTCTCTCTCAATAGACGACCTCTATCGTTAGTGTTCGTTCCATTTCTTCTGCTCTGTTTCGCCTGCCTCATTACCTTTTAAAAATTTATACATACTTTTTAAAAGAGGATTTATCAGGCAGAAAACTGTCAGAAGCACTTTTGGGAGGTTGCGGAAAAATTCGCGATGGTAACTTTAGACGAATGAGCCTGTATGATTAAAATGACCTGTTGTGTTTTTGCTTTACGAAATTGTTTGAAATGCCGGAAGTTTTTATTGGACAGAAACAGCAGGGCTCAAAGTTGACAGCTATTGTTATTCGCTACGGGATGAGCCGCGGGGCTTTGCTCCGGCTACCGGCGCCCCGCCCGCTCCACGGCGGCAAATGTCAAACACGTGCGGGACGCGGCCACGTGTCCCCAGCACGCACAGCACGCGTGCGCCCAGGACGCGCGCCACGCCCGTGCAGGCATGCCAACCTCGCGTCCCAATTTGGAGTAACTGCTGCCCGGACGACAAGTAAATGTGAGGTAACAAGCTCCCAGTCACTGCTCGGTCTCCTAAACAACAGCACATGCATTCACTGCTGTAGCTGAAAGTTGTTCTTCCTCAGAAACAAACAAAATGGAGTTTAAATTTAAAGAAAAGTTAGATAATTAAGGGGTTGTTATTCGTATTAAGGCAAAACCGTCCTCTCAGTCAAAACTTTCAATAACTTGCTATTGTGTATACCCTACTGGCCATTAAAATTGCTACACCAAGAAGAAATGCAGATGATAAACGGGTATGCATTGCACAAATATATTGTACTAGAACTGACATGTGATTACATTTTCACGCAATTTGGATGCATAGATCCTGAGAAATCAGTACCCAGAACAACCACCTCTTGCCGTAATAACGGCCTTGATACGCCTAGGCATTGAGTCAAACAGAGCTTGGATGGCGTGTACAGGTACAACTGCCCGTGTAGCTTCAACACGATACCACAGTTCGTCAAGAGTAGTGACTGGCGTATTGTGACGAGCCAGTTGCTCGGCCACCATTGAAAAGACGTTTTCAATTGGTCAGAGATCTGCAGAATGTGCTGGCCAGGGCAGCAGTCGAACATTTTCTGTATCCAGAAAGGCCCGTACAGAACCTCCAACATGCGGTCGTGCATTATACTGCTGAAATGAAGAGTTCTGCCGGGATCGAATGAAGGGTGGAGCCACGGGTCGTAACGCATCTGAAATGTAACGCCCACTGTTCAAAGCGCCGTCAATGCGAACAAGAGGTGACCGAGAAGTGTCAACAATGGCACTCTATACCATCACGGCGGGTGATACGCCATGTGGCGATGACGAATACACGCTTCCAATGAACGTTTACCGCGATGTCGCCAAACACGGATGCGACCATCATGATGCTATACACAGAACCTGAATTCATCCGAAAAAATGACTTTTTGCCACTCGTGCACCCAGGTTCGTCGTTGAGTACACCATCGCAGGCGCTCGTGTCTGTGATGCAGCGTCAAGGGTAACCGCAGCCATGGTCTTCGAGCTGATAGTCCGTGCTGCTGCCAGCGTCATCGAACTGTTCGTGCAGATGGTTGTTGTCTTGCAAACGTCCCCATCTGTTGACTCAGGGACCGAGATGTGGCTGCACGATCCGTTACAGCCATGCGGATAAGATGCCTGTCATCTCGATTGCTAGTGATACGAGACCGTTGGGATTCAGCACGGCGTTCCGTATTACCCTCCTGAACCTACCGATTCCACATTCTGCTAACAGTCATTGGATCTTGACCAACGCGAGCAGCAATGTCCCGATACGATAAACCGCATTAGCGATAGGCTACAATCCGACCTTTATGAAAGTGGAAACGTGATGGTACGCAATTGTCCTCCTTACACGGGGAATCACAACAACGTTTCACCAGGCAACGCCGGTCAACTGCTGTTTGTGTATGAGAAATCGGTTTGAAACTTTCCTCATGTCAGCACGTTGTAGGTGTCGCCTCCGGCGCCAAACTTGTGCGAATGCTCCGAAAAGCTAATCTTTTGCATATCGCAGCGTCTTCTTCTTGTCGGTTAAATTTCGCGTCTGTAGCACGTCATCTTCGTGGTGAAGCAATTTTAATGGCCAGTAGTGTACTACACTCCTGGAAATTGAAATAAGAACACCGTGAATTCATTGTCCCAGGAAGGGGAAACTTTATTGACACATTCCTGGTGTCAGATACATCACATGATCACACTGACAGAACCACAGGCACATAGACACAGGCAACAGAGCATGCACAATGTCGGCACTAGTACAGTGTATATCCACCTTTCGCAGCAATGCAGGCTGCTATTCTCCCATGGAGACGATCGTAGAGATGCTGGATGTAGTCCTGTGGAACGGCTTGCCATGCCATTTCCACCTGGCGCCTCAGTTGGACCAGCGTTCGTGCTGGACGTGCAGACCGCGTGAGACGACGCTTCATCCAGTCCCAAATATACTCAATGGGGGACAGATCCGGAGATCTTGCTGGCCAGGGTAGTTGACTTACACCTTCTAGAGCACGTTGGGTGGCACGGGATACATGCGGACGTGCATTGTCCTGTTGGAACAGCAAGTTCCCTTGCCGGTCTAGGAATGGTAGAACGATGGGTTCGATGACGGTTTGGATGTACCGTGCACTATTCAGTGTCCCCTCGACGATCACCAGTGGTGTACGGCCAGTGTAGGAGATCGCTCCCCACACCATGATGCCGGGTGTTGGCCCTGTGTGCCTCGGTCGTATGCAGTCCTGATTGTGGCGCTCACCTGCACGGTGCCAAACACGCATACGACCATCATTGGCACCAAGGCAGAAGCGACTCTCATCGCTGAAGACGCCACGTCTCCATTCGTCCCTCCATTCACGCCTGTCGCGACACCACTGGAGGCGGGCTGCACGATGTTGGGGCGTGAGCGGAAGACGGCCTAACGGTGTGCGGGACCGTATCCCACCTTCATGGAGACGGTTGCGAATGGTCCTCGCCGATACCCCAGGAGCAACAGTGTCCCTAATTTGCTGGGAAGTGGCGGTGCGGTCCCCTACGGCACTGCGTAGGATCCTACGGTCTTGGCGTGCATCCGTGCGTCGCTGCGGTCCGGTCCCAGGTCGACGGGCACGTGCACCTTCCGCCGACCACTGGCGACAACATCGATGTACTGTGGAGACCTCACGCCCCACGTGTTGAGCAATTCGGCGGTACGTCCACCCGGCCTCCCGCATGCCCACTATACGCCCTCGCTCAAAGTCCGTCAACTGCACATACGGTTCACGTCCACGCTGTCGCGGCATGCTACCAGTGTTAAGGTCTGCGATGGAGCTCCGTATGCCACGGCAAACTGGCTGACACTGACGGCGGCGGTGCACAAATGCTGCGCAGCTAGCGCCATTCGACGGCCAACACCGCGGTTCCTGGTGTGTCCGCTGTGCCGTGCGTGTGATCATTGCTTGTACAGCCCTCTCGCAGTGTCCGGAGCAAGTATGGTGGGTCTTACACACCGGTGTCAATGTGTTCTTTTTTCCATTTCCAGGAGTGTATTTAACAAAGTGGTTGTGGGAAGAAGCGGCATGTTCTAGGTACAAATCGTAACAGTCATTTTTGAAAAACATAACTATGATGAAGCTATCACCTCAATTCTGCCCCATATAGGATAGCAATCGATGTCCCAACTCCTGCGAGGTTGCATAACCGGATTAAAATTTCGCCGGGTGGCAATAAACAAACGAATTCAATGTGCACAAATCCGCTAACCACTTTAGGGAAATCATTAATTCAGAGCAACAACCTGTGATTACTGACACTGAGCCTTCTATTCAACCAGCAGTGGCCCATCGACATCTACATCGATACTCTGTAAATCACATTTAAGTGCCTGGCGGAGGGTTCGTCGAACCATCTTCACAATTCTATATTATTAAAATCTCGAACAGCGCGCGGGAAGAAAAAACACCAATTATCTTTCCGTGCGAGCTCTGATTCCCATTATTTTATCATGGTGATCGTTCCTCCCTACGTAGGTCGGCGTCCACAAAATATTTTCGCATTCAGTGGAGAAAGTTGGTGATCGGAATTTCGTCAGAAGATTCGTCCGCAGCGAAAAACGCCTTCGTTTTAATGATGTCCACCACAAATTCCGTATCATTTCAGTGACACTCTCTCCTATATTTCGAGATAATAGAAAACGCGCTGTCCTACTTTGAACTTTCTCGATGTCCTCCGTCCATTCTATCAGGTAAGGAGTCCACACCGCGCAACAGTATTCTAAAAGAGGGCGGTCAAGCGTAGTGTGGGCAGTCCGTTTAGTAGATCTGTTGCATTTTCTAAGTGTCCTGCCAATGAAACGCAGTCTCTGGTTAGTCTTCCCCACAACATTTTCTACGTATGCGTTCCTTCTACTTTAAGTTGTTCATAATCGTAATTCCTAGGTATTTAACTGAATTTGCGGCCTTGAGATTTGACTGATTTATCGTGTAACTGAAGGTTAACGGATTCCTTTTAGCACTCATGTGGATGACCTCACACTTTTCGTTATTTAGGGCAACTGCCTATTTTCAAACCATACAGATATCTTTTCTAAATTTTCTTGCAATTTGTTTTGATCTTCTGATGACTTTACTTGTCGATAAACGATAGCGTCATCTGCAAACGATCTAAGACGGCTGCTCATATTGTCTCGCAGATCGTTTGTATAGATAAGGAACACTACCGTGGGAAACGCCAGAAATCACTTCTGCTTTACTCGATGACTTTCAGTCAGTTACTAGGAAAAGTCACAGTGTAACTGGCTTTTCCCTCCGAGGCGAACATCTTGTGAGGCGGCGGGTCTACTTACGTGGTTTGGTATTTAGTTTATAAGATGAAATGTTTGGTGATCTTCTGCGATTTTCGGATACCACAGCGTTTTACAAGGTCCTAAAAACTGTTTTTACGAATAGCTAGGAAGCGATGAAGCACATCTTGCTCAATAATGTTATCTCCAAAGGTCCACTACTCAGCTCGCCAAAAATGAAATAAAATGCATATCTCTAAGAATATTGCAAAGTAGTTAGGAACCATGGCAATAAATAAAAGTCTACTGTCGTTTCATTCATCAGTATAGTGTGTCTAAATTTCACAAGTACAAATATCAGTTTTGTAAAACATTAACGTTTGTCGTATACATAATCAACACTCGACACATTCCAGAGCCGATTACGATTCTTTGCTCCAAATTGCGTAAAGTTACTTGCACGTCTTAAGAGATGAAAATAATCTCCGACACTTGCCACGTGGTTTTCTCTAATATAGCTGGTGTCACACAAAGCAGAACACTGAGAAAGAAACACGGGGTTTCTAGATAAATTCTATATCCGAGTAAACTCATTTTTAAGTGATTCCACAAGATAAACTAGATATATCTTTCGACCTAAACGCAATAATGTCAGTTATCGTTAAAGACATTCGAGCCTTAAGCGGCCACTGTAGCGGACAAAAAATTACGCCACATTCCGTTGCGGAGCACAGAGCATTCTTGTGTGACTGACAACGATCGAATAACCTCCCAGGTGCAGACACATCGTGCTTCCAAAATTTCGAGAAAAGTGGAGTAATTAAAAAAAATCCTGATAAATGCGAGTAGGACTCGCGCACTGAGGGTTCCGTACAAACCTAAGTACGTACTGGCTGCTTCATAGTCCATGTTGAATACTTCTGGAGGTTGTAGAGGGGACTTAGTGGATGAAGTTTTACACAGGAACCCATGTCAGGAAACGTCACCCAACGACGATACAGAGCGCCAAAGTTATAGGCGCCGGCGCCTGTATATGTATGTATATACACGGTGATTCCGTGATAATGTTACAAACTGTCAAGGACGATGGAAAAGCACGAGTGTATCAGTCTGAGGTAAGAGTCCCTGGTTCAGAAACGAACGGGTCGAAAGTTATAAGCGAAAACCGTTCTGATACCTCTGACAGTGTAATAATATAGTGGTACTGTTTGTGTAAGATTGTAGGGAAGGCAATTTTCAGAGGTGGTAATATGGACCAGAACAAGAAAAAATGTAGAGTAAACATGGGCCATAAAATGCTTAACTTGAGAACTATAAGCACTTATTCAATAGATGAAATGTGTTTCACACTAGCGAAGATGAACAAGTGCTCACAGCTCCTCAGGTATGCATTTTAGAGCCCAAGTTAACTGCACATTGTTCTTATCTCGGTCCATACTACCACACCTGAAAGTTACACCCCCCCCCCTCCTTATTAGCAACAACAATACCAGTACAGGTATACCACCTTCAGAGGTATGAGAATGATATTCGCTTGTAACTTTCGACTCGTTCGATTCTGAATGAGTTACCCTTATCTCAAACTAATACATTTATGCGTCTTCATCATCCTTGACAGTTTGTAAGATCATAACGGAATCACCCTGTATGTACACACAGCTATAGGTGTCAGCGTCTATAAATTTGACGCTCTGTAACGTCATTGGATAACGTTTCCGAACGTGGGTTCCTATGTAAAACTTGATCTACTAAGTCCCCTCTACAACCTGCAGAAGCGTGTAACAAGAATTTCGTCCACCCTGGGAATCGAGTATCTCGATGACTTTTGCCCTTTATCGATATCGATACTAGTAAGGTACACGTGCCCGCCCATTTAGCCGTGCGGTCTAATGCACTGCTTTCCGGGCGGGAAGGTGTGCCAGTCCCGGCACCAATCCGCCCGGCGTATTAGTGTCGAGGTCTGGTGAGTCGGCCAGTCTGTGGATAGTTTTTAAGGCGGTTTTCCATCTGCCTTGGCGAATGCGGGCTGGTTCCCCTTACTCCGCTTCAGTTACACTATGTCGGCGATTGCTGCGCCAACACTATCTCCACGTACGCGTACCCCATAATTACTCTACCAGCATTGGGGTTACACTCGTCTCGTGTGAGACGTTCCCTGGGGGCGGGGCAGGGGGAGGGGGGGGGGTCCACTAGGCCGAACCGCACAATAACCCCGGCTTCGGTGTGGGGCGGCGGTGGGGTGTGTGGACTGCTGTAGCCTGTTTTGGGGTTATGTACCACTAAGGTCTACGGCGGGGACGAAGCCTCTCCGTCATTTCTAGGTCCCCAGTTCCATACAATACAATACAATACAAGGTATACGTCAATACATTCCTGAGAAAAAAGGGTCTTAACCGATGACAGGCGGATAACAAATAATGAACTTTTTTCCGTGTGATGTAATTACAAATAATAATTTTCAGATTCTTTTCCTCCTCTTGTACCGTGAAATTTTTCTTTTGGCCAAATACCATGATTCCATTTCAACGTAGAGCACCCCATTGGTCTTGATGAGTGAGTTTGACAGTATAAAAATGTGAATAAAATGGCTGTGTGTTTTTATTACATTGACTCATAAGCTTTGAGTTTTTACACGGCGGAGGAATCATAATGGTTAGTATTTGATATAAATTCGAAGTTGGTACATCAACCCTTTCCTGAGAAAATGGACTTTTAATGGAAGTGCGCAAAGACGGTCGGATAACAAATGACAAAAATAATTATCTTGTGATATAACTGCAGGTTAACAACTTTCGGACTTTTGTCTTCAGTCCTACTGCGGAAACGTGCCTGCTTGCTTGCTTGCTAGGTCAACAGGAAGTGCTCTATATGTTTTTATGTGTTGGTTTGAAAGCTTCAAAATACGATATAAATGGCCGTATTTTGATTGCACTGACTTAAAGATTAATTTTTTTACACCGCCAAGGGACCGTAGTCCTTAATATGTTACATTCGTGTACTCGTTAATAATCGAACAGTCAGATAGAATGACAGACGGACAACAAAGCGCTACTACATGGGTTCCGTTTTTACAAATTGAGGTACGGAGCCCTAATAAAACATGTTGAACGATGACGACTGTCGGTGCGGTGACGGGGATGAATTTACTTTGAATAAAGTGGCACCTCTGCACAGTGAGAAGAAACCCAGTCTCTTAACCCTAACAGTGTACACCTCTGAAATTCTCACAGGAACTGTACACGAGAGTAACAGTGATCCTCAATTATTTGCCGGAGAAATTGTTTGAATATAAAATATTTTGTAGTAAAATTGGACTGTCGTATACGAAACGCATTTTATTTCACCTCTGTCACGTACTTTCTCAATCAGTATTAGTATTAACACATCCAAAATTTGAGACTAAGTAAAAACTTCCATGGAAGATTTTCAATAAAGTAACTTGTAGTTATCCGAATATAAAGACTTTATTTGCAGCTTGATTAGATGAAGATGCTGTTCATTTTTTTGAGGTTTTTTCAATTACTGATAAATTGATTGATTCTTTAGTTCCACACTCTTGGTATATGGACTACAGTGTCACAGGCAAATGGCTGGCATTCTCTGTTATGGGTACTTGTGTTCCAACAATGACCTATCTCACTTTGGGAAACTGTATTTTCTTTATCGTTGTCTGAAATTCGGCAAACTGATCAGTTTCACCATTGTCCGTAACTGCAGCAAGAGCATCAGCTTCAGGATCACTTACATTACTAATTCGTTTACGTTACTTTCACAATTGAATTCTTCAAACAATGCCTTCTGTAAAATATCTTCCTTCAGTAAAATATCATTCCTACGTGCCATTTTCACATAAAGGTAGTTACATGATCTGTACTCCACGGTCACAGCGTGCCTTGGAAAAATAATTCTCTCCAATTAATTAAACAACAGTGTCTCATTACTTCGAAAGTCTGTCCTCCACTAGGTATCACTCAGTGGTGAATTTGTAGTCGTGGCAGCTGGCTGTGTATGGGCAGTGATGCATGCATACTTGCAAGAACTGCAGCGTCATAGTGACCCTGCTGTACACTTTTACGGTTAATAAGAAAGGAGTCTAAAGACGCCAGTTTCTCTTGTCGAGCGAAGATTTATCGCACAATAATTCGTGACTTAGACTTCAGTATTCTCTGTACATTATAGTGAATTAAGCGTAAATTAATATTATGGCGTTTATTCTAGCATGGAAAAGAGAGATAACTATTTTGAGTTGAGTTAAAATTTTCACAATTTTGCTGTGGATATGTTTTGCACTGGAGTGTAGCGTTATATTACTGATAAGGACAATGAGTTCACTTTAGGCTGTGGCAGCTCTTCATTATTAATTTTTTCAGTTACACCACAGATAAGAATTAATATCGTTTATGATACTAACATTGTTGAAAAACATTAAAGAATGTCAGCTTGCTATATACACCTAACGAACTAAATAACACGAACATTTCACGTCTCTCCGGTATTTTAACTGAAAAGATGCATTTTTTTGTAGCAATATACGACAACACGTGGAAAGAGTTAAGATATATGACGATTTTTAATGTCTTCAACGATATTTTCTCAAAAAATTTCAGCTAAATAATTTCAGTTGCGATGGTAAGTGTCCCCGATTAGATTACATCCCAGCAGCTGTTTCGTCTCTTCTTTGGTATCCCTATCACATTTATTGTAAACGAGAAGAGTGTTAGATTTTTCTTCGTTACGGAATCTGATTCTCCTCGCACTGTCACAAAGGCAACCACAAAAAAAAAAAAAATCGTAT
The DNA here is from genome assembly GCF_023864275.1 of Schistocerca cancellata. Taxonomy (NCBI): domain Eukaryota; kingdom Metazoa; phylum Arthropoda; class Insecta; order Orthoptera; family Acrididae; genus Schistocerca; species Schistocerca cancellata. Next base: position 857,772,087 of record NC_064626.1, on the reverse strand, counting down.
CACTGAGGTTCTCTTTTCATGTCATTAGAACCGTTAATCGTTCCATTGCTTTAAAATAACAACAGCAACATAGCTGCTTCAGTATCGCCTTAGATAATACACATTCAAGAGTTACCAACAGAGCAAATTAGTGGCCCCTTTGTGTTCTATTTCTGTCGTGTTGGCGTTGACACTTAGAACCGCTTACGAAATATTGGTGCCCAAGTAACGTAGTTTATCCTGTATATTGGACCTGCGCAGCTCAAGCCACAGGACGTGTCAGGGCAATAGAACGTTACTGGCAATAAGACTAGCGAATAAAGGTTTTATATTAGGTCTACAACTTTGCTCCCGCAGTTTTTCAAAAGATAGCAGTAGCGGTAAGTGGTGGGTAGCAGATGGAAGGTCGTAAATGTCATACAATGAGATTAGGAAATTGTAAACATAACGCCACCAAAACATTAGTCGGTTTGTGATTGCATCATGTAGTTATTTTCGACTGAACACGTCAACCTACGTGCCCAACTCTCTTCATTTGCGGAAAGTTTTCAAAAGCAACTGATGCGTTTAACTCGAGTACTGAAATATGGGCGGCCAACAATACAGCGACAGACATGAAAAGGTGAATGTGCAGCATGATAATGCTCGACCTCATGTTACAAACCCCGTCAAAAACTACTTGGAAACTTTGAAGTGGGAAGTCCTACCCCATCCGTCGTAACCTCCAGACATTGCTCCCCTTGGCTACCATTCTTTTCGATCAATGGCACACGCCTGGACTGACCACCGCTTCCAGTCATATGAAGAATTGCAAAACTGGATCGATTCATGGATTTCCTCAAAAGACTCAGAGTTATTCCGGCGCGTGATTCGTATGCCACCTGAAAAATGGGAGAAAGTAGTGGCCAGCAATGGCCGGTACACTGAACCGTAAATCTCTTGTAAGATTTTCGCAATAAAGCTTCAGACTTCGAGAAAAAACGGTGGACCTAACAGCAACAACAGTTTGAATGAGAGTACACTTGAATCACAGGGCATGACACATGCTATAAGGAAAAACTTTTAGGTTGGCCTGGGCAACTTCATATACAGGGAGTTCCGGAATTCCCTTTACAAACTTCTAGGATCTTTAGAGGAGAGTGTGCATATAATATTTTGAATTGGAACCCATGTGCGGAAACGTCATCCAACGGCGCTACAGAGCTGCAACGTTACAGGCGCCGGCGCCTGTAAATGTACGTATACAGACCTACAGGGTGATTTTATGATGATTTTAGGAACTCCTAGGATGATGGAGAAGCATAAATGTATCAATCTGAGTTAAGAGTTCGTGATTCGGAAACGGATGGGAGTTATGAGGGAAAACCGTTCTGATTCATCTGGCAGTGAAATAATATAATGGTACTGTTTTTGTTAAGATTGTAGGGTAGACAACTTTCAGAAGTGGAAGTATGAACCAGTGGCAGTATGAACCAAACCAAGGCAAACTATCTGGTAAACATGGGGTCTAAAATGCTTACCTTGAGAGCTGTGAGCACTTGTTCAACAGAGGCGTTGTGTTTCACAGTAGCGAAGATCAACAAGTGCTCATTGTTCCTCAGGTAAGCATTTTAGACTCCATGTTTATTGGACATTTTTTCCTTGTTTTGGTCCTTGCTACCACCCCCAAAAGCCGCCTACCCTACAGTCTGAGCAACAACAGTATCGCTGCACTGTCAGAGGTTTCAGAACTGGTTTCGCTTATTACTGTCGATTCGTTCGTTTCCGAACCAGGGAGCCATGCCTGAAATTGTGCATTTATACTTCTCCATCGTTCTTGAAAGGTTTGTAACATCATCACGGAATCATTCTATATAGCTTCTTCATCCCCCAGTACTTACTGCAACCTGCATCCTTCAGAATCTGCTTAGTGTATTCATCTCTTGGTCTCCCTCTACGATTTTTATCCTCCACGCTGCCCTCCAATACTAAATTGGTGATCCCTTGATACCTCAGAACATGTCCTACCAACCGATCCCTTCTTCTAGTCAAGTTGTGCCACAAGCTCCTCTTCTCCCCAATCCTATTCAATACCTCCTCATTAGTTATGTGATCTACCCATCTAATCTTCAGCATTCTTCTGTAGCACCACATTTCTAAAGCTTCTATTCTCTTCTTGTCCAAACTATTTATCGTCGATGTTTCACTTCCATACGTGGATACACTCCATACAAATAATTTCAGAAACGACTTCCTGACGCTTAAATCTATGCTCGATGTTAACAAATTTCTCTTCTTGAGAAACGCTTTCCTTACCATTGCCAGTCTACATTTTATATCCTCTCTACTTCGACCATCGTCAGTTATTTTGCTCCCCAAATAGCAAAACTCCTTTACTACTTTAAGTATCTTATTTCCTAATCTAATTCCCTCAGCATTACCCGACTTAATTCGATTACATTCCATTATCCTCGTTTTGCTTCATCTTATATCCGCCTTTCAAGACACTGTCCATTCCGTTCAACTGCTCTTGCAAGTCCTTTGCTGACTCTGACAGAATTACAATGTCGTCGGTGAACCTCAAAGTTTTTATTTCTTCTCCATGAATTTTAATACCTATTCCGAATTTTTCTTTCGTTTCCTTTACTGCTTGCACAATATACAGATTGAATAACATCGGGGAGAGGCTACAACCTTGTCTCACTCCCTTCCCAACCACTGCTTCCATTTCATGTATCTCGACTTTTATAAATGCCATCTGGTTTCTGTACAAAAGCCTTTCGCTCCCTGTATTTTGTCCCTGCCACCTTCAGAATTTTAAAGAGAGTATTCTGTATGGACTTCAATTACCTTTTCAGCCACACATATTCCAATCGGAATACGTGTCCAAGACGGGTGCATCCACATTAATGGATGTTGGGGACAGAAAATAAAGGAGGAGTGCGAATAAGGGAGAATGAGATATAGAGGATAAAAGATGTAGAAGGAGATGCGCTAAGGAAAGTAAGGCCGTATGGGGAGCAGGACGCAGGCAGGTCGCAAGTTTTTCAGCAGGTAACTGCCTCGAGGGCCGGCAAAATCCTGGAGAGAAACCCCCGTGCACTCGGCCTCTGCTGGTGCTCCCGCAGACAGCGTCCACGTACCTCGCTCTCGAGAGCAGAGCAGAGCCGGCGAGGAAGGCCGGGGCGGGCGATATTTCTTGGCAGAGCCGCGGGAGGGAGGCGCGGGCGGCGTGCGTTTGGCAGCCGTTATGCTCCCCACTCACGTCCCCGCGAAACAAGATTTCCTCCCGGCGAGGTAGCCGTCGCTCTGCGCCACGCAGCGCCGCGACGTAACCCCGTTGCAGTCTTTGTGGACACTGCTTTCGGATTTGTTACACTCGGGGCGTCCTACACACAGCAACTGGAGAGCTGTTTACCCGGAAAGTCGTCTTAATTTTTCGAAACAGTAAGAGTTCCGTGATTCTCTATTGTTTATAAGAGAAAAACCATTATTCTGAGGAGAAATATCAATTACGGGAAAAAATTTGCTCCATTACTGAAATCACAGATCATTTTCATTGTCCACCGTAGACTGTGAGAAATTTCATATGCTGATGAACTTCATTGCATCCGTATTAAAATACTGGTCTGCTTCGGTCTGTAGCCATTTTCGGCCAGTAATGTAATACGAGGGATGTTCCATAAGTAATGCAACACATTGTTTTTCTCGGTCTTCGGTTGAAAAAAAATGCGGAATTTGTTGTGGCACATCATGTAGTATTCCCTCTTCAGCTACTGTAGTTTCATGAAGTTCCGATAAGCAGCCTACAAAATGGCATCTGTAACGGAGGTACGTTTCAAGCAGAGAGTTGGCATCGAGTTTCTTTTGGCGGAAAACCAGTGTACCGCAGATATTCTTAGGCACCTGCAGAATATCTAAGGAGATCTGGCTGTGAAGAAAAGTGTGGTGAGTCGTTGGCCGAGGCGTCTATTATCATCGCAACGACATCAAACAAACCTGTGCTGACTGCTCACATCTCTGATTCATACAATGTTGGAACTCGCGGACACTTTCATTCAAGTCGATCGACAGATCATAGTCAAACACCTCGCTGCTCAGCTGAACGTCTGTGTCGCTAGTGCTGTCACACTTATCCACCAGTATGGGTACTCAAAGGTGGGTGCTCGCTGAAACTGGATTCCTCGTCGCCTAACACATATGTGCGGAGTGGATTGCGCGTTACGACGCTGATCGTGACAATTTGTTATCGAACATCGTCACAGGCTGTGAAACATTGGTCCATCGTTTCGAACCGGAAACAAAACGGCAATACACGGGGTGGTGTCACACTACCCATCCTCCGAAGAAACATTTCAAAGCCGCACCCTCAGCCAGTAATGTCATGACGTTGGTCTTCTGGAACTCTGAAAGAGTTATTCTGTTGATGTCCTCTCTCAGAAATCTGCACACTCGAGAGCAGCTCACGAAACTTAATGGGATTGTTCTTCCTCATCCACCCTACAGTCCTGATCTCGTACCTTCCGACTTCCGTCTGTTTGGCCCGATGAAGGATGCATTCCAGTAGAAGCAGTACATGGATGATTGGCTCAGACGTCGATCAGTAGGGTGGTCCCACGCGGGCATACAGGCCCCTCCAATAAGGAGCCGTAAGGCCGTTGCATTGTACGGAGATTATGACGAAAAACGAGGTTTTATAGCCAAAGGAGTGGGGAATAATGTGGTGTGTAGGAATCCTGAGTAAAACCAACCTGATTTCAAAAGAAAATGTGTTGCTTTACTTATTGAAAGACCCTCGTCCCAGTCAAGTTGACATCTACGAAAAAAATTTGAAAGCGTAAGGCGGACATTTGAAATTTGTTTAGTATCAGAAATTCTCTCCAGGTTGTAGAGCTACGCATGAAGAAACTAAGTTTTACGTTAGTTGAAAGGTAAGTATCATGATATTTGCGATTTGTGTACAGCTACTCCGATGTAAGTTTTCGATACGTCTCTGACCTGAACAAGGCCAGTGTTAGGACTGGTCTTTACGAGATTTCTGCCCATCTAATGTAATCACCAAACATTTCCAACATAGTCAGGCAGCGTACCACCAACTGTAATTAGTATATATTTTTCATGAGTTGGCGATGATTTGTAAGATATAATTTCCTGAGCGCGCTTTGGTGGCTATTATCCGAATACACTAAATTTTCAAAAGTACCCAGACATCTTTCTCTTTATGACGGCCTCAGCTTTGCACGGGATACCTTCACGGAGATGTCTGAATGAATGTGGAGCAATGTTGGCCCAGTCTTCCTCAAGAGCCAAAACTAGAGAATGCAGTGATGAAGGACGCTGGGGTCTGCTGTGAACTAACAGTCTAACTCATCCGGACGGTGTTCCATAGCTTTCAGGTCAGATCTCCAGCAGGTCGGTCAATTTTGGGGACGAAATTGTCCCAAGCTATTGCCTCATACATCTCGCTTTATGACAGGACGCATTGTTATGCTGATACCAGCAATGATTGTCTTCGAAGTGTTCCTCTACTGTACACAGTATACAGTGGTATAAGATGAGCTTATTCCTGCATACTTCATTGTTGGCACTACACATGATTCCGATAACCTTCTGCAGCATTAGCCATCTCCTAACCATTCCATCGTACTGCTCGAAATCGCTCGTTTCCAGCCATTCATTGTTCAGTACTGTTGCTCTCTACACAACATCAAGCATCGCCTAACACTGATTTAAAAAATGTGTAGCTTAAGAGGAGCTGCTCGACCATTATACCCCCTTATTGTTATCTCCTTAAGCATAGCCATTGGACTGCTTATAGCGCTCTGGAACTCACGAGTGATTCCTTCTGCTGATTTCACGCGACTTTTTGCCACCATGTTTCGCAATGACCTAAGGACCCTTTCCGTCAATACATGAGGTATGCTTGGCCTTTCTTTAGCTGCAGCTGTTTCTCCGCGTTTCCGTTTCACATTCACATCACCAACAGTCAAAACGTGTAGGTTTAGAAGGGTTGAAGTGTCCTTGATGGATTTGTTATTCAGGTGACATCCAATTACTAGTCTACGTTCTAAATCACTGAGCTGTCCTGGCTGGTCCATTCTGTTGTTACTGCTTGTGTATTACAATAAAATTAATAAAATGTTCCGAGCTATTGCACTCTGGTCAAAAGGATTTCACTTTGAAATCCGACGTTTCGTCCTAATCTGCGGAAGGCATTTTCAAGGGGGACAATGATGAAATCAAAATAATCAGTTTTGCCATCGAGTCCTAACTGTCTGTGAGAGACCGTACCCGGTAACTGAATTAGGACTAGCGGCTGTGTGGGCTGTAAACTTTATCATCCTAGGCTTACGTGATGGTGACTGTTTTTACAAGAGTATGATTTTGAAATTATTTACGTAAAGGGCAAGAATAACATTATTGCTGATGCATTGTCACGTATGCCGGAAGGATTGCAGGAACCTACAGAATTAATAGAACAGGGTTCTAATCATAAGATACTTCTCATGAAAGATCCCCTGAATCGGAGTTACCTTCTTTGTCTTTGCCATCAAATGAACACTTTTAAAGACACCGATCGCAATTGGTTAAAAATTAAGCAACTTCTTCAAGACAGTCCTGATCACTATTCTATAAACTACATGATGGAGTTTTGTTTCATCGAACTTCTCTTTTAACAGGGAAGTGGTGTGTCTGTATTGCTGAAGATTATGTTGAACATCTCATCGGGTATACTCACCTCTCCTGCTGTCATTATGGCCCGGATAAATGTAAACATAAAGTTTCAGCTTATTGTTACGTACCCAATCTTCACAAGAAATTTCACAAACTGTTAAGAAATTGTTCCATTTGTCAGAAGGCGTAACCTTTTAACCTATAAAATGCCTTACCCTTAAACCCAGTACGGACTGAAATACCAAACCAAATCGTCAGTGTAGATCATGCAGGTCCCCTTCCTCAGGGAAGAGGAGGTGTCAAGTATCTGGTCGCTTTGTTAGATCTTTTTACCAAGAATGTAAGACTCTATGCTATAAAGTCATGTAACGTACTTGCACTGATCAAACGAATTGAAAAGGACTATTTTCCTCGCTTTGGAAAACACTGAAGCCATATTATCTGACAACACGTCAAATTTTGTAGGGAGACAGTAGAGAAATTTTCTTGCCGCCAACAACACCGTATTCGAAACATGTGACATCAAGCCACTGCGCGGGAACTCGCTGAAGCGGATTATTGCTGTCGTCAGTAGCGATCCAGGGTGTGAATCGGACAGTCAACAAAGCTACCATCCTCCTTGAAAGTGTCCTCCGCAGACAGATACGAAAGGCCGGATTTTAAAGTGAAATTCATTCGACCACGGTATAAAAGCCCGGAGCGTTTTATTAATTGTGACGTTTCCGGCCGTGAATGATTACATTTTACTATTTCTGTAACGCCAATACAATATTCCCTGCCGCCTTTTATACTGGTGGCTCGAGCTTTCGTGACATCAGTTCTGCATTACATATCGATATGCTGATACTTCTGATCCGATATTGTATACTGGAGGAGCCTCTATATGGCGGAGGAGGTTTTCTTCCATTGGAGTTGATGAAACAGTTTTTCCTGATTCTCTTGACTGGGGTGTTGCTGTAACCGGCACGGGCGATTCAAAGGCTTGCAAGTTTCCATTATGGCCGGTATTTCCCAACACCCGCTGGAATGATGATTCTGCAACTTCTGGAAAGAAAATGTAACTTAACGGCGAATGCAGTTAGCTCCAGAAAGAAGTGGCTAATTTGCTTACAGTCTGCTGTGAAGGGTAACTGCCTAAAAGGCCTGAATGTTACAAATAATTTCAGGGAGCGTTTTTGCAGCTTGCGGAATTGGCAGCCCGCTGGCAGGCGACGTGGGGTTGAGATGGCAACGGTGCGCCACGTAACATGCTGCTCGTGTTTTAAATCTTTTGACTGTTGTCATTAGTGACCCCTTGTGGACAAGAAAACAAGTTTTAAAATATATAAAGGCAATAAGAATCGTAAGTGCGTCCCAGTAGAATTCGTTTTAGTCTCCGGGTGACTGTTGTCTTTGAGTGAACGTAGAAATTCTGTACAGGAAGATATATCAGAGCGCAAGCCATCGAGTAGCTGGAAGCTGAATTTCTCTGGACAAATATATTGCGTCCGTTTCCGCGGAAATTTGAGTGTGCTGTTCTGTCTGACAGTTTACCTACTGGCTGTTAACTGTATTTTTGTTGTGTTGTTACAGTCTTTAATTTCTAAAATTTTAGATACCGGAAAGCATCTCTCCTACCACACAAGCCTCTCTCCTGCCCTCTCGTAGCTCTCCCACGGCAGCAAAAATAATAGGTTTTTAATTTTTAAAACTTGTGATAAAAATTAAAATGAGAAATCATTTTTTACAAAACACTGTTTTGAAGCTCAGGGTTTTAAAACGTAATTCCTTACAATAAAACCACAAGATTTAATAGAAAACACAGGTGCTACCGTCCTTCCCCTAGCAATGTCACTTTGCTCCCTAGCCCTGCTCGACACATATCGGCGCAAGTCGCTATTCTCCTTACCTTATTTATGCCTCAGCGACACACACACACACACAACACAGTACTTCACTCCAACGCCCCTGCCTATCGCGTTACGTTGGACACCTATTGTCACGCAGCAGCAAATTACGGTCAACTTGTGGTATTATCCTTTCAGTGGTTGTAGTTTCTCTCTGAAACCACCATTTTATTAATTTTGTTTTGAAGTACCATTGTCTTTAGCATGAAACCATTAATGCTGCTGGAAGAGAAAGACACTCAGTGGTACAATGAGCCACTACGAATGTAGTGCATTGTAGCAATTCACTTATAGTGTTCATAGGAACGGTCGGCGCGTAGCCTGTGCTACGTGACGGAATAAGAGTATGACACGCGTTTATATACGTATAGTGCTCATATTGAGGAGATAATTTGTTTTAGGTGTTATGAGTTCATGAAGTTTCGAGATGTGAGATTGTTTTTAGGAAAAACACGAATTTGCTTTCAAATATATCACGTGAAATGATGGGTGGTTGAAAACTGTATGTCCAAGTGGTTCCAAAGTGAAACCACCTCCTTAAAACAGCTGATTATTTACTTTTTGCCAATTTCTTCTTCTATTCATCGCTTACTACGATGATAAAATTTAATTTTGTGAAAAATTTTAAAATTAAATATTTTTTGTATTGTTGGGACTCAGATTGTAAATACTTGTGTACTATTTTAAATCTCCGGATATATATATATATATATATATCCCGGGAAGTGCCAGCACGCGCATTCCGGCATAAATTAAGCCACGTATTGCTATGGAACTTATCTACGAAACTTGCTACGATCGCCTAGAGTTCGTGCGTGTAATGGTTGTGAAGGCACTTTCCAGACTAGTGGTCGGATCTTGAAATCCTTAAGAAAGTACTGAGACAGCTACTGGGTTTTTATTGGTTACTGATATTCGAACAGTGAGTACTTCAACCCAGTCTCTCAGGTTAAAGAGAGCCTACCACCCGTTGTCTAGTTCGACTTTAGAAGTTTAGCAGTGTATAGAGTTAATCGAGATCTGTCAATTTACGTTCCCGATTCAATCTGCGGAGCAGTACACGTCTAATCCGTCTGACGCGGCGCACGTCGCCCAGACTGCTCCCTCTCTCGCTGCAGCGCTGTGATTTCGCTCGACTCCACGGCGGCTCCTCTCTTCATCAGTCCGGGGCTTTCAGCAAGTACAATTAACTGAAGAAACAGAGAAGATGCGACGAAGAGCTGCGTGTCTCGCCACGGGATCGCTTATTCTATGCAATGGCGTTAAGAAGAAGTTCAACAAACATCAGTAGCGGACGCTGCTAGAGACGCGTTGTGCATCGGGGAGAGATTTACTGTCGAAATTTCGAGAGGGTGCATTCCGGAAAGATTCAAGGAACATTATACTTCATCCCACATACGTCTCGCGAAATGACCATAGCGATAAAATGATATAAATTTAATATTGCGTTTTACCAGCAAGCACTCTTCCCACGCGTCACACGAGAATGGAACTGGTGCAAAGGTACAGATGTCGATCGAATGTAACCTTACCCTCTTTGCTGCGTCACAGCGGCATCGCTGTCAGGGATGCCCCGTCGTTCTAAAAGGAACTAATTGCCGCCTGGGGATCTTTCGGTAATAAAGAGTTAGCCAGTAGAGCCGGAGAATGCTTACAGAGCAGGTTCCGAGTGCCCGCGCTTCTTGCGATCGCGCATGCAAGTGAAGTATTCTGAGGAAATCTTATACTGATAGTCTTACCAGAGGTATAACTCGGACAGATATCGTATGTGTGTGAGCAAAGTTAGAATGTTGAAGCTCACATCTAAGTTTCGTATCAAGGGTCGTTGTTATTTAATGAAGGGCGATCGTACAGAATTCGGTCGGCAGTAGTAATCTCACACCAGCTCGTGATAAATGAGTGATTTCGACAGTAGAGTGAGTGCAATCAGAACAAGTAGGGACGTGTTACCTGATTTTAAAGTGGAATAAAATCAACTGAGCCGTACAAAACTCTCCACGTATTACAACCTCTTTAATATCAGGAGAATATTTTGGAAGGGGCAGAATCATACACTCCTGGAAATGGAAAAAAGAACACATTGACACCAGTGTGTCAGACCCACCATACTTGCTCCGGACACTGCAAGAGGGCTGTACAAGCTATGATCACACGCACGGCACAGCGGACACACCAGGAACCGCGGTGTTGGCCGTCGAATGGCGCTAGCTGCGCAGCATTTGTGCACCGCCGCCGTCAGTGTCAGCCAGTTTGCCGTGGCATACGGAGCTCCATCGCAGTCTTTAACACTGGTAGCATGCCGCGACAGCGTGGACGTGAACCGTATGTGCAGCTGACGGAGTTTGAGCGAGGGCGTATAGTGGGCATGGGGGAGGCCGGGTGGACGTACCGCCGAATTGCTCAACACGTGGGGCGTGAGGTCTCCACAGTACATCGATGTTGTCGCCAGTGGTCGGCGGAAGGTGCACGTGCCCGTCGACCTGGGACCGGACCGCAGCGACGCACGGATGCATGTCAAGACCGTAGGATCCTACGCAGTGCCGTAGGGGACCGCACCGCCACTTCCCAGCAAATTAGGGACACTGTTGCTCCTGGGGTATCGGCGAGGACCATTCGCAACCGTCTCCATGAAGCTGGGCTACGGTCCCGCACACCGTTAAGCCGTCTTCCGCTCACGCCCCGACATCGTGCAGCCCGCCTCCAGTGGTGTCGCGACAGGCGTGAATGGAGGGACGAATGGAGACGTGTCGTCTTCAGCGATGAGAGTCGCTTCTGCCTTGGTGCCAATGATGGTCGTATGCGTGTTTGGCGCCGTGCAGGTGAGCGCCACAATCAGGACTGCATACGACCGAGGCACACAGGGCCAACACCCGGCATCATGGTGGGGGAGCGATCTCCTACACTGGCCGTACACCACTGGTGATCGTCGAGGGGACACTGAATAGTGCACGGTACATCCAAACCGTCATCGAACCCATCGTTCTACCATTCCTAGACCGGCAAGGGAACTTGCTGTTCCAACAGGACAATGCACGTCCGCATGTATCCCGTGCCACCCAACGTGCTCTAGAAGGTGTAAGTCAACTACCCTGGCCAGCAAGATCTCCGGATCTGTCCCCCATTGAGCATGTTTGGGACTGGATGAAGCGTCGTCTCACGCGGTCTGCACGTCCAGCACGAACGCTGGTCCAACTGAGGCGCCAGGTGGAAATGGCATGGCAAGCCGTTCCACAGGACTACATCCAGCATCTCTGCGATCGTCTCCATGGGAGAATAGCAGCCTGCATTGCTGCGAAAGGTGGATATACACTGTACTAGTGCCGACATTGTGCATGCTCTGTTGCCTGTGTCTATGTGCCTGTGGTTCTGTCAGTGTGATCATGTGATGTATCTGAGCCCAGGAATGTGTCAATAAAGTTTCCTCTTCCTAGGACAATGAATTCACGGTGTTCTTATTTCAATTTCCAGGAGTGTATAACACTGTGGGAAAACTTTTGTGAAGCCTCTCCGCCAGTTTTGTAATGACCTTTTCACTACTGCTGAGGAAGCCGAGTTTCTGAGTTCCGAAAACGGGTGCTGGTGCAGTACACAGGTAAGAAAATTTCTCCCTGCCACTGAAATGAGCGTATGGCATCGTTGGCCGGCAAACCCCTATTCGGGGAAGTTCGGCCGCCCAGTGCAAGTCTTATTTCATTCGACGCCACATTGCGACACTGATGAGGATTAAATGATGATGAGGACAATAAAACACCCAGTCCCTGAGCGGAGAAAATTTCCAACCCAGCCGGGAATCGAACCCGGACCCGCTTGCATCGGAGGCGAGGACGTTACCTTCCAGCTAAGCAGGCCGGCTCCCGACCACTATTACGTAGCTATACCCCAAGGCCTGGCAATGAGATAGGAGAACGAATGTTCTACAACACTCCAAGAGATTAGTAACGAAGTCACACAATTGAGTTAAAAGGTTTACTTACGTTTGTATTAGCTGTTGAATATTAAGTTCGCAACAATGTTTGTAATATAACACAAAGAAGGCCCTCAATCGCTAAGAGTAAATAATCATAGGTAAACTTCACAGTACATAGCAAATGCAATTACAACAACTGTCTGTTCAATTCCAAGAGTCCACTAAACGACGTTCCCTGTCTAAGTCAAACAGCCCTGGACTATGATCTATAACCAAGTGGGCGAGAGCTGCTCTTCTATCTGCCGTGTAGGCTTTTGTCCGTTGTCGTCCGGTCACTGGAGGAGTGTACTCGGACGGAAATTGTCCGAGGCGAAGTCGATGTCTTCATCCTCAGCGCCGCCCGTGGTGCTGGTGGAACTCGCACAAGTGGCGCGTCTCTATGGCACTGGCACCAACTTGCATATTTGTGCCTGTGGTGCTTTCGCACTGGCTGTGTCTCGTTTTCACGACACAGCACAAACAGATGGGCCAGGCGTCGTAGGCTCACGGTCAGAACTTTAGGTATCGGCGCAGATACCTTGGAAGTAAATTCGCCCTTTGTAACTGGCTACTTCTGAATGTCCGATGCCTAATTTTCCAAATAGCCAGACTACAGCAAGTATCAGTTATATATATAAGCAATAAAATAATAGCGGTGGATTACACAGGGGAAGGGTAAAAGATAGTGGAACCAGAAAAATCCTTTGTCACACACCACAATGTGGCTGTGGAGCATAGATGTAGATGAGAATGGAACGATAAATACAGCTACCATCTCAAGAGTCATGACGTCGAATCAGGAATGTGATGAGGTGACGCAGTAGTTAAGGCAATGGACTCGCATGGCGCAAAGGCTGCGTCATCGGAAAGAAGTTTACTCATGTTTTCCTGCGTCACATTAGAAATCTGTTAGCAACGCATCTTAGAAAGTGGATGAACTAGCTCTGTTATAGCTTTGTACAGTGTTGCCTTACGCACCGTCACAAATAACGTCTTCACAGGTGAGACATTCAAACGTAGTCTTCCCCAATTTCGAAATGTGTCTGTGCTAGAATTTACTGGTCAACGAGCCATAGCCGACTAGTTAGAGCTACTGCTTAGGGAAGGAAATGGTACGTAGGGAAGCAGTGTTTCTCATCTACTATTTGAGTAAGGAAAGAAAGTTATCAGTCACCCTTCAGGATTGCGAATACAGCAACAGCTGCACATTAGCATCACGCGTTTCTAGATATGGCTATCACTAGATGCAACTTCTGTTTACAATGTGTGCCATGGAACCTGACCCAAGTGACTACCACCTATAGATGTTTTCTGCAGCATATCACACTGGATTCACATACTGGTTGGAATTTCGGTTGTCACTGTGACTTACGATACGCAACATCTCACCCGACTGCTTTCACTCGACGACTGCCTACACAACTCTTGTCCGTCCTCTTCTGAAGCAGTTCTGCACGGCTTGGGTTCGACAACACACAGGATTGACGGAGGACATCGAAAAAGTCAAAGAAGGACAGTTCGTTTTGTTTTATCGCGAAAGAGGGGGAGAGTGCCACGGATGTGATATGCGAATCAGATCGGCAATCATTAAAAAAAAGGCATTCTTCGTTGTGGCAGGATCTTCTCATGAAATTTCAATCATCTACTTTCTCCTCAGAGTGTGAACATCTAGGGAGAAAAATATATATGGTATCCGTTCTTTCGGACTTGTCTATTTTGATCCAGCAGTCGATATCCGTAATTTCTCTGTGTGTTAGAGAGAAATGATAATCATAATGAAATAAGAGACATCAGAGTTCCTTCGGAGAAAGTTAGTTTATCCCTCGCACTGTCCGAGAGCGGAACAACAGAGAAACAGCTTGATGGTGGTTCGATGAACCGTCTGCCAGACGATTAATTATGAATTGAGGAGTAGTCATGTAGATGTAAACGTAAACGGTTGCAAGTAACTGTTGTTAATGTGAAAAGTATAAATTACCCTAACCTGAGCAATATTATACAGTTGGATGCACAAGTGAATTTTGAACAGTCCCATTCGTGGAATGACGGCATTTTCCCATCGTGCCAATACACCTAAGTCTGCAATCTGCCTCACCTGTTACTGATTTACGTGATCATTCCGTTTCTTGTTCCTACATAGTATTACACCTAGGTATTTGTAACAGTTGACTGATTCCATTTGTGATTGATTGATTTTGCAGTCACAGTATAGGGGGGAGAGTTGTCCCACGCTACACCTTTCAGCCTTTCAGCTCTCTCTGTAAGCGAAGTTTAAAATACATTCTTATTCCATTCGTAAATGTTGTTACTCAGTTTTTATGCGCCACAGTCTTTTCCTGAAATTATTGTACAAAAATTACTCCGGAAAATCAGAGTTTTTTCGAAATATGAGAACATGTTTCGAGGTAACACATGGTCATTTACCTAGGAACAAATTTTCTATTCAAATTTAAAAGTGTTGCAGTCGAAATAATGTTGTCAGTACTGTATTTAGTCGGCTATCTGTTGCATTATTACTGTACTACTCATCAATAATCATAAAGTGAAATCAAGCGGAGCGGAAGTTTGATCAAAAACAAGTTATAAGTGAAATACTTTTTGAAATTAAAGCTATTGGGAGTTAACAGAGATTTCCATTATCAAGACAGGTAAAATTGTTAACATACTAGTGCTGTCCAAAATTAAAGCAACAAATCCCTATTCCCTCTCCTGTGTCTAATTCACGATATAGTCTTACAAACTGTCAACAGATGCCCGTAGGATCGTGTTTTGCACGGAAGATGGCTTGCTGATCAACGGACAACCACGCCAACAATGACGTCAGGGTACCTATCGAACGGGATAGCGTTTGCCGCGTAGTCCCACAATCACAATCGCTGTGTGCACATTCAGAGACGGAGCAGTATGGCACAGCAACTCTGCATTGGAGGGCCGTAGGACGAATGAAAGCAGGACTGCCGCAAACTGATTAGGCACGGTGGCTTAATGTGAATCTTTATATTGTTTCTCGGATGTTGCAACAATTTATAGAGACCGAAACTGTATCCCGAAGACCAGGGCAGGACCGACCACGTGTGACATCAGAAAGAGAGGATTGTTGTTTGGCTGTAAGGGCACAAGATACCGGCTTAGTACCGCACGGCAACTGGCATCTGAGCTCGTAACACCCACTGGACGTGTTGTACCGAGGCAAACGCGGTACAGAAGGATTCGGCAAAGTGGCCTTTATTGTCGGAGGCTGCCGGGGTGGCCGAGCGGTTCTAGGCGCTACAGTCTGGAACCGCGCGACCGCTACGGTCGCAGGTTCGAATCCTGCCTCGGGTATGGGTGTGTGTGATGTCCTTAGGTTAGTTAGGTTTTAGTAGTTCTAAGTTCTAGGGGAGTAATGACCTCGGAAGTTAAGTCCCATAGTGCTCAGAGCCATTTGAACGATTTATTGTCGGAGACCTGATATATATTTACCTCCGACGCGTCTTAACAGAAGGGATCGCCTACAGTGAAGTAGTCAAAATGACGCATGGACGCTCGAACAGACGGTCAATGTTCTTTTTACAGGTGAGTGCCGATTTGGCCTAGAGAGTGATTCGCGACGTATTCGCATCTGGAGGGCACGTGGAACACGATTTTGGGACCCAGGCAGTATGGAAAGAGACCATTAATGAGGTGGATCCCTAACGGTGTGGGGAGAGATTATGTTCACCACTCTAACACCTCATTATGAAATTATACGGGGGAATCGCCAAGGTTTAACTGTTGTCACGTTTCATGATGAGATCTTGGTCCCTCATGTTCGGCTGTTGCGAGGTGCTGTGGGCTCAGACTTCGTATTCAAGGACGATAATGCTCGACCTCATAGAGCACGGGTGGTTCATGCTTTTGTAGTATTCTTCCCAATCGTCTAATATAGAGTGCCTAGGATGCTGTTTTCTCGGATCGCTAGACAACAATTAAAGCAAATCGTATTAATAGAGTTTACTATAATAAGTTTTAATGACAATACTTAACTCTGCATATACAGAGGGGTCCAAAAAATGTATCCACTTTTTAAAAGTCCATAACTGGGAAACTAATTGACGAAGTTGTGTCATCTTTGGTAGTGTAATAGTTTGTAGTTCCAGCAATCGCCAGACAAGCGTTGTGTTGCGTTGTTTTGTTTTGTCAGTCGCCTGATATTCAGTGTTTTGTTCTTAGTTGCACCTAGTTACTCGACTAAACGTGGCTGGCGCAACGCTTACATTCGATGAAGTCAGTTTTGAAGTGGTATTTTAAGTACGAAAACATCAATGAGGTTCAAAGGCAATGGCGAAATAAGTATCAAAAAGAGCCACCGACATGTTTAACGATTCGTCGCATTCGAGACAAATTTGAAGCCGAAGGCTGTGTTAAAGATGTACACAAACAACGATCTGGACGACCTGTAACAGTAACAAGTCCAGCTAACTCCTGTCGTGTGTTACAAAAATTCACTCGCTCACCACAGAAGTCTGTGAGACAGTGTGTCCGTGAAACTGGAGAGAGCCGCTCAAGTGTTCGGCGAATTTTGAAGACAGCGAAGTGGAAGAGCTACATCCCACGATTGCTACACGCAATGAACGAGGACGACCCAGATCGTAGAATGGAGTAGTGCGAGTGGTTTACTAACATGGTGCGCAACGATGAAGAGTTTGCACAGATGATTGTGTGGTCTGATGAGTCACATTTCAAACTCAATGGTACAGTAAATCGCCACAATTGCATGTCCTGGGCCGCCGAAAATCCGAACGTCCATGTAGACAAAGCCGTAATTTGCCAGGAGTAGATATCTGGTGTGGGTTGTCTTACCGGGGCTTGATTGGACCATTCTTCTTTGACAGCTCAGTTACCGGTGAGGTGTACCTTCAGAAGATTCAGACATCCATTTTACCTGCCATCCGAGACTTGTATGGAGACGGAAGAGTTTACTTGCAACAAGATGGTGACCCAGCCCACTACCAAAATCATGTTACGGCGTATCTCGACGAAAATCTACCAGGAAAATGGATAGGCCGTAGAGGTGCTGTGGAGTATCCAGCACTTTTCCCAGACCTAACTCTTCTGGACTTTTGCCTATGGGGAACACTAAAGGACGTCGTTTACCGACGAAAGCCACGCACATTGGATGAACTTAGCGAATCCATCGTACATTCACGTTGCAGTCAGTAGTTTGTGCTGCAGGTCGGCGGCATCCTTTGTGTGTGGATGTTAATGGTAACCATTTAGAACACCTACAGTGTATTTTTAAGTTGAACTTTAAGCTACACTTTCACCAAAAATGTGACAACTCCGTCAATTACACTCCTGGAAATGGAAAAAAGAACACATTGACACCGGTGTGTCAGACCCACCATACTTGCTCCGGACACTGCGAGAGGGCTGTACAAGCAATGATCACACGCACGGCACAGCGGACACACCAGGAACCGCGGTGTTGGCCGTCGAATGGCGCTAGCTGCGCAGCATTTGTGCACCGCTGCCGTCAGTGTCAACCAGTTTGCCGTGGCATACGGAGCTCCATCGCAGTCTTTAACACTGGTAGCATGCCGCGACAGCGTGGACGTGAACCGTATGTGCAGTTGACGGACTTTGAGCGAGGGCGTATAGTGGGCATGCGGGAGGCCGGGTGGACGTACCGCCGAATTGCTCAACACGTGGGGCGTGAGGTCTCTGTGATGTTGTCGCCAGTGGTCGGCGGAAGGTGCACGTGCCCGTCGACCTGGGACCGGACCGCAGCGACGCACGGATGCACGCCAAGACCGTAGGATCCTACGCAGTGCCGTAGGGGACCGCACCGCCACTTCCCAGCAAATTAGGGACACTGTTGCTCCTGGGGTATCGGCGAGGACCATTCGCAACCGTCTCCATGAAGCTGGGCTACGGTCCCGCACACCGTTAGGCCGTCTTCCGCTCACGCCCCAACATCGTGCAGCCCGCCTCCAGTGGTGTCGCGACAGGCGTGAATGGAGGGACGAATGGAGACGTGTCGTCTTCAGCGATGAGAGTCGCTTCTGCCTTGGTGCCAATGATGGTCGTATGCGTGTTTGGCGCCGTGCAGGTGAGCGCCACAATCAGGACTGCATACGACCGAGGCACACAGGGCCAACACCCGGCATCGTGGTGTGGGGAGCGATCTCCTACACTGGCCGTACACCACTGGTGATCGTCGAGGGGACACTGAATAGTGCACGGTACATCCAAACCGTCATCGAACCCATCGTTCTACCATTCCTAGACCGGCAAGGGAACTTGCTGTTCCAACAGGACAATGCACGTCCGCATGTATCCCGTGCCACCCAACGTGCTCTAGAAGGTGTAAGTCAACTACCCTGGCCAGCAAGATCTCCGGATCTGTCCCCCATTGAGCATGTTTGGGACTGGATGAAGCGTCGTCTCACGCGGTCTGCACGTCCAGCACGAACGCTGGTCCACCTGAGGCGCCAGGTGGAAATGGCATGGCAAGACGTTCCACAGGACTACATCCAGCATCTCTACGATCGTCTCCCTGGGAGAATAGCAGCCTGCATTGCTGCGAAAGGTGGATATACACTGTACTAGTGCCGACATTGTGCATGCTCTGTTGCCTGTGTCTATGTGCCTGTGGTTCTGTCAGTGTGATCATGTGATGTATCTGACCCCAGGAATGTGTCAATAAAGTTTCCCCTTCCTGGGACAATGAATTCACGGTGTTCTTATTTCAATTTCCAGGAGTGTAGTTTGCAAGTTATGGACTTTTAAACAGTGGATACATTTTTTGGACCCCTCTGTATAAAAAGGTGAGTCGCAAGCAAATGGCGACATGCAAATAATCAATGTCCTTCGTTATATACCATTTCTATGTAAGCAAAACTATACAATCCGTAAGTCACTGCCGCAGCGTTTGTATGACGGCACGTCGTTCGCGTGGCGTAGCCGCTCGGTCTGCGGCGTCTTGTCACGGTCCGAACGTCTCGCCCCGTCGGAGGTTCGAGTCCTCCCTCGGGCATGGGTGTGTGTATCGTCTTTAGCGTAAGTTAGTTTAAATTACATTAAGTAGTGTGTAAGCTTAAATACCGATGATCTGAGTAGTTTGGTCCCATAAGACCTTGCCACAAATTCCCAATTTACCAGGATTTGTCGTACACTCCGGCCGCGGCTGGGCGGCGCGGCGCTTATAATTTATTCTGCTCTTCCGTTCCTGACCGTCGTGTCGGCGCTTGTCGCTACGCCAGAACAGAAGATATTGCACGCATGGCGTGGCCTGCTCGCTCTCCTGATTCAAATCCCACGGAGCACGTCTGGGATGCACTAGGGAGACGGGTTGCATCACGTCAGCATCGACCAATCACTCTCCAAGACTTGTGAGTAGCTCTGCAGGAAGCATGGGCGTTATTGCCTCAACATGAGAATGATGACGTCATTCACAGCAATCCCCTTCGTTGTCAGGGCTGTATTACTTGCCAGAGGTGGCCACATTACATACTGAGCACATTAACTAGTTGTCCGAATGTGTGCGCAAACCCGTTCACTGGGAAAAAACGAAAAACTTTTTTGTTTACCTCTATGCTTATTGCAGTTGTTTACGTTCTGTATTCTATACATTGTCCCAACTTTACTATCACTTGTTTATAGTGTCTTGTGGTAAAATAAACGCAATCTTGCAAAACTCCCGTTTGTTGCTTTAATTTTAGACAACAGTACATTAACTAAATTCAGTTAATTTCCAAATATCATATGTTCCAAGGTAAAAGACCTTCTCTTTGTGCACAACCGACGAAGAATCGTACAAAACTAGTTTTAAAAAGGCAGAATTTTACTTGCCATGGAAATCGGTGACTGGAGAACCATCAATATAGTTCAAACAACTTTAATGAGTCACTAACTGAAGTATAGATAAAAAAATATCAAGGGTTCCTCCAGGTACAGTACATTACCCTACTACTTTTCTGTATTTTGTGAAGTGTCCAGTTTCACTTATATTTACGTTTGAAGCAAGGTGATTTCTTTTCACCATCTATAAATCTTATCCAGGGCCTACTGCATATTTGTGTAGCTTTTTTCTCAGAAATACTTCAGTAGACACAACTTTATGATCTGCAAATAGTCTAAGGTTGCTATTAATGCTGCCTGCTAAGTATAGTGTCACTACCTAGTTTTATGTGAAATTTGTGGAAATGTGTCAGAAAGCTGCCATGGAGCACTGCGTTGGATACGACTGGTAGGTAAGGGCAGTGTGGCAGCATGTAGGTTATAGCGACATGTACGAAACGGATAGTGAGATGAGTTTCCACGACAGTTCTAGGATTTTCGATAGCCCAAATTCTACAGTTGTGGCGTTGACAGACCCTCGGAGCATGAAATGAGCTTCGTCGGTCCACAACACGTTACTTAACCAATCGTCATCTCCCGCCATCTTTTGAAACGCCCACACCGCAAATGCCCTCCGCTTCACTAACTCGCCAGGTAACAGTTCATGATGCCGATGGGTTTTGTACGGATAGCATCGGAGGGTACGTCTAAGTGCCAACCAATCAGTAGTGTATGGAGTGCCGGTGCGACGTGCGACTGCACGAGCGCTGACTTCCCCATGCATAGACGAACCTGCTACAGTCTCCATTTCTTCCTGAACTGTCTCAGCAGCATTACGCCTTGTGCTTGGTCGGCAACTACGGGGTCTATCGTCTAAACAACCCGTGGCTTCGAACTTCGAAATCATTCTCACCATAGCTGCATTTGTCATCGGACCTTTACCCGTTCGAATCCCCTTCCTATGGCGATAAGATAGTAACGCTGAACTAGCACATTCCCCCCCCCCCCCCGCAATTCTAATAATACAGCTTCACTAAAAGCGCCTTTTCAGGTAACGTCAACAAGCTGCGACTGCTGGCGCATCTGATTCTCTCTCTCATTACAGCTCCTTTTATACACGATTGTCATGTGCAGTCACTGATGTTTTGCTGTCCAGCGCCATCTGCCGATTTTGTGAACTTTGTTGTTTTTTTTTGTTCTAATAAAACCCCATGTCATTCCAAGCATGTGTGTCAATTTGTACCTCTCTATCTACATTATTCCGTGATTTATTAAGTTTTCAAATTTATACTGACTTTTTGATCACCCGGTATTTATCTCTTGGACGAGCCGGAAGCCATCCGTCCGCTGGCCATCGCGGACTTTGCGCCGGAGTGGAGCCACGCATCGTAAACAATGAGATGTGTAATTGAAGTCTAATAAAATACTTCTCTCGACCATCATTCTGTCACTGGGCTCCGCCGACCCATCACTCCAACTCTCAGCTTAGTGACTGGCCCCCCGAAACCGACGTCACATTATAGAAGTCATTAATATGCAGCATGAACAACAAGGGTCCCAACACACTTCCCTAGAGAACACCCACAGTTTCTTCTACTTCTGTGGACAACTCTCCATCAAAGAGGATATGCTGTGCGCTCGCTAAATCTCACCGACCTGGCTAGCGGAGTGGTTAGTGTAGTGGGACGCGAAATTGAAGCGTCACCCATCCACCAGTGTCAGCCCAGTTTGCAGGTGAATATAAGTTAATTTAGTGTTTTTTATGTATTTTTGTAATATTTGTAATAGTTGTGAATTGTCTAAAGTTTTGTATTTAATTTTTTATGTTTCATGTACGGAGAGGGCGGCGCAATGAACGGAGACAGCATCTTCAATGCCGGGACCAGAGAGAAAATTGCTGGCCACTATACGTCGCGGGTCGACAGCCAAAGAGCAACAGAAGATCCTGAAACCGAGTTGTTACGTCGTGCTTGTAAAAACTGGAAAAATAAGAATTTGTAACGTTTCTACAACAATGATGTCATAGAAAGTTTAATCATGTTGTAAATGGTCAGTCCTATCTTGTCAAGGCTCACGTTCACGTCTACATGTAGGAAGATAATAAACTAGTGGATGCTACCAAAGTTTGAATAAGTGTTCCGAGAATTTATTTATGAAGGATTATGTTAATGAATTACTAATTTATTTGATAAGATTATTAATTGTGACAACGAGCATCGCGAGCTTGAATCTGGAAAGTTGATTCAATGTGGTTCTAATATTTGTTAAATCAGATAACTTGTATTAATATAATTTCTGAGAAGAAACAAAACGACATCTAAATTGAAAAAGTTTGCACAAACAAATTGGACTGAGTGACGTAATTCTGGGCGTACGACTCAAATGATGATGTTTTACAGTTTCGTTCAAGAACCATTCAGAGACAATTTAAAAAGAATTTAAATAATTTTGAAGTTTGTTGTAACTGACGTAGGTGACGAAGTCTGCACATGGTCATATGTCAAAAGAAAATCATTTATACAAACTTGCGTCGTTACACTACACCGTGGCGACCTTATAAACAGGACTTGTGTGCAACTAAGACACACAGGTACGAAACAAAACATCAAGAGTCCTTCGGAAGTCAACGCGAATTTTCGTGGAGCCGTCACCAGCCAGCGGCGACTTCGCGGGTGTGGGCATCTGACGGAGCGCAGCCAAGCAGTACGGTCACGCAGTTATTCCACGAGAAGGCGCATCTGTTGGGCAGGAGCTGAATGCTGCAAACCCCGACAACCTTTTTCTCCCTAAACTAACAGGCCCAGTACGTCAGCTGGGGGGCGTTCTTCCAGCTGGTATTAGAGGTGATGCTGAGGGCTTCGCCTGTCGACGGTGGGGCCGGGCGTGGTTGCAGCCAGTGACGTCTCCGGTGTTCGAGTCAGCGTTCTGCCGGTTGCGAAAGCGGGGTCGCAGCATCTCAGCGGCTGCATCGACGGCTGTTACTTCTGCAGCCCATAGCAGCACACTGATCACCAAGAACTACAAACTACAATATTAGTGTCCGGTGAGTCTGTTTTAAGTCGGAAGTGGAGTGTTGTACATAGGGAGTGTGTTTTATAGGATTGTTGATTACGTGTGTCGCTAGTTAATATCTTACAATAATGTCGGGAAGCGAAATGTCAGACGAAGAGCAATCCGTGTCCGATAGGAGCATGAGATCCCGTTTTAGGGCGATCGCTAAATTAAAACAGTCTAACGAGGAATCTACTGCTAAATTAAAAGAGGAATTAAAACAATCTAACGAAGAATCTACTGCTAAATTAAAACAGAAATTAAAACAGTCTAACGAGGAATCTACTGCTAGATTAAAACAGGAGCTAACAAAATCTACAGACAGGTTACAGGAACATCTTAAGGAAACCAGTCGAGAATTAAGTGATAAGATAGAGGCTTCTAAAGTTGAAATGCACGAAAAACTAGTAGGACTTAGTAATAAGATTGCTGATAATTGTAAAAGGTTAGAAGAACTTATCCAGGAATCGTGTGTGGAAAAAGCTCGCATGCGAAATGATATTACTGACTTAACCAAGAGCCTAGATAATGTCAATGTCTTAGTTGTAAATGAAATAGAGAAAAATAAGTTACGAGATGAATTTTCTATGCAAACAGAAACTGTCCGTAGAGAATTATTAGAATCTATTAAAGAGGTTTCTACCAAACCTGTCGAGATTTCTTCAATAGATAATGTAGAATTAGAGACATTAACTCATCGAGTGGAAAAAGATCATACTGAAATAGAAAACATGAAATTTTTCATTACCGAAATATGCGATAACCTTGAGACTTCCAAAGATAACAACATTGACGAAGGTACAGAGCGTTCACATCGTGAACACAGTGAAGAATCGATATTAGCTAATCGCGTATCCAATACAGAAATGCGAATACAGGAAATTACTAAACGGTTATCGGAATTAGATAATAATGAAAACATTTCAAGTAGTAGATGTAATAACGTAATCAGAGATAACAGTCGCATCGTGTTTGCTAGCTCGGACGACAACAACACAAATAAAGAAATCACGGCAAGCAAATCCGACGCAACTCCGTCTCTGCAATCTAAACAAAATCCAACTATGTCTCTCGCAGAATGTTGGGATGATATAACGACAAATTCAAATGTAGCAAGTCGATTTCCTGTATTCAAACCAGGAGGCGATCTTCACCCTATAATTTTCATAAAAGCTTTTGAAACTTTATTATCTCCTAAATGGAGTAATGAAAAACGGATTCAATTTGTAATAGGACATTTAGAAGCAGAAGCTGCGGAATGGGCAGTACTGCATATAACTGAATTTAGGGACTGGGATGATTTTGTTAAGCAGTTTAAACAAAATTATTCGTCAAGAGGAAAACAACAACACTTAACTTTAGAGTTATTTTGTCGAAAGTCGACGTGTTAAGAAACGTGGCTGTTGTACTTAAGGTTTATAATTTATATAAAAAACAGCTACCAGCCACATGTATGGTTTAAAAAGGTTTATTATCTTCAGACCATGACCGGTTTCGGATTTATCTTTACTAATCCATCTTCAGATGGCAGATTACAAGAGTACTTAGTTGGACCCAGTTTTGTTTATGTTATTCATTTTGTGCACTGGGAAAGAAAAGAAATATTTTTGTTGTCATATCGGTAATGGTATTTTTACGACAGATTTACTTCTTTTACAAGATCAAATTGCTCAGAGATGGTTTTTATAAACATTAGTGAACTTGCAGGTTAGTGTACTTACGAGCTGTGTAGTTCTGCCTGACGAAATATTCGTACGTTTATGTTTTCGAACGCAAGCTTGATACACTTTTCAATATGCACTATGTGAGTGCTATTCCAGTCTATGGATGTCACTTTTAACCTCATCATCTTAATTACACACGCAGCACACACGAATAACGTTTACAAAACGTGGCCCAGCTTCACATTACAAACGAAAACAATATTTGCAAAGAGCTTACAGTCATAACGATGTTAACTTACAGATGCTGTATAGTCGATATGGGTACAGTAAAATATCTCTTTGCTATTGTATGAAATTAATCTAAAACGGAATAAATAAAATTACATACAAATAAGATTGCAAAGATTATATGTAGTACAGAGTTACTGTGTGTTACTAGTTAGTTGTTACAATAGTAGGGGATAAATTCTAATATATGACATAATATACAATGCACATGTTTTCATTATGCAATTTTTCAATGACATATAAACAGTTTTTGGGGCCTGTATACTGAATGTGTTTGATGGGATATTGGGCTTAAGTTATTTTTAAAAAAAGTAAAAGTGACGTAAGTGACGAAGTCTGCACATGGTCATATGCCAAAAGAAAATCATTTATACAAACTTGCGACGTTACACTACATTAGTACAATGAACACGCATTCTGGCGGACGATCGTTCAAATCCGCACCAGGTCATCTTGGTTTAGGTTTTCCGTGATCCCCCTAAATCACTTAAGGCAAAAGTCTGGGTAGTTTCTTCAGTATACTGCACTAATCCGAGTTTGTGCTCCGCCTCTGATGACCTCGTTGCCGACCGGACGTTAAACAGTAATCTCGTCCTCCTTCTCCTCCAGATCCTTGCCGGCCGCTGTGGCCTAGCGGTTCTAGGCGCTTCAGTCCGGAACCACGCTGCTGCTAGGGTCGCAGGTTCTAATCCTGCCTCGGGCATGGATGTGTGTGATGTCCTTAGGTTTGTTAGGTTTAAGTAGTTCTACGTCTAGGGGACTGATGACCTCAGATGTTAAGTCCCATAGTGCTCAGAGCCATTTAAACCATCCACATCCTCAACATATCCGCAAATTTTGTTTGATAACTCATATTATCGTTAGTCTGTTAGTAAATGATGCCATGATGACGAGTTCAATGCTTTTCGGAAGTCAACAAGTACTGCATCCACCTGATTGCTTCGATGCATTGATTTCAGGCTGTCGTGTGAGAAAAGTGCAAGGATTGAAGTTTCCGAAATCCATGGTATCGACGCTGTCGTTCTGTTTGAGATTTCTCATTGTGTTTTAGGATTCTACTGCAGATTGCCGTCCAAGGATTGGTCGGTAGTTCATTACAGCGGATTTTCGAACTGAGAACAATCTTGTTACGATTGATAAATATTTGTTTATGAGTGGCATTTTGTGGCTGTCCAATTCCAAGGACAGGTATGTTGCCTTTGTGGTACCTTCAATCAGTACAGTCAAGTGCAGCTATGTGGGTGCAAGATTAAGTGAATTATGAAGCTCCCCAAAAGTTAAAAGTTTGACTTTCATCAAGAACAGGTTTCATAATGTGACGAACTGAGTTGAGTAAACATGTGTATACTTGCACACGAACCGCTGTGTATTAGCCTCTGAAAACGACTTTGGTTTAAGAATTTTCCTACTTGTACAGAAACTCACTTTTTATGAGCTGTAAGAGTGCAAAGAAGCCTCCGTCAACAGCTACAACGGAAAATAATAACTATTTAAAATTTTCCGTCTATGAGATTACAGATTGCCACAGTTCTCTCCTTCTTTTGAATTCTTATTTCACTGTTAGTAAAGACTTTGCTCAATAAGTTTATCGTATAACGTCTTGTAATAGTTTGACAAAGAAATTTAGAAATACAGGACTCACTCGGGGCAACACAACTCTTTTTTTCTCAGTGGTGTCCCTTGGTGTTACGTCTATCGCTAGCAATATTTCTCGCTCTGCGAAAGGGTTGGAGCAGCGACGACGTTCCTTAAGTAACAAAATGCTCTATATGGGAATGAGGAGCGAGATTTAAATCCGATAATGGATTAAACGCCCTGGTATGCGCTTCCAGCATTCCGAACTCATTTCAATCCATCGTAAATTCTCTAACAGCAATTACCGCTCTTTTCCCCAGCAGTGGAGAGAAAAGAGCAGCGTTTAATTAATGGACCGTTAGCGGAACATTTTATGCACTTCCTTTCGTCGAAAGTAGTTCATAAAAGACATTGAAAAACGGAATCCTCAGCAAAAAGGCTGGTACTTAAGCACTGCCTCTTTCTTAACTATTGCGCTTTCATTGGCAATCACCGCTATACAGAACTTCAATGCTACCTTTGATTTTCAGATAGTTCAAAATTAAATACCGTTTCTGGAGAAGAAGCTCGTTATAGAAGCTTCATTCCGAAAACCTGAATGGAATGGTGAAGCCCTACGGCTGCTGCGTGTACACTTTCGGTACTTCATCTACAAACGGATATCATGCCTTTAAGAAATGACACTATGGACGTCGTGAGCTCCATGTCACACGATTCGAACCTTAGCGCTTTTTTAGCTTCACTGCCATCGAAAAAGCTATAGTTGATCGAACGATGTTCCATTTTAGCGGTATATAGCATCTCCGGAAAGTATGTATTAGTATGATGCTCGTTGATTAAAGTTATCGGTTACAGTTACTTTAACAAAAGGTGGAGGATAAAGTTGGATAAACGTGAAAGCCCAGTCAGATAGCGCAGCTACTTTTTGACGTATTTGTCACACAGACATCGCTTAACAGAGCGGAAACTACGCATCGATGGTCGATTTGGTCTTTACATATAGTACATGTATAGCCTTATCAGGTGAAAAGTTCACTTCCAACAGAAGGAAACGACTGCATATCGTGCAACTAAAGAAAGAAAAAAAAGGAACAAAAACGCAGCTCGTTCAAGACTTCGGCAGACGGGAAAACGGCAACGGGCAATTGATGGACATACGTACAAAATTTCTTCTACTCCTGCCTCAACCTGTTGCTGTGTTTGAACACATTGGCCACTTTTTGAAATGTTAGGATTGTACACATTACGTGTACTGCGACACATACTGGTACCATGAAGCGGACTACAATCAACTCCTCCCTACCCGCATCTTTAACGGAAATACAGCAATTTTACAATACGACGCTTTCACTACCATAAACTGGGAATACTTTGGTCACTGTGGTTACCCACGGCTCTCTGCTGGCTCTCAGTTGGATGTTCGGGATACACTGCTAAGTGGTAAAGTTCCGTCAATACACGCTACATTGCGCCATGTAGTGCCGATTTTCTTGCGCGCCGGTTGGCGAACCTGTTGCGACTTAAAGTTTCATACGAAGAAATGTGTTAAAATTAGATTGTGCAAAATCCATCTATATCATTTACCTGGAAAGCCATCGGTGTTTTTAAGTAAATCGTGCGTCACTCGCTGTTCAGGCAGACTGTCAAATATTTCCAGAAACAAGGAATGAAAGCCGGCCGGTGTGGCCGTGCGGTTAAAGGCGCTTAAGTCTGGAACCGCGTGACCGCTACGGTCGCAGGTTCGAATCCTGCCTCGGGCATGGATGTGTGTGATGTCCTTAGGTTAGTTAGGTTTAATTAGTTCTAAGTTCTAGGCGACTGATGACCTCAGAAGTTAAGTCGCATAGTGCTCAGAACCATTTGAACCAAGGAATGAAGCTTGATTGGCCACAAGTGACAGATATTGACTCAATAAATGAAGAAAAAATAACAGCACTGGTTGTTTTGAAACTAGGATTTAGGTTTAATATGGATGAATTTGGAACTATGTGTGTGGTACACCCTGTTTGATTTATGTGCCGTACTCGGTTTTCCTCTTTTATAAGGCTTCTTAAACCAACTGAGAAAACTTTAGATTGGTGTCGCTATTTATAGGTGGTCAAAGTTTTATTGTGTTTCTGAAACACTGAGCACAAATAAAATGGTAGTTGACAATTATGGTGGAACTATAGACCGGTCGATGTACCCCAAAATCCAAGCTAAATTTGAGCGTCTAGAATTTTTTTCCATTACTTTCTCGGCGTTTTAGAGAATGTATTGTACTAATTAGTACGAAATCCTGTCATACAAGCCCCTATGTTCACTAACATAAATATGGCAGAAGTTAAAAAACAGTCGTGGTAATCATACTTGAATCTGAAAATCGGTCAACATATATCCGGCTTACGGCGACAGAAAGACACTTAAGATTGTGTTATGGCGTGAATGACTGGGAGAACCTGCGGGGTAGGTTCATCGGCTTATTTGACACATATTCTTCCTCGAGTGGGAGAGTTGTGTATTAAGTGTATGTGTTGAGTCTAAGTGACTGTAATGGAAGTGTGTGTGTGTGTGTGTGTGTGTGTGTGTGTGTGTGTGCGTGTGCGTGTGTGTGGCCCACAAGCTACTCCTCTCGAAGGCAGAGAAAAGGGAAGAAGCTTAAGATTTAACGTCCTGTCGACATCGAGGTCATTAGAGACGGAACACACCCTCGGATTGTTCCAAAGATGGTGAAGTATATTGGCCGTGTACTTTCAAAGAAAGCATTCCCGGCATTTGCCTAGAGCTATTCAGGGAGATCTCGGTCAACCTAAACCTGGCCGGTTCGATGCGGAATTGTAGCTCTCTCCTCCGGAAAGCGAGTCCACTGTGCTGACTACTGCGCCGGCTCGGTCGGCCGGTCCCCTCAGAGAGCATCCAAGGCTGCTGCTGGTCCCTATCCGACGTACCGTCCACCATGAATGGCAATTAATGGTGCTGTACTGAAGTCTGGAGTAACCAACTGAGGACAGAAGCCCGTGTTAGGTAACATCAGCAACGACGCATAAGAGCTTCGGATGTATGGAAACTAACGCCGTCTCCCGTCATTGATGTAATCATTCGAAATCAGTAACCAATTATTCAGGGTTTTAAGAACTGAGCAACTTTTTAATGTAAACGATATTTCTTGTACCTGGCATTATTCTCATGCTCGTGTTCTGTCAAATTTATTTTATGTAAATACTAGCTGATTCCCCGACGTTGCCCAGGTACGAATTGATTCTGGTCTTGTATTAGTCAATCCCTCCTTGCCCCTCCCTCTGCACATTTTCATCTCTCTCTCTCTGTTCGCTTCCTCCACCACAATCCTCTTCCCGCTTCTGTGTCTGTCTCCTCCTCACCCTCTCTCTCTGTCCACCTCCTCTCTCTACCCGTCTCCTCCTCCCTCTCTTCCTGTTCATCTTCTCCCATTCCTTTCTGTATCCATGTCCTCCTTTTTCCTCTCTGTGTTCATATCCTCTTCCCCCATTATTCTGCCCATTTCTTCTAGCCCATGTCTCTGTCCATCTTCTCCCCTTTCCTTTCCGTGTCCATATCCTCTTCTTCCCTCTCTCTGTCCATTTCCTTCTATTTTATCTATGTACATCTCCTCCGCCTCCTCTCTGTGCCTATTTCCTCCTTTTCTCTGGCTATCTGTCCATATCGACGCCCACCCTTCACTACCCACGTTACGGCACTCACGGGAACAGTAGGCTGGTCATTCTTACTCCAACAGCATTTCTTTCCATGTTGCAACTAATATGTGTACCAAATTTGATTTAAATCGTTCCGGGAGGTTAGGATGGGTTTCTACCTGTGGCTTCGCCAATATGCAAATTTCAAATATATTTTAGATAGATATATAACTCGTATTTGTAAACATATTTCACCTGTATGTCTAACGAATTTCATCCTGCAGTTTCATTTTCACGCAGCCCTACTTTTCAAAAAAAAAAAAAAAAAAAAAAAAAAAGTTGAAATGGCTCTGAGCACTATGGGACTTAACATCTATGGTCATCAATCCCCTAGGACTTAGAACTACTTAAACCTAACGACATCACACCACACCCACTCATCACGAGGCAGAGAAAATCCCTGACCCCGCCGGGAATCGAACCCGGGAACCCGGGCGCAGGAAGCGAGAACGCTACCGCACGACGACGAGCTGCGGACAGCCCTATTTTTGTCATGTCGTATGGCTACTGTCTGCGACATGTGCTGCGAAGACAGTTAGTAGTAAGGAAGTAATAAATTAAAACGTCGTGCATAACGCGGCAGTTTTGCTCGCATCTCACTGTTCATGACGTCATATTTCCTGAACTATGTGCGGTACAATGACATATTTTTCTAGGTACATTCAGAGGCAGGCGAATATGTGGATACCGCCTGCGAAAAGCGCTGTCAACGAAGTTGTTAGCAACGAAATAATAAATTTAAACGTCTTGCATGATGCGGTAGTTTTTCACATATTCCGTGTTTATGACATCATATCTCCTGGACTAAGCATCGTACAATGATTTAATATTTGTAATACATCCATTAGTATACGTGAATACTATCTGAAGAATGTGTCCTGAATAGAGTTAGTAGCAATAAATTTAGACATCATGCTAAACGTGGAAGTTTCACTGCTTAAGCACTGAATATGAAGTAAGCGATAAACTACTTTCCTTTCATCATTTTGTGGGGGTCGAAAGCAACAAAAAGTTTCATAAAGGTTTCAAATTACGTGTAAAGTTTGTTCGAAGTTTCTAGTGATCTCATTTCAACTACTGGATGACTAAAATACGGGTATTTTCGCGTCGTGGGCTACACCACCTTTTGGCCCCCAGCCCTCCCCCTTTGAAAGGTGTGCGGTTCTTAGCCCAACAGTGACTCTTTCCAGACGGTAAATGATATGGGTAGCAAGTTTGGATGAATTTGATGCAGTTGTTTAGGAGGGCATATGGAACATACAAACCATATGTACACACAGAGGGTGTCTCCGCAAGGAAGTGCAAAAATTTAACAGGACGTTGAGGATGCTCCGCTAAACAATTTGATGCAGGGAACCTGGGGTCGGAGAAGCCAGTTTAAGAAAGTGATAGGAATAAAATCATACTACCGTGTGCTTCTTTATTTACAGTAGTTACAGTTAACTGCAATTACCATCACTGACACAATGAACGTAGCATTTGTACAGTAGCTTACAAAATATGAGAAAACTGAGGGCCATCAACCTCAATGCAACCATGAAATCGGTGAACAACATTGTGACATACCCTGACAAATATGTCTGGTATGTTTCGAATCAAAACACAGGAATCTACTACCATTCTGGCGACTAATTCCATCTCCGTATCAAATGGGGTCTTATACACAAATGAATTTAAATATCCCAACAGGAAATAATCAGTGGGATTCAGATCAGCCGACCTCGCGGGCCACGGGAAGACCTCGCCTCCGAATACAGCGACCAGGAAATGCAGTACTGTCATAGTTGCGGACATCTACACTGAAGCGAGGCGGTGCACCGTCATGTTGTATCCACATCCTCTCAGGAGAGTCTTTTGTATACCAACGTCATTCCGAACCTTCAACAGAGTGGATGTGTGGGTAAGATCATTTTTATGCCACATGGCGCTCCTCCGCACATTGCCCTGCCAATAAAGAGGCTGATGCAGATGCATTCCGGAAATCCTTGGATCATCAGTCGTCGTTTCCCTACAGCCTGGCCTGCTGTAACAACCTGATCTCAACCCGCGTTGCTTCTGGCTGTGGGGTTAATTGACAGACGTTGTATTCAGTGCTCCCTTTACGAACGTAGCTAAATTGAAAGCACTCACTGCGCAACGCATTTTGAGGGTGATCCCGGAGACACTCCGATTTGTTGTGAAAGATATGTTTTTCGATCCAATTTCTCGCAGAAAACAGAGGACTGCATCTTGAACGTGTCGACCACCACAGTTAGAAGCCGATGTCATTTTGCTTCTTAAGACGTTCAAGCTGCAGAAGAATTAAAACCCGAAGTCATGTTGCTTTTTAAGTGGTTTTTTGCCCTAGAACAATCGAAAACCGACGTCATCATCATTTTATGTGGCTTCTGGCCTCAAGACAGCTAACAACCGATTTTTCTCGTCCGATGTGGAACGACCTTGCCCTGGTGGATGGGCTTATCTAACTAACGCACATACAAGAATTCGGATGGTGCAATGTGCACATCAAATGATAGCCGTCGTATTGCGAGTCATCTGTCATTTTTAGCCGACTCCATTCACGCTTACAGTTCCAGCTAATGGAAAAAAACTTCCGTTAATTTCTTTTATTCCAGGAAGTATCACGTCCATCAATAATATGCTATTCAAATTTGACATCATACTGAGCAGTGACTCTCTTGGTACAGCGCTTTGAAACTGAAACTTTAATTATGGTCTCCCTGTATTAAAAGAAGGTAAGGCGAAGCAAAGTAGTAAGCTTTCACTGCATTTCTAGCTTGTGATAAATGGAAGTAAACCGAATAACAGGAAATCTTAAAAGCACTAGCATCATATATCGAAGCATTTGCTTCCTCTTTGACAGACGCACTTGCGAGAACGTGCCTAGCGCGATTCGAATTATTTCACACGCTGCATATTTCTCGGGATCGAAGCCCATATCTCAGTTCGCAGAACCATCGGAAATCACAGCCTGGAATGTACCCAGAGACAGAAGCGCGATCGGTGCAGCCGAAACACACGGCCAGGCTTTGAACCTATATATTCTCTGCACAGTAGCGTTGCTGGATGAGACTGTCGGAAATGAAATAATATTTTACGATAGGATCTCACCGGCTGGCCCTCTTCAGTTATTCATAACTAAGGAATTTAGAGCTCAGTGCTGCAGTGGAATCTAATAAAATGCAATTAAATTATAAAAATGAGTAATAAAGAGATCTTATTTAATTATATAAATCAGAGTATACGTCTATCTTTAGATGTGTTGTAATGGAAGTTGTGATATCAGTGGATACAGTCTTACAATACCATCATTTAGTTCCCAGTCGCAAAGTAATTAAACTGGCTTCCTACAGAGTATTGTATAATAAAATTACAATGAAATGATTACACCTAGCTGCATACAGGCGTTGATATCAGTCAACGGGGACAGTTGAAAAGTTGTGCCGTGACCGGGATTCGAACCCGAGATCTGCTGCTTACATGTCAGACGCTCTATCCATCTGAGCCACCGAGAACATAGAGGATAGTACGACTGCAGGGACTTATCTCTGACACGCCTCCTGTGAGACCCACATTCCCAACTTATTGTGCCGCACTATATTCATAGTGCCCCTGCCAATTATACTCATTACTCGTGGTTCTTCTTCTGTGTGGATGCACACGTATTGCCCGAACTCTTACGGGACTCGGTGAGATTGTCTGCCGCGAGTAATGAGTGTAATGGGCAGGGGCACTAAAATATGTAGTGTGTGGACATTAAGGTGGGAATGTGGGTCTCACTGGAGGCGCGCCAGAGATAAGTCGCTGCAGTCGCACTATCCTCCGTGTCCTCGGTGGCCCATGCCAGAACGGTAGCTCAGCGTGTTCGGTCAGAGAGCTGGCTGGCCTCTGTAATAAAAAAATTAAAAAAAAACTAAGTGAAAGGATCAACAACGAACTTCAACGTATGTCATGCGATGTCCGCTACGACCAAATACAACGAACCGCAACGAACAAAACGAACAACTGATGGATAGAGCATCTGCTATACACGCAAGTGATCCGGGGTTCGAGTCCCGGTCGGGGCACACATTTTCAACTGCCCTCGTTGACATATATCAACGCCTGTATGCAGCTAGGAGTATTCATTTCATTGTAATTTCATTCTAACGAGCTGCATGGTTGGCGATGGTATCTGTTCTTTCGGACATATACCCAGAAAATGTGTGAAATGCTTGTAGGGATGTTACAGGGCAGGTTTTACTGAGACATGTTAAGAAACAAATTCGATACGTTGCGCCGTTTCCGAGTTACTCAGCATGGAAGTTAGCCAATCGGGGCGTCGCGCGCTCGCATTCAAGCAGCCTAGCAGGGGTGGTGTTGCCCAACTAGTGCTTTGTCTCGTTAGCTGAAACATGAATTTACGTGCGCGACGCTCTGATTGGCTAACTTCAATGCTAAATAACTCGGCAACGACGCAACGTATCGAATTTCTTTCTTAACATTTATGTCTCAGTACAACCTGCCCTGTAACATCCCTACAAGCATTTCACACATTTTGTGACCACTCTATATATATAATACTCTGTAGGAAATTGGATCTAATAAAAAGTAACTAAATTATCAAAGTGAGTAATAAAGAGATGTTATTTAATTATATAAATCATAGCTGTTCTCTATTGTTATAAGTTTTGCTAACCAGTTATGACAGTAACCTGGGTATTTATTCTGTATAAGAGGCGATGACGTACGCCCTTCTCGTCGGAACCTATGGAGAAGTTCAGTCGCCTTCCAGTTATATGGACTTCATTTCCTTGTTGCAGAATTCTTTTTCTGCAAGACTCCTTTGGGACACAACGTGTAATAATTTCTGATACGTAGTTTTCTCTTCTGTAACTCAATTATTATTTCATTTAGTGGCAGTACACATTTTTAATATTAACTTCAGAACAGAACGCACAATTGCAGTTATACATAATACGAGGTGACATTGCTCTATGCTGCCCCGATGACAACTCACAACTGGCAGTCCGTGACGTCTGCCTAGGTTCAACAACCACAACAAGAAGAGCGCAGCCCAGAGGTATACCTGTCTTATTCAATGACTACTCGAATCCTGGAAGCGGTGCGTTAGCGCCCTCAGTTTCGCTGGCGGGTCTTTATTTTTAATAAACAGCACGGTTTTCTCTGGCGTCCTCGCTCAAGTTGAATATGTTTATATACTATTTTAGATTATTTAATTTAATTGCATTTCATTGAAAAAATGAAAGTAATTAGAGAAAAAATTGCGTAGATAGTTTTTCCTTCAGGTCCATATAATTATTTCTTGTCATTGAGACCTGGTCCCACTTCAGTGCCTACAGATCAGTTTCTTAAAACATTATGGTACAATTTTCAAAAAACTGCAAAAAATAGGCTTTGAAGAGAGGTAGATTTCAAAGTGCTGTTAAGTACAGAACATTTCCAACTTCTTTCTCAACTGAGTCACTGGTAACTGTAGAGACTCAGTAGTGTACGGGCCTTGTAAATGCTGAGTCACAGCTTCGATTCTCGGAAGGTGCAACGTATTCTACTTTTATTTAAGATATTTATTTATTACCAAATGTAAATTTTATTTAGCAGATTCTGAGTCATAAATATTACTGAAAATAGTCTCTTCTCTATTTTTAATTATTGTTATCTCTTATCTTTAAATAGAGACGGTAGGTTTTGCTTAAATTCTCCATGGAACCCTGCTCTATCCCTTCTCAAAAAGCAGAGGAGCAGAGTTTATGCTACCTCACCCGCTGATTATTAATTTCGCTATAGATAACTTCTGACGTCGGCCATCTTTGGTTTGTGATGCCGCTAGTGTTAAGTGTAGGCGCGTGTATTATCCTTCCGGAGTTTCTATGAAAAATAGCGGTATTAAATTCCCTTGAACAGTGCTTACTTGCTGCTGTTTCACCATGAAAATGACAGGTTGTGCTCCTGTCCGAAACATCGGCTGTTGTCGACGACGTAACAGGGCTGCATGGCAGTAAGTTATTTGAATAATCTTATTGTTCTTCTCCTTCCGTTATCTTTTCTTGTTTCTCTACTGTGTCAGCTTGTTATATGGGCGTTGGCAATGTTAGTGACACTTGGTGGCGTGATGCCATCACCCCTCCCAGGACAGAAACTGTGTACCCCATCCGTCTGAGAAAATCTCATATTCAAATGTCACAACGTTTTTTCAATGTTTTTGTAGCGTATATGTGAGGCGTCACATTGTAACCAGCCCGGTACTTATCAAGTTAGACCTGAGAAACCGCGTGAAAAGCATATACAGGCTGACTGTCTCCACAACCCACGTCGTTAATCCACAAGGTGTATCATACCTGTGGGTATGCTCGTCTGCTCGAATTCTGGAAGCGGTACGTTAGCGCGCTCAGTTTCGCTGGCGAGTCTTTATTTTTAATTAGTTGTAAGAGGTCCGAGCAAATGTAATTTCGATGTATTGCTCACGCGCTGCCTGCGATATGTAAGGTATAAGAGAATCTCAGACCAGAGAGCAGTGTTGACTGCAGTAGGAACTGTGTAGCTGTAGGAGTAAGTTGTTGCTAGCGAGCAGTCTGGTCTGGTGTATCGTGTTGGCTGGGCCGGTCGTGGTGCAGCGATGCCGGACCCTGAGCATTATTGTATAAGGTAAAAGCAGCCTCGCGCATATGTAGTATTGTTATCTCAAGTCCCATGTAAATGTTTTAAAAAATGTCCTGATAATAATCTTTCTCACAAAAAGTAACTTTTAACAACCATTCATTTCAATTTAAAGAATTTACTAATTTCTCCAATCCATGATCGTCCCGATTATTGCAAAAGGAAAATCAATTGTTTCTTTTCGTAAATGACGAATCTATCGGCCAGCATTGCACAGGGCTGTGCCAGTAAAATTTATTGTAAGAGCAGATATATATGCGTTATCCGGCGACTTCATTGAGGTAAGAATTTTTCTTTTTTATTCAGAATGATCTTTCAGGGCCATGACGCAGCACTGCTGACGTCCACAATTTACCAGGTTAAATTCACAGTCAATTATTGAAAAATTACAAGTGAGCGACAATTTAATTGAGAGGTTAGTTACATCGCATTATTACCAGGTTATTGAATTTATTTTTTGTTGGGACGTTACACTAAATGTGAACGACATAATTATATTTTTTACTGTTGAGAAGTTTAGGAATTTTTCTGTTTTGAGGTTACACTAAATGAGGATAATATTTATATTATTTATTTTATTTTGTGGGGAGGTTACACTTGTCGACAACCGGCCAGGATCGTATTTTTGTGAATTTCTGAGAGGTAGTCAGTTATATATCTGCTCTTATTTATTTAAATGTAGTTTGCATCTGGCGCAATGCATTTACTAATTTGTCACTCTATCTCTCACAGATCAACGGCAATTTATTGCTCTTTGTTGTAATTGTGTTTGTTCAATTTTTGCTTCGTCTTTGTTTCATTTTGGGCTTAATTTTGATTTGTGAAAAATGCCGCGAAAAACTGTTAACAGTACATCGCGATGTGCAATGAGTGAAATAGCCGTCTCGAATAATTTTACCGATAATACATGTAACACTCAGTGTAATAGCGATAATCCTCTAATTACTGATAATCAGTGCGTACCGACCACTAGTAATGATTTTAATTCTAATGATGAGCAAACAAATTCAATTATGTCCACAGTAAATGTAGCAATTGATGACGTGGCACGTTCTGATACAATGAACGCTGCCCAGTTTGACACACCCGGTTTGCAAAATTTGAATTGTGAACAGATAAATTTGTCTCATGAAGATGAACAATGTAGTCAAAATACGTCAGAGTTATTTGATTCCGATGTAGTGGCCAACAGTGCACATCCGACTGGCAAACCTTTTCAAGAATCACAGAATGACCAAATGGTTATACAAAACGTGACACATGCAGATACACCAACACACAGCGTAGAAAATAGAGTCGCTAATTTTCGCATGGATCAAGTTATGGCAGTATTGCTACAACTTAATGAAAATTTCAAACAACTTAATGAATCGAATGAGCAACTTAATGAAAAACAAGACAACCTTAATCAATCGAACAAACAACTTAATGAAAAACAAGATAACAATTTCAAACAGCTTAGTGAACAGATTACAGCCAATGCCGTGTAATGTCATGATACTAAAGAACAATTTCGCCAGGAAATTAAGGCTTGTGCTAGGAACAGTAGTGAAGAAATTAGATCTGTTGCACAAGAATTAAGTAGTAAGCAAGCAGCCACAACAAAATTACTTAGAGATGAAATTAGTGCAGTCGCTAAACAATGTTCTGAAAACGCAACACAGTTACTCGACGAGTTTAAATTAATGTCAGCAGAACTTTCACGCACACTGGATGTGAAAGTAGATGCAAAATTTGACCAACAGAACAGCCAAATTAACGAACGTTTTAATTACCACCTACAAAACAGTGAAACGCGTTACCGTAAATTTATACAGGAACAGAATAAAGTAAAGAAACAAGTGATGGAAACAATTACGGCACAGAGACAGGAAGACAAGCGTAAGTTATTTACGAAAGCAAAAACATACGTAGACAACAATATTGCTACAGTATCAGACGAAATCAAACAGTTGAACACCGAATTGCATGCTGAAATCTCCGATCTTAAAACAAAAACAGACACACACACATTAGACTTTCAGACAATGACCAACAGACTTGAAAAGTTGGAACTAACACAGGATCCCGATGCCATCAAAGCAGACGTTAAGAAATTGAACAAAACCACACGTAAAATACAAAAACAAATTAATGCTTGTGATACTAAAAACGATGATCAGGTTAAAGCATTGACTGAAAAATTTGATGAATTGGCCAGTCGTATAGAGGTTATCAAAAATAACGACACCAAATCAGATGATACGTCACCAGTTTCGTTTAATCAAACACCCGAATTCCAAAATTTACAGCAGATGATCAGTGAGATAGGTTCGTCCAATAATACATTACGTAGAAAATTGTCATCTTTACAGCAAGAAGTGACGGAGATGAAAAATATTTCAGCCTTTAACACATCACAGCATACGCCACTCTCCGAACATTTGTCAGGCTCACACAGCCAGTATAATTTAGGTAATTTACAGAGAGTACGTGAGTTAGATTCCGAACAGTCACAGACAAACAGATTATCATACAATCCTGAACCTGTTCGGACATACAGAGACTATAATTTTGATTATAAGCAATTTTTATCCGTAAAAAATTTAAAGTATTTAAAAATGACAGAACAAGGATTCACCCTTTTGACTGGATACAACAATTTGCTTTTGAATTTTCACCGGCATCGCCTGTAACGCAGAAACTAAAATTTACTTGCAGCGCGTAAGTGACCTCAGGGGATTTATTACACTTCGATGAATATGTGCCATAGCGTGCACAGGGCCCCGAGCCGTAGTAATGCTATTTCATATTTAGTTTTCTGCACTGCTGCCTTCCCTTTTACTATCCTTTATATCTATCAAACCAGCTCTTCAACTATCGATCTATCTAGGGTTAGGAATGAGTAAAGGAAATTTGATATGACAAGTTTTACCGAAAGTGACAGTTTTCATTAGATATTCCTGAAATGACAAGAACTACCAGCATAAATTTAATAACAGACAAAATTTTAATCATCAGTATGTACAAAATTATCAGCAACAGCAAACACATTTTGGCAACAATAGAGGCTTTTCTCCGCAACAGCATCAAAACCAGCCGGTTAGCATACCTAACCAACAATGTAGTCTGCAAGGTCAACCAAGCTTTAGTGTTTCGCCGCCTACACGTATAGCGTCGGCTCCACCAAACAGTAACGCACAGCAACAAGGAAATCAGTATGCACAGAAAACACATCATTTCAATTCCTATCGCAACACGCCGTATAGCAATGGTTGCATCTTCCAGCAACGTAAGCCATACTTTTGACACACAGAATCTTGTTCACGAAAATGTTATTAGTTTTGACGACATCCAATACACACTTTTGCATGAAAGACAGAATCACAACGTATGTAGACGACATCGTTATCGCATAAGCTAACTGGTCTGAACACAATTTGATTCTTGAACAACTGTTACAAACTTTTCGTGCACAAGGACTTACAGTTAATCTTAGCAAATCGCACTTCGGTAAAACTTCCAAAAAATTTCTTGGACATGTAATTTCAGCAGAAGGCATTGCGTCTGACCCGGAAAAACTTCAAGCTTTACGCGACATTACTGTTCCTACGACGAAGAAACAACTACGCAGCTTTTTGGGTTTAATAACTTTTCCCGTAAATTTATTCATTACTCTGCTTTAGACACCCCTAGATTGTGCCAATTGACGAGTAAAATCGCTATTTGGTTCTAGGATAGCCAAGCACAGTCTGAGTTTGTTAATTTGAAACATGCCTTGTTGAATGCACCACTTCTATCACACCCAGATCTTACCAGAAATTTTTCCATTGCCACCGACATTTCTAACACCGCTTTAGGCGTACACATTTTTTTCAGGAAACTGAAGAAGACGGTACTACAGTAATTAAAAACATCGCCTTTGCAAGTCGCATTCTGTCACCTGCTGAACGCAATTATTCTGTTACAGAACTTGAAACATTATGTGTTGTATGGGCATTTACGAGATTTAGGCATTTTCTTTATGGAAGACATACGACCGTTTACACAGATCATAGAGCTATCCAGTTTTTACTTTCAGCAAAATTTTCACATGATAGATTAAGCAGATGGAAACTTTATTTACAGGAATTTAATTTTACAATTGTTCACATTCCCGGTACACAAAATATTGTAGCAGACGCACTATCCCGTTCTTTCAGCAACAATCAGCAAGACATCGCAACCAACTTCTGCCAAGCAAATTTTAGCGTCATGTACATTCAACAAGTTGCATTCGAAAATTCTTTTTCGGCATCATTACGAGACATAGCACAGGAGCAGAGCAAAGACAACGTGTGGAAAGAAATTAAATGCCTTTGGCAAGATAAGAATAATGTTACCATCAGAAACCATTGCACTGTACGCAATAACATCCTGTTTCGCCGCTCTCACCCTGACAGCAACAATTGGTTATTATGTATTCCTGACGTGCTTGTTAACAAATTAATTTGGTATACTCATTTAAGTTAGGCACATAATGGAACTAGGAAATGTTTTCTTATACTGAGACAGAACTGTTATTTTGCGAACATGGAGAAACGTATTCGACGAGTTTTAGCGTCATGTAAAATCAGCCATAAAGCTAAATCAGACACGACTTCGCATATTCTTCCGTTACATCCCATTGTAACCGTTAAATTGTGACACATGGCCGCTGTAGACATTTTTGGTCCGATTCCCAGATCTAATAGAGGTTTTTGCTACATCTTTGTCGCTGTTGAACTCACTTCGAAATTTGTTACCTTCACTCCGTTACGCAAAGCTACTGCTAAATCTATTTCGATTGCATTTGTGAAACATTTTCTATTTCATGCAAGGCATGTATTGAAAGTAATTTCCGACAATGGACAGCAATCTCGATCTGCTATATGGACACGTATGTTATGAGCAAGAAACATTTCTCCGATCTATATATCCAGGTACCACGCTTCTTCGAATCCTTGTGAACGACTAATGAAAGAAATTGGTAAACTATGTAGAATATACTGCCATAAAAATATATTGATTGCGATACACACATACTCTCATTCCAGGATGTAATTAACTCCATACCAAACGAATCTACTATGCTATCTCCGACTGTTTTATTGAAAAATGTTGAATCACCCAACAAAATAAAAGAATTAGTATCCTTTCCTACATCTCGTCGACTACGCCACCATGAAATGATTGACATTGCACTTAACAACATCAAACGTGCCGCAGAGCGCCGGAGAAGACAGCAAAAACAGGTTTGTACACGCCGTGACCTTCACGTTGGACAGAAGATATTAGTACGTACACACTATTTATCCAACAGAGGAAAGAGTAGATGCAGTAAATTTGAGCTTCTATACGCAGGTCCATATCAAATTCGCAGCATTCCTCACCCAAATGTAGTACACGTCGAAACTTTGAGAAGCAGAAAAAGCAAAGGCAATCACCATGTCTCCAATATTAAACCCTTTATTGAATGAATATACTTTATGATTTATCACACTGTAATGCCATTTCCTGAATTTTATATGACCACTTATGCAATTATATTTATATGAACACATACTGATGATTATCATATTTTTTTCTGGCAAGTGCCCGGCAAGGTAAGGTTAGCAGGTCGCTTTTCTTGTCGTTACACATCAGAACGTGCACATTTTTCCAGATAAACTTACGTATTTTATGACCACTTATGCAATTCTATCTATGTGACTACTTACTGATGATTATTGTATTTTTTCTGGCAAGTACCCGGCAAGGTAAGGTTAGCAGGTCGCTTTTCTTGTCGTTATATATCAGACCATGCACATTTTTCATTTTTTGTGTATGTATGATTGTTTTCCTATCGAAAGTAGAATTTTTGTTTGTATGCACTATGTAATATTTAAGATATAACAAACACCAGTTGACTTTGACATTTCTTCTTATGATATCTCAATATCTTGACTAATCTACATTTTTTGCTACTGCATTATGATACTGCGTATACATTATTTGCACTTGAAAACTGTCTATGCTTTTGACATAATACGTTTTCTGTCATGCTATGCTGTATGCTTAGTTGTATCACTAGAAACAAGTTTTTATCTAATGGGTATATGATTTAAATGCAAGATATTAATCCTTATTCATCATTTTCAGAAAGCAATAACGTGTACAAGAAATAAATTAAGCAAACCACAGTGGTTTACTATGAAATGGAAATTTTACCATTGAAATGAATGAAAGAAAATGCAATATCTTGTCATGAAGAGTAAATGGATCAGAATTAACAAGCATTAACCAGAATATACTATACACATAGTATGATAGCAGTCTTGATTAACTATTTTCCTTTCAGAATACAAGGCGATTGATGCAGGCTGTCAGACAGAACTACACATCTTAGTTTTAGTGATGATATATGTAGAAATAAGAAACTCTATAGTAAGAATAGTCGTATGAAGTAAATGGAAAAATGAATGATGATGAATAGTTATATGAAGAATATGGTAATATGAATAATGAAGTTTTTCTTTGCAGGTGATGATAGTGATGAAGTTATGGTAATATGAATAATGAAGTTTTTCTTTGCAGATGAGTATAATGATGAAGTTCACATATTTACTATTAGTTAAGAAATGCTATGTAGTTATTTAAGTATTTGTTGCAGTTTCTTTTGACAGTATGTCTTATGTTGCATGGTATAATGACTGAATGTTTTGGAAAAGACAGCTAGAGTACATACATATTAAGTACACGTTTCATTACCTGTTAATTCGAAGTTCACTACTTTTCAGCATAATATGCGTTTCTTCTTTCAGCTCAATAATCCATTTTGTATTTTTTCCAGGAGAAGCTATTCATGAAATTAATGTGCTATAAGCAGTTAGTCATTAAACCTGTTCTAGTACTTGGATTTTTTTTATCCATTTGTGTGTATCATTCATGAATGTGATCACATATACTCTACTTGTTTCATAACCTTGCTACAGCTGACTCATGACGAATAACGTTATTAATCCTTATTTCCAGCAATACGTCAAAAGCATATATTTTAATGCCCCAGCAATTATCGATCCCAACGCAATGCATTGCTAATACAAAAAAAAATTATTACGAGTCCCAACTATTACCAGTATACAGCCAAATAATGCTACACAGTTTAGGATATATTTCTAGTCGTAAATATAATGCAAATTTCTCAGATGTATTGAATCCATTGTATCTATGTATTATTGGACCACAGACCTTGAGTAATAGTTACAGTGTGTTACATTTTAAATATGTCATATGTCACTTGAATGATAAGTTCTGAGTAATACTGAATGATGTTTTGTAATAATGCATAAATGCTATGCCAATAATTTCTGTAAATAATATTTTTGTTACATTCTATAAATGCTATGCCAATAATTAACCCTTGCTTAGAATGATGACTTCTGAATAATGTTTTACAAAACTATATGAATAGTTTGTAACTGGCCAATGAGTGCCAATAATTACCGCAATCAGATGAGTTATGAGTAGTGTTTTGTAATATTCTCAATACTTGCTACATGTTTAGTAACTGGCCAGTGAATTCCAATGATTACTATAATTAGATGAATTATGTATAAATGCTATGCCAATAATTAACTCATTTTGAATGATGAATTCTGAATAATGCATAAAACAGTGCTTTGTAACTGGCCAATGAGTGCCAATAATTACTATATTGAGATGACTTATGAATAATGTTCTGTAATACTCCATAAATACTACT
This sequence comes from Schistocerca cancellata, assembly GCF_023864275.1. Taxonomy (NCBI): domain Eukaryota; kingdom Metazoa; phylum Arthropoda; class Insecta; order Orthoptera; family Acrididae; genus Schistocerca; species Schistocerca cancellata. Next base: position 857,727,154 of record NC_064626.1, on the reverse strand, counting down.
TAAATGCTGTGTAAATAGCCAATGAATGCCAACAATTACTCAAATCGGTTGATAGACTAGTGTAATTCTCAATGATGACTAGCGTAAAACTTAATGTCCTTCACCTTCTGACCTAATTACCACCAATTACTGCAATATCCGTATGTCCTGTCCATCCTCATGATCATGGAGCACTATATTTGGTTTTTGCACTAATTCTACATTGGTGAAAGAGTATGGATTCTACAAGAATGTGGTGTTGACACATCATGCTGTCCACCACCTTGAACGCTGGAGATGTCATTATGGTCCTACTGTTTGGTGTACCTAATGTACTACCAAAATGATAACATACAATATTTCAGTGTCCTGGCTACACTGATAAATACTTCAGGGAAGAGAAGTTCAGATTGTCTCACTTGGTGTTGTGCTTCTGTAGAAAGATATGGATTTTCAGTGCAGCTATGTGTAACCTACTGTGCTACAACCATGATGCAATCCTTCCTATTCCTTTCCTAGTTCTTGTAAAATGATAAAGACATATACAGTGCGTGTGCACTGCATTTCATTTGTTAATAAGATCAGTTGTCCCAAATATGCTAAAGACTTATACAGTGCGTGTGCACTTTATCTCATTTGTTAATATATTTTGTACTCAGTGCATGTGCACTTTATTTATTTAGTTCTTGTAAAAAAATGCTAAAGACTTATACAGTGCGTGCGCACTCTATTTCATTTTTTATTATGTTCCGCAAATATGCTAAAGACTTTTATAATATGTGTGCACTTTGTCATTTGTTAATATCTTTTGTGCTCATTGCATATACATTTTGTCATTTCTTGATATATTCTGTACTCAGTGCGTGTGCACTCTATTTCATTACTCAATATCTTCTGCACTTATCAATAATGTATATACTCTGTGACTGCAGACTTAGTAACTAAATAGATTTTAATAAAATTTGTTGCTCTTGGCAAGTGCAATTGACTCACCATCGCTGCCGAATTTTTGCCCCCCCCCCCCCTAGTGGAGGGTTATGTAAGAGGTCCGAGCAGATGTAATTTCGATTTATTGCTCACGCGCTGCCTGCGATATGTAAGGTATAAGAGAATCTCAGACCAGAGAGCAGTGTTGACTGTAGTAGGAACTGCGTAGCTGTAGGAGTAAGTTGTTGCTAGCGAGCGGTCTGCTTTGGTGTATCGTGTTGGCTGGGCCGGTCGTGGTGCAGCGATGCCGGACCCTGAGCATTATTGTATAAGGTAAAAGCAGCCTCGCGCATATGTAGTATTGTTATCTCAAGTCCCATGTAAATGTTTTAAAAAAAGTCCTAATAATAATCTTTCTCATAAAAGGTAACATTTAACAACCATTCACTTCAATTTAAAGAATTTACTAATTTCTCCAATCCATGATCATCCCGATTATTGCAAAAGAAAAATCAGTTGTTTCTTTTCATAAATGACAAATCTATCGGCCAGCATTGCACAGGGCTGTGCCAGAAAAATTTATTGTAAGAGCAGATATATATGCGTTATCCGGCGACTTCATTGAGGTAAGAATTTTTCTTTTTTATTCAGAATGATCTTTCAGGGCCATGACGCACCACTGCTGACGTCCACAATTTACCACGTTAAATTTACAGTCAATTATTGAAAAATTATAAGTGAGCGACAATTTAGTGAGATGTCGACTCATGCGAAAAAAAGGCTACACCTCGAAGGTCGTGTGAACTACAAGGTGGGTTAATGATGTCACATTTCACTACAATTCTACCCTATGCCATTGTGGACGTTTCATACGATAAGAAAGTCGTTACAGGCCAACTTACCCACATTTCACCCCTTCATTTGACGGCGCTGTGATGGAGGTCAGAACCACGACACACTACGTTGAAATGAAGCGGTTTTCTTACGTGTGGCATAGGAAAAGATTTCAGACACATCGTTGCCCAGAATCGACACGAAAAGGCCTCGGGGAGTAGCGCAAAGTGCGACAATGAAACCATCTCTTTCCCTCTGGCATTGATTCCCAGATATTTCGCGGCTGAAAGCGGCAGCTCGAAGTGGAAACCTTTGTCACTAATGACATGCTCAGATGTTTCAACTCTTCTCCAGGGACACTGCGGTGCTGCATCCCCATTGAACGTGGTCGCAACAGCTTTGGAGTGCAGCGAGACCGCAATTTACGCTCTCCTGTACAGGTCGGAACCACTAGGGACCGTTCAGAACCATTCAACGAAATTTGAATATGATCCGAATCAGGAAAGGATACTTATGTCTTTCCAACTATCCGGTTTTCCGCCATCCTGTGGCGGGATCACGCGGGAATGCAACATTAAAATGTGGGTGAAGAAGATGGTCAAATGGACGGTGAGCCCTGGTTCTTTCGGACATGTCCTAAAGAGCAGATACCATGTTCATACAGTTAAGGCTAACAGGCCATTGACCTTCTTCTTCTGTGTGGATGCACACGTATTGCCCTATCTCTTACGGGAGTCGGTAAGATTGTCTGCCGCGAGTAATGAGTGTAATGGGTAGGCGCACTACGAATGTAGTGTGTGGACATTAAGTTGGGAATGTGGGTCTCACAGGAGGCGTACCAGAGATAAGTCCCTGCAGTCGCACTATCCTCTGTGTTCTCGGTGGCTCAGATGGATACTGTCGGCTCTCAGCCGTGTTGTGAAGCGGACACGCAGTGGGTTCTGTGCGGCGTTTCGCAAGTGGGCCGTGTTAACTCGTGCGGGTAGTGGTATTGCATTGTAAACAGATCACCTAGAACGACGATGGCGCTTTCTTATAGAAAGGCCACGATTAAACTAACTTTCGATCCCCAGTACGCACGACCTAAGGCATACGAAGTAGAGCGTTTTCTCCGTGAAGTAATGCACGTCGATCCACAGGAACTTATCGGTATTCATCTTTCGATCATCTCCACTACAGTTTATCTGCGAAGCAGCGTGCGAACGGCTTCTTCGACGTTCCACCGATGGATATAGTTCCCACCAATCGGACGGCAACGTGGATGTAGTGACTGTCGACCATGCAGGACTCTGCGTTCGGAACATACGAATCTTCGCGCCAGTTCAACCTGCTGGCTGCTCTAGTGCCTGAAGGTAGGAAAACCTCACCCAAAAGGTGTAGAGATCTTTGCTAAACAATAAGATGCTAGAGCAGCTGCAATTTTCTTTTGGTGTCGAAATTTCTGAAGACACATTTCTAACGTGGTCAACAAAGGTGTGTGGGTAGCACCAAGAGTGTTGCCAGACTAGACCGGTGAGGGGCGGGGGTTTGGGGGGGGGGGGTTCTTAGAGAGAGCCTTCGCCGTTTTATTCGCACACATACTGACATTATACTCCCGCATCATCATGACACAGGAGGGCGGAAAACAGAAGGGTTGGAAAAGCGTAAGTACTCTTTGATGTTTCAGATCACGTTCAGATTTCGTCGAATGCCTTCGAACGGTCCCAAGTGGTTCCATCCTGCACAGGAGAGCGAAAATTGCGGTCGAGCTGGACTCCAAAGATGTTACGACCACGATAAGTGGAGTTGCAGGCTCACAGTGTCCTTAGAGAGGGGTTTAAAGGTCCGAGGGTCTCAGCAATGTGAAACGATGGCAACAACATATTCCTTTTGCTCGTAGCTCTGCGAACTGTAGTTTTCGAGCGCGCATCAATCTTCATGATAACCTGGCTCATTAATGTATTTCTGCAGATAGTATGATCGTATTTTGGTTAGCGACCAACGAGATGGTACAAAGTCTAATATCTTTCAGAAATTTCGCAAGGTGGTATCCACTTGTACATCCGAATCTATTTTGTTCAGACTGTCATGCCTAAATAAAGCGTGATGTGTTTAAACTGAGAGGTTTTTCCTGGACCTGTGATCTTTATTTGATATCAGCTTCTTTCCATCCGTGAATGCCACAGTATTTGAACTTAGAGTATACTCATGTGAAACATCCCCTTTGAAAAATTCATGAATTACTGTGCTGGTAAACCTCTTACGTTATTTGATTTTCAAACAGCTGAGCAAAACTGAAAGTACTCAGACATTACTCTCTTCACTTATTCTGACCAACACTAAATAGACACACAATATTTTTAGCGCAACGGAATCTGACTTTCAAAAATCCCTAAAAAAGAATGGCCCTGACTAGCAATAACCTATACCTTTCATGAATCACTTACCTCACAAAATTCTTCGTTACTCAAACTACTGCAGTACAGCGTGCGCCACTACTGCCAGCTAAATAAAAGATTCTAACTACTGAAGGCGTTAACTACTGATAGGCATGGTCAGCAAATGAAAGATTTTGATAGAGAACAAACAATGTTTTTACCTTAATAATGTTCAAAAGTCATTATATATATATATAATCAGTTCATAATATCCAGTATTACAAATTTACTCTTTCTGGCGTACACACGTCCAGATCGACCGCTCTCAAAATTCTACCATCTCACTCCCCACATCCACCACTGCTGGCGGTTCACCTCCAGCTGCGCAACACTGCGAGCTGTTCACATCCAACTGCCCAACACTACAATAGCGAATATTCCAACAATGCTAACCAGCCACAGACTGCACACAGCACAGTCAGTGATTTTCATACAGAGCGCTACGTGGTGTTACCAACATAAAAACCTAAACAGCCTACTTACACATGTTCCTTGCAATAGACGGACGTCTGTGATTTTGTGTATCTGATATCATTTCCTTTTTGTAAACAGCAGTGTCCTGTGTTTTTTTCCAGTTACATGTGATTATTTTCTGAGCATGAGATTCTTAACAGAGATGAGCTTGGAAAGGATCTAACTCCACAGCGTATTCAATGTGAAATCTCTCCTTAATACTGTCAGCGCCTTGTGCCTTGTTCACTGAAGGAAGTTTTAATGTTTGTCAACACCGGCGTTCTAATTCGATGTCTGTCACTTTGAATCTGTGCGGTGGTCAGACATTATACGGTTCTACCCTCTCACGTGAACACTTTTCAGTGTGGAACATAAAATTTCCGCTACCTGTTTCCTGTCTTCGTTTTTAACATTACACGGGTCCGAGGTTGATATAAAGATCCACACTGGTTTTGCAGTACTAGTCTGAAAACTGCGAAAACCGAGAGTATTGCAAAACAGACAGCGAGAAAACTGACAGACAAACGTCAATAGCAACTTGTGCGTCCGTAAAAAGACACTAACTAGATTCGTAAAAAACAGAAAATAGCAGAAGATGTGCGATGAAATCACATGGTGCTCTGTACCAGATATGGTTCAGTCATATCGTTTACCGCATGTATGGAACTTCATACTTAGGTCAAGGAGAAGGATATTCCGACTGCATCTGCTTTTATTTATAAAAATGTGTCAGTTCTCAGTATCGTTCTGAAGATATTATGAGAATATACAATAATTTTCTAACAATGAACGAGTTTATAGATTCTCTCGTCTACCATATGGCAGCATGTAAAGAAGGTTTATAATACCACGTTCGCCGACCGGTGTGGCCGAGCGGTTCTAGGCGCTCCAGTCTACGGTAGCAGGTTCAAATCCTGCCTCGGGCATGGATGTGTGTGTTGTCCTTAGTTTAGTGAGGTTTAAGTAGTTCTAAGTTCTAGAGGACTGATGACCTCAGATGTTAAGTCCCATAGTGCTCAGAGCCATTTGAACCAATACGAGGTTCTTTCAATAAGTAATGCAATAAATTTTTTATCTGAAAGCAGGTTAATTTTATCATAATTCCAGTTCACCATAATTTTCCCCAGTCTTTTGGCTACAACACCATATTTTTCAACATTATCTCCGTTCAATGCGACGGCCTTGCCCCACCCTACCGGGAGGGTCTGTAGGCCTGTACGGTACCGTTCTACAGGTCGACGTCAGAGCTAACCTTTTGCTGTAGAAATAACCTCTCCGTCATCTACGTACAGCTACTCACGGAGTTTATCCTTCACTGGGACAAACGCACGGAAGTCGGAAGGTACGAGATGCGGACTGTGATTCTGATGAGAAAAAACGGTCCAATGACGTTTTTCGAACTCCTCTCGGGTGCGCAGACTTATTTGAGGCCTTGGATTATCATGGAGAAGGAGGAAATCATTCGTATATTTGTGGCGACGAAGAAACTGGAGTCGTTCCTTCAGTTACCTGAGGGTAGCACAGTACTCTACAGAGTTGATCGTTGCACCAGGAGGAAGGACATCAAACAGAGTAACCTCTTCAGCGTCCCAGAAGACCGTCGCTATGACGTCACCGGCTTAGAGTGAGGCTTTGAACTTTTTGTTCAGAGGAGAGGTCGTGTGGCGGCACTCTATGGATTGCTGTTTTGTTTCCTATTAGAGGATATGAACCCATCCTTCATCGCCTGTGACAATGTTCGACAGCAAATTGTCACCATCAGCCTCATAACGGGCAAGCAATTCCACACGGATGGTCCCTCGTTGCTCTTTGTGGTTTTCTGTTCGGCGCCAAGGAACATCGCGGGCGCGTACCTTGGCGTATGCCAAATGGTGGACGTGTGTGCACGCACTACCAGCAGGGATGTCCATTTGAAAAGTGAGGTGTCTGATTGTAATCCGTTGATCACCTCAAATGAGAGTGTCCAGGCGTTCCAACATTGCAGGAGTCAAAGCTGTGTGCGGCTGTCCGGTACGAGGGAAATGGGACAGGTTTAGGCGACCACGCTGTGATGGAGAGAGACGCCTCGACAAACGACTCTCCGTGCTCTTGTCAGTACCAGATCTCCACAGACATTCTGCAAGCGCCTATGAAAATCTGCGATGCTCTGGTTTTCCGCCAAAAGAAACTCAATTACAGCTCCCTTCTTGGAACGCACTTCCGTGACAGACGTCATTTTGAAGGCTTCGTATAGCGCCATAACCTATCGACACTTCATGAAACTACAGGGGCTGAATCGCGCAGCAAATTCCACATTTTTTCAAACCCAAACTGGCTGAGAAAAGAAGTGTTGCATTACTTACTGAACGCTCCTCTTATATAACTTCTCTTTCTGTCGTCTAGCGCGTGCTTCATTAATCAGTCGGAAGCTCAGGTACATTTATAACTGCTGTCGAATACAAACTGCAATAAATTTTGCGGTGGAACCAGTCTGCCACGAGAATAAATGCCTCTCAGCTTGATTAGATATGTGCGTGTTACAGGGTAATCGTAGCCACTGTCTGAAATTGGAGTAAAACAAATGAGCAGCAAAGGCATCAAGCAGAGATAGTCATCGGAGAGAAGACTGCGAAGGTAATGAAAAAAATACCTGCGGGAGGTTGCAAATGACGCTGTGATGAGCGTTATTCATTCTGGTAGCGTGTCACGCAGCGCCCGGGGGAACGGCACCTCGTCGAGGGACTGCAGAGTGCGCCCCTGAATATCGCTGCAGCAGTGGAGGCCTCTTCGCACAACGGGTAAAACACGGGGCAAGTCGACAGCGTTGTTAAGAACTGTGAACTGTTGATGCTGTTACGAGGATACTGCAGTTTAATATTTGTATAAAAATGATAAACTCTAAAAATTACAGTGCAAAAGCGCATGCGAACCCGGGAAGGCTTCTCTGAATGCTCATGTTGGTCTTTTGTGTGATAAGGAACGTTGTGTATTGTTGTTGATATGTTGTTGTTGTTGTTGTTGCTGCTGTTGTTATTATCGTCATCGTCTTTTCAATCATTTGTCCAGTGACTGGCGTGATGCATTTTCCCATAATAGTCTACATTGTGCAAACATTTTCACATCTACGTAACTGCTGCAGCCTACAACCAACTGAATCTGCTTCGTATACTCAAACCGTAGTCTCCCTCTATAGCTTTTACTCCAACCCGATACGCTTCCATTACCAAATTACATACTTCCTGATGCCTCAGAATGTATCGGATTAAACTATCCCTTCTTTTAGACAAGTTGAGCATTAGAGCTCTTTTATCCTCAATTTGACTCAATACCTGTTCATTCGTTAACCAATTTTTCGATCTAATCTTCGACGTTTTTCTGCAGCAGAATGTAGCGCATGTATTAATAAGTACATGTGACAATCGAAAACCCTGTGGCTCAGTCACAAAATCCTATCACTGGTAGGTCATTCCCTTCCACCTAATCTGGATTTGCAGACGAAACTTTGACTTACCAACGCATCTCCCTTATTTTTCTAATCTGTACACCACCAAAAACAAAAGAGTTTCACCTCAATTATACATCGAAGATATCTAGTGGTAACGACGAAAGAGAAATCTCTGCTTGTTGCTCACGTGATCTTCATTTCTACATGATTTCTCTGCAATTCACAATTAAGTGCCTGACAGAGAGTTCTTCAAACCACCTTCAAGATATATCTGTATAGATCCACTCTCGAACGGCGTGCGGGGAAAACGAGCACTTACACATTTCTGTACGAGCTCTGATTTCTCTTACTTTGTCATGATGATCATTTCTCCCCATGTACGTGGGCTCCAACAGAATATTTTAGCAATCGGAGGAAAGAGTTGGCCGGCCGCTGTGGCCGAGCGGTTCTAGGCGCTTCGGTCCGGAGCCGCGCTGCTGCTGCGGTCGCAGGTTCGAATCCTGCGTCGGGCATGGATGTGTGTGATGTCCTTAGGTAATTAGGTTTAAGTAGTTCTAAGTCTAGGGGACTGATGAAAACAGATGTTAAGTCTCATAGTGTTCAGAGTCATTTGAACGATTTTTTTAAAAATTTGGTGACAACATTTCACGACAAGATTTGCCGCAACGAACAACGCCTTTGCTTTGATTGCCACCGCAATTGATGTATCATGGCCATGGCACTATCTCCCCTATTTCGTGATAATATAAAATGATGTGCCCTTCTCTGAACTTTCTCGATGTACTCCGTCAGTCCCATCTGATGCAGATCGCACAGCAATACTCCAAAAGAGGGAGGATAAGCGTAATGTACGCAGTGCCTTTGGTAGACATGTTGAACATTCCGTGTGTTCTGTCAGTAAATAGTAGTGTTCGATCCGCTTTCCCCACAACATTGTATATGTGATCCAGTTTAAGCTTAATTTTAATTCTTCTTCGGTCTCCCTGGCGATCTCTTTCCTGTAGATGTGAAATCCAGGAGTTTCCGAGGCCATCTGTGATCCTCCATCCGGGCCACATTTCCGGCCCACTGCATTCGTTTGGCTTTGACTGTTCCTACTATATTGGGCTGCCGGTACAGTTCCTCAAGCTCTTGGTTGTATCTGATCCTCCATTCCCCTCTATCTGCATCCAGAACCGGACCGAAGATCTTCCGAAGCACTTTTCTCTCAAAAACAAGGAGCTTATGGGAGTACTGCTTCCGGATACTCCATGTCTCACAGCCATATAGAACAACAGGCTGGATCAGGGTTTTGTACAGTCGAATCTTGATCTGTCTGGAGAGATATCTTTGACCGAAGCAGTTGTGCTAGGCTGTGGTAAGATCGGTTTTCTGCTTGTATTCTGGCATTGATTTCTGCTTCACGTGACGAGTTCTCAGTGAAAAGTGCCCCTAAGTATTTGAATTCTTGCACTCTCTTGTAGGAGTGGTCCCCAACCTGCAGTTTTTAAATACGTAGTGTTCCATATATCACTAACTACAAGGTGGCACAGGGAAACGGGAAATTTCGAAATAACGTCACTTCCATGAATAAATTCATAAAAATAGTAATTTATTAACGAAAGTGAATGTATTCAGTATGCCATTATTCAGTATGTCTTTACATTCAAAATGTCCAAAAGAGTCTCTTTACTTTTTAAAGATGACATCGGAAAGATGTGCTCCCATTCGGCGTTCACACTCTAACAGCCTGTTATGAAAACTCTGGAATGCGCGGTGTAGCAAATCTTGGGGTATGGCAGTGATTTCGTTTTCAATGTTCTCCTTCAGTTCATGGATTGTTGCAGGACGTGTACGGTACATCTTGCCTTTAAGATATCCCCACAGGAAGAAATCGCACACACTAAGATCAGGGGATCTCGCAGGCCATGCAATGTCACCGTTACGTGAAATAATGCGTCTTCCAAACAATTGACGAACTGCTGCCATCGATTGTCGGGCAGTGTGTGACGTGGCTCCGTCCTGCTGAAACCACATGTTTTTGACGTTAAGATTGAGCTCGTACAGTCTCGGTGTAAAGAACGTTTGAAGCATTTCAACATATCGAGCGGATGTTACTGTCACTGCACTACCATCCTCACGTTGAAAAAAATAAGGGCCGATAACACCATGACATGATACAGCGCACCATATTGTGACCTTGGCGATAAGTAGTGGTCGCTGGTGAAACTCACAAGGATTGTCCTCTGCCCAATAACGAAAATTCTGTTTGTTCACGAATCCGTTCAGGTGGAAATGGGCTTCGTCTGATATCCATAAGTTACCAAGGAAATTCGCGTCCTCGTTCATTTTAGCCAATATCTGGCTACTAAACTCCATACGTGACGCTGGGTCTCGTCCATGTAAGTGTTGCGCAATCTGCAACTTATAGGGATGGAAGTCTCATTCGTGCAGTATTCTTTGTAAGCTTCGTCGCTTAACCCCCCTTGAAGAAGCATGCTGTCGAACGGGGCGGCGAGGACTTCTCTCGATTGCAGCTCAAGCAGCTGCAATGTTCTCTGGGGTACGTACCGTTGGAATGCCACCTGGAGGTCTCTTTTTCAAGGCAGATCCTATCTCTTCAAAATTACGCACCCACGTTGTAATCGCATGCGCAGATGGGACACGTCTATGACGTACAAGCTGGTAACGCTGTCGAAATGTTCTCTGCGGGGCAGTCGCACTATCACCATTGTTGTAAAACGCTCTCACAGCTACTGCACGTTCCGCACCAGTCCAATTCTCCATGATTAATAAATGGCAATGCGTTCACATCAGTTGTGCAGAGTTTAGAACATCTGCCGGCGCTACAGTGCTGCCAACTGTAACGTTCAAAATTTCCCGTTCCCCTGCGCCACCCTGTATAAGTCTGACATTGGTTCACATATTCCTTAACGTTTAACTGCAATATATGTCACCAGAGACATTAAAAGAATGTGTTAAATTTCGGATACATCATGTAACCGAAATTTAACACATTCTTTTAATATCTATGGTGATATATATTATAGTTAAACATTAAGGAATATATGAACCATCCACAGCTCGTGGTCGTGCGGTAGCGTTCTCGCTTCCCGCGCCCGGGTTTCCGGGTTTGATTCCCGGCGGGGTCAGGGATTTTCTCTGCCTCGTGATGACTGGGTGTTGTGTGATGTCCTTAGGTTAGTTAAGTTTAAGTAGTTCTAAGTTCTAGGGGACTGATGACCATAGATGTTAAGTCCCAGAGTGCTCAGAGCCAACCATATATGAACCAATGTCAAACTTATAGTTAGTGATATATGTAACACTAAATATTTAAAAACTGGGCGACGAGCTGCTATCAAGATGTCAGTTGCGCCCTCATTTGAGTCGGAATCTACATAGTTCACCAGGATGTTGTGAAATTTGCTAATCATCAGGCGAATGCCTGTATTAATTGTACCGACAACACCATGCGGGATGATGTCACAGGGTAATAACACAACTCACCTTTGTATCCTTCGAACTGCCCATGTGGCAAATGTCTTTTCATTTAACTTTGAACTCCATATCACCAATCGGCAGCAGCCATAAGACTTAAAACGGATATCTGAGCCAGATATTTTTTTGAAGAACGGAATATAATATGGTAGAAACACACAGGGTATCTCTAATCTTTTGTGTCAGACTGAAGCATGTGATAATGGGTCCACAATCAATGATGGGAAATGAATATTTACTGTATTATCGACATACACAGCATACATGGCATAGCAAAAACGTAGCTCATAGTAATTGTTCAAAAGGACGACCACAGCATCAATGAATGAATGGCAAAAGCGCGTGAGGTTCTGCCGACCTGTCTCAAAGATACCTAGTGTCTGTTGTACCAGGAGACAAGCAGCTTGGGGCCTAGCAAGCAGGTCTTCATCCGTTTCTATGGGGTTTCATACACCAAGGTCTTGACGTAATCCCAGAGGAAAACGTCCAGAGGTGTGAGATCAGACGAATTCTAAGGTCAAGGTACAGGACTTCCACTTCCAGTCCAACGACGAGAATACATGCTGGTCAGGTGCTCGGGGACATTAACATCAGAACTGGTTGGTGCGTTATCGTGTTGAAATCACATCCTTTCGTGTGCAACAAGGGGTACAGTCTCCAAGAACTGTGGCAGCACATCTCGCAGGAACAACAGTTAACGTGGTCCAGTCAAACGGGGAGGCGGCACAGAAGGTCCTAATAGATTACGTTAGAGAATCGTTGCTGGTGGCCACCCATGTAATTGGCATGGTCATTGTTCTCACTCCGGACATGGCTGCTGCGACTGTTGAAAACACGATCATGGCTGAATGAGGCCTCATCCGTGAACAATACAAAGTGTACGAAATGCTGCACTACAGCACTACGGTGGATAATTCACTGACAGAAGTAAACGCAGGACTCATAATCCGTTGGTCCAGTGCTTGCACATGATCTTTATGATAATGATGTAATACCATTTCCACCAACACTCTCCCCTGCAAAGCGTGAGCTTCACGACAAGTTACAGGTTCGTATCACTGCGGGTCGGTCACAAGCTTCAACACTACCTCCTGAAAGTCTAATGTTCGGACATGTCTTTGCCTGGAACGTTGGCCTGCTCCCTGTTATCCAGTGGGAGAAACTTATTCCAGTTAGGATGACGCCTGCTGGGAAAGCATTCCCTGTACACTGGTGCTGATTTACAGGCACTACATCCTGCCGCACCGTATATTAAATGCATGTCTGCCAACTCTCGCGACGAGTAATTCTGTCTTCGACTACGAGTCGTGCACGATACATAGCAATACACCTTCCCATGGACACGTCACAAGCTGTCGTATTAAACGGACAAACTGACATAGGGAATAGAGGTGTGGTACGGCATAAGTTAATGCGCCGGGCCATGCAGGCGGTCGTCACAGGACACACGTGCTATGAGCTAAGCTGTGTACAGTATGTCTGTTTCCTCGTCAGGGGTTTATGCTGTCTGTCACTCACTGCCAGCGTATAACAGACACTGGGATCTTTGCGAGAATGTGGAATAACTGCATGCACCGTTGCAATACATACACTGAGACTGGTGACAGTCACTTTGAACCATTACTATGAGCCATGTAGATTTCATTCGATGTAGTCTGTTTATGCCCATAACACAATGAACATGTACAGGGTGTTTCAAAAATGACCGGTATATTTGAAACGGCAATAAAAACTAAACGAGCAGCGATAGAAATACACCGTTTGTAGCAATATGCTTGGGACAACAGTACATTTTCAGGCAGACAAACTTTCGAAATTACAGTAGTTACAATTTTCAACAACAGATGGCGCTGCGGTCTGGGAAACTCTATAGTACGATATTTTCCACATATCCACCATGCGTAGCAATAATATGGCGTAGTCTCTGAATGAAATTACCCGAAACCTTTGACAACGTGTCTGGCGGAATGGCGTCTCATGCAGATGAGATGTACTGCTTCAGCTGTTCAATTGTTTCCGGATTCTGGCGGTACACCTGGTCTTTCAAGTGTCCCCACAGAAAGAAGTCACAGGGGCTCATGTCTGGCGAATAGGGAGGCTAATCCACGCCGCCTCCTGTATGTTTCGGATAGCCCAAAGCAATCACACGATCATCGAAATATTCATTCAGGAAATTAAAGACGTGGGCCGTGCGATGTGGCCGGGCACCATCTTGCATAAACCACGAGGTGTTCTCAGTGTCGTCTAAGGCAGTTTGTACCGCCACAAATTCACGAAGAATGTCCAGATAGCGTGATGCAGTAATCGTTTCGGATCTGAAAAATGGGCCAATGATTCCTTTGGAAGAAATGGCGGCCCAGACCAGTACTTTTTGAGGATGCAGGGACGATGGGACTGCAACATGGGGCTTTTCGGTTCCCCATATGCGCCAGTTCTGTTTACTGACGAAGCTGTCCAGGTAAAAATAAGCTTCGTCAGTAAACCAAATGCTGCCCACATGCATATCGCCGTCATCAATCCTGTGCACTATATCGTTAGCGAATGTCTCTCGTGCAGCAATGGTAGCGGCGCTGAGGGGTTGCTGCGTTTGAATTTTGTATGGATAGAGGTGTAAACTCTGGCGCATGAGACGATACGTGGACGTTGGCGTCATTTGGACCGCAGCTGCAACACGGCGAACGGAAACCCGAGGCCGCTGTTGGATCACCTGCTGCACTAGCTGCGCGTTGCCCTCTGTGGTTGCCGTACGCTGTCGCCCTATCTTTCCAGCACGTTCATCCGTCACGTTCCCAGTTGGTTGAAATTTTTCAAACAGATCCTTTATTGTATCGATTTTCGGTCCTTTGGTTACATTATACCTCCGTTGAAAACTTCGTCTTGTTGCAACAACACTGTGTTCTAGGCGGTGGAATTCCAACACCAGAAAAATCCTCTGTTCTAAGGAATAAACCATGTTGTCTACAGCACACTTGCACGTTGTGAACAGCACACGCTTACAGGAGAAAGACGACGTACAGAATGGCGCACCCACAGACTGTGTTATTTTCTATATCTTTCACATCACTTGCAGCGCCATCTGTTGTTGAAAATTGTAACTACTGTAATTTCGAAAGTTTGTCCGCCTGAAAATGTACTGTTGTCCCAAGCATATTGCAACAAACGGTGTATTTCTATCGCTGCTCGTTTAGTTTTTATTGCCGTTTCAAATATACCGATCATTTTTGAAACACACTGTATTTCCGATCATTGGTTCCCCAGTTCAATGTAAGTAGTTGTGGACCCTCTGCAACCTGTTTCAGTTTGACTCAAAAGGTTTGAGAGACCTTGTATATTCATTGTCCTTGCTCTAGGATGACCTCTGAATGGTGACACCTTTCATAGGAATAGACCTGGTGCACCGTGTCACGGGGGTCGCAGCAAGCAACCATTCTAATTCCAAAGTCGCGGAGAGTGGACGGCCCTCACAATAGGTGGCTACTGCTGAATACCTTGATTAGACAGCTCTGGTCCACGGCCTCTGTGTAAAATGGGGCAGTTAAATGAGATGTCGAGCGGTGCACTCTTCGTGAGATTTACTGGTATCTGTACATCCTATATGAGAGATGTAGCTCTTGACCGCACGGCGATTACACAATCAGCGTAAGATGAGTAATGGAGTTCGTGGAAATACCTTAGGCGATGACGCGTCGAGTGTAGTAAGAAGAATCTTGTAACAAGAATCAACAGCTGATGTGAAGTGAAAGCCTGGAAAAATTTCAAATTAATGGATGGAAAGAGGTAAACACTGGGTTACACTTTTGAGTTGTCGGGTCATGCAATAGCGAGGCGCTCGAAGCCATCTGCGGTTATAACGAAGTTTCCTGGCAGACCACGTGGTGTTCACCCAGAAAAAATATCGCAAACTATACAGTTCCTATGGTCTAAGGAAGTGGGAAATCTCCAGTACTGCGCGAGACAGCATGAAGATAACTCCAAAGGGTCGTCCTTGACAGTGTCTCGTCAATTGCACTCAGAGGAAACTTCCAGACAAGAGTATATGTGGGTACAAAAGGAACATATGTAATTCGTTTGGGCAGTCGTTCGAGGTGTTGGGCCAGGCGTGGAAATCCCTAATATGTGAGCTCCCTCCAGGTACGCAGTGTCAGTGTCTTGACAGACTGCGAGACGATTACCAATAAAATATTCAGCGACTACCTAATCCATCTTTCCCTGCATAGCGAGCGTTTGCAAGCAGTATGTGAAGCCTGAAAGGGTTAACGCGCAAGCGACTATGACGGTGCGTCCACAAATGTAGTGAGAGAAATCAAACTGGCATGAATAGTAAACACAAAAGCGTACCAAATCTCGACCATCTTGAACATCTGGGAACATGGTTAATAACATGGAGGAACTCGGATTCATCTAGGCTGAAACCTGGTGGTCCGATGGACCCTGGGCTCGCCAGTGAGAGGGGTTGACACAGTGAGTTCTGCACCACTTGTTACATCCTGAATTTCCACGGGGTGCTCACTTTACGGATACCAGAGCGGGATTACATTGATTCACGATACAGCGCTACTCGACCGAGAAGACACCGCTTCCACGTGGTTTCTCCGTGGACACTGGTCAGCGGCTACATGTCTACCGACAGTGGCCAAGCGTACTTCAGCAGGCATCCCCACTCTCTACTAAGCGGTGGATTTTCCTCGCCACAATGCTTGAGGCAAACAAAACGTGGGTATTTACTAAATTATCATGGAAAGTATTAATAAATGACACAGAAGTATAAGGTCGAAACTGCTGTTCACCAGTAGCAACATACACTGTTATGTGTACGTGTCAACTCACAATGCTTCTAAAGCATTTAACATTTAGGCGTTTCGTCACTTCTGTACGTCCATAACAACTCTTCCAAATGTTCCCCAAGGAACGCAGAAATTGGGTTTCATGAACGTACCTCTTCTATGATGAACCACACTCTATGGCGCTATTAATTCTGCGCGTAACCTCGTCTCTCCGTTCCATGAATACCTCCACATGACAGAGAAAGAAGTAGAGACAGCACATACTGCTTCATCGCACATAGGAATATGTTCTTGATTTCTTCCAGTGGTATACTTCACATAGTTTAAATATTTAGGTATAATCCAACCAAGAAACATGAGGTGGGATGAGCACGTGGAAACAGGAACACGGGCTAGGAATACGAATGGTAGGGACCAATTGAGGTGACGTTATGGTTAGTAAACTGAAATCTCAAGCAGTAGAAAAAACTCTTAAATTCCCCGTGTAATCATCAATATTTAGAGTTTACGAGATTGCCTTAACTCTTCATTCAATAATTTGTATAAAAGACCCTTAATAATTATTTTAATGTGCAGGCTTGGTCAAGGAATATAGGAAACATGTTTTAAAAATTATTTCACTTATATATATTTTTTAAAATAAATATATTTTGTAACTTTGCATTCCTGTAGAACTGTCTGCATGTGGGCACATTTCCCAACACCCGTTTATATATCCGGCAACTGAAATAAGCAAAGGAATCGGATGTATTAAGCTCTGCCTGACAGAAGAGAAAATCCAGTTCAAACTATATTTTGTAGATGTGCACAGCAGCGCAGTGAAGGGTTAAATAGTATAAGACAAAAACCGTGATGGTCCTTTTCAAAAGATCAGGGCCGGTTGGTTACAGCAACCTTGTTCTATCCTAGTATGTGATCTGTCAATAGTGTTCTCTCTACAATGTTTGTTTTCGAATACAAAACACATTTGTAGTAAGGATTCTGGGAAAAGTGCTACGCATAAACGAAGAAATTCCCATACTAGACGTTAGTCCGACATACTATGGGTTATTTCTCAAATGGTTCGAGCCCTTATCACGTAACTAGATAAGACTGTAGATATCGGACGAATGCAGAAACCAGCAGGTATGAATGTTATCGGGCAGTACAGATCACACAAAAAATTCTTGTGTGTGTTGCGCATGAATCCCTTGAAGAATTGCGACGTTGTACCCAAGAAAGGTGTTTGGATAAACGTAGAGATTCTGATAAAACTAGAGAACCCGTATTTCAGGAAGACTGTATCCGTTGTATTTCTCGGGTTGGGATCATGAAAATAAGAGAACAGAGATTAGGGTGCGTACTGAGACAAAAAGTGCTCAACAAATGGTTCCATGGCATGAAATTAAATAACATTAAAAGAAAGTTCGACAGAAGAATGCAACGCTATGTTTATTGTGAAACTTGCAAGAAATTTATACAGAAGTTTCGAAGTGATAGTTACAAAAGCTGGTAACAGATAGCCCTGTAATCGCGGTACGTGGTGCTATAAACATTTCTCTGACGCCCAGAGCCGTCAGTTGCACCACTGAAACGCGAAAAGGAAGTTAGTGCAGAGAAGGAAAAGTCTGAAATCATTTATTCCACTAAAAAACGTGTCTTTCTCGTACTGGAGTATCCTACGTTAGAAAAAAGCTTTACGCAATAATGCGCAGCTTTCAAGATAGTTAATGTTCCTGGAGGACCCGATACGAAAACCACTCGCAAGCTCGCCGCAAATTCGGAATGACAGGCTGCGTGGCTGATGGTCTAGAGGAGAATATTGACCCAAGGTCAACTGCAGATATTCCTAAAAGTATCGCCACAGTTTCTGGACTTAGCAACATGTACGAGAACACGCCCGAAGAACTACAGCAGAGACTAGTGTGAAGCGTTCCAGCACGAATACAATATTAACAAACAGTCTACACGGTTCTCCATTCTAAATCCAAAGTCACACCCGTACGCAATTTGCTACAATGGTCTTACTTTACGAAACAGATTCCCAGGAGGATTCATAATGAATGATTTTATGTTGGCAGCATCTGATTCACAAATGAAGCACATTTTCTCCTGAATGGATTCGCGAGAAAACAAAACTCGCTATTCGGGGGTTCCGAAAATCCCCATGCCCGCGAAACTAAACCACAGCATTGTCCCAAAATTATTCTTTGGTCTGCGGTTCTCAATGCTGTTGATCGGCCCTTTTTTCATGCATGTGAACAGTATATTGCAATTCTGATTCGATTGGCATCACACAGCAAAGGTTGGAACTTTAACGAGGCACCGAAGAAGGGTTTTGCTTTTTCGATGAATACTTCCGGAAGAGGCATTTGGTTGAGTTATCCCATATGTACTGGCGCAGGTATGTATTGGCCTCCACATTCTCTCTTTGACGGCGAGACAAGGATATCGTTAGGGGCGTCCCAGGGAAGTGTTACAGGGCCAATATTATCCTCTATATACGTAAATGATTTGATGGACAGGGTAGGCAGCAGTCCGCTGTTGTTTGTTGATGATACTGCGGTGTACGGTAAGGTGGCGAAGTTGAGTGAGTGTGCGAAGGTACTGGATATTTTAGACAAAAATTTATAGTTGGCGTGATAAATGGCAGCTAGCTCTAAGCGTTGCAAAGCGATATGAAATGGAACGGTCATGAGAGGATTTTGACAGGAAAGGCGCCTTGTTGGCTTCGGTTTATTGGGAGAATTCTAGCAAAGTGTGGTTCATCTGTAAAGGAGACCGCATGTAGGACCCTAGTGCGGCCTGTTCTTGAGTACTGATGGAGCGTTTGGGGTCCGTACCAGGACGGATTAAAGGGAGACACCGAAGCAGTTCAGAGGCAGGATGCTGGATTTGTTACTGGTAGGTTTGAACAACACTCAAGTGTTACGGAGATGCAACTGTTACGGAAATGCAAGTGTTACGGAGATGCAAGTGTTACGGAAATGCCTCAGGAATTCAAATGGGAATCCCTGGAAGGAAAGCGACATTCTTTTCGAGCAACACTGCTGAGGAAATATAGAAAACTGGCATCTAAAGGTGACTGCTGAACGATTCTGTTGCCTCCAACGACATTGCGCTTAGGGACCACGAAGATAAGATAATAGAAATTAGGGCTCATGGAGAGGCATGTAGATTTCTCTTTTTCCCTCGTTGTATTTGCGAGTGCAACTGGAAAATAAATGAGCAGTAGTGGTACGGCGAACCCTCTCTTATGCACCGTAAGCTAGAGTGCGGAGTGTCAATGTACACTCCTGGAAATGGAAAAAAGAACACATTGACACCGGTGTGTCAGACCCACCATACTTGCTCCGGACACTGCGTGAGGGCTGTACAAGCAATGATCACACGCACGGCACAGCGGACACACCAGGAACCGCGGTGTTGGCCGTCGAATGGCGCTAGCTGCGCAGCATTTGTGCACCGCCGCCGTCAGTGTCAGCCAGTTTGCCGTGGCATACGGAGCTCCATCGCAGTCTTTAACACTGGTAGCATGCCGCGACAGCGTGGATGTGAACCGTATGTGCAGTTGACGGACTTTGAGCGAGGGCGTATAGTGGGCATGCGGGAGGCCGGGTGGACGTACCGCCGAATTGCTCAACACGTGGGGCGTGAGGTCTCCACAGTACATCGATGTTGTCGCCAGTGGTCGGCGGAAGGTGCACGTGCCCGTCGACCTGGGACCGGACCGCAGCGACGCACGGATGCACGCCAAGACCGTAGGATCCTACGCAGTGCCGTAGGGGACCGCACCGCCACTTCCCAGCAAATTAGGGACACTGTTGCTCCTGGGGTATCGGCGAGGACCATTCGCAACCGTCTCCATGAAGCTGGGATACGGTCCCGCACACCGTTAGGCCGTCTTCCGCTCACGCCCCAACATCGTGCAGCCCGCCTCCAGTGGTGTCGCGACAGGCGTGAATGGAGGGACGAATGGAGACGTGTCGTCTTCAGCGATGAGAGTCGCTTCTGCCTTGGTGCCAATGATGGTCGTATGCGTGTTTGGCGCCGTGCAGGTGAGCGCCACAATCAGGACTGCATACGACCGAGGCACACAGGGCCAACACCCGGCATCATGGTGTGAGGAGCGATCTCCTACACTGGCCGTACACCACTGGTGATCGTCGAGGGGACACTGAATAGTGCACGGTACATCCAAACCGTCATCGAACCCATCGTTCTACCATTCCTAGACCGGCAAGGGAACTTGCTGTTCCAACAGGACAATGCACGTCCTCATGTATCCCGTGCCACCCAACGTGCTCTAGAAGGTGTAAGTCAACTACCCTGGCCAGCAAGATCTCCGGATATGTCCCCCATTGAGCATGTTTGGGACTGGATGAAGTGTCGTCTCACGCGGTCTGAACGAACGCTGGTCCAACTGAGGCGCCAGGTGGAAATGGCATGGCAAGCCGTTCCACAGGACTACATCCAGCATCTCTACGATCGTCTCCATGGGAGAATGGCAGCCTGCATTGCTGCGAAAGGTGGATATACACTGTACTAGTGCCGACATTGTGCATGCTCTGTTGCCTGTGTCTATGTGCCTGTGGTTCTGTCAGTGTGATATATTAAATTTTAAGCAATATGTTGCTTTTATTTCTTCCTAATCGAAGTGGATATTTGTCAGAGAAGCCAAGCTTATAGAACTCTGTGAACTCGCTTCATTGTATTTACATTTACAACAAACCAATATTCATCAGTTCACCTGTCTAAGACAGACTGTTGCCCTATTTTTCCTGTGTGAACTCAGAAAGATCCGACGTAAATGTATTATGTTCCTGTTTGCCGGCAACCTATTTATTATGTTTAATTATTTCAGATTCTCTTACATTTCCCGTTTCCTTTATCATGAACATAATTATCGTTGTATTTTAAACGTCCAGTGGCCGATGATGAGAAGCTGGAAACGGATTGTTCGATGACGATCCGACCGAACACTATTCGTCTTCTGTCGTTATTTATTCTTTAATTGAAGACAGAACCACCCTGAGGTTAATTTGCTGATTGTTTCTCTTTGTCTTATGTACGTTTATGACTGTGTTGTAGTGCCGAATTTTTGTCTGTCTTGACATGGATTTTTGTTGAGAGGTTTTGGGTAATCCTAATGTTTTTTTTTTTTTTACTTTTTGGAGGCGATTCTGCTGGGAGATTTTTTCAAGACATCTATTTACAGTACGAAACCCTGTTTATGTTACCATGTTTTATTTTCATGCACGCGATTTTTATCTTAGAACATAAGAATTCAGGTTTCTCGAATTAATTTGTAATCCTACTTTTTCTGCACATTCTGTAAGTATCTCGAGCTATTTGTCGGCAGTCTCTTCATCCAGTCTAAATTTCGGCATGTCGTCCGAAAACGTGAGGTTAGTATTGTATGCAGACGTTGTTTATGGGACAGCCTAGTAGGATTGGCTGCCAAACCCCATGCTTCTTGAGTTCATTCTCCCATTCTTCGATAACCTTGTCTAGGACGACGTTGAAGATGACGTTAAAGAGTCCATCTCCTTGTTTCACACTTGCGCTATTATTATTATTTTTTATGAGAAAGTACTTAAATAGTTTTCAGAATAATTCTATGCATACTTTGTAGTATTAGCAAAATCTGTAGCAAATTTTGTTCCATTGGATCCACAATTTACAGAAATACAGTGTATTTAGTAACTCGAAGATTACACTAAGCATAAGGGGCGATGAAAAAGTTTCCTTTCGAAGGTTACACTAACCCTTTGTCTACATGTCGCTGCTTACATACCCGCATCAGAGTCGTACTGGATGACACATACACTGAAGGATCGCTCTCAATTTATTGATCCCCCCTTTCACTGACGTGAAAAAGAAGTATTGCGATACCGATATACAGATACACAGATGGCGGCAATATCGCATGCACAAAGTATAAAAGGACAGTGCAATGGCGGTGCTGTCATTTGCACTCAAATGATTCATGTGAAACCGCTTCCGATGTCATTATGGCCGCAGGTTGAGAATTAACAGACCGTGAATGCGAAACGATAGTTGGAGCTAGAGCATGGGATATCCAATTCGGAATGTTTTAGGGGATTCAATTTACCGCAATCCACAGTGTGAACAGTGTGCCAAGATTACCAAATTTCAGGCATTACCGAACACAGCGAATGACGCATTGGCCGACGTCCTTCATGTAATGACCGAGTCCATCGGCGTTGGCGTAGAGTTTTCGATGCTAATAGGCAAGAAACAAGGAGTGAAATAGCCGCAGAAATCAATATAGGATTTACGACGAACGTATCCGTTAGGACAGTGCAGCGAATGGGCTACAGTTGAAAACGACAGACGCGAGGGCCTTTGCTCACAGCACGACGTCAAATGCAACGCCTCTCCTGGGTTGGTGACCATATCGGTTGGACCCTAGACGACTCCAAAACCGTGGTCTGCTCAGATGAGTCCTAGTTTCAGTTAGAACAGCTGATGGTAGGGGTCGTCTATGGCGGAGACCCCACGAAGTATTGGACCCAAGTCATAATGGTGCGGGTTGTGTTTACTGGGAATGGACGGGGTGCTCTGGTCCAACTGAACCGATCACTAACTGCAAGTCGTTACGTTCGCCTAATTGTTGTTCCCAGACAACAATGGAATCTTTGTGGATGTCAATGCGCCATGTCACGGGGCCAAAGTGGTTAACGATTGGCTTGAAGAACATTCTGGACAGTTCGAGCGAATGATTTGTCCCCCCAGATCGACCGACATGCGCCACATCTAACATTTATGGAAAATAATGGAGAGGTCAGTTCGTGCATAATATCCTGCAACGGCAACACTGGCAATTATGGATGACTATAGAGGCACAATGGCTCAATATTTCTGCAGGGGACTTTCAACGACCTTTTGAGTCCTTGCCAAGTCGAGTTTCTGCACTATGACGGGTAAAATTAGGTTCGACAAGATATTGGCAGGTTGTTGTTGTTGTGGTCTTCAGTCCTGAGACTGGTTTGATGCAGCTCTCCATGCTACTCTATCTTGTGCAAGCTTCTTCATCTCCCAGTACCTACTGCAACCTACATCCTACTGAATTTGCTTAGTGTATTCATCTCTTGGTCTCCCCCTACGATTTTTACCCTCCACACTGCCCTCCAATACTAAATTGGTGATCCCTTGATGCCTCAGAACATGTCCTACCAACCGATCCCTTCTTCTGGTCAAGTTGTACCACAAACTCCTCTTCTCCCCAATCCTATTCAGTACCTCCTCATTTGTTATGTGATCTACCCATCTAATCTTCAGCATTCTTCTGCAGCACCACATTTTTAAAGCTTCAATTCTCATCTTGTCCAAACTATTTACCGTCCATGTTTCACTTCCATACATGGCTACACTCCATACAAATACTTTCAGAAATGACTTCCTGACGCTTAAATATATACTCGATGTTAACAAATTTCTCTTCTTCAGAAACGCTTTCCTTGCCATTGCCAGTCTACATTTTATATCCTCTCTACTTCGACCATCATCAGTTATTTTGCTCCCCAAATAGCAAAACTCCTTTACTACTTTAAGTGTCTCATTTCCTAATCTAATACCCTCAACATCACCCGACTTAATTCGACTACATTCCATTATCCTCGTTTTGCTTTTGTTGATTTTCATCTTATATCCTCCCTTCAAGACCTGTCCATTCCGTTCAACTGCTCTTCCAAGTCCTTTGCTGTCTCTGACAGAATTACAATGTCATCGGCGAACCTCAAAGTTGTTATTTCTTCTCCATGGATTTTAATACCTACTCCAAATTTTTCTTTTGTTTCCTTTACTGCTTGCTCAATATACAGATTGAATAACATCGGGGAGAGGCTACAACCCTGTCTTACTCCCTTCCCAACCACTGCTTCCCTTTCATGTCCCTCGACTCTTATAACTGCCATCTGGTTTCTGTACAAATTGTAAATAGCCTATCGCTCCCTGTATTTTACCCCTGCCACCTTTAGAATTTGAAAGAGAGTATTCCAGTCAACATTGTCAAAAGCTTTCTCTAAGTCTACAAATGCTAGAAACGTAGGTTTGCCTTTCCTTAATCTTTCATCTAAGATAAGTCGTAAGGTCAGTATTGCCTCACGTGTTCCAGTATTTCTACGGAATCCAAACTGATCTTCCCCGAGGTCGGCTTATACTAGTTATTCCATTCGTCTGTAAAGAATTCGTGTTAGTATTGTTCGGTAATTTTCACATCTGTCAACACCTGCTTTCTTTGGGATTGGAATTATTATATTCGTCTTGAAGTCTGAGGGTATTTCGCCTGTTTCATACATCTTGCTCACCAGATGGTAGAGTTTTGTCAGGACTGGCTCTCCAAAGGCCGTCAGTAGTTCCAATGGAATGTTGTATACTCCGGGGGCCTTGTTTCGACTTAGGTCTTTCAGTGCTCTGTCAAACTCTTCACGCAGTATCGTATCTCCCATTTCATCTTCATGTACATCCTCTTCCATTTCCATAATATTGTCCTCAAGTACATCGCCCTTGTATAGACCCTCTATATACTCCTTCCACCTTTCTGCTTTCCCTTCTTTGCTTAGAACTGGGTTTCCATCTGAGCTCTTGATGTTCATGCAAGTGGTTCTCTTATCTCCAAAGGTCTCTTTAATTTTCCTGTAGGCAGTATCTATCTTACCCCTAGTGAGAAAAGCCTCTACATTCTTACATTTGTCCTCTAGCCATCCCTGCTTAGCCATTTTGCACTTCCTGTCGATAATATTTTTGAGGCGTTTGTATTCCTTTTTGCCTGCTTCATTAACTGCATTTTTATATTTTCTCCTTTCATCAATTAAATTCAATATTTCTTCTGTTACCCAAGGATTTCTACTAGCCCTCGTCTTTTTATCTATTTGATCCTCTGCTGCCTTCACTACTTCATCCCTCAAAGCTACCCATTCTTCTTCTACTGTATTTCTTTCCCCCATTGCTGTCAATTGTTCCCTTATGCTCTCCCTGAAACTCTGTACAACCTCTGGTTCTTTCAGTTTATCCAGGTCCCATCTCCTTAAATTCCCACCTTTTTGCAGTTTCTTCAGTTTTAATCTACAGGTCATAACCAATAGATTGTGGTCAGAGTCCACACCTGCCCCTGGAAATGTCTTACAATTTAAAACCTGGTTCCTAAATCTCTGTCTTACCATTATATAATCTGTCTGATACCTTTTAGTATCTCCAGGGTTCTTCCATGTATACAACCTTCTATCATGATTCTTAAACCAAGTGTTAGCTATGATTAAGTTGTGCTCTGTGCAAAATTCTACCAGGCGGCTTCCTCTTTCATTTCTTAGCCCCAATCCATAGTCACCTACTACGTTTCCTTTTCTCCCTTTTCCTACACTCGAATTCCAGTCACCCATGACTATTAAATTTTCGTCTCCCTTCACTATCTGAAAATTTCTTTTATATCATCATACATTTCTTCAATTTCTTCGTCATCTGCAGAGCTAGTTGGCATATAAACTTGTACCACTGTAGTAGGTGTGGGCTTTGTATCTATCTTGGCCACAATAATGCGTTCACTATGCTGTTTGTAGTAGTTTACTCGCGTTCCTATTTTCCTATTCGTTATTGAACCTACTCCTGCATTACCCCTATTTGACTTTGTGTTTATAACCCTGTAGTCACCTGACCAGAAGTCTTGTTCCTCCTGCCACCGAACTTCACTAATTTCCACTATATCTAACTTTAACCTATCCATTTCCCTTTTTAAATTTTCTAACCTACCTGCCCGATTAAGGGATCTGACATTCCACGCTCCGATCCATAGAACGCCAGTTTTCTTTCTCCTGATAACGACATCCTCTTGAGTAGTCCCCGCCCGGAGATCCGAATTGGGGACTATTTTACCTCCGGAATATTTTACCCAAGAGGACGCCATCATCATTTAATCATACAGTAAAGCTGCATGCCCTCGGGAAAAATTACGGCCGTAGTTTCCTCTTGCT
Source organism: Schistocerca cancellata (assembly GCF_023864275.1). NCBI lineage: Eukaryota > Metazoa > Arthropoda > Insecta > Orthoptera > Acrididae > Schistocerca > Schistocerca cancellata. The sequence goes on along the minus strand of NC_064626.1, from coordinate 857,700,888 downwards.
TTCAGCCGTTCGCAGTACCAGCACAGCAAGGCCGTTTTGGTTATTGTTACAAGGCCAGATCAGTCAATCATCCAGACTGTTGCCCTTGCAACTACTGAAAAGGCTGCTGCCCCTCTTCAGGAACCACACGTTTGTCTGGCCTCTCAACAGATACCCCTCCGTTGTGGTTGTACCTACGGTACGGCTATCTGTATCGCTGAGGCACACAAGCCTCCCCACCAACGGCAAGGTCCATGGTTCATGGGGGGCAGGTATCCCACGAATTTTGTCACTTCACTGTGTAAGATGAATGGATATCACATCATTGTGAAGGAAGCGGTCTGCGCGAGCGTGTCAAACAGCAAGAGAAGCGGGGAGACAAGTACATGTGTACTCACTGTCCTCCGTGACAAGGTCGTCGAACACGGCGATGGCGTAGCCGGCGTCGTCCGGCGCCGGGACGGCGGTGGCCGGCACTGGGGGCGGCGGCGGCGTCGCCGTCGGCGTCGCAGGCGTGGCCGGCGTCGAGTCCCGGTGGTGGCGCGAGTGCTGCACAAGACAGGAGGGCCGGGCTGCCAAAACTCTGTGCCAGCTTTGCTCTCAATATACACACGAAATGTATTCGTACGTAACAATTTACGCTAAACCAGCGACATACCCCAATGCAGTGAGAAACTATTTTGTTTCAAATTTTCTTTTGCTAAAGAGGAGGAAAGAAAAAGAGCACTCGTAGCTGCAAGAGAATCTGGCGCGCAAATCACTCGGTCAGCACCGCTTTTCCGGAAGATATAATTACTCCCTTCAAATAATGTCTGCAACAAATTCTAAGAATACATTTGCATCAGAACAAGTAAAAGGTTGTAGTAATGCAACGAGATAGAAACGAACAGTTGCCATGCTGATGTACGTGTGTCTTGTTATGAAAGCGGACTATTTCACCAAATACTTTGAAAGGTAATGGCTTACGGAGTTTCAAAAACTTCATTGTGTTAAGGAGTCAGTACGCGGATATTGGAAAGTAAGATCCGATAGATCGCGAAATGGAGACGAAGCTTTGCACCGATGTGTTGGGCGGGATCTCTTCTATGCCTGTCGATTCCATCACGTCTTTCTGTTCAGTTCTGAGCACACAGCGACCACGTTAACATGTCTACAACAGTAGAGTCTCAACCCAAGTTTTGCCTGTTTTCATGCAACCCCACATAATGCACTTTTCATGCATTTTTTTCTTCACGACAATTTTCGGTCGCTTACTGCAGGGGTAATGAATATACTCATGAATCGCTTTTGGTGGGAAGCGTTTGATCACCAACCATACAGTCCGAACGTGACTCCCTCTGATGTTAATCTGTGTTCACATGTACCGTTGGCTACGAAGACAACATTTTAGCGCAAATACCGAACTGCAGACCAGAGTGGAGAATGGAGGGAAGCACGGGGAGCTGCCTTCTAGGACGAGGGTATTGGAAAGCTGATACGACGAGTGTCTATGTAGGAGAGGAAGCTATGTAGAGAAGTGGATGGAAGTTGTAGCTAACTGCTGCAAATAGAATATTTCAGATTTTCACTGTGGTTTCCATTTCGTTACCGATCGGACTTTACTTTCCGAATAGTCCTCTCAAAAACGAAGCTTATATGGCAGCATTTGCTAATAAGATCATAGTGACAATATCCGAATGAGGAAGATATCACAGCGCACTTTTCTGTTAGTCCCTTTCGTATATTGTCTCACTTAAGTTATAATATCAAGACCGACATGATCGCAGTTGAGAACGATTACCGTGAGCCATTTTACTGCACATTGACGGAAATAGAAAGTGATCTGCTCCCAAAGCGTAATGCGTGGCTGGCTAACTTGCTACTTAGCGAATAAGGAAAATGTCCAGAGGGATCGAATACGCATCGCAGGTTTATGAACGTGGGCTTGAACACTACTCGCTCTAAGTGGGGTCTTTATGCGGTTTCCCACCCACGCTTAGGTAAATACTGCTATGTGCACCAAACGCCGGCATCTAGAATAATTTAGGCAAGAAGTGAAAAAAAAAAGCTTACACCATTCCCTGACAAATGGCACATACTTTCTCTGCATTATATTACCCTGACGACTATACCGTCAGGATCTGTATCTGGTTACGAAGTCAGATAATGAAATTAAGTGTGCCAGAGCTCGAAAAAGCTGACCCCATATCAGATGGGATAAGCCCCAGGGAAAAGAAGACGGAAACAAAAAGTGCTACAGTATGAAGTACTACTGCGATATTTATCAAAATATGAATACGTTCATCATATACTCATCAGCCAGTTCGGTCACTTGGTGACGTGGACTCTTTGAGCCGGTGTGCAATATACACTACTTGCCATTAAAATTGCTACACCAAGAGGGAATGTAGATGATAAACGGTTATTCATTGGACAAATGTATTATACTAGAACTGACAAGTGATTACATTTTGACGCAATATGGGTGCATAGATCGTGAGAAATCAGTACCCAGAACAACAACCTCTGGCCATAGTAACGGCCTTGATACGCCTGGGAATTGAGTCAAACAGAGCTTGGATGGCGTGTACAGGTAAAGCTGCCCATGCAGCTTCAACACGATACCACAGTTCATCAAGAGTAGTGACTGGTGTACTGTGACGAGCCAGTTGCTCGGCTACTACTGACCAGACGTTTTCAATTGGTGAGAGATCGGGAGGATGTGCTGGCGTGGGCAGCATTCGAACATTTTCTCTATACAGAAAGGCCCGTACAGGACCTGCAACATGTGGTCGTGCATTATCCTGCTGAAATGTAGGGTTTCGCAGGGATCGAATGAAGGGTAGAGCCACGGGTCGTAACACATCTGAAATGTAACGTCCACTGTTCAAAGTGCCGTCAATGCGAACAAGAGGTGACCGAGACGTGTAACCAGTGGCACCCCATACCATCACGCAGGGTGATAACGCCAGCATGGCGATGACGAATACACGCTTCCAATGTGCGTTCGCCGCGATGTCGCGCCAAACACGGATGCGACCATCATGATGCTGTAAACAGAACCTGGAGTCATCCGAAAAAATAACGTTTTGCCATTCGTGCACCCATGTTCGTCGATGAGTACACCATCGCAGGCGCTCCTGTCTGTGATGCAGCGTCAAGGGTAACCGCAGCCATGGTCTCCGAGCTGATAGTCCATGCTGCTGCAAACTGCGTCGAACTGTTCGTGCAGATGGTTGTTGTCTTGCAAGCGTCCCCATCTGTTGACTCAGGGATCGACACGTGTCTGCACGATCCGTTGCAGCCATGCGGATAAGATGCCTGTCATCTCGACTGCTAATGATACGAGGCCGTTGGGATCCAGCACGGCTTTACGTATTACCTTCCTGAACCCACCGATTCCATATTTTGCTAACAGTCATTGGATCTAGACCAACGCGAGCAGCAATGTCGTGATACGATAAACCACAACCGCGATAGGCTACAATCCGACCTTTATCAAAGTCGGAAACGTGATGGTACGCATTTCTCCTCGTTATACGAGGAATCACAACAACGTTTCACCAGGTAACGCCGGTCAACTGCTGTTTGTGTATGAGAAATCGGTTGGAAACTTTCCTAATGTCAGCACGTTTTAGGTGTCGCCACCGGTGTCAAACTTGTGTGAATGCTCTGAAAAGGTAATCATTTGCATATCACAGCATCTTCTTCTTGTCAATTAAATTTCGCGTCTGTAGCACGTCATCTTCGTGGTGTAGCATTTTTAATGGCCAGTAGTGTAGTATCGCTGAAGGTTATTTCATTATGCCGATCTTGAGCTTCTCGTTGCTATTTAAACCTGGTTGTCCTTCTTAGGTCTCTGTCCTATCTATTCAGTGGTCTTCCCCTTGATCTCTTTTGTTAAATTGCGCTTTTTTGACTACCTGCCATCTTTTTCTTCGAGCGACATGACCACTTCACTCCCATTTCTAGGTATTCACTGTTTCCATTATGTCAGTGATCTTTTTGTCTGTCTGATATCAGCTGTTTTCTTACTGTCTTTTTCTGTGTAATTTAATGCTGATCTTCCAGTTCCTCTTTGTGTTACTGTTAGTTTTCTAACACTGGATTCATTTAATGTCCATGTCTCGCGCCCATTAATTTCTTACTGGTTGTTTACATTGGTTAAAAACTGTTCTGTTCAGCTCAGGCGACATTTTAGATTTCAAAGTACATAACAAATATTAAATGACGGAGGATTTATTTCATTTGTAACCGATGTCCATCATCACAGGAAAATGAGGCGTTACCCCAAGGACACGAATACACAGTTGTACTTGTGGCAGGGTAGCGAATAGTCTCTGGACGTCATTGTGAGAAATTTATTGCTATGTTTGAAATACTTGCCGTGTCCATGGCGACTGCTGGCTGGCGGCTGGTACGAAAGCATACGCCCTCCCAATGCATCCCACACGTGCTCTACATTTGAGAAACGACGGGACCGAATATATTAGTCAAGGATTGGTACATTACTCAAGGAATTCCTCGGAAGGATGTTCCCTGCATTCTGCCGCATTTTGACTTGATTGCCGACCTCTTGACGGTTGAAATATTTATTAGAATTGGAAAGAGATTGTTGGGCCGTCTACCGCTTATTACTTGAACCACGCTATCGAACAAATTTTCTGCAACTTCTCAAGGCGTATGTGGTGTGAACTGCGGTGTCGGGTCTTGCATTATCATGCTGGATTATATCCTGGCTACGAAGTGTATGGCAACTAGCAATGTTGTCACTATTGGCGATCAGTCAGTCTCACCTCAACAATTACCAAATTTGTCCTGTTGCCATATTCAATACTAGCGCACAGAGTAATTTGGAAGCGGAGGAACTTGGGTCTCAAGGAACGCTGCTTCCGGTGACCTTTCACCAAGTCGTCTGTAGACAAATTGTCGCCAATATGACCTGTCATAGACATGAGCGTGACTCGTAGCTAAACGCCACATAATGTGACTCAGTGTCCCAATAGACTGGGATTCTACGCTGTGGGTCTCCCAACCCAGCTTCCATTATCCTGATCTCAATGGTTCATGATGGAAACCTGTCAGTAGTCTCTGCCCGGATTTTAGCTGTTGTCATCTGTCTATTCATCTGAGATAGTCGAACAGTTCTGCGACCCTCTTGTGGTGCAGTCCGTCTGGAAGGAGCCGTGCCTACACTTCTTGCCAACAGTTGTCCAGAGTCAATTTCGTCGCCTCTCGTTCTGCAGTTATCTCACTACAGCGATCTGTTGGTATAATGATTAATATCCCAAAAGCGAATGATTCAATCTCTCAGAAAACGTGAAGGATGGCTATAATCTGCACCTCCTCTCGGGATGCTGTGTTGCGATCCCCATGTTTCTGTAAGCTTAGACACACCATTGTTCATCTGTGGGACTGGCATTTTTTTCCATTCTGAAAACAACTTTTCATAACGTGTGGAAGTATTGGAGTACCAGTTTGGTAGCATTCGAACAATAAGATCTTTGTGTCCGTCGTTGTGTATGTGGCATGATATCTTCGGTGTACCAAGCGCTTTCTTGGCTAAATAACGTGTCGCTGTACAACACAAACTTTCACAGTCAGGCTATTGTACCGTGGTCGAATCAGTTTCTTGGAGAGACAAACAAGGATACATGTATAATGTGGAGATGTTCTCAAAATACGAACTTTTGCTAACATGTCTGTGCAGACAGGTGAAGAGCCAACATAAGATTTGATTATAAGCTGTCCACTAACATTAATTTGACCACTTGAACGACACACTTTCTCAGTAAGGATAGCTCCGAGACGTGAAGGAAGACAGTCAATAAGGTCCTGAAAGACACCGACTGAATTGGGGTGTGATGTCGACTTCTGTGCTGTAAACAGCTGCAGTAAGTGAATAAAATGTTCTCGGGTTTCCAACCGCGTCAATTGGTTAAAACTACACGAGCTTTCGGCCAAGCAGTCCTTGGCCATTGTCGAGTGTTATGACTGCCAGTGGGCTGTTGGTGCGCCTTTATATGCGCTAGCTGCCGGCTGTGACGTCACTGGTGCCCGTGACATTGCCATATATGGGCATGTTTTGAGTCAGCGTTAGATGTCCCCTCTTCAGCCGCGCGATCGCTGGATCCCACGCAGCGCTGAGCTGTAAGCCACCGTCTCTATTCAGGGTGTTTGTGGTAATTTTTATTTTAATAGCTTCCTGTATTAAACTGTCCCAGAAGCCGTTATTGCGAGCCACGACAGAGGTATTGTCAAATTTTATGTGGTGATCGTTTTCTAATGCTTGCTCAGCTAACGCAGATTTCTCTGGATAGCGTAGGCGTTAATACCTCTCATGTTCTTTCCTGCGTTGTTCCACAGTGCGCACTGTTTGTCCGATGTACTTCTGGCCCCACTCACAAGGTATTTTGTAAACTCCAGGTGATCTGAGACCTACAGCGTCTTTAACTGGTCTCAGTAATTGACGGATTTTCGTTGGAGGCCTGAAGATCGATTTGATCTTGTGTCTTTTCAACAGGCGGCTTATCTTGCCCGGCACAGAGCCACAGAATGGCAGCAAAGCAAGTTTCTTTTCCTGCTCTTCGTCGCTGGTCTTACTCTGATATTTCCCAGAAATCACTTCTTTCACTTGATGGGCGCTGTAGCCGTTCTTCCTGAAAACCTTGCGTAGGTGGCTCAGTTCGTGGGGCAGGTTGTCGTCGTCTGAGTTAGCCGCTGGACGAGGCTGCCGGGCAACACGGGCCCTAGTTTTACTAGGCCCGTGTTGCACTAAAATTGGTTTCCGGTTGCGCAAGTCGGGACTGATAAGGCGCGCTGGCGCTGTGCGAGCGCGTTGCGACCGGAAGTTGCGGTTGCTATAAGCGCTTCTGGGGTCCAGCTGCGCCGCAGCACGGAGCATCATTCGCTCTGCGAACGTCGAGGAGTGCGGACGCATAGCTCTGTGTGTCTCTCTGGGCGTTGGCTTGCTACGTTCACTTGTGTTAACGTGCCACAGCAATGCCTCTGCGACGTGGTTACTGCATGCAGGGATGGACATGCTCCCCAAGGATAGTTGAAGGTTGTGGGATCGACTGTGCTTCCCACAATGATAAGTCACACTGGGAATGCCACGAAAACATTCCCCAGACCATAACGCGCCCTCTTCCGGTCAGGTCCCTTTCGGTGATTGTTGCAGGGTGTTTGTTTTGTAGCGTTTCACGCCGTACACACCAACCGCCATCTATCCAATGGAGCACAAAACGTGATTCACACAGTGGACTTCCAGTTGAGGTATTTCCGTGCAAATTCCAGCTTCCGTCACCGATGAACAGCTGTCAGCATGGATGCGTGAAACAGACACCGGTGCATGAACCAGGCGCCTGCTGCTGGGGCCCATACGCAGCAACGTTCGCTGAACAGTCGTTGAGGAGACGCTGTTGGTAGCGTCTTGGTTCATCTGCGTGGTCGGTTGTTCAACAATCGCACGTATATTCGAGTTCACACATTTCCGCAGCCGTCGTTCAGCCCTGTCATTTATGGCGCCCGGTGCACCACAGTTGCCTCGGTGACGGTTTTGGATAGTGCCGTTTCACCAAGTATGGCATACTATAACAATGCCGGCAAGCGAAGTGTTTAAAAACTTAGCCATTTCTGAAATACTTCCAAACTTGCTCCGAAAACCACATGCCCTTTTGCACGCCAGATAAATTGGTCCAATTCCACATTACGACATCGACTGCACTGTTTTCCGCGTCCTCACTTCATGCCTTATATATCCTCCTCGGCTAGTGCTGCCACCTTCCGTTTGTGAGTGGTTATTACGCGTTGATGTCGAACGTGCGGGGTGATGACACTCACGTGACTGGACCAAGCATAACACGCTTTTGTATTCTGTAAGTTGAGTTTCTCCAAAAAATTATTCTTTTACATTCTGATGAATGTGAGACCGTAGAATAAATTAGTTCCTGGATTTTACATTACCTGATTAAAATTCAAGCGTGATGCAAATGTAGGTGAAGGAAGGCACTTCATTACTAGGCAGCAGGTATTTCATTTAAGGCTATGATCTATCTGTGATCTCTACGACTTACCACATTTTACTACTTGTATTTAATTGTTTGAATAGACTGTTTTCTTGACGCGTGGACTTATGTGGCAAGTACTGAACTGAAGACCTCACCTACAAGCACTGGTAATAGACATTCGATGTGAAAAAATGTTATCACATGAAAAACATGCACGTGGCGTGCTTTAATCCTATCAGATGATAGTTCGTCGATAAACCGAGACATGGCAGCGCTATCTCTAATTTCAAAGTCTCACTAACGACAGCTCTACCAGAATGCGTGCGTGTAAACGTTGGTAAGTGCCAAACACATGGCTGCCAGTAGCACTGACGTGTACGGTACTCGTGACAGAAAGTCCTTTACAGGCACGATTTGTACAAATCCTAAAATGATGTTCATAAGTAACACTCAGATGAAGCTCCTGAATATGTTGCTGAATCCAGATGCGATTCAAAAGTTGTTGCTAATCAGGTAAATGTGAATAATTGTTCAAGCAAGTCAACGATGTTAATATGTGCCTCTTTACCATAGATTACGTGAGTTTATGTGACAGTGTGATGGCAGAAATATTAAGGGCTTTCCTTAACATTGCTTATGCGCTGTAACAAGGCGCTAATAAAATTAATTTTATATTGTGCTAAATCATAGATTGACCTTTTAGGTTGTTCTACTTCATTAATGCAAATCAGTATCATAACCTGAAGCAATTCGGACCTTTTAAATCTGTATTTTAAAGAGATTTCACAATAATGTATCGTTAAATTGCTCATCAAATTATTCAATGCTAATGCATGTAAGGTATACTCGGTTTGCAAGTAGACAACGTTAAGTAACTGCTGATGTAGTTATTTAGTTCGTTAGTTACATGTTTTGTAGATCACTGAAACAATTCCTTTATGGAATTCCTTATGTGGAAGGGATTAGTTTACAATCATACACGAGACAGGAATAGTGTTAACGTTATTTCTTAGTCCTCCTCACGCCACGACACTTTTTATTTACGGGCTACCAATTTTAGAATAAAAAGTCTTCCATGTAATGAAGGTGTTCTCCGGGAGAAATGATTTTAGGTAGGATTTAAAAGCTGCTTTATTATCTGTCACGCATTTTATATTATTGATAAAACAGTGAAAATATTCCGTTGCTGCTTATTGAAGTCCTTTCAGAGACACTGTCAGATTTAATAATTTGTAATAATGGGTATTTCTTCCTCTAGTGTTGGAATTATGGACATCAATATTGTTCTCAAATTGCGATGGTTTATTTGTGATGAATTTCACTAGTGTATCTGAAGACCACACGGAAAGAAGGGGTTAAGAAAATGTTATAATTTTTCAGGAGAGCAATTTTAAATTTTAAAACGTTACAGTTTCACTTGTTATAGAAATATTCTTTTGTAATTTATACAGTACATATAACGACATTTTCTTTAGGATTCCTTAAAAGTGGGAAAAATTTTTAAAAATTGGACCCTGTATGTCTTTTTATCTGAATGTCTGTGTTTTAATATCTTAGTATAATGCACTAAGCGGATTGTAAAAGTCAGAATGTAATGCGATGTTGGGATGATACTTCACTATAAAACTTCACTGCAACTCCCTTGACAAAGATCTATTCATCTTCGTGTCTAGTCATTATTATACAAGATGTTCATGACTAATCAGGCTTTAAGAACAATACTGTTTACCAATATTTTGTTCTTATTTTCGTTAAACCCATGTAAATTGTAATTATTAATAAGTCCATGTCTCAACTTTTCTATCTTTAAATCACCTCGTATACAACTACCAACAATTATTCAATAAATGATTACAACAAATACATTAAAATATAGTTAACAGGACGTAATTTGTTATGAGCACAGATCACAGTTTTTATAACCCACAGTCTTTATTTCTCACTTTTTATTTATTACAAACAAATAATACAGAACGTGTTTGTAAATTCACTGCCGCAAAGGAATAATTGTATAGTACTCTTGGGCCACTGTGTCACAGAACACCTTCAGTTCTTGCAGATCACGATACTTTTACTTGGTGATAGATAGCAGTCCTGAAACATTGGATATGTGACCTCATATTAGCGAGGTATCTCAATAGGTTTGTTTTAATAAAGCATTACCTGCTATTTCACACACTGTTATGATCTAGTTTCACTTAATTACTGTGACTAAAGTATTTACCAGCCTACCTTCGTAACAGGGTGACGGGAACAAAAACTCTCCTTCTGCAAGTTCTGGGTCCTCTTCCATTCGTCCAGCAGGAGCAGTAACAAGTGATGTGATCCAAGATCTGTTGTAAGTGTCTCGATGTATGGCAAGCATTGGATGGTGACGTTCTATCTTCGTCCCCTTAATAATTCGCGATGGTAATGGACATCTTGGGTGCAAGAAATCAGTCCCGTCACGTATCATTGAGCCATCAACTTCAACAACCTGAAAAGGAATTGGTTTCGCACACACATCTTTTATTATGTCTGTCCAGTCCTTTGGGAGCTCCGCTTTTGTTTTACATCTGATGAGGCCCATGTCTTTGTCACTTTCCAGGTAAGAATGTCCTCTTACTGGGAGTGTCACACGAATTGATTCAGATCACTTTGCTTGGACAAGATAATGAATGAACCTGAAAAGGGCGTGGTTTTTGTTTTGACCACCACATGAGTTACAGAAGATTTCCAAATTTTTAACCTCAGGATGCAGAAATGAAGTAACATAATGATGCAGGAAAGAAACTACTTCATTTGAACCTTTCTTTCCTACAGCTTCAGGATAAACATAAAACACTGCATTACTGTCTGAGAGTCGATGTGTATCAAATAGTTATAGAGAAAGCTGTCACTTATAATAGACAATGTTGGTGCTGATGTTTGGACATGGAAGATTTCGTTGTAAATCCATGTACATCGATTCCGTGTTTGTAAACTTTCTGCTTCTCTGTCGAGACTGTCTTTTAAGCGGACAGACTGCATCAGCTTTATGGCGGTGCAGTTCCTATTCAGTCTCCTCTCTCTTAATATTACTTCGAACGGCTGATCTTTCCTTTCGATTTGTTGCATGTGAGAGTTATGCCTCTAGAGTTTTAAAAGCTACAGAAAACTTATCACAAGTATGCATGTATCACTTCGAGGGAAACCGAATGAGATATTACGTTTTGTATTAAATATTTTACGATAGCTTTCATACGATACGGAACAAGTCGAATGTGTATCTTGAAACATCTTGAACATCTTGGTTGTGACTTCTTCAGGCAAATAGAGTTTTTGTGTTTTGTTTCCGTGTTTCCCTCGTTTATTAGCTGGCGCCATGCCTTCATTTTTTAAGGAATTCCTGACGGTTTCTAATCTTTCCTTTGAAATACCATGCAGTGATATAAAGGCCTTTTGACAAACAGACAATTGTGTTACAGTATTGTCTCTCATTATTCTGACCTTATAATGAAATATGTACTCACGCAAAGTAGCTACTGTATCAGCTCTGCGAGGCCTTCGGCGTTGTACATTGTCAACAGAAATCAGTCCTGTCAGGTGACAACTTTGCTCATTCCAGTCCTTCGGCAAATTGAAATTAGATATTAATGTAGACTTCTGTGCAGCAGTTAGCGAATCAGTACAATTCTTCTTGCAGTTACAATGCTCTCCTATTTCATGTGACATCGTTCTTAGCTTTTTAGTTACTTCCGATTGTCTACCAAAGCTCATCGCTTTCTAGAATTACCACTGCAGCTTGCCTCAGGATACTCCGTCATTCCATCACCAGTTGAAACACCGACTTTACTTGGATTTTACACGAAATTCAATTCTATCTACCACACCATAAAACGGTGAAGCGATTGTCAAAGCTGCTCTGCGTTAGCACAAATCACGGCACGAAATTAAGTTCCACCACAGCACAAAGCAAAGAGGTTAATGTCGAATCTTCTCCGTGTTAGCTTCGACAATACATCAGTAAGATCAACTATGACATTGTATTTAACAATGTCAACTATGATATTTCCATAAAAGCAGACTAAAAAGTCAATACAGCTCAAAATTCGCACCTGCTGAACTTCACCCCTTCTATCCGTGTATTGGGCGGACTTGGTCTTTTATTCTGTGTGTATACCATATTTTAATCTGGGCACAACTCCCTGACTATACCCATCACATTCATTAAAATTCACTGAACTCAAAGTACATCTAATGAACTTCATAATGATACCACTAACTCATTTGCGTGATATTCGAACTTAACTCCTTCTTTCCGTGTAGTCTTCGTATGTGTTTTTAAGAATAAAATGTTGCATAAGATTTACTATTTAAAAATATCTCATTACTCTAGAAACATTTTGAAACAGTTAATTACCTGAGTAAAAAAAATCATAACGGATGTCGTTGAAATATGTTATTTAAGAGATTTTATTGAAACATTACTGCACTATTTGTCGAAACAAACAACTTGTCCCTTTCCATTGTTTACAGCCGAGGTCTTCAATAGTATGTAGTAGTGAGTTTTTTCAAAATTTATTGTTTACTCATTTGCCACTGCAGATGTTTACAAATACATTGTAATCTGCTTTTTCAGTATCAGCACTGTTGCTACTTTTTATCACCATACTTGTGTCATCTGCGAAAAAAGGCCAAATTTCGGTCTTGTGGTGATACTAGGTGATTATCAATCTGTATTAAATAGAAGGAAACGGCAATGGTTTCGTACAAATGTTGTCTAACTGAAAAAAAGTACCATAAAGGTCGTTTGCAAAACACAATATAGGCAATAACGGCTTTCCGCGTATTGGGTGTTTGTTATGTAAATCATACAGCGCAAATGGTATATTTGCTCAAAGCAATATTAAACAACGAAATGAATTTCGCATTTTCCTCGGGACGAGAAACAGCGCAAACAAAGTCGGTGGGTGCCCCCAGCCAGCGGCTGGAGCAGACGACGGCCTAGGGGTGCGGAAACGAAATTGGGGCGGGCGGACGCGGCCGTTTGGCGGCTTATTGCGAGCCTCCCCCGCGGGTAGTGGTGAGAGGGGTTGAGGGGGAGGGGGGCGCTCGATACCCAACCCCCTCCCTGGCCTTACTCCTCACGGTCGGCTGCGAGCGGCGATAAGACGTCCGGAGAGGCAGAGCGGCGACCGGACGTTCGATAGAGATTCCCTCCGGAGGGAAGGCTGCCGCCGCTGCCGCCGCCGCTGTTGTCTCTCGTCTCCCACACGGCACAGTTGTGGGCCCGCTCTTTGTGCTCGCTCGCTGGCGCCGACATTCTTCCATTCTGAAGGCGATACGAGTAAAAGGCAATAATACAGCAGCTGCCACATAGGCAGCGGAAAAAGCCTTTCCTTTGGCGCTACGGTTCAGCTTCCGTTTGCCGCTTCGTCATTAAAAAGAAATCGTCCCGCAGTCGGTTGGTCGTTGTTCCACTAGACGCTACACACTGATCCTACTGTCCGTAAACTGTATTGTGTGTTCTTTATTATCAATTACTAATTATTATCAATCAACTTATGGTAGAACTGTGCAATCATGGAACACATTTTATGTTCACGTATTGTAACTTTATTTGAAGAACGAATGTCTCCTCTATAAAATCCAGTATGTGTTCTGTAAACATACTTCTTGTGAATCACAGCTCTCTCTGTTCGTCCATGAAATGTAGAGCGCAGAAGGCAACGGTGGCAAGGCTTATACCGTATCTCTTGATTTCCGGAAGGCATTCGATATGATTCCCCATTGTCGTTTGGTTAACTAAACGCGAATTTAGCGACTATTGGCCCTGATTTGTAACTGGAATCAGTTCGTTTTAGCAGACAGAATTCGCCACGTTTTTCTGAACGGGGCAAAGTCGACAGATGTTAACGTAATTTATAAAATGTCCGAAGTGAGTGTTTTAGGGCCGCTACTGCTTACAATTTATACTAAAGATGTAGTGGGTAACGGTAGAGGCTGTGTGACGATCTTCAAGGACGATACTGGTATCCATAGAGTTCAAACGTTTGAAATGGCTCTAAGCACTATGGGACATAACAGCTGAGGTCATCAGCCCACTAGACTTAGAACTACTTAAACCTAACTAACCTAAGGACAGCACACACATCTGTGCCCGAGGCAGGATTCGAACCTGCGACAGTAGCAGAAACGCGGCTCCGAACTGAAGCGCCTAGAACCGCTCGGTCACAACAGCCGGCAGTCCATTAGAGGTTTGCAACATCAGAAGACTGTAGCGGAATTCAGCAAGATCTAAACTGGATCCACGACTAGTGTACGGACTGGTAATGATCCTGACTGAAAATAAATGTAACGTATTGTTCATAAACAGACGTTGAGATGCGGAACTTTTAGATTACATAATGGAAACAATAACTACCGTAAAATAACTAGGAATTGCCGTTAGGAACGATCTAAAATGAAATGACCATGTAAAAGTACTGTAAGAATGGGGAGAATATGTAATTCGACCACGAAAGGAATGGCTTACAGAACACTTTTAAGACCGATTCACAAGTATCGCTTGCGAGTCTGGGGCCTTCACAAAGTTTTATTAATAGAGGAGGGAGAGAGAGAGAGAGAGAGAGAGAGAGAGAGAGAGAGAGAGAGAATATCTAACGAACGGAGTGACATTTAATCAGGATATCGTCTGCAAAACGTGAGAGCGTTAGGTATCTGTTCCACATATTACATTGGCAAACGCTACAACAATGGTGTTTCGCATCGCAGAGACTTTATCGATAAAATTCTGAGAGAGTACGTTCCAGGAAGAAACCCACAATACATAATGGTGTGCAAAACATAAAGACGAAAATAGCTTTCGTATGTTGTGTCACTGCCAAGCAACAGAGCTCGATCAAACTTGGATCATACGTAGAAGGAACTGCCACAGTATAGTACAGAAGGTAATGGGAGGGAATACGCGGTGAGATGATCTAAAGCAACACTTTTGTTCAAAGACAATAATTACTCTGAGGTCACTGCATTACCCACTTGACAGCTGCTGAATGGTCGTTTGTGCACGTGAACTTGTTGCAATGCGTCTCCCCAACGCATCCAAATTGCTCGATGGGATTTAAGTCGGTGGACCGGGCAGGGCAGTGTATTGGACAAATATCAAATGGCTCTGAGCGCTATGGAACTTAACATCTGAAGTCATCAGTCCCCTACTTAAACCTAACTAACCTAAGGAAGTACACACATCCATGCCCGAGGCAGGATTCGAACCTGCGACCGTAGCGGTCGCACGGTTCCAGACTGAAGCGCCTAGAACCACGCGGCCACTGCGACCGGCAGCCAAATATCCTCTCCCTCCCTGAGCTCGTTATTTTGCGCAGTTCGATGCTGTCGCACATTGTCGTCCATGCAGCCCTGAAAAGACACATATGGCTAAGCAGTACAGTGTGACAATAACGTTGATCGTTGAGTACACCGTGTGCAAAGATTTGAAGGTCAGTAACACGTAATAAACCAAGGAACATGATCGAAAATGATCGTTTTGGAGGTCGAGGTGTTACGGTGTCGATTGCATAATATTATCTGGAACTCGTTACTAAGCTCGTCGCCAGCACGGGAGGTAAATTTTGCACATCACTGTAGTAATTCCTCCTGCCTTGCGAAGTATAATAAGAATAAGCAGAAACATTAGAGCTCATGCAGATTTTTATCGACGGCCGTTCTTCCCACATGTCATTCGTGAATGACCAGACGGGTTTTGAAACAAAACTGGTACCAGAAATATCGTCTGCCACATATATTTAAGTGGCTTGCGGAGTATACATGTAGATGTCAATGTTCTTTTTATATTTTACACGTTATCTCCAGACCGCGTACACAAAACGATGGAAGGGAGATTAGGGTTTAGCATCCAGTTGCCAGTACAGTCAGCCCGACAAGTCGGACTACAGAAAGGTAGGAGACCGAATCGGATCGGCTGTGTGCTTTTCGAAGGAACCATCCCGGCAAATGATTTAAGCGAGCTATAGAAACCGCGGAAAATCAAACACTGTATGGCTGGACGGAGATTCTAGTCTCTATCCTGCACAAAACGAGCCGACCGTCTTCCCGCTATACCGCATCGCTTGCTTCCATGGTCTCTGTTCTCTCGCAGGTCGCTGATCGCGCAGGTGGTAGTTCTTGCCTCACTCAAATACTGCCTATACAGCCCAGTATCAGTAGTGGATGGACCTCATTCTGCGGAAAATCAGAGAATGTTATAGACAGTGCTACCGAAATTCAGCTCGTACTTTCTCATTTCGTTGATATGCAATGTAGTAACATACCAAAGTTGATGAAGACTGCGAATTAGCAAGGTGTCCTTGATTCAGCTAAAGAAATTGAAACATCAAAGATCTTTTGACTGGCACAAAGTTGTTAGCAGGCTAGCCGTCACTGACTTTCATCAGTCAATATAGCAGACTATAAAAAAAAATAGCTATGTTAAGAAAGCTGTGTAGAAATTGTTGTTCTAAGTAAGTAGAAAACATTGTTTTAATGGTGTTAGTCTGCTCTGTAAACCGCATCTACTGTCCGGTCTACGATAACGCTAATTTCCATGTGCAAAGCACAATTTTTACGCCAGCTATGCAAATATTTGTGCAGTGTTTTTTTATAAATGTTTTTAATAATTATCTGGTTTTCTTATGTTTTTTCGGGGGTACTTTAAATCACTATTATCTACTGCCAATTAATGTCGATTACACATTAAATTTCATTTCCTTAAGATTAATTACCTCTAGATCTGTAACCTGCCCAGTGTTCCACTGATCATCCCATTACACAGTTTCGTGCACAGAGCCTCTGCCTGCCACTACTACCCGTCAGGCGTTGGCATGTTACTCGCGAAAATCCCAGTAAATCAAAGAACAAAGATTTACGCTATAGTGAAAACGTATAAAAGTCAAAATAATGAACTATGCTCTTTTTATTGCGAACATGATGCTCAACTTCTAGGTTGATACCATTCCGTATATGAGCACAATATTTAAATAGAATTTATAACGCTTTTCGGAGTACTTATCTCTTGATCTGATCTAGTGAATTACGCGGGAAACTCCGCGACGCTGTTCGCGGACGATGCTGTTCGTTACAAGAAGGCAGCTACGCAAGAAAACTATGGCAAAATACGCGAAGACTTGATGGAGAGCCACAGTTAGTGGAGGGATTAGTAGTTGAGACTGAATATGAATAATGTAATGTGATGCGGTGAAATATGCGGAGAAATGAAATACATTTGGTTACACAATCT
This sequence comes from Schistocerca cancellata, assembly GCF_023864275.1. Taxonomy (NCBI): domain Eukaryota; kingdom Metazoa; phylum Arthropoda; class Insecta; order Orthoptera; family Acrididae; genus Schistocerca; species Schistocerca cancellata. Next base: position 857,683,668 of record NC_064626.1, on the reverse strand, counting down.
TGAACATGTTTTAGGTAAAAAAGGTTGGTACTAATGTCCATAATTCTACATTCGCAGAACACTTGCTAACGTTATATCAAAATCCAAAAGGACGAGAACGAATGAGATCCTACACAAAGAAAAGAATGGTTGGAGGTTGGATGTATTAAAGGATTGGAGATTCTTAGACAAATGATAAGGAAAGCTGGCATTCTTTTAAATGAACGGTTACTATTGAGAAATAGAGGTTTCTTTAATGTGTTCAAACCTTCGATACGCGACCACGAAATTAATGCACTTGGCCTTCGGCGGCCATTATCAGAAACAAGCGGAGACCTTACAGTAAAAAAGCGGATTGATAACCAAGGAAAGCACGTAGCGCTGTGAATGATTTTTAAAGGGCTGAGCATGTGTTATCAGGTGTTTCAGCATGATCTTGTGATCACTCAGAAGTGCAATAAAATGCCGTGTGCCCGACTGTGAATTAGACGATCACAATATTATTGCATCTCGAAGTAAGGGCGCTTCGGTTGGCTTATCGTGAGTTTTATCGTTTCGTTATTTCATGGGAACACTCTCGTCCGTTTCATAGATCATTCACAACTGTCATAAAATCATTCATAGTCCGATGAGCTTTTCTTCTTCACCACTGTACTTCTTTACTGTAACGTGACCGCGTGTTTCTGATAAAGGCCGCGGAAGGCCAAGTGCACTATTATCGTGGTCGCGTAGTAAATATTTTGCCGCGGTACCTTGTTTCAATACTACTTACTCTTCAGAAGTCTTTTTTTCTTCTTATAATGTGTCGTATAATTTCGCTATAAGGCATTATTATTTGGTAGGCTAGTCTGCCAAGTGAGGGCCCTGTTATTAATTTTCCGTAACGTCTTGTTCATTGTTTCCTGTAATTAATAATTTAGACCTGTATATTATGGAAGCATGTAGTAGTTAATTAAGTTTAGACTATTTCTTAATTTTTTAATTTTCATTTTAATATCCTTATTATTACGACATTACCGTTACGTTGTCTTATGTCGATAAAAAATAGATTATCGTTTATATGTTACGACACTATGTCGGTGCAGAAAAAGATAAAGATCACATAATTGGAGCACTTTATTCCAATACCAGCTCGCAATACGTGATGTGATAGTGTATGTGGGCACTGTAGCTATATATTATGTGTTTAGTTAGGCGTTTGACTTTTTTCAACAGTCATTTGTATTTTACTTTAACAGACACTTACTTTTAATTACTGCATGTTACGTTAGCAGGTTAGCTCATGATTCATGTAACATATTATAATCAATGTAACGAGTAAGAAATACTTTCTTAATTTTACCCACTGTTTTCAGCGTTTCTTTCATGACTGTATTAGTTTCGTAAAATAAAGAAAAATAGCCGTCAGTCACAATCGTGATTTTATTTCAATGCATGATGCATTCCTAGCCCGGGGAACTCTTCTTAAGATGTTTTGACAGTCTATATTGGTGTAAACACAGATGAACCTGCCAAGGAGACAACTAAAATTATCCGGGAAAACTTTATCAAACACAAGAAACTAACCATACCACAGACTTTAGAGTTAGTTGGTCTGCTTGGGCTAGTACTATCCCGTAACTGCTTCTCTTTTAATGATAAAATCTACCAACAGAAAGAAGGCTTAGCTGTGGGTAACAACATATTAAGCCACCTAGCTGATATATTCATCAACTATATAGAAAATAAATTTTTTGAAGGCAAAAATAAGCTCTCTGAAGAAATTGTGCATTACAGAAGATATGTGGATGACACTCTACTCCTAACTAGCCGTACAAAAGATAAACTTTATGAACTTCTTACATATGCAATTCACTCCACAATAAAACGCAGTGGCTAGCACACTGGACTCGCATTCGGGAGGACGACGGTTCAATCACGCGTCCGTTCATCCTGATTTAGGTTTTCCGTGATTTCCCTAAAATCGCTTCAGGCAAATGCCGGGATGGTTCCTTTGAAAGGGCTTGGCCGACTTCCTTCCCCGTCCTTCCCTAATCCGATGAGACCGATGACCTCGCTGTCTGGTCTCCTTCCACAAACAACCCAACCCAACCCACATTAAAATAAAGTTCACAACTGAACATGGAACAAATCACACCATAAATTTCTTAGACCTCACAGTTGTCAATGAACAACAAGAACATAATTTTTACATATACAGGGAACCAACCTACACTGATATGATAATACATGAATCACCTCACCATCCAAACACACATAAGTGTGCTGCATTTAGGTCCATGTTTACATGTCGCACACGTTACCCTTGAAACCCAAAGTACTAACACAAGAAACTGATACGATCAAAGCAATTCCAATATGCAAAGGGTATTCAGAAAAATCATTTGACAAATTTTTCAGAAAAATACAGACCAACATCAGTAACAGAAGTACTACAAGAATAACAACTGGCACAACGTATTTCTTCGCAAGCATTCCCGTGCTTAGACACACATCACAAGAAATTGCTAACTGATTTAGAAACACTAATATTGAAATATCATTCTCCACAAACCCCAAACTAGGACACCACTTACCTGACACAGTTAACACAAACATCCCAATAACATAGTGGAATATATAAATAACAATGTAACAGCTGCTCTGCATTTTACATAGGCAAAGCAGGAACAACTTTCCAACTCCTTACAAAGAACAAGCTCATGCCTTTAGACTTAACCACTTTGACAAATCCACAATAGTCAACCACATATACCTTAACAGACACAGACCAAGTGATATCCACAGCAGCCTAGCTGCACTCGACGCAGGGAAACATGGTAAGAAATTTAATCGTTTAGAACAATTAGAAATAATGTTACACAAAGAAAAATCTTCTGAAAACCTGTTGAATGAACAAACAGAGTTTAGCTGCCACAGTTTTTTCAATTATTTTAGAAGTAAATTTTTTCCTAAAGGAACATATATTTAAAAGTGTAGCAATTTGATAACATAACCGACCTTTGACGTATTCACAAATATTCGTTATGTGAATGATATCCTCTATAATTAACCCTATAATGGATTTGTATCTTCTTTGAAATAGTAGAATCTGTGTACTTGGTAGAAATACAGCATCTTTGCATTCAAAATTCTTTGACTCGGTTTGACTTGTGTTTACAAAATGTGGTGTAGAATAGAAAGCTTCAAAACATTGTATCAGCCACTAGAAACAGTAAGTTATTTTCTGATTTGTATTAGTTTCATAAACTAATATTCACAATGTGCCTCTTTGTAATATACCAATGTAATCTCACCAGGCTCAGAATCAGCCTAAATCTGGCAAAAAATCAATGCAGATTCTCAAACCACCTGAAGATGAGCCCTAAGGGCTCGAATTGCATCTTGCGTTGCAATAAAATCACGATTGTGAGTGAAGGTGGTTGTTGTTTATTTTAGAATTGGTTTCAGTTTCCATATGATAATTTTGCTTATTATATATCGTAATCGGTATCCCAAAATTACTGTTTCGATTGTCATAACTTTTTAGGCAACATCATAAACTTCTCAAGAAGGTTCTCATAGCAGTACCGGAACCTAGGATAAGTTTTAATAAATAAACTTTCGGGAACTGATTGCCTGTTTATTTTACTACGAAAAAATTTGGTTACATTATTATTGATAAATCACTAAATATAGTAATAACCGCAAAATAACTAGGAGTTACTGTCCGAAGCAAACTAATGCATAGTGAAAACATAAAACACTGGCAAAAAGCAGAACCCGAGAACATGTTACACATTCAGGAAAGAAGTTGAGACCGTTACTTGAATACTGCTCGTCACTCTGGGAACCTTACCAGGCAGTATTAATGCAAGACATGGCAAACACACTACGGAAAGTAACATATTTCATTACGAGTTTTGGTAACAAAGCGCAAGAGCTTTACGGAGATGTTTATTAAACTGTACTGGCGAGCGCTCCTAGAGATGTGTTGTGTATTACGCAAAATTTACTGTTAAATTTCCGAGAGCGCATATTCCTTGGAGAGTGAGGCAACGCATTACTTCATCCTGCATACATCTCGCAAAACGGCCACGACCACGACGAGAAAGTCAGGGGGATTGGAGCTCAAAAGACGGCTTACAGGCAATCGTGTTTCCAACGCACCATTTACAAAAGCATCATGTAAGGTGGGATATAACAGTGGCACATGAAATACGCCCCCCCCCCCCCCCCCCGCCACACATCGTAAGATTTCTTGTGGAGTATGGATGTAGCTATGTGTAACACTACCGAACAAAGGAGAAGCCATAATGACTAGAGATTCCGTCACGGTTCATGCGCAATAGGTACTGAACATATGGTATATAATTCTCACGTGAGCTTACGCACATCTTATTGTGTAAGATAAGCTGTAATGGTTGCCCTAAATGGCTTGGTTCAAATGGCTCTGAGCACTATGCGCCTTAACTTCTGAGGTCATCAGTCGCCTAGAACTTAGAACTAATTAAACCTAACTAACCCAAGGACATCACACACATCCATGCCCGAGGCAGGATTCGAACCTGCGACCGTAGCGGTCGCTCGGTTCCAGACTGTAGCGCCTAGAACCGCATGGCCACTCCGGCCGGCAATGGTTGCCCTAAACCAATGGTGAACTTTCGTAGGTATCAGAATTATTACTGTGTATCAGATCAAGAGTGGCTTCGTCTTTCCCTTAACATTTCCAGGTTGATTGAGAAAAGATAATCTACCTCTTTTGGGAAGTAATAAGCAACAAAAAAGGAGAGGTAAGAACTACAGCAGCCGAAATGGTTGTCTGAGAGCAATTGAGCCGCTTGACTACGTGTTTTTACAGTAACTAAATGAAAACTACTGCGATATGAAGAGGTGAAAGAAATTAAAGCTGTCTGAAGCTAGGTGTAGTATAGAGTAATTCGATTTAATTATATGTAACACTGTTATTAGTGAATTATAGATTAAGACTGTGTGCCGTACCGGGACTCCAACCTGAGTAGCTCAGTCGATAGAGCACGTGCCCTCGAAGAACATCAGCCCCAGGTTCGAGCCCTGGTCCGGTACAAAGTTTTAATCTACCAAAAAGTCTTCTGTGGTGTGCGAACAATTAATAACGCATTGTCAGCCAAAGGCCGGGACCTGGGTTCGATTCCTGGTCCGGCTCATAGATTCAGTTTCTCACAAATGTTGATCGCAGTTTCCATATCAGTAAAGAAAAGAAGGAACATGCCACCTGAATGACAACAAATATCAACTTTAATTAAGTACCCGTAGCCGCAAGAAATTTATTTATTTAATTTCTCTACATTTCACAGTGTACAGTATTATTACTAATTTCGCTTTAAAAAAAATAGTAACGACTCTATGGTTAAAAACGAAGTAGCCATTATTGGTACTATTATTATCAGTATTATTACTAATAAAACTCCCAAAGTCACTATGAATCTTTAACTACTACAGCCATCTCCAACGTTATTATCTCTCCTACTATTATGATACGTAATTACAGAAATCTGACTGTCTCTTTAAGAATCCTCGTGTTGTAGATTCCTCACAGTCATTCAGTGGGATCCTAGTCCCTAGCTTCACTGCTGGCTCCATCGGCATTACAGAGGACGTTGTGAATGAATCTGAAATCTTCGTTCATCTCAGTTTAAGATGAAGTATTTGATAGCACACTTCTCTCCTGCGCCCCGTGGTTGCAATGGAAGATACCACGGTCCTTGGTCTCTGTCCGCGGTCGGCCAGAATATCGGACAGCCTTCAGCCCTCTTGGAAGGTTGAGGTGTAGTAATCCGAGCCCTTATTTGACGTTTGGTATGAATTTGAGAAACCGGAACAGAAGAGATTCGAAGAATTTGAGATACGGTGCTGCAGAAGAATGTTGAAAATTAGGTGGACTGATTAGGTAAGAAACAAGGAGGTTTTCCGCAGAATCGTCGAGGAGGGGAATATACGGAAAACGTTGATAAGAAGAAAGGGCAGGATGACAAGATATCTGTTAAGAAAACATCGAATAACTTTTATGGTACTAGAGGGAATCTTAGAGCGCAAAAACGTAGTAGGTGTACACTGATCAAAATGCATCTGGCAAATAATTGAGCACCTAGCAAGTGCTACTCTGAGATAGAGAGGTCAGCACTCGAGAGGAATTGCATCAAACCAGTCAGAAGAATGACGACAAAAAGGAAGTTGAGGGTTTGTGTTCCTTTTTCGAGGCATTCCAAGATTCCTGCCAGAGGAGGAGGAACCAATTTCTTGTTTGTTTTCGATCAGTGGCATGCTTCCCTATGAGTATGGTAGTACCTTCTCAACTAGTACATAGATACATCCTCTCGGATTTGTAAATGAAGTAGACTTACTACGAGTACTGATAGTAGTCCTCCACAGATACCGACAATCTGGAAGGCACTCGTCCCTGTACTTTATTTACTCCTTGTTCTGGTTTTGCCGGTAGCACACTCTGAGCTAATCCGCTGTGACAGAATTAAAACTGTTCGTACTGTTTATAATGGCAGTTTATAATTGAAGCTGAAAAAGGTTATTATTTTTTCCATCACTTTTCTGCCTCCTGTAACCAAGTCTCATATAGGAGAGCTGAAACTGATTCGGTTGTTTAGAATGAAACCTACACTATGTGATCAAAAGTATCCGGACACCCGGTTGAAAATGACTTCCAAATTCGTGGCACCCTCCACGGATAATGCTGAAATTGCGTATGGTGTTGGCACAACCTTAGCCTTGATGCTTCCACTCTCCCAGGCATACGTTCAGTCAGGCGTTGGAAGATTTCTTGGGGAATGGCAGCCCATTGTTCACGCAGTGCTGCACTGAGGGGAGGTATCGATCCCTGACAGTGAGGCCTGGCACGATGTCGGCTTTCCAAAACATCCCACAGAGGATTCAGGTCAGGACTCTGTGCAGGCCAGACCATTGCAGGGATGGTACTGTCGTGTAACCACTCCGCCACAGGCCGTGCATTATGAACAGGTACTCGATCGTGTTGAAAGATGCAATCGTCATCCCCTAATTGCTCCTCAACAGTGGGAAGCAAGGAGGTGCTTAAAACATCAATGTAGGTCTGTGCTGTGATAGTGCCACGCAAAACAACAAACGGGTGCAAGCCCCCTCCATGAAAAACACGATCACACCATAAAAAACACCACCGCATCCGAATTTTACTGTTGGCACTACACACGCTGTCAGATGACGTTCACAGAGCATTCGCCATACCCACACCCTTCCATCGGACCGCCACATTGTGTACAGTGATTTGTCACTCCACACAACGTTTTTACACTATTCAATCGTCCAATGTTTACGCTCCTTACACCAAGCGAGGCGTCGTTTGGCATTTACCGGTGTGATGTGCGGCTTATGAGCAGCCGCTTGACCATGAAATCCAAGTTTTCTCACTTCCCGCCAAAGTGCCATAGTACTTGCAGTGGATCCTGATGTAGTTTGGAATTCCTGTGTGATAGTCGGGATAGATGTCTGCCAATTACTCAGTACGACTCTCTTCAACTGACGGCGGTCTCTGTCAGTCAACAGGCGAGGTCGGCCTGTACGCCTTTGCACTGTACGTGTCCCTGCACGTTTCCAGTTCACTATCATATCGAAAACAGTAGACCTAGGGATTTTTAGGAGTGTGGAAATATCGCGTACAGGCTGACGACGTTGGAAGTCCGTGAGTTCAACGGTGCGCCCCATTCTGCTCAAAATGGCTCTGAGCACTATGGGACTCCACTTCTGAGGTCATTAGTCCCCTAGAACTTAGAACTACTTAAACCTATCTAACCTAAGTACATCACACACATCCAGCCCGAGGCAGGATTCGAACCTGCGACCGTAGCGGTCTCGCGGTTCCAGACTGAAGCGCCTAGAACCGCTCGGCCACACCGGCCGGCCCATTCTGCTCTCTCGCGATGTCTAATGACTACTGAGGTCGCTGATATGGAGTACCTGGCAGTAGCTGGCAGCACAATGCCCCTCATATGAAAAACGTATGCTTTTGGGGGTGTCCGGATACTTTTGGTCACATAGTGTACATTGATTGGCGTCTTTTTAAGTCGCATTAATGGCGCACTTAGTATGTGGTCTTTCCACTATATCTGTGTAGTCTCTCCGGTGCTACGGAAAACTTTACACCCCTGGAGCCAAAGACACACCTCTTAGAGACCTGCATTATAACATATATCCCGATTTCCTGTCGACTTTCACATCACGATGGTCATTGCAGATTTCCTAAAAGTATATGTGTCGGTCAAGAGTTAAAATATTTATAATTGAAACGATAAGTACGAAATTATTTTCGAATCACTGCACTCGTATTAAACCAGAATCGTGATTTAAAACAGCTTCTGCTCATAAAAACTGTGTTTCAACAGCTTAATTACCTCGGATTAAAATGGAAATATGAATTACATCCAGGTAAAATATTCCGGTATCCCGATAACATTTACTCCGAGGACGGCAAATTAAAAATTTACTTTTACTCCATACCAACTACCGGTACGTTATAGAAGTACCTAAGTCAAAAGCTCTAATTTACACATTAATGAAAAACTTCCTGCAATTTAACAGTGGTTTAAAATTCTACTTTACGAGCTCTGTAGCCCAGCGAGCAGTTATAAGCAATGTGATATTGCAAGGTTCTTTCTATATTCGGCAATAAACTGCAAATTTCAGAAAATTAGGGCTGACCTGCGCAGGGAAGAAATGGCTGTTGGAACGAATCTTTAGGTTCTAAAGAATAAGAATGAAGAGGGAAATTTAGTCTATCTCGTCGCAGAGTGGTCATCAAAAGCAATGGAAATTAAACCTTCACTTTGCTGTGGGACGTTGAAAGCAGAACTTTCTGAAAAGGAGTACGATTCAAAGAATGGGAATGGCGCTCAGGATGAAGTCACTTCTCTCGGATGAACAAAAGAGTAAAATTAAGGGCATTAAGGGTATCTTACACAGTTGTATTGATTTATTACGAACGTATTCGACAGTTTAAACTTTGAGCAGGTTTTACTGGCAGTGAAAGAATAGGTGCAGAACCTGAAGACCAAACATTACAGAACTTGGAAGAAATTGTAGATAGTTGGCGCTTTATTTCGTTTGAAATAACTTTTGTGATCGCCGTTTCAGCGAATGGTGTGGCAGAGGCCAGCCGTCAGCCAATCATGGTGGTTTCTCAAGCATCACGTGTTGGCTGTTTGGCCTGTTTCGTAGGTACTGTCATGGCTTAGTAGGTCGCATACCCGGAGTACTACTTCCTCCGTTGCAATACAGTCTGTGAATCAAAAAATTAGTTTATTTGAACTACAGATGTGTTGGAACGTGGCAAGAAGCACTAATAAAAGATGGAGTTAGAGTAAGGTAGTCGCTTCACCAGGATTATTTAATATACACCCTCAGAAAAGTCTACATGGCATGGAAGAAGCACTAGTGCTGTAGGTGGAGTGAGAGAACAGGGAGGGACAAAGAGAATTACATTTGCTTAAGATATCTCCGCTCTCGCTCAAACGTAATAGATTTAAGGAAACCGGATAGAAATATACGTTAACTGTTAGAAGATTTGTAAACCAACTGTGATAAAACTTCACACTATTAAAATTTCAATACGATAGTTCCAATACATACTGAGGTACGTACTTAAAAATCTATGTTTTCTATCTTGCATAACAGAATACAATTGTCGTGAGATCAGAGTGTAAGCAGGAGACAATGTAGAGTCTACATGCGGAACTACGAAACTGTAAGAGATTAAGTATGTATGAGCGTGTAAATGCAATGTAGTCATGAAGTGGAACGTACAAACTGTATGAAAAAACATTTATTGACATTGAGAAAATAACACCTTAAATAACATCTTTCATCCCATCGTTCAGGCGTATGAAAACATTGTTACTCAAGGTTTATCCCTCATTTTTTTAGGATATTGCTTGGAAAATTACTTAAATGTATCTAAGACCTACGACTAGCCAAGTATTTGAAAAATAATAACAAGACCAGCTGATGTATTTCAATCCACGGCCGTTTGCTCTTTTTAACGACGCAGATTCAATTACAGCCGCTAGTTCTGTTATCATTATTCGAGAGCTTCGCATCTGGCCACAATCCCAGTTTTCTTGAAGGACTGACAGAGACTAGTGAAGTAGGTGAAGTATCCAATCATCAGATACAGCTCTTATTGGCCATAGTTTGTGTCATTGTATATGTTGTTGTTGTTGTGGGCTTCAGTCCTGAGACCGGTTTGATGTAGCCCTCCATGCTACTCTATCCTGTGCAAGCTTCTTCATCTCCCAATACCTACTGCAACCAACATCCTTCTGAATCTGTTTAGTGTATTCATCTCTTGGTCTCCCTCTACGATTTTTACCCTCCACGCTGCCCTCCAATAATAAATTGGTGATCCCTCGATGTCTCAGAACATGTCCTATCCGATCCCTTCTTCTAGTAAAGTTGTGCCACAAGCTCCTCTTCTCTCCAATTCTATTCAATACCTCCCCATTAGTTATGTGATCTACCCATCTAATCTTCAGCATTCTTCTGTAGCACCACATTTCGAGAGCTTCTATTCTCTTCTTGTCTAAACTATTTATCGTCCACGTTTCACTTCCATACATGGCTACACTCCATACAAATACTTTCAGAAACGTCTTGCTGACTTTTAAATCTATACTCGATATTAACAAATTTTTCATCTTCAGAAACGCTTTCCAGCCGGCCGCGGTGGTCTAGCGGTTCTAGGCGCGCAGTCCGGAACCGCGCGACCGCTACGGTCGCAGGTTCGAATCCTGCCTCGGGCATGGATGTGTGTGATGTCCTTAGGTTAGTTAGGTTTAAGTAGTTCTAAGTTCTAGGGGACTGATGACCACAGATGTTAAGTCCCATAGTGCTCAGAGCCATTTGAACCATTTTTGAAACGCTTTCCTTGCCATTGCCAGTCTACATTTTATATCCTCTCTACTTTGACCATCATCAGTTATTTTGCTCCCCAAATAGCAAAACTCCTTTACTACTTTAAGTGTCTCATTTCCTAATCTAATTCCCTCAGCATCACCCGACTTAATTCGACTACATTCCATTATCCTCGTTTTGCTATTGTTGATGTTCATCTTATATCCTCGTTTCAAGACACTGTCAATTCCGTTCAACTGCTCTTCCAAGTCCTTTGCTGTCTCTGACAGAATTACAATGTCATCGGCGAACCTCAAAGTTTTTATTTCTTCTCCATGGATTTTAATACCTACTCTGAACTTTTCTTTTGTTTCCTTTATTGCTTGCTCAATATACAGATTGAATAACATCGGGGATAGGCTACAACACAGTCTCACTCCCTTTCCAACCACTGCTTCTCTTTTATATCCTTCGACTCTTATAACTGCCACCTGCTTTCTGTACAAATTGTAAATAGCCTTTCGCTCCCTGTATTTTACCTCTGCCCCCTTCAGAATTTAACAGAGAGTATTCCAACCAACATTGTCAAAAGCTTTCTCTAAGTCTACAAATTCTAGAAACGTAGGTTTGCCTTTCCTTAATCTTCCATCTAAGATAAGTCGTAGGGTCAGTATTGCCTCACGTGTTGCCACATTTCTACGGAATCCGAATCGATCTTCCCCGAGGTCGGCTTCTATCAGTTTTTCCATTCGTCTGTAAAGAATTCGCGTTAGTATTTTGCGGCTGTGACTTATTAAACTGACAGTTCGGTAATTTTCACATCTGTCAACACCTGCTTTCTTTGGGATTGGAATTATTGGTTCAAATGGCTCTGAGCACTATGGGGCTGAACATCTATGGTCATCAGTTCCCTAGAACGTAGAACTACTGAAACCTAACTAACCTATGGACAGCACACAACACCCAGTCATCACGAGGCAGAGAAAATCCCTGACCCCGCGGGAATCGAACCCGGGAACCCGGGCGCGGGAAGCGAGAACGCTACCGCACGACCACGAGCTGCGGACGATTGGAATTATTATATTCTTCTTCAAGTCTGAGGGTATTTCGCCAGTCTCATACATCTTGCTCACCAGATGGTAGAGTTTTGTCAGGACTGGCTCTCCCAAGGATGTCAGTAGTTCTAATGGAATGTTGTCTACTCCGGGGGCCTTGTTTCGACTCAGTTCTGGCAGTGCTCTGTCAAACTCTTCACACAGTATCGTATCTCCCATTTCATCTCCATCTACATCCTCTTCCATTTCCATAATATTGCCGTCAAGTACATCGCCCTTGTATAGACCCTCTATATACTCCTTCCACCTTTCTGCTATCCCTTCTTTGCTTAGAAGTGGGTTTCCATCAAAGCTCTTGATATTCATGCAAGTGGTTCTCCTTTCTCCAAAAGTCTCTTTAATTTTCCTGTAGGCAGTATTTATCTTAACCCTAGTGAGATAAGCCTCTACATCCTCACATTTGTCCTCTATCCATGCCTGCTTAGCCATTTTGCAGTTCCTGTCGATATCATTTTTGAGACGTTTGTATTCCTTTTTGCCTGCTTCATTTACTGCATTTTTCTATTTTCTTCTTTCATCAATTAAATTCAATATTTCTTCTGTTACCCAAGGGTTTCTACTATCCCTCGTCTTTTTACCTATTTGATCCTCTGTTGCCTTCGCTGTTTCATCCCTCAAAGCTACACATTCTTCTTCTACTGTATTTCTTTCCCCCATTCCTGTCAATTGTTCCCTTATGCTTTCCCTGAAACTTCGTACAACCTCTGGTTTAGTCAGTTTATCCAGGTCCCATCTCCTTAAATTCCCACCTTTTTGCAGTTTCTTCAGTTTTAATCTACAGTTCATAACCAATAGATTGTGGTCAGAGTCCAAATGTGCCCCTGTAAATGTCTTACAATTAAAAACCTGGTTCCTAAATCTCTGTCTTACCATTATATAATCTACTTGAAACCTTTAATATCTCCAGGGTTCTTCCATGTATACAATCTTCATTCATGATTCTTAAACTAAGTGTTAGCTATGATTAAGTCATGCTCTGCGCAAAATTCTACCAGGCGGCTTCCTCTTTGATTTCTTAGACCCAATCCATATTCACCTACTATGTTTCCTTCTCTCCCTTTTCCTACTCTTGAAACTGTAATAGTTATGTGTGACTGGAATTCGTCTCCCTTCACTACCTGAATAATTTCTTTTATCTCATCATACATTTCATCAATTTCTTCGTCATCTCCAGAGCTAGTTGGCATATAAACTTGTACTACTGGAGTAGGCGTGGGCTTCGTGTCTATCTTGGCCACAATAATGCGTTCACTATGCTGTTTGTAGTAGCTTCCCGTACTCCTATTGTTTTATTCATTATTAAACCTACTCCTGCATTACCCCTATTTGATTTTGTATTTATAACCCTGTATTCACCTGACCAAAATTCTTGTTACTCCTGCCACCGAACTTCACTAAATCTCACTATATCTAACTTTAACCTATCCATTTCCCTTTTTAAATATCCTAACCTACCTGCCCGATTAAGGGATCTGACATTCCACTCTCCGATCCGTAGAACGCCAGTTTTCTTTCTCCTGATAACAACGTCCTCTTGAGTAGTCCCTGCCCGGAGATCCGCATGGGGGACTATTTTACCACAGGAATATTTAACCCAAGAGGACGCCATCATCATTTAATCATACAGTAAAGCTGCATGCCCTCGGGAAAAATTACGGCTGTAGTTTCCCCTTGCTTTCAGCCGTTCGCAGTACCAGAACAGCAAGGTCATTTTGGTTAGTGTTACAAGTCCAGATCAGTCAATCATCCAGACTGTTGCCCCTGAAACTACTGGAAAGGCTGCTGCCCCTCTTCAGGAACCTCACGTTTGTCTGGCCTCTCAACAGATACCCTTCCGTTGTGGTTGCACCTACGGTACGGCTATCTGTATCGTTGAGGCACGCAAGCTTCCCCACCAACGGCAAGGTCTATGGTTCACTGTATATAGAGTGTATATAATGCTACGTCATATGGTATGGGGAGCTGTGGACTGTAATAGTGTTAGAGAGAATACTTTTGAAAGTAGAGTAAAATTCAGATGTGTGTATCTGTGTGTCAGTATGTACAGGGCTATTACAAATGATTGAAGCGATTTCATAAATTCACTGTAGCTCCATTCATTGACATATGGTCACGACACACTATAGATACGTAGAAAAACTCATAAAGTTTTGTTCGGCTGAAGCCGCACTTCAGGATTCTGCCGCCAGAGCGCTCGAGAGCGCAGTGAGACAAAATGGCAACAAGAGCCGAGAAAGCGTATGTCGTGCTTGAAATGCACTCACATTAGTCAGTCATAACAGTGCAACGACACTTCAGGACGAAGTTCAACAAAGATCCACCAACTGCTAACTCCATTCGGCGATGGTATGCGCAGTTTAAAGCTTCTGGATGCCTCTGTAAGGGGAAATCAATGGGTCGGCCTGCAGTGAGCGAAGAAACGGTTGAACGCGTGCGGGCAAGTTTCACTCGTAGCCCGCGGAAGTCGACGAATAAAGCAAGCAGGGAGCTAAATGTACCACAGCAGACGGTTTGGAAAATCTTACGGAAAAGGCTAAAGCAGAAGCCTTACCGTTTCGAACTCATTCATGGGGACATGTTGTGCCGAGTGTGGGAGGAACTTGATTATCGGTTTGATGTCTGCCGGATCACTAAAGGGGCACATATCGAACATTTGTGAATGCCTAAAAAAACTTTTTGAGTTTTTGTATGTGTGTGCAAAGCATTGTGAAAATATCTCACATAATAAAGTTATTGTAGAGCTGTGAAATCGCTTCAATCATTTGTAATAACCCTGTATATTTGTTCCTTCATAATTTTGATAAATAGTCGTATGCTTTGGGACATAGTGTCACTCCAGCTAAAGCTTACGTAATTTGTATCTGGAAATGCTGTATTACAATTGGATACTTTTAAATATGGCAGGCGATATACAGGTTTGGCTGTTTCGTCTTTAAGAAGACATATACTGTACTATGACTGGTTCTTTCAATGCTAATTTTTTTTTAATTTACCTATCCCGCCATTTCGCATTTTTAAATATCCTGATAACATCATAGCGGATATCTGAACTACTTGCCAGTGCCATCTTGAATTCTGCCATCGTCCATGTGATTGCAGCTTTCTTAGAGTTCATATCATGTTCGTGTTAATACTGTGATATGAATTTGTTGGATCCCAGAACATACTTCACAAACGTACTGAAATATTAACAAGTGATTTCACTGACCTCGAAAGCAATGAAACGGTGCATAGATAACCGCAATTTCCGGTAGTCTAATAAGATACCGCTTAGGAAATGAGTTTCTATCCAGTTACAGGAGGCAAAATCGTGACGTAATAACATGAAAGGATCGTTGTTCGGTCGTGGATCATGCGATGTTTCGTGCTGCATGAGTCTGCTAAAAGATGCAAAACAGTTCCGACAACGCGGTCTACAGATAAGGAATTGTAAATGACGTTCCCGCTTTGGTCTGCGGTACGTAAGCATTAAAAGGAGTAATTTCGCTGTCGAGAAATATCAGTTGCTGACCCCGTCTTCCAACTCAACAGTAAAATTTTAATTACGTTAATGTAAGGAAATACCCTTCAGTTTCAAAACAAATGCAAGCTTAGGTTAGTGAATTCTACTGCTGATCCGTGATTTAGTATTTGATCTGGGAAAAATATGCTCCAGATATTTGTTTATGGAAAGTTTATCAGCTATAAAAATCTAGAGAAATTGTGGATTTAAATTCACAGTTTTCCAAACGTGTATTTTCGTTCGCCTCATGCCAATTAGTAGAAAGTGGACTGAAGTCGTTAGCGGTGTCGCGTAAGCAAAACAACATTTTAATTGCGACGCTTTTTCGGAATCGATAGGTCTTTACTTTGCGGTTAATTGGAGCACACCAACAGCGAACAGTTTGTCGATGGTGCGAAAACATATTAAAAATACAGTATGGAGATTGTTACGTTGACACAGTACGAAAACGTAGGGTAAATGTTGGTCGAGATATTCATGAAGTTAAAAGTTAGATGTTGTGTAAGGAAGTTTTATTACACTCGGTAAACTGTCGATAACATCACCATTATAAGTGAGAATATTTATATAAATTCACAGAAATTAATATGCGAATGGTCACAATAACAATAACGTGGAGTGCTTACAGAATCCTCAAAGAGGATATGGCGTCACGTATATTTGAGACTTAACCAACTTAGGAACGGTGACCAGCTTCCCACTCCAAGAATTTGTCAGTTGTGTGCAAAACACACACCGTCACTCGAGAATTCACCACGAAAGAATAAAAAATGTATTATCCTTTCATTTATTTTTAGTCATTAATTTTTAGTTTACTATACAAAACCAGAATTATTTTGTGAAAGGTTATAAGGGTGATGATTACGGATGTAAATCTAGATGTCGTTTGAAAATGACGAAGTAAGAGCTTTACTGTTGTGCGCACGAAAACGCATGTTGACACACCTCTTGTGAAGCCTTAAAATGGTATTGTTTCAAAGACTGAGTAACTTGCCGCACAGTAAGCAATGGATGTGTTACCGCACACTTTTTTCTTGCAGCGTTTGTAATTTCATATAGCTTCCACCTAATTACAATTACGTTCTGACCTTTGAAACTATATACGACGCGTGGTTTTTGTTATATGATGCTGAACTTGGAGGGCAGCAAAATACCGTGAGAAGAACTACGACCAGCAACACAGTCTTGGCAGTGATCGGTGTAGCTTGATATTTCACTGTTACAGCCGGAGATCGCATGTATCACTTAAAGAGATATAACATTCATAACTCAGTTGTTCAATTATTATGATACACAAATCCTGCGATCCTTTCCGTACAGCCTTGTACCTGATACTGCTGTTGAAGAGTTGCAGATGTTCTTGTCAATAGTTAGAAAATGTTAACGATATTTGTTCCTATAAGAATAGGAAAGGAAAACGCAACGCGAAGTCGCGGAACGGAGAAAATCTCCGACGTGGCCGTCAATCGATCCCAGGACCCTTCACTTAGCCGTCACCCATGCTGACCGCGCAGTTGCCGAGGCGGAGATGCCTGTCCCTTGAAATGGCATAGTTCCATTACACGCAGGTTACAATATTTAACCACCAACATCATGTTTCCCGTCATTTTATCACATAAATCGTTCCAGTAAACGACGGGTTTTCGAGAGATCAATCTGCTGGTGCTCTGAAACGGCATATATTCTCAAGACATTAGCTATAACATAAAACCCAGTAGACATGGGCTTAAACTGAAAGCTATTATGGTGTCTCCAGTCTCTGTATTGAAAAGAGATGGCATACACGTGATATAGGTGCCTATCTTCCTTACCTACGTCCAAACGCAAGTTCAGATTATCTGTCAGATCTGATAGTGCTCTAGACGTTCGGAAAAGCTCCCGAACGCGCTTCCGCCACACTCAACGCTGATGTTCGAATGCACGGTCCGTGTAGCGCCGGCTTTACTCTGCTGCCCTGAACGCTTTTAGTGCCGAAAGACCTTCCACCATTGCCGGCCGGGTGGCCGAGCGGTTCTAGGTGCTACAGTCTGGAACCGCGCGACCGCTACGGTCGCAGGTTCGAATCCTGCCTCGGGCATGGATGTGTGTGATGTCCTTAGGTTAGTTAGGTTTAAGGAGTCCTAAGTTCTAGGGAGACTGATGACCTCGGAAGTTATGTCCCATAGTGCTCAGAGCCATTTGAACCTTCCACCAATTTCGCTTGTTGTTGTTGTTGTGGTCTTCAGTCCTGAGACTGGTTTGATGCAGCTCTCCATGCTACTCTATCTCGTGCAAGCTTCTTCATCTCCCAGTACCTACTGCAACCTAAATCCTTCTGAATCTGCTAAGTGTATTCAGCTCTTGGTCTCCCTCTACGATTTTTACCCTCCACGCTGCCCTCCAATACTAAATTGGTGATCCCTTGATACCTCAGAACATGTCCTACCAACCGATCCCTTCTTCCAGTCAAGTTGTGCCACAAACTTCTCTTCTCCCCAATCCTATTCAATACCTCCTCATTAGTTATATGATCTACCCATCGAATCTTCAGCATTCTTCTGTAGCACCACATTTCTAAAGCTTCAATTCTCTTCTTGTCCAAACTAGTTTCGTCCATGTTTCACTTCCATACATGGCTACACTCCATACAAATACTTTCAGAAATGACTTCCTGACACTTAAATCTATACTCGATGTTAAGAAATTTCTCTTCTTGAGAAACGCTTTCCTTGCCATTGCCAGTCTACATTTTATATCCTCTCTACTTCGACCATGATCAGTTATTTTGCTCCCCAAATAGCAATACTCCTTTACTACTTTAAGTGTCTCATTTCCTAATCTAATTCCCTCAGCATCACCCGACTTAATTCGACTACATTTCATTATCCTCGTTTTGCTTTTGTTGATGTTCATCTTATACCCTCCTTTCAAGACACTGTCCATCCCTTTCAACTGCTCTTCGAAGTCCTTTGCTGTCTCTGACAGAATTACAATGTCATCGACAATTTCGCTTATGACGATATAATCGGCTTCCATTCTTCCGAAGTACCGTGGGATGCTACCACCGCGTTTCTTGAGGGGACCGAAAGGCATGTAAGTAACGCTTTCGTCCATTCCGAAGGAATCAGATGACTTTCAGTGAATAGTTGTAATCAG
Source organism: Schistocerca cancellata (assembly GCF_023864275.1). NCBI lineage: Eukaryota > Metazoa > Arthropoda > Insecta > Orthoptera > Acrididae > Schistocerca > Schistocerca cancellata. The sequence goes on along the minus strand of NC_064626.1, from coordinate 857,665,047 downwards.
GGAAATTACGCTAATAAACTTGAATTTTCTTAAGGAATTTCCTTGGTTTGTTAGAGGTTGTCAGGACCAGATCTTTAGCTTGCGGCAAATAATGGAGAAGTGTTACGAGTGGAATAGGGAATTGTATCTATGTTTTATAGATCTAGAAAAGGCATATGACCGGGTTCCTAGGAGGAAGTTATTGTCTGTTCTACGTGATTATGGAATAGGAGGCAAACTTTTGCGAGCAATTGAAGGTCTTTACATAGATAGTCAGGCAGCAGTTAGAGTTGACGGTAAATTGAGTCCATGGTTCAGAGTAGTTTTAGGGGTAAGACAAGGCTGTAACCTGTCTCCACTGTTGTTCATATTATTTATGGATCATATGTTGAAAACAATAGACTGGCTGGGTGAGATTAAGATAGGTGAACACAAAATAAGCAGTCTTGCATATACGGATGACTTAGTTGTGATGGCAGATTCGATTGAAAGTTTGCAAAGTAATATTTCAGAGCTAGATCAGAAATGAAAGGACTATGGTATGAAGATTAGCATCTCCAAAACAAAAGTAATGTCAGTGGGTAAGAGATATAAACGGATTGAGTGCCAAATAGGAGGAACAAAGTTAGAACAGGTGGACGGTTTCAAGTACTTAGGATGCATATTCTCACAGGATGGCAACATAGTGAAAGAACTGGAAGCGAGGTGTAGCAAAGCTAATGCAGTGAGCGCTCAGCTACGATCTACTCTCTTCTGTAAGAAGGAAGTCAGTACCAAGACTAAGTTATCTGTACACCGTTCAATCTTTCGACAAACTTTGTTGTATGGGAGCGACAGCTGGGTGGATTCAGGTTACCTTATCAATAAGGTTGAGGTTACGGATATGAAAGTAGCTAGGATGACTGCAGGTACTAGTAGATGGGAACAATGGCAGGAGGGTGTGCACAATGAGGAAATCAAAGAAAAACTGGGAATGAACTCTATAGATGTAGCAGTCAGGGCGAACAGGTTTAGATGGTGGGGTCATGTTACACGCATGGGAGAAGCAAGGTTACCCAAGAGACTCATGGGTTCAGCAGTAGAGGGTACGAGGAGTCGGGGTAGACCAAGGAGAAGGTACCTGTATTCGGTTAAGAATGATTTTGAAGTAATAGGTTTAACATCAGAAGAGGCACCAATGTTAGCACTGAATAGGAGATCGTGGAGGAATTTTATAAGGGGGCTATGCTTCAGACTGAATGCTGAAAGGCATAATCAGTCTTAAATGATGATGATGATGTGGACAAGAGTGTTACATTTCCTCTGTGTAAATATTGTCGTTTCTCCTGCGTTCGAAACGCCGTGTACCAAAATTAATGTTAGAAGCCCAGTTCGCGAACATAGTCAGAGACTGGGTCAGAGGCAGGGATCGCAGGAGAGCTTCTGTAAAGTTTGGAAAGTAGGAGATGAGGTACTGGCAGAAGTAAAGATGTGAGGACGGGGCGTGAGTCGTGCTTGAGTAGCTCAGTGGTTAGCCGGCACGATAACTCAGCGTGTTCGGTCAGAGGGTTAGCTGACCTCTGTAATAAAAAAAACTGAGTTAATGGAGCAATTACGAACTGAAACGGGCGTCTTGCGACGTACGCCCCGAGCAGATACAACGGACAAACAAGAACAAAATCAGATTAAAAAAAAAAAAGTGGTAGAGCACTTGCCCGCGAAAGGCAAAGGTCCCGACTTCGAGTCTCGGTCCGGCACACAGTTTTAATCTGCCAGGAAGTTTCATAGTCAGAGACTGTTATACGAACATATCTGAATTATACAATCGCAGGAACAACTTTTATAAATACCGTTTGTCACGCATTCGTTAAGTAGGACATCCATATCTCAGATTCATATCAAGAATCATTATTTAGTACGTCACAAATATTTTCCACTGCTCCAGATGCAAAATGCTGTTGTTAATTTTTGACCCTTTCAGACAACGTCAAACGTTCTTGCTTGGGACTAGCCATATTTGTCGACGGATCGTTCTCTCTTTGACTGCTGTACAGGAAATACATTTCCAAAAATTTATTGTGTTCACGAGTGGGTGTTGTAACTGAAATGACACGTATTATAAATTTTATGATTTCTCTGGATCTAATAACTGGATGTACATTCCAATAATTTCACTGAGACATACACGAAGTACTTCAACTGACAATAAGTAGCTTTTGAGCTGACTTCACTTACATCTGTCACCTGACTTTTACAAGGTATCAAGAAACATCTCAACTTCTATCATCTACACTGTTATCGGATCTTCCTTATATGGGCAATGACTTTCTCGTATGAAATTTCATTTGTATGTCATAACAAAGGCCGGTACAGAGCGAAAAGTGTATAAACAGCATAAAGTGTTCGTCAACTGTTTATTACCAATCTGTCACAGTTACAGTATATGTATTTCGGAAAGTAGTTTCGAACCCAGTGGCACATTATCGAGCCTAACGCACTGAGGCTGTATGGAAAGTGTCTGATCTTAATAACAACCATCTAAAATTGGTAATACATGCTTCACACAGTGACGGCAGACAAATGTCACAATATACACTATGTGATCTAAAGTATTCCGACATCCCCGAAACATACATTTTTCATATTACGTGCATTGTACTGTTACCTACTGCCAGGTACTCCATAACAGCGACCTCAGTAGTCATTAAACATCGCGAGACAACAAATGGGAAGGTAGGAGACGAGATACTGGCAGAAGTTTGGAAGGTAGGAGACAAGGTACTGGCAGAAGTAAATCTGTGAGGACGGGGCGTGAGTCGTGCTTGGGGGGGTTCATATGGTAGTGCACTTGTCCGCGAAAGGCAAAGGCCCCGAGTTCGAGTCTCGGTCCGGCAGACAGTTTTAATCTACCAGGAAGTTTCTACATCAGGATCCACTGCAAGTACTATGACAGTTAGGCAGGAGGTGAGAAAACTTGGATTTCATGGTCAAGCAACTGCTCGTAAGCCGCACATCACGCCGGTAAATGCCAAACGACGCGTCGCTTCGTGTACGGAGCGTAAACATTGGAGGATTCAATAATGAAATCCTAAAGAACACCTCTGGGATGTTTTGGAACGCCGACCTCGTGCCAGGCATCACTGGCTGACATTGATAGTCAGCACTCCGTGAAGAATGGGCTGCCATTCTCCAAGAAACCTTCCAGCACCTGATTGAACGTATGCCTGCGAGAGTGGAAGCTGTCATCGTGTCTAAGTGTGGGCCAACACGGTATTTAATTGCAGCGTTACCGATAGAGGGCGCCACGAACTTGTAAGTCATTTTCAGTCAGGTGTCCGGATACTTTTCATCACATAATGTAATTCGATTGAAGAGTTCCTATAGAAGACAACGCAGCACGCCAGATCTTTAGACTTAAAAGTAAATTCAGGTGCACCTGAAGAAATTTTTACAGGACCATTATTTTTCAAAGTGTGGATATAAAAGGCCAAGTGGAAAACGATGGAAAATCCATGTGGATGTTCGCGAATCATAAAGTTGTGTATAAATAAGTCGCAACGCTTGAAAATTGTAGCGAGATACAGGAAAACTTACATTGCTCATTAGCAGGCGGAAAAACTATTATTCTAAGATCACTTGTTTGCTGATCAGTCACTGGAAGTGATTTCAAGCGGAATAGTTCATAAAACCAATCACAAGTAAGGCAAAAACCCTCTTTCGACCGTTACTAGAATACTGCCCGTCAGTCTGGGATCCGCTCCAGGTAGTAGTGGTAGAACGAATAGAGAATATTCAGAACAGAGGAGTGTGTTTCACCACAGGTTTGTTTAGTAAAAGCGAAAGCCATGGAGATGCTCATCGAACTCTGTGGCACACGCTGCAACACAGGCGTTGTGCATCACGTTTCGGCTTACTGTTCAAATGAGCGAGCGCACGTTCCTAGAAGAGTCAACTAAAATGTTGTTTCCAATAGTATAGAAAATACACTCCTGGAAATGGAAAAAAGAACACATTGACACCGGTGTGTCAGACCCACCATACTTGCTCCGGACACTGCGAGAGGGCTGTACAAGCAATGATCACACGCACGGCACAGCGGACACACCAGGAACCGCGGTGTTGGCCGTCGAATGGCGCTAGCTGCGCAGCATTTGTGCACCGCCGCCGTCAGTGTCAGCCAGTTTGCCGTGGCATACGGAGCTCCATCGCAGTCTTTAACACTGGTAGCATGCCGCGACAGCGTGGACGTGAACCGTATGTGCAGTTGACGGACTTTGAGCGAGGGCGTACAGTGGGCATGCGGGAGGCCGGGTGGACGTACCGCCGAATTGCTCAACACGTGGGGCGTGAGGTCTCCACAGTACATCGATGTTGTCGCCAGTGGTCGGCGGAAGGTGCACGTGCCCGTCGACCTGGGACCGGACCGCAGCGACGCACGGATGCACGCCAAGACCGTAGGATCCTACGCAGTGCCGTAGGGGACCGCACCGCCACTTCCCAGCAAATTAGGGACACTGTTGCTCCTGGGGTATCGGCGAGGACCATTCGCAACCGTCTCCATGAAGCTGGGCTACGGTCCCGCACACCGTTAGGCCGTCTTCCGCTCACGCCCCAACATCGTGCAGCCCGCCTCCAGTGGTGTCGCGTCAGGCGTGAATGGAGGGACGAATGGAGACGTGTCGTCTTCAGCGATGAGAGTCGCTTCTGCCTTGGTGCCAATGATGGTCGTATGCGTGTTTGGCGCCGTGCAGGTGAGCGCCACAATCAGGACTGCATACGACCGAGGCACACAGGGCCAACACCCGGCATCATGGTGTGGGGAGCGATCTCCTACACTGGCCGTACACCACTGGTGATCGTCGAGGGGACACTGAATAGTGCACGGTACATCCAAACCGTCATCGAACCCATCGTTCTACCATTCCTAGACCGGCAAGGGAACTTGCTGTTCCAACAGGACAATGCACGTCCGCATGTATCCCGTCCCACCCAACGTGCTCTAGAAGGTGTAAGTCAACTACCCTGGCCAGCAAGATCTCCGGATCTGTCCCCCATTGAGCATGTTTGGGACTGGATGAAGCGTCGTCTCACGCGGTCTGCACGTCCAGCACGAACGCTGGTCCAACTGAGGCGCCAGGTGGAAATGGCAAGGCAAGCCGTTCCACAGGACTACATCCAGCATCTCTACGATCGTCTCCATGGGAGAATAGCAGCCTGCATTGCTGCGAAAGGTGGATATACACTGTACTAGTGCCGACATTGTGCATGCTCTGTTGCCTGTGTAGTTAAAACAAGAGAGATTCCATCCCACACGGGTACTTACCATCAATCGTTATACGTTATTTACCTCCTTACCGAAATACACTGACCAGCCAGAACATTATGACCACCTACCTCATTGCCGGTACGTCCACCTTCGGAACGGATAACAGCGGCAACGCGTCGTCGTGGCATGACAGTAATGAGGCCTGAACATATTGCTGGAGGGCGTTGGCACCACATCTAATTACACGTCACACAACTCCCGTAAATTCCGGTAAGGGGGCGATGAGCTCTGACGCCACGCCAGATGTGTTCGATCGGGTTCAGATCTGGCGATTTGGGGGGCCAGCACATCAATTGGAACCTGCCTCGTGCTCTTTGAAGCATTGTATCACACTCCTGCCCTTGCGACATGGCGCATTGTCATGTTGAAAGAGCCACTGCCGTCGGGAAACACGATAGTCATGAACGGGTGCATGAATTCTGTAACCAGTATACGATACTCCTTAGCCGTCAGGGTGCCTTGCACGAGCCCCACTGGACCCATGGAAGCCCACGTGAATGTCCCCCAGATCATAATGGAGCCGCCACCAGCTTGTCTCCCTCCCGCACTGCAGGTGCCGAGAAGCTTTTCCCCTGGAAGACGGCCGATTCGCTCCCTCCCATCGACATGATGAAGAAGGTACAGGATTCATCAGGCCGTGCAAACGCTCTACCACTACACCAACGTCCACTGCTGATGGTTACGTGCCCATTTCGGTCGTAGTTGCAGATGTCGCGTTAACAATGGCATATGAAATGGGTCGTCGGCTGCGGAGTCTCATCGTTATGAGTGTTCGGTGCATGTGTGTTCAAACACACGTGTGCTATGCCCAGCATTAAAGTCTGATTTTAGTTCCGCCACAGTTCGCCGCCTGTCCCGTTTTACCAGACTTTCCAGCCTACGATGTCCGACATTTGTAATGAGGGGTACCCAACCAACCCGATGATATCTGGACGTGATTTCATCTCGGTTTCGCCACGTGTTGAAGACACTCAACACAGCACTCTTCGAAGACCGAACAAGTCATGTGGTTTCCGAAATGTTCGTGCCGAGCTTCCGGCCCCCACAATCTGCCCTCGGCCAGTCTCAGATAGATCTCGCGCCTTTCCCATCCTACACAAGAACACCACGCTCAATGATACGACTTGCACCTTGCGTGTGTCTGACTGGCAGTCATATCTATCACCTGCTATCACCTGAAAGGGTTTATATCGACAGTAGGTCGGTGGTCATAATGTCCGGCTGATCCGAGTGCGTGTGGACGTATCTATTTGTTTACTTGTGAGTGTGTTACTTGGCATCTGAAATGTGTAACTAGAATAAAGTAAATGTGATGTGTAAGGGCAAGTGGGTTGGATAGCAAGTATTGTAAGGTAACGCGTTTAGATTACACAGCACATACATGAATAACACCATTTAAAGCTGAGAGAATTATGGCGTTCGAAGTAGCTCGACGTTTCAACTCTTCAATCAATAGCTCACTAACTGCCACTACCAGTTAAAAGATATGACCTTTAAAACAACTCTTGGGTGTGATTTTCAAAGTCATCGTCATAAAACAAAATAATGAGTTTTAATGTACAAATATAAAATTCTGAACTGACTTAAAGATGCAGTTATCGATCTTTACTTCTGAGTGTAAGAATTATTTAACTTCATAGTCCGTCGATATAGATTTAACTCTCGATCATTCATACCACACACACAGTTTTCACTTACTTGATACTGTCCAGTCAGCTTTTACGTTGATCTCAGGAAGCTGCTACCCGCCCTGAAATTCTTAAGCACGACACACACAGAAATAGTTTCTACGCCGTGAAGCCAAATCACCGGCTCACTTGGGGGCAATGGTGAATTGTAACATATAATTTCGGAGTGCGTGGGGCGAAGTTAATATGGTTTGCGAGTTAAACTGTTCAATGATGACAAGAAGAATATTACGAACGTGTAGAAATTGCAAATTCTTCCACGCATACGAAATATATGCAACACCAGACTATAGTGTAGCAGTGACTAGACGATTACAGTTTTTGATAAGTCAAAAATTAATTTTGAAGACGTACCTTAATTTGAAACATATATTGAGTAATCTACTTACAGCACTCTCCACACATTTCCATTTAACGTCAAATAAGAAATTTCTGCTATGTGCCAAAGATGACGCACGACAGTTAGCAAGAAATACTCCAATGTAGAACATGTCTACCTTAATGTACGATTAAAGCTAGAGTCGCTTCTTCTAAGACTTATTACAGTTAACAATTACATAAAAACTAAGAATAACGAAGAAGTCAGCGACAATATTGCATCGCGGCGTCTGTATAAATATCTGTGTCGCCTCTGGCGCTTGTGGTTACACCTTTCGCATTCAACTGTTGAGGCGGACCTTACAAAAAATCGTTCCAATGGCTCTGTGCACTATGGGACTTACCTTCTGAGGTCATCAGTCCTGTAGAACTTAGAACTACTTAAATCTAACTAGCATAAGGACAGCACACACATCCATGCCCGAGGCAGGATTCGAACCTGCGACCGTAGCGGTCGCGCGGTTCCAGACTTTAGCGCCTAGAACCGCTCGGCCACACCGGCCGGCCGCACCTTATACATGAGCCCGAAATGCAATACTCAGTCCTAACAGAGCGCATATCAGTACAGCGTTATCTGCAATTGTTATGAATTTATACATGAAATAAAAGGAGACTGCACAGTTCTTCCTTTGCACCATTCGCAGCTGGAACACAAAAGGAGGGAAGCGATGGTAGTACACTGGATACCCTTCTCCTCACACCAAAATATGACTTGCGGTGTGCAGATGTAGAAACAGAACAAGAAAGATATTTATCCAGAGACTGGCATTTTCTACAGTGTTATTCACACTCTAATTTTGTGTTAAGACCATCTAACATTTGTTCCATGTCTGTTGAAAATTAGAAGAATATGGAATGAAGATTAACAAGAAGAAAACGAAAAACGTAGTAATTGGAGTAAAGGGGGGAAAATGCCTATAAAAATAGGGGGAGAGGAAATAGAGCAAGTGAATAACTTCAATTACTTGGTAAGTGTAATAATGGATGATTCGTATTTCCCAACAGAAATTACGAAAAGAATTGCAATGGCAAAAGAAGGATTCAAGAGGAAGCAGAAATTACTTTGTGGACCACTAAACAAAGATCTGAGGAAAAGACTTGCGAAATGGTACATCTGGAGCGTTGCACTATATGGTGCGGATGCCTGGAGATTGAGAAAGGAAGATGAAAGAAGATTGGAGGCACTAGATATGTGGATATGGAGATGAATGGAAAAAGTGAAATGGGAAGACCGAGTAAGGAATGAAGAAGTATTAAGAAGAGTTGGAGAAGAAAGAAACATGCTGAAAGTCATCAGAAAGAGAAAACGGAACTGGATTGGAAATTTTTTGAGGAGGGACTGTTTATTGAAGGAAGGAATCGAAGGAATGGTGGAGGGAAAAAGTGGGAGAGCAAAAAGAAGATATCAAATGCTGGACAGTATCAAAGGACGCAAATATTCAGAAATGAACAGACTGGCTATGGACAGACCAAAGCTGAAGAGGCTTAACCCAAGACAAGACCTGCCGTAAGGCAGAATACCGTACTACTACTACTATTCACGCTGCTGGAACCATCCGAATTTTTTCTTCGTGCTGATGGTGCTCAGCTATTACATCGCATTCATTTGCTGTCAGGAAGTTGGCTTATTTACAGCTAGACAGGTATCCGCACGGACAGTGCGGCGCAGTTCTGCTGTTCTGAAAGCCTGATTGATGAATGCATCCTGCAGACGAAGTCAACAGCCGTTGGTTAAGGTCGGGAACACAAGCTACAGGCTACAGTACGCCCGCTGGCATATTGCTGCAGACTAATGAAACGTAGCCAGCGCCGGCGTGTAAGTGGGCACTGCGGTGGCCTGGCCTTTAAACCGCGGCGAGCCAACGCCGAGCGGGGGAGCGCAGCGGCGCGGCGTTGAGAGCTCGTAAACACCGCAGCTAATGTTCTCCGTACACAAGCAAAGAGCAGCGGAAGTAAACTTTTCCAATTACGGAGCTCCCGCGGCCTTCTGGAACAAGATAAGAGAGAATCCCTATCTCGCCCCTCTCTGTGTGCACTGAATCCGAAATAATTTTCAGCCTTTGTGAGTCAGATTTTTCGGCCTGCGAATTTTTCTCCTTTTTTAACGCTAACACATAGGTAATCGTGCGATACCAAAGCAAAGCAGCCGCAGAAAGAATGCTTATTTGTTCGTTTTAAAAAGAAACAGAAAGAAAGTTGCTGACTTTAATATTATCCGATACCGTCCTGCTGAAAACATTTCAGAGGTGTTCCTGAGGTATTAAGAAAACATGCTGCGTAAAGATTATGGATGTGCCTACGTTACTGACTCAATCTTCACTACAGGAAGAAAAGTTTGTATCTTTACACTGATTAACTGCTTCCTTTGCTGAAAAGTTATTGCTAGATCCCTCTGCTAGCCGGTTATAAAGCAATCTTTTCATATTATGCATTCCAGCTTTCGACAAGTAAATAACTATTCATCCACAAAGCCCAAAAATATGTTCAAGTCACTGCCTGCTCGTCCGCAACCCTAAGACACCTTTGTCTCAGTGCAAGTACAGCAAGCCTTTATTAATGGTTATCTTGTACTAAATTTCCTACGGTGTGAGACAAAAAAAAAATGGTTCAAATGGCTCTGAGCACTATGGGACTCAACATCTTAGGTCATAAGTCCCCTAGAACTTAGAACTACTTAAAACTAACTAACCTAAGGACATCACACACACCCATACCCGAGGCAGGATTCCAACCTGCGACCGTAGCAGTCCCGCGGTTCCGGACTGCAGCGCCAGAACCGCTAGACCACCGCGGCCGGCACGGTGTGAGATCGTAATCGCGTATTCTTAACAGTAATTATATCGTTAGAGGTCTTGATCTGAGCTTCTTTTCCCTTTCCTCGGTACGACATGAAACATTTTATTTCGTCTTTATGTAGTCTTGCATGTAATGTTTTAATCAACGAATTTTTTCTATTACCTGGTACAGCAACAAATCTTACCACCTCTGTCCTCTCTAGGTCTGCCATTCAGTTTCCAAATTTGTGTCTAGAGCTTTTACGTCAACCTGCTGTCACTGACGCTGAACAGATGACCGAACGAGATCAGTCTTCTTATCGGGATGTTGTCCGTTATTGTTATCAGTTGTAAAGGGCTTTACTTACATTTCTCAGCCTCCGCACACCTTTCTTCACGCGTCTACGATAATTGTTACTAAACTTCGGTCGAGCTCGTCATGGTCTTTCTTGGAGTCTTGTATCTCTCGAAATGGGGCTGTGATGCTCATACAATCCATAATCTTACAACGACGTCGCAGTGTTGTACCTTAGCTCTACATGATACCATAGGCAGCCTTCAATCTATATCTGCTTCACAGAAATGTTTGTAATTAGCAATTGTAAGGATTAAGGTTGCACGAGCGAAGTTTGTTTATAGGTGGCAACTATTTTCATGACATGACCCTTGAGATTTAGATAAAATTTTGGACTTCACTTCATGTAGTAGGGAAACGGACGCCAGATACCTATGTTCGACTAAGGGGAGGGAAAACTAATTACACACACTAAACGTTGTAGTCACAGAGCAAATTATCTTATGGAAATAACTACAGTAGAACTTAGATCTGTAGCATTTATCTCAAAAAAGGCAATTTAGACAGTTACCATTGTCGTTTTCTGAAATTACAAAAATTACTCTGGTTTTTGCAAATGTGAAAATCTGTTCCAAGGTACTACATGGTCATGTATTTAAGAACAGATATTCTGTTCAGATCTAAAAGTGTTGCAGTAAATAAGAATCATGTCAAAACTCTATTTAATAGCCTACGTGTTACAGTTTACCTCTGCTACATGAACAATCAGTAAGCAATATTATATTAAGAAAAAGTAATAGTAGAAGCCATTGGCAACTAAGACAGATTTCCGTTTTGGCGACAGGGAAATTTTTAAGAAATTAAAGAAACTCACTCATTTGCAAATATCTTGTGTTTCATGGTAAAAAAAACATTCAGTTTCATCATAAAAGATGTTGCACGACTAACAAAGCATGGTTCCCACACGTTGTGTAACTCGTTTTAAAAATATATTGAATTCTACCCACCACAAAAGTGGCTAACGGAAGACATAACAGCACTCTCAAAATAGCTATAATGCATTACACAGCACTTAAATATGTAGAAGTCCTAATACTCACAAACGCTGCACTAAACACATGTCTCACAATAACGGAAATAACAGAAAATGTTGGAAACTGCTTATGGCAGTCTCTAGCACGGTCCTTCGTGTGGTTCTAAAATGATTTTCTGTTAGAATCGGAATGAAAAAAAAACAGCGTTTGTAGTGAAGTATCGACAAAATTTCATTTCCATCTATTTGTGAAAACACGACCCCGGACATCTCCTGTACGCTGGGAGCAGCTGCGTCGCGTGCCTACAATGCTATTTTGTAGACGTCTCTATGGCAACGCTTATTAATAGCTCTGTAGACGGGTATTGTTTACAGCCGTTTGTGCTTCGCAGCTGAAAACTGTCAAAACCCGCTGCCAGGTGCCAGGGATTTCCTTTAGTTGACACGACTGTACTAGTGACTTAGTAGTATGGAATAAATGTATTACAACTTCAGGCATGCTGTGTCATTTTCTCATGCATCTCCGTGTTTATGACGTCGTATTTCCTGAACTATGAGTCGTACTGTGATATACTTGTGTATGTCCATTCTCTGTTCTCCATTCTCCATACTGTTAGTGAAATATTTTGTGAGTAGAATTAGCAGCAAGGAGATAATAAGATAAAACGATATGCATGATGCGGTAGTTTTTCAGGCATATCAGTGTTTATTACCTTATATCTCTTGAACTATGATGAGTAGATGGTTCTACCACCTCAGGATAGTTGCTTGATGGAAAGTGATTGAACGTACGTTGCATAATATTACATTTATATGTAGTTAAAATGTCAAACGCGTTTTTCTTGAAATGACATTTTTGTATCGCGCGGTATGGTAAATTCATATCTACGGATCCAATTGGCATGGTTCTTTGTTTCCGACGGAGCTAACTAAATTGTGTAGGAGTTGTACCACTTTTATTCCGATCCATCAACTATTAATATTTGTACTTGGCCGACGAACTATAAAAATCGATGAAGAAACCCCTATTTTTTCAAATGGCCGCCATTTTGTTTCCTATGGTCCAATAAAGAATCTTATATACTTCGCTAACGTCAACTCAATTTTGATTTCAGACGAGCGGGCTGACCTGTGACATACCGCACGTGAAGGTCTACATCGAAATTTTGTTTCGTTCCGCCTGTGCTCTTCGACATTTCCTGTCGAAAGAATTCCAGTTTATGGAGGAAGTATCAGTATACATTTTGACCAAATTTGACATTGATATCTGTAACACATCCCGAGAAAAAAATCTCAAAGAACATGCTCTTTTCGGGCCAAAGACAGAAAACCTCCCCTTAATGAAAGACAATTTTATACCCCAAGAAATGTGAATCTCTTTTTTTTCTTTCACTATTTAGTATTTATTTTCTTAATTGAAATCATAGATACATTTATTTCACATCCACGTTACCTGTTAAACTGGCAACGTCCTCTACGCTACAGCGCAGTGCTACAGAAGTGTGATTAAATGTTCTAACTTTCTGGAAGTGACATGCAGGAATTACCGACTTAATTCGCTATCAACGAAAAGTACAAGTTCCGCTTCAAAAGCACGACTTCTCGCAATGGGTGGCTCCAGGGGAAGACTTGCAGAATTGTATTAACTTGCGTGATATGTTATAGGTAACGCCTCTTTCCTGCCTCATTTTTATTTATAAGTCAAGTTACATTTACAGAAGACCTAAAATTTGTATCGGAGCAGCGATTAACTAAATAGGAATTTAGTTCTTAAGGATAGGAAAGATAAATTTTCACAGTTTTTCTTTAGCCACATTACTGCCTCGTCGTGTTACCTCAGGTATTAAATTTATAAATTTAAAGTTTCCGTAACTCATTTCGACAGATTACTTGTTGTTGCTGTAATCTTCACTCTGAAGACTGGTTTGATAAAGCTCTTCATACTGCTCCGTACTGTGCAAGCCTGTTCATCTCCGAATGACTACTGCAACTTATATCCTTCTGAAGATACTTATCATATTCATCTCTTGATCTCCCTCTACGATTTTCACCCCTCACATATTCTCCAAAACTAAACTGGTCATCCCTTGATGTCTCAAAATGTGTCCTCTCAACCGATCCCACCTTTTAATCACGTTGTGCCATAAATTTATTTTCTCTCCATTTCTCTTCAGTTGAAACTTCTGGGCTGAGAGGCCGTGGCCGATGTATAAAATTTCCACCTGACGTTTCGTCTCCATCTGCGGGAGACATCTTCTGAGGTTGTCTGGCTACTGCCACTGAGGCTCCAGGTACTGTCGCATTTGATGTTGTTCAGATGCACCAAGAAGACCTCCAACTTCACCATGAGTCCACACTACAAATGTGTCATCAACATAACGGTACCATTTGGCAGACTTTTTACTGGCAGTCTGCAGCGCTCGCTGTTCGAAGATCTCCATAAATAAATTGGCAACAGCTGGGCTGAGAGGGATTCCCATCGCCACACCGTCAATCTATTCGTAAATCTCGTTGTTGTACTGGAAATAAGTTGTCGTCAGGCAGTGTTTAAATAAAGCCACTATGCCAGTCGTAAAAATATCTGCTATATATGAAATAGCTGCGTTTACAGGCACCATGGTAAACAATGACACTACATCGAAGCTCACAAGAATATCACTTGGCAGTAGCCGGACGACCCCAGAAGATGTCTCTCGCAGATGGAGACGAAACGTCAAGTGGAAATTTTATACATCGACCACGGCCTGTCAGCCCGGAAGTTTCAACTGAAGACAACACCAGCCGTGAAAGCCTACATTGTACGATTAAACGCCTCTCCATTTCTGTTCAGTACATCCTCACTAGTCACGTGATCTACCCATCTCATCTTTAGCATTCTTCTGTAGAACCACGTTTCAATAGCTTGTGATCTTTTCTCGCCTGCAGTGTTTATCGTCCATGTTTCACTACCACACATGGCTACATTCGATACAACAACTTGTTAAAAGGATGTTATAACATCCGACGTTACCAAATTTCTGTTCTTCAGAAACGCATTTCTTCCCATTGTCAGTCTACGTATGATCTTCTCTCTAATTCGACCATCGTCAGTTATTCTGCTACCTAAATAGAAAAACGCATCTGCTACTTTAAATGTCTTGTTTCCTCCCTCAGTGTCTCCTGTTTTAATTCGATTGCATTCTATTATCATTGTTTTGTTTTTGTTTATGACCAACTTATAAATATCCTGTCCGTTCAGTTCAAATGCTCTTCCGAGTCCATTTTAATACATCTAAAACAGATGAGACAATCAAATATAAAACGAACGTAAAAATCACTGTCAGTTGTTTACTGTACGTTTTCGCTCAGAGTCTATACTGAACATAAGTATTGCGCGTAGCAGAACAGTAAAGACAAAGAGAGATTATTTATCTTCATTAATAGTCTTCTAGGAAAGTCCGCTAACACAAGTTAAAAGTTCACGTAAAAACAGTGGATTTGTTAAAGATAAAAACTTGTTTTCGTCAGAGCCACAAGAAAGCTGTTTTAACGATTCACTGAATTTAAGCGATGATTCCTGCCAGACTCGGGATTTTTCATCGTACAAGGCACTAGGTTACTTATTATTCCCCGGATAAAAACATCTCATTCGTGAAAACATATTTTCTCGGGAAAAAGTTGTCAATACGCTGAGCTATTTTCTGTTACCTTTGTAGAACTGATTCGAGGAAAAGGAAAAAATAATATCGTATCACTGCAAAATGAACAGTGATGTTGGAGAATGAGGATGAAAGCAGTGTGATTATGAAAGATAAAAGCCTTCGTTTGTTATTCAGATATACTGATGTTATTGTCTCTTGTTTGGTACGCTCTAAAAATGAGAAAACCTAAGAACCTCTGGACAGATGGCACAGTGTCTACAGATCCCTAATATAGAAACAGATGAGCACATCTACATAGGCGCAAAGACCATTACTTGCGAGTAGTGAAGCGTCATTCATTTTACTTATTAATTTTGCAGTGCAAGAAGATAGTGTAGAGATATATCGATAGCAATATATATAACTTGTTGTGTCCACGCTATGTTTTATTCTTTTAACAAAGAAAAATAGAAACGGCGTTCAAAAAGTTTTGCACAGTCGTCTCAAATTTTTTTCTTTATTTTTTGTGGTAGGAGAATGAAATTTTTTTGAACATACTAGGAATATTTAGCTATACACTGAGCCTACTCACTATAGCCTCTATCAGCTGTGACCCATCTTCCCCAACGTTCTTTCCGTGATGTAAATGCACTTTGGTAAAATTCTGGGGATTGACATTTACACCATATCTTTACACAGGAAATAAGGTCTTTCCCACCATTAAATGTTTTACCGCGCAGTTGGGTCTTCAGATGACCAAAGAGGTAAAAATCAGACGGAGCCTGCGTCATAAGGGCTGTATGGAGTTTGGCATTGTCATGGTGTAGTCTGATGAGATGACCCTGAAGCTGTGGTCTGTGGGTCTTGATGGAACGTCGCAGCTTGTCCAGTGACAAACACTAACGATCCCGGTTAATTGTGGAGCCAGGTTCCAAAAAGTCAATGAAACTGACACCGCACTGATCCCAGAAGGAGGCCATCGCCTTTCGGCGTGCTGTTTTCGTGAAAGTCTTGGTTTCTTCTTCCGAGGGGAACCTGGATGACGCCGCTCCATGGCTTGGGTTTTGCTCTCAGGTTCGGACAAAAACAGCCATGTTTCATCTTGGGTAATGACGCCATCAAAACACTGTTTACACTTTACAGTAAAGGTCTTCATGAGACCCTCGCACACATTCTTCCTCATCGTTTTCATTTCTCTTGTCAATAGTCTAGGCATCCAACGTGCACAGATTTTTCTGTACCCTAGTGACTGTACCAGTGGTACCACACTACCCTATGACAAATGAGTCATTTCAGCAAGCTGTCGTGTCCTCAAACGTCTGTCATTTTGGATGATTTGATCAGTGGTCTCTTTATTCACATCTCTCACTGCCGTCGATGGTCTACCGCATCGTGGATTATCATGTAGAGAGAAATCAGCTTCTTTAAACCTCTGCAATCGTCGCTGGCCACTGCTGCGATCCACTGTGTCCTCCCCATGAAGAGGTAGCAACTTCCTGTGAATCGATGTGGCAGAGACACCGCCGGTCTTGAAGACTAACTCCGCCACCGACCGTTGTCGCACCCTGACATCTACTTCACGGTCCATTATGGCTCACCTATAAACGGATGAAAATACTTTTATATACCAACTTATAGCTAAATGTTCCAAGTATGTTCACAAAAAGTTCATTCTCCTCCTGCAAAAAAAAATATAAAACAATTAGAGACTACTGTGCAAAACATTTTGAACGCCCTTTGTACAGAGAAAAGTGTACCCTACCATGGCTTATAGAAAGTGAAAATTGAGCATATTTCGTGTTTCAGAAGTGTTTTGATATAACAGTATGTAAATCCCCAGACTTTCTGCAAATGATGCAGTTATTTACAATGAAATACTGTCTGGAGAAAGTTGCACAAATACTCAGTCGAATCTTGACACGGTTTAAAAGTGGTAAAAAGATGGCATCTTGATTTAAATATTTGGAAACGTAAAACAGCACTCCGCAAAACGAAAAAATGCAGTAGCCTGTGACTACAGTATCAGTGAGTCACAGACAGAATCTGTCAACTCATACAACTATCAGGTTGTATCAATTTGTAGCGACATGATGTGGAACGATCGCACAGGGTCAGCCGTAGGTAAAACAAGTGACAGACTTCGGTTCATTGGTAGAATACTAGGGAAATTAATCAGCTTACAGATAACAGTGCAATCTGCTATAGACTATTGCTCAAGTGTGTGTGACTTGTTCCACATGTGATTAAGAGGGGATATTGAACGTATATAGAAAAGAGCAGCACGGATGGTCACAAATTTGTTTGATCCACGAAAGATTATCGAGGAAATGGCGAAGAAACTGAACGCCTGAAGACGCTGGAATGTAGACGCAAACTATCACGCGAAAACCTGTTTACGAAGTTTCTAGAACCAGTTTTAAATAAGGAATACATGAATGTATTACAGCTTCTTACGTATCATTCCCGTTCTGACTGCGAGGACAAGATTAGACAAATAACAGCGGGCACAGAGGAGTTTAAACAACTATTTTTTCCGCGCTCCGCGCGAGACGGAGTGGGAAGAAACCCTAATAATTGGTAAAGTAAGACGTAGTCTCTGCCATGCACTTCGATGTGTTTTGCAGAATATGAATGCAGATGTATGAGTAGAAATTAGGGTAAAATGTTCGTTTGATCACTGGTCACTTTAAAGGCACAAAAAGGAAAAGCAGTTTTTAAACTGGCACGAGCAACCCGTGGGAATCCGAACATCCGATTTTCCTCGACGGATACCGCTAATTGCATTTGTTACCTCGTCTGCTGGAAAAACTACTTTCGCTGATACGACATTAACAGTTTCGGTAAGTCACACTGATGACCCACTCACTTGCCACACTGGAGATATATATTTAATTCTGTTTCTCAGCAAATGCCTGGCAGAAATAAAACGATAGCCTGTTAGGTGGACCTGTCACCTTTCAGAAGTATCCAGGTGTTGACATCCTTAACACTGTAATCCCAATCTCACGAGGCTCCATAATTATAACAAAAAAATGGCTCTGAGCACTATGGGACTCAACTGCTGAGGTCATTAGTCCCCTAGAACTTAGAACTAGTTAAACCTAACTAACCTAAGGACATCACAACCATCCATGCCCGAGGCAGGATTCGAACCTGCGACCGTAGCGGTCTTGCGGTTCCAGACTGCAGCGCCTTTAACCGCACGGCCACTTCGGCCGGCCATATTTATAACAGTTTCAATGCCTGATCACTAATGTTAACCTGAACATTGTGATAAATTCTTATAGTTGTTCGAGAGAATTATTGAATAACGATGTCTTTTATTTTCTCGGAATTTTTTGTTAATTAAAGGGACTGGCTGATTGAAACACTAAAGGGAAATTTTTCTCCATTCCCTTCTCCATATCAGGCGTACTGCCCTGGAACAAACTATTCTGTAAACTGCGTGTTATCATAAACCGCCAATAATCAAGAGAAGATCGACGATCTTCATGGAGAGCACCACAGCCAAGTAGTTATTAAACGCATACAGCCTCTTTTCTTCAATTAGGCCGTTGTTTTCTTCAGTGCCGCTTTCGCCTTACGATGACATTGTCTAGTGATTATCTGTAAAGAAAAACAGACTTATGGTACTAGTACAAAATAAGAACGCAGTGGTGTGAAGTTAAATCAGTGGAAATATAGTTCATTTAAATATGCCAAATGTCTAAATAGGCAGCTTCTTCAAAACTGTGCTTCAATTTGTATTGGTTTACAACTATTCCAGTTTTTTTGGCAGTTTTGTCGTTTACTTTGTGCATATAAGAAGGGATATATGCACAGATATAATGTTGACCAAAGAATAAAATGTTGGCCAAAGAACAAGAATCTGGGTTTTTAATAATCTCAGTGTACAAATAAATACAAGAGCTAATAAAATAAAATAAAGTTATTAAGAAATATTACAAAATGGGGAGTTCGAAAATTTAAATTTCGCTTAGTGTATGCATATGTAATTTAAATAATATTATCTGCCAGTGTAGAACTACATATGACTAATCAATCTATTAATTTTGGAGTTGTGAATGAAATCGCTATTTTTCTCCTGATTAGCCGCAAGCAAAATAGTGGAAAAATTGTCACGAGATCTTTTGTTTTCCGTTTCAGTAAGTTCGCTGATAAGATTAGCCACACGTAATTTTAACATTGACCGATAAAACTACTCATATCTACACAGTAAGCGAAAGTTAAATTTTCAAAATCCCCTTTTCCTAACTTATTTTAATAATTTTATCTTATTTTAGTTTATTAGTTCCTCTCTTTGCGTATACACTAACATTATTAGACATCTACACCTTTTTTCTTTGGGAACAAAGTTATTCTGTGCTCCACATTATATCTGTATATGTTTTTTCGGCTTTTACACCCAAAATAAGTGTTAAAACTGTCTAAATATCTAGAATAGTTTGTATACTAATACCAATTGAGACACAGATTGTAACATCCAGCCATTTTAGACCAGTGACACACTTAAAGTAAATCTTTTTTCCACTATTTACCTTCACAGCATTGTGTTCTTATTTTGTATCGGTAACACACACATGCTTTTCTGTACAAATACTCACTATAGAAACGCTTCATAAGCCGAAACCGATAATAGACATATATAAGTAACAGCCTAAGTTTGGAAGTAATGCCACATTCATTCAAGAAGTTCAAAATTTTATCTGTTATCACCGGCATAGTTCGCTTCCAGCATATGCCAGCTGTTTTCCTTCTCTCCAACAGTAGAAATGTAAATGTCGTGTGACTGGGACCTCCCATCGGGTAGACCGTTCGTCGGGCGCAAGTCTTTCGATTTGAAGCCACTTCGACGACTTGCGTGTCGATGGGGATGAAATGGTGATGATTAGGACAACACAATACCGAGTCCCTGAGCGGAGAAAATCTCCGACCCAGCCGGGAAACGAACCCGGGCCCTTAGGACAGACATTCTGTCACGCTAACCACTCAGCTACCGGGGGCGGACTCTCCAACAGTGAAACAATGTCTCTGTCAAATTATAAGTTATACATGCTTTTCTCATCCCTATGTGTTTACGTTTTCATTGCCACTACCTGCTCTTCCTATTTCATTCATAAACTTCACCCTATTGGTTTCTTTTTCGCTCTTCCTTTTTCCCAGCCAACTTCTTCAGCACATTTATTACTTCTGTATTGATGCCCCACATTTCTATTAGGCTTCGTTACTTACAGACAATAAGAACGTAGTGAGAAAACAGTAATACAGTCATAATACACTCCTGGAAATGGAAAAAAGAACACATTGACACCGGTGTGTCAGACCCACCATACTTGCTCCGGACACTGCGAGAGGGCTGTACAAGCAATGATCACACGCATGGCACAGCGGACACACCAGGAACCGCGGTGTTGGCCGTCGAATGGCGCTAGCTGCGCAGCATTTGTGCACCGCTGCCGTCAGTGTCAGCCAGTTTGCCGTGGCATACGGAGCTCCATCGCAGTCTTTAACACTGGTAGCATGCCGCGACAGCGTGGACGTGAACCGTATGTGCAGTTGACGGACTTTGAGCGAGGGCGTATAGTGGGCATGCGGGAGGCCGGGTGGACGTACCGCCGAATTGCTCAACACGTGGGGCGTGAGGTCTCCACAGTACATCGATGTTGTCGCCAGTGGTCGGCGGAAGGTGCACGTGCCCGCCGACCTGGGACCGGACCGCAGCGACGCACGGATGCACGCCAAGACCGTAGGATCCTACGCAGTGCCGTAGGGGACCGCACCGCCACTTCCCAGCAAATTAGGGACACAGTTGCTCCTGGGGTATCGGCGAGGACCATTCGCAACCGTCTCCATGAAGCTGGGCTACGGTCCCGCACACCGTTAGGCCGTCTTCCGCTCACGCCCCAACATCGTGCAGCCCGCCTCCAGTGGTGTCGCGAGAGGCTTGAATGGAGGGACGAATGGAGACGTGTCGTCTTCGCGATGAGCGTCGCTTCTGCCTTGGTGCCAATGATGGTCGTATGCGTGTTTGGCGCCGTGCAGGTGAGCGCCACAATCAGGACTGCATACGACCGAGGCACACAGGGCCAACACCCGGCATCATGGTGTGGGGAGCGATCTCCTACACTGGCCGTACACCACTGGTGATCGTCGAGGGGACACTGAATAGTGGACGGTACTTCCAAACCGTCATCGAACCCATCGTTCTACCATTCCTAGACCGGCAAGGGAACTTGCTGTTCCAACAGGACAATGCACGTCCGCATGTATCCCGTGCCACCCAACGTGCTCTAGAAGGTGTAAGTCCACTACCCTGGCCAGCAAGATCTCCGGATCTGTCCCCATTGAGCATGTTTGGGACTGGATGAAGCGTCGTCTCACGCGGTCTGCACGCCCAGCAAGAACGCTGGCCCAACTGAGGCGCCAGGTGGAAATGGCATGGCAAGCCGTTCCACAGGACTACATCCAGCATCTCTACGATCGTCTCCATGGGAGAATAGCAGCCTGCATTGCTGCGAAAGGTGGATATACACTGTACTAGTGCCGACATTGTGCATGCTCTGTTGCCTGTGTCTATGTGCCTGTGGTTCTGTCAGTGTGATCATGTGATGTATCTGACCCCAGAAATGTGTCAATAAAGTTTCCCCTTCCTGGGACAATGAATTCACGGTGTTCTTATTTCAATTTCCAGGAGTATAGTATTGAAATTCCCCAAATTACATGTTCTACTTACTATATTATTGTTATTATTATTATTGTTACTGTTATTTTGTTATTACTCTCATCAGTCGTCATCATATGATATATACTGTAATGTTGATTCAGTAAGGACATGTTGTCACAAGGAAGACACGGCCTGAAGGCTTTAACCTCACAAGGGGAAATAAACGCATAAATGAATAATTTCGGTCACTGGTGAACATTTCGGTGATGTGAAATTATAAACACGTCGGTTTCTCATGATTTATCCGATCCTCAGAATCCAAACTGGTTTCATCTACGTCGAGTACCAGTGATTTGTAATGTCATCTACAAATATGTGCTTGTCAGTCGCTGCAGCGTACCATGGATGGCAAGTATGTGGACGAATACAGTGCGTACAGTTATGATACTGTACTGTCTTCCGGGGAGCTATTCCACGTTAAAAGTGTTACAGCAACTGATTGGCCTACTCATCACCTTAGTTTCAGCTTAAAGTTCTTTGGATGTCTTGTTATGATGACTATGCTTGATCCGCAGTGGTTAGGATGCTAGACTCGTGTCCGAGAGGATCTGCTGTAACCTCTTCGGCAGTCGGAGTATAACCTTAAATCGCTGAACCCAAATCTCACGATGGTTCCCAAACTAAGAAAATGGATTTTCTTCCCCACCTTCGTCCACTCAGAACTTTTGTTCCCTCTATAATGACCTCTTCGTCAGTGGGACGTGAAATCGAAGTATTCCCTTGTGTATTATTGGAAAATACATTTCGTCGCACACCGTAAGAACTGCAAACGTAGGGTGATATTAAACAGTGGATTTCACTGTGAGAGGCGATGCCTGAGAAGAGAAGGAACGCATAAAAACTAGGGTATACTACTTACTTGTGATCTGTGCAGCTGTATCCACAATTGTTGGAACATCATTTGTAGCCTCATAACTACCTACAGCTCGGAGGTATAGTCCAACTACCGGAGGGGACACCTTACTGATGGTATAATTCTTGTTTAATCTGATTTTTGGAAACAAACGGAGTCTGACTTCCAGACAAAATATGAGCACTGTTGATGACTTTATCTTGATTTATGCTTAAAAATCGTTATCAGCTGCCGGGGAACGTGACAACATCTAAGGAAATTCACTTGCGGGTCTCCTAAAATATGAAGAGTGCTTAATGATATAGGAGGTTTCCAGGGTATTGGGCAGCAATCACAAAACTTGTGTAATCTTCAATACTGAAAACACTCGTCTTTGGTGGTTGTGTCAATATTATAATCGTAATATTTTGCTACACCTACTCGTCTATGGTCTGATAACATCGCATCTGAGCGCCTCGAACAAACGAACATGCAAATGGTCTTAGCCATAAAAATGTGTTTGATTTAAATTGTCTGCTCGAGAAATAGTAATAGTTTTCAAACATATTTTGAAAGGGGATGTCCCACAGGTCATATATGTTTGAAAAATGTCGTATTATCGCCTTGAACTACTGGTGAAATTCCTTATTTACACAACCCGTTTCTGTTGACCGACCATCATCATGTTCATAAAAGTATTCACACCTTCGTGTTAGGCGAAATATAAAATCATTATCGTCAAATGATAGAACCATGGAATAGACACTTTTGTCATATCATATTAACAGAATATTCCGTCGGTTCTTGGTAGAACAACATTATAATAATAAATGAAAAGCACATTTTGCTTTTGTTCTACTGTATTATTTTTATTGCTAACCGGTTTTCGGCTTACAAGGCCATCTTCAGACATTTGATGGCGTTGTAAGCCGAAAACCGGTTAGCAATAAAAATAATATTGTAGAACAAAAGCAAACTTGTGCTTTTCATTTATTACTTTTGTCATATCGTAATATAAATTACAACATTGATCTATAAAATCTGTGCTGCGTCATGTACTCATTCATGCTATAAATGTAATGGGCTTCAACGCTGTGAACGGATTCATACAATATAGATTGACGAAGAAATTGATATTACGATTTGATAACAATGTCTAATTCACGTTTTCCTATTTGACGATAATGATTTTATATTTTGGCTAACATCAAACTGTGAATACTTTTATGAACCTGATGATGGCCAGTCGACCGAAACTGATCGTGTAAATATAGAATTTTACGACAATCTCAGGACCGTAATATGACACTTTTCAAATATAACAGTATTGTTTTATTATCATTACATTCAGCTCCTGATATCAAAAGTTCTTTTGGTAGGAAGTTTGAGATAATAATGAGGGAGGAACGAAACGCTAACTACATACCTTGACGTTTATATCACTGCTTTTATTAAATCATTGTTACTTAGATGATTTATTTTCAAATAGGTTGTTAATGTAATAGTCAGGAGTACGGAAAATCTTTGTGTGTTAGTATAAAGTTACGCCACAGGAACCGTCCGCGGCATTAAGCTTTGTTCCTGAACCTAGCAAGGCATCTGCTTCAGAGCAAATGAGCTTCTCTGACAATCTTGTTACGAGATAGGCCACAAAAGTAATTAACTTATGGTTTTAAAGAAAAAGCTGCATCCAAGCACAATTAGTAACTATAAGCAGAAAGCTCTCAAAACTTCACCGCAGCTAAGGAACCGGCTCTTAAGTCCTGAAAACGAACACTGTCCTTTTAGTGAAAACTGATATCTTGGTGAAGACCTATGAAAGTTATTAAGGTATAGTTACCCCATAAAAGATAGCTGCAGAATGACCTATTAAAGTGTATTATGCGATGGAATCGCAACGCTTGACTCTGTTCTCAGATCCTCGGCCCTACCTGTTAGTTCGAAAGTTAGCCACCGCTCTTTAATCGTTGAGAAGTATTGATCGAGGCAGTGAGTGCCGAAGAGGACGCTTTCTCTGTATCACAGTCTTTCACCGACTTACTTTCCTATAAAGACACGCAACAACTTTTCGGGAATCTTTTACATATGACAAACTAATTTTGCCTCACGTTTGTGTTTAAGAATGTTCGTAGTTTCTTGAATAAAGGAAGAGGAAGATTTACGA
Source organism: Schistocerca cancellata (assembly GCF_023864275.1). NCBI lineage: Eukaryota > Metazoa > Arthropoda > Insecta > Orthoptera > Acrididae > Schistocerca > Schistocerca cancellata. The sequence goes on along the minus strand of NC_064626.1, from coordinate 857,640,255 downwards.
GGCTAGGGTCTTGAGTTCTCAAATACACTACTGGCCATTAAAATTGCTACACCAAGAAGAAATGCAGATGATAACCGGGTATTCATTGGACAAATATATTATACTAGAACTGACATGTGATTACATTTACAAGCAATTTGGGTGTATAGATCCTGAGAAGTCAGTACCCAGAACAACCACCTCTGGCCATAATAACTGCCATGATACGCCGGGGAATTGAGTCAAACAGAGCTTGGATGGCGTGTACAGCTACAGATGCCCATGCAGCTCCAACACGATACCACAGTTCATCAAGAGTAGGGACTGGCGTATTGTGACGAGCGAGTTGCTGGGCAACCATTGACCAAATGCTTATAATTGGTGAGAGATCTGGAGAATGTGCTGGCCAGAGCAGCCGTCGAACATTTTCTGTATCCAGAAAGGACCGTAGAGGACCTGCAACATGCGGTCGTGCATTATCCTGCTGAAATGTAGGGTTTCGCAGGGATCGAATGAAGGGTAGAGCCACGGGTCGTAACACAACTGAAATGTAACGTCCACTGTTCAGAGTGCCGTCAATGCGAATAAGAGGTGACCGAGACGTGTACCCAATGGCACCCCATACCATCACGCCGGGTGATATGCCAGTATGGCGATGACGAATACAGGCCTCCAATGTGCGTTCACCGTGATGTCGCCAAACACGGATGCGACCATCATGATGCTGTAAATAGAACCTGGATTCATCCGAAAAAATGACGTTTTGCCATTCGTGCACCCAGGTTCGTCGTTGAGTACACCATCGCAGGCGCTCCTGTCTGTGATGCAGCGTCAAGGGTAACCGCAGCCATGGTCTCCGAGCTGATAGTCAATACTGCTACAAACGTCGTCGAACTGTTCGTGCAGATGGATGTTGTCTTGCAAACGTCCCCATCTGTTGACTCAGGGATCGAGACGTGGCTTCACGATCCGTTACAGCCATGCGGATAAGATGCCTGTCATCTCGACTGGTAGTGATACGAGGCCGTTGAGATCCAGCACGGCGTTCCGTATTACCTTCCTGAACCAACCGATTGCACATTCTGCTAACAGTCATTGGATCTCGTCCAACGCGAGCAGCAATGTCGCGATACGATAAACCGCAATCGCGATAGGCTACAATCCTACCTTTATCAAAGTCGGAAACGCGATGGTACGCATTTCTCTTCTTTACACGAGGCATCACAACAACGTTTCACCAGGCAGCGCCGGTCAAGTGGTGTTTGTGTATGAGAAATCGGTTGGAAACTTTCCTCATGTCAGCACGTTGTAGGTGTCGCCACCGCCGTCAACGTCATGTGATTGCTCTGAAAAGCTAATCATTTGCATATCACAGCATCTTCCTCCTGTCGGTTAAATTTCGCGTCTGTAGCACGTCATCTTCGTGGTGTAGCAATTTTAATGGCCAGTAGCATATTATTGGGAACTGTAATCCTTGACCAATTACTAGCGGCGTTACAGTTTTAACAACAACATACTAACGTAATTTACGTTACCAGCTGCACGAATGATGCAAAAGGCATCATATTGTAATCATTAGTATGTATCGAAACACGATCACTTACACTAACAACAGTATTAAACTGTAACTGCAGCAGGAAATAGATTCGCATTCTGCGACTCTGCGTTGACGTCAGCTGTATACGACACATGAAAATGTGTGCCGAACTGGAAGTCGAACCCGGATTTTCGCTCATCGCCGGCGACCACTTTGGCTATCAGAGCAACGTACAATCTTCCATATCTAACGGAAGACACAACCCTTACGCTCACAAATTTCGTGATTCCCACCCTGGGAGACAAATATTATATCGTAATTTTAGCCCGTCGAGGCGTAAATGCGGCATTATGATTACAATGTGTGTCTTTATACAGTGTCTCTATCTTGACAATACAATGTCCATCAGACATACATGCATGTCTGAAGGACACTGTACTGTGAAGATAGAGATACTGCATAAGCACAGACATAGTAACGATCAGTGATGTATAATTCAGTGTTACCTCTGACTCACCTCTTTTATGTGCATCTTCCAAGCAAATTGTTTCTACGTGGCGGCGTAAGGTCATCGTTTTGCAACGAACAATGCGCTGAAATGAGGCCCCGTGACAGATTAAAATCGTATAATCGATGCAGGTGTGTCCTCTCGCCTGTAAAACCATCTTAATTTGCTACTGTAGTTCATGTTTTGTTTTAAACATCAACTCCCACTGACTCTCGATAATATTGACTCCGTGGTGCTACAGTGTCCATTGTGGTTTCTCTAAGTTCAAAAATGGCTCTGAGCACTATGGCACTTAACATCTGAGGTCATCAGTCTCTTATAACTTAGAACTACTTAAACGTAACTAACCTAAGGATATCATACACATCCGTGCCCGAGGCAGGATTCGAACCTACGACCATAGCGGTCGCGCGGTTCCAGACTGAAGCGCCTAGAACCGCTCGGCCACATCGGCCGACGGTTCCTCTAAGTCATTTACGTCGGAAGCTGGAATGGTTGGACCGAAAGATACCTGGTTTTGTGATTTCCTCATCAGCTGACGAGGCAAGAATTTATTTTAACTACTTGGTGGAACTTATTAGTGCACAAAACCGTAGGAACATTGACATCAAGCAGAAAATAAACACTTTTACATTTACAGTATTTACTGTCTATCAGATATTAGGGGCGTTCAATAAGTGATATACCACACTTCCTTTTTTTTTTATCAGAAAGCAAGTTGGCTTTATTCAGGATTGCAGTACATCATATTAGTCCCCACAAAACGTTTTTCTCCAGGACAGAATGTATTGATGTAAATGGCCAAAATTCAAGAATACTGTACAATAAGCTTTAGACAGATATGAGCCGAGCAAGTTGTGGGTAATGAGAAAGACTCATCATGGTTCGACATACGTGTTAGAAAGCGAAGGCAGCTTCGCTATAGATCTGACCGCAGCCAAAGACTAACAGACAAACTAAACTGAACGAAACTGAAAGTAGCTAAAAGGGAGCCATACGTGAAACATTCAGCAAATTCAAAAGCAAAATTCTATTTATGGATCTGACAGAAAGCAGTAAGAAAATATTTCAAGTCAGTAAATGGATGATATCTATCTGTCCAGACACTGTGTGAGCATTGTGGCATAGAAACAGTGGATGACAGAGACAAGACTGTAATACTAAACTATTCTTTCCAAAAGGCTTGCATTGTAGAAGATCGTATTGCGGTTCGGTTCCTCCTGTAAAGCGTCGCGCGAACTTCAGTATGGCAGATGTCGAATTAAGCGACCGCGGGACAGAAAAAAGGCTGAAGACGCTCAACAGACGAAAGGACATTGGACCTTATGCGATACCTACACACTTCTCTATACAGTACGCAAAATTACTTCTCCTCTTCTAGAAGATGTGTAACGTACGTCGCTGTAAAATCAAAGTGTTCTCAGTGATTTGATGGTTCAAATGGATCTAAGCGCTATGAGATTTATTATCTGAGGTCATGACTTCCCTAAACTTAGAATTACTTAAGCCTAACTAACCTAAGGACATCACACACATCCATGTCCGAGGCAGGATTCGAACCTGCGACCGTAGCAGCTGCGTGGTTCCGGACTGAAGCGCCTAGAACCGCTCGACCACCGCGGCCGGCCTCTCAGTGGTTGGAAAATTACGCAGATGAGTCCCGTTTTCGAGTAAGGTCATTGAATAGGCGTACAAACCTAAAGACATACATCGCCGACGTCAGTATCTTGCAAAGATTCCCAGCAATCGTTCTTTCCTCAGACCATTATGGACTGCAGCAAGAAAAGGGGGAAGTGACAGTGTTACGCAAAGTATCCTCCCCAACACACCAAAAGGTGATCTGCTGAGTACAGATGTAGATGTAGATGAATCAATTGACCAGGTTGTTGCAGTGCTCTCCTCCTGCCACTCGATAAGGGCAGCACGATGATAGGACAAGGAATGGACTGGGCACTCTATTTTGGCAATGCCCTGGAAATACATTCGCCTGGACAGCAGCACAGTGCGGAAAACACCGCCTAAGAAGAAGGCAAAATTACACTTCTAACATCTGACAACCAAACAAACCCAAGTTACCTACTGATTGGTAAGGCCAAAACATTTCCCATCGTTGACAGGTATGGCTTAGAACAATAACAGACAATTATATATCTACAAGGGACATTCAATAAGCATAGTACACGTTTTTGTCTCTGCCACCTTTGGCTGAAATAAAAAGCAATGTAATTCATTATGGGACATCGTGGAATACTCTTGCTTCAGCCCTCATAGGTTTATGAGGTACCGATATGTGGCGGCATTATACGTAGCCATCAAAATCGAGTCTACAATGGAGGTGCGCTCCAAGCAGGAAGCTGTCATTGGGCTTCTGCTGGCCGAAAACCAGAGAGTCGCAAATATTCACTGGCGCTCGCAGAATGTCTGCGGAGAAATGGTAGTAAACAAAAACACACTGAATCGTTGGACGAGGAGTCTGTATCATCACAACAAGCTTGCGCGATCCTGTCCTATCTCCGGCGTGCCTGCCGGCCGCACACAGCTGACTCCTGCAGTGTTGGAACGTGTGGACACTCTCATTCGAGGTGTTAGACGAATCACTATGAAACAACTCGCTGCTCAGCTCGACTTCTCTGTTGGTAATGCTGACACGCATGTCCACCGTTTTGGGTACTCAAAGTTGTGTGCCCGCTAGCTCCCTCGCCGCCAAACAGAAGACACAAAGAGCAAAGAAGGACCATCTGTGCGTAACTGTTTGAGCGTTACGAGGCAGATCGTTACAACTTTTAGTCGAACAACTTCAGAGGCGATGAAACGTTGGCTCATCCGTTCGAACCGGAAACAAAACGGCAATCCATGGTGTGCCCCCACTGCCCCCCTCCCCCCCCCCCTCTCCTACGAAGAATAAATTAAAAGCCGCACCGTAATCCAGCAAAGTCATCCGGCGGTCTTCTGTGTCTCTGAAAGGACAATTCTGTTTGATGTCTTCCCTCATGATGCAACGATCAACTCGAAGTGTGTAATGGTACTTGAATTACGTAACCATTACGGCACCTCATCTGAACCTCTCGATACCAGTAATATTCTACTGTATTTCTATTAACTACTTAACATATTTCTGAGACAACATTCAGATTTGATTTCATTTGTGATACATCGATATGTTTATATTGCAATGATATTATTCTTATGTGTATTCTTTCTTTTGTCACTATGATCTTTGACGTACGTGTAACTCTGATTTTTGGGCACGTAAGCGATTATTAGTTAGTTGTTAACTTGTTAGAGAGTCGGGCCTTGAAAAGGGTCAAGTCGTGGACGTCATGTTGGAAAGACGAATATTGTCGTCAGCTTACAAAATGTGAACTTTAACAGTGACTGTGCGGAAGATGTTATCAAGTATGTTTTGTATTGGAAGTGATGATTAGTGTGTCGCGTTATATTGCAATAAAAGCAATTAAAAGGAAGTGTAACTTAATTTCGGAGTGCTGATTATTTTTTTACATCACCATTGTCCAGCAAAAGTGTAATCTCCAAGAATGGTTTGAGAAGCGCATCTACAAAACTTTTGAATAAAGCAGAATAAAACCTAGGCCTCTTTGCATCCGAGCTTTGAATCATAACCACCTAGATTTATAACGATTGAGCCATGATAATACAAAGAGACCAGCGTGGGAAACACAAAAAGATAGGTGCCTAGTTTTTTCATTATTACATGAAATGACTATTAACTGTGCTCTAATGACACCTGCCACATAATATGACTGTTGTTGCCCGAAAATGCAGTACTTAGCAGCGTGAACAACACCACAATCGTTATTAAAATTTTGACCTTTGTTGTGGTAGGGTTGTCAGAAGTGCATTGTGCTACGTCAGGAAACTGAAGAAACGACCTCGGTGTCTTCATAGGCACATAAACGAAAAGGAACTTCTTCTTCTAATGACAAGGCAGGGCCTCTAACAGTTCTGCACACCCGAGAGAAGCTTACATAATTTCAGTGGACTGTTCTTCCTCATCCACCTTACAGTCGGGATCTTGCACTTTGTGACTTCCGTCTGTTTGGCTGAATGAAAGAAGCACTCTGCAGGAAGAAGTATGTGGATGATGTGGAGGTTACTGATTAAGTAGGGTCCGACGTCGACCAGCAGAGTGGTATAATTCGGTAATACAAGCCCTCCTGGTAAGGTGACGCGAGGCCGTCGCATTGAACGGAGACTATATGGAAAAACAGGCTGTTATAGCCAAAGAGTGGGGAATAATGTAGTGTATTGAAACCCTGAATAAAACCACCCTGCTAGCACAAAATAATTTCTTGCCTTACTTATCGAATGCCACCAGCAGTAACGTGTGGGGACTCCCTAATGAACGAAAAATCTGTACCCCAGATTCCTGCTGCGACGGCTATGGGAAGGGGCAAAAATAATATAATGAAGTACGGAATACCCTCCGTCACACTCGTAAAAGCGGCTTGCTCTGTATGAATATATGATTCGAATAAAATAACTGTCTCATTGAGAGATACCATACGTGACAGAGGTGGCAGGCAGTGTTGGCAGCTAGTACTTGCAATGCAAAGAGCGGTATCCTCGTTTAAGGACCTGTATCTACGAAGGCAGGCAACAACGCGTGTAATGTGGTTTCTGAGAAATAACTGAGACTGGCTGTTGGCTAGCGCCTATCACACGACTCAGTGAAAAGTCCATCATGAAGTCATTTTAATCGAATTATATAGGTGCTTGCGACTATCGGGCTGGTGGAGAGACCTCTGTGATTTGTTGTCACGAAAGAGACGATGGAAAGCGACCAGCCTGGTGGCAGGAGACAGACGGTGTTGGGCTAGCAGAGGGCGCGGTTTGTAGTCACAGCCGCAACTGCGGCGCAGTGGCAGTTTGCGAATGTGTGGCGACAATAGCGGCTACGCTTGTTACCACCGTTCGTCAGGCGGGTGGGAGGGAGGGCGTAATCACATCATGTCGGCGCAGCGGTTCGTCAGCGGGCACGTCGCGTCGCCGCCGAATTACCGCGCAAGCAAACAGCCGGCGAGCGGGCCGACAATGGTACCGTGGGAAAGGCGAGCCCCACCCACCACCTGCCCGCGTATTTACGGCCTGCGAACGCTAACAACCTACGTTAATGATGCGGGATAACGCGCCTTCACACGTCACTCGGAGAATTTTCGTTATTACTGGCCTGTACGCTGAGCGAAAGCGCTCCATTCGGCACGTATGATTGTTTGATGTAACTTCTGGAGAGGTGCTACTGCGACATAAACTTGGTGCAGAAATCCGTATGTGTAGTAAGACTGGCCTACAGTGTGAAGAAGTGACTTCAAATGAGACTTAATGGAAAGCTGTATGATATAGAGAGTGATTCAGGTGTCCCTATTAATGTCATTTTATCCAGCCCACTGTGTTATATCTGGCTTTCAGAAACCACGCACGAGGTTTTCATATTCTCTCGCTCGCTATGTGCATACTACTATTCCCACGGAAAAAAAATTGTACTGGGATACATCTTCACCAAAAGCCGTCGTTTTTCGAATTTTTCAAGAAAAACAAAATGGTTCAAATGGCTCTAAGCACTATGGGACTTAACATCGGAGGTCATCAGTCCCCTAGACTTTGAACTACTTAAACCTAACTAACCTAAGAACATTACGCACATCCATGCTCGAGGCAGGATTCGAACCTGCGGCCGTAACAGCAGCGCGGTTCCGGACTGAAGCGCCTAGAACCGCTCGGCCACAGCAGTCGGCCAAAAATGACCTTTCAAATGCAAGTGCCACATACAATTCCCATCGGAAAGGATTTGTAGCATGTTGTTCATGTCTCTCCAACCCACCACTGTACAAAAATTTCCGACTGCACAAATTATTTCCCACATTCGACCTTTTTTTGGTCTCCTTTGACTGGCCTCATTACGCCACCGGTATAGTCGAGCACTTACAAATTGTAAAACTGACGTTTTTGTGCATTTTACCTAACCGTTTTATGAATTTAAAACCATGAAATGAACAGTTACATCATTGAATCGTCAGGCCTTCTGATTATGAAAATACGGTGCTTGTAACGGTTAAATCTGGATCGACTTGTCAACGTTATTAGTTTTAGAGTAACTTTTATAAAAGTCGTTTCACTTTCAATAGCCTTGCGGGCACGCTTAAATCAATAATGTTAACGTAATAGTCGATTATGCTGGTGGCGTAATTGCCCAATGAGTAGAGACCAAAAGGGGTCGAATATCGCGAACACATCAAGTAGTCGCAAATTTCTGCCACGAACAACACACTAGAAATCTTGACTGGTGAGAAACGAGTGTCAGGGTGGAGGTGAGTTCGAAAGCCTCTTTTGTACGCTTTTCTTGAATAACTCGAAAACAATGGCCTCCAACGAAAACGTATCCCAGTACAGAAGTTGACTACATTAAATTTCCTACAAAAAGATCCTGTTCATTTTTTTCCATATTACTTGTGACCTGCGCTTAGAGAACGTGAGAATACGAAAACCTTACACGAGGTGTGCGAAGGTCAAATATAGCACTGTGGACTGCATAAAACGACTTCAGTAATGCCAACATAATCACTTTGTATTTCCCGTTGTTATTTTCCTGAACGAGTTCAAATACGTTATGTGGTGCTACAATAGCAAAAGAGATACAGTTTTGATTACAAAACCGTCAGTCTAACTAGTAAACACAGTCTCAACAATTATTTTCATTCGACTATCTGACGGAAATCCTCCTTTCTTTTTCCTCACTACGTTCTGCCGAGTGATTAGCTATTGGTGTGGCCTCTGGCACGTATTAGTGTTCTTGCTGGGTTGGTATCGGCTGAAAATGATGGAAACTGCCGTGACTACGTTTTTTCGTTTTCCTGCCTAGCCAGGATGTCTGTTTCGTTGTTGTTGTTCCACAAATTTATAAGGAGCAGTCAAATGAGAACGAGACACATGGAAAATAAATGAATAGGGACATGTAAAAATCTGTTTTGGATCTAGGAGTATAAGAAAGAAAATTTATTTGGTTCAAGAAATGAACTATTTATTTCAAAAACTAAAACTATTGCATGAATTTTGGTTTTTTTATTATGTTTTCCATGTATAAAGATTGTTACACCTCTAATTACTTTATTGTAACATTAAACTGATAAACTGATGAACTTTTTTTGTTAATACATTAAGTCACTTACAACGTGTTTAAGAGTGAAGCTGAAGGGCTCCTCATCTGTTAAAATAAACTAGTTTAACCGGTCTTGCTATTTCAAAAAAAAAATTAATCTTAACCATTGGCTTTTAAACAGCAACTCTTATATGCATACCATCTAAAGGACTGATTACTGATCCATAAGCTTTAATCCCAACATTATCTCGTGCGATGAGGACAGTGAAAAGTGGTTCTTCATTTCTGTCGAATTCCGAGTCTTCATGTGAAGAAACGCTGACGTCCACTGTATCTATTCACTAAACAAGTTCCAGGAGACAGCCCTACATTTTGAATTACCCGAAACAGTATTATACTTTAAAACTGACCTTTGGTTAGTGAAACGTGATGCAGGTTTGTTTACCATGTACTTAAAACACCTTTTTGTGTTGTTACTTACACAAAAATTCAAAGTGAGCAAATTCCCGGTATATTAGTTCACTACTGACCTACGTAAACAAATCTTTTAATAATATTCTCGTTTATCTTCCGACATGATAGCATAGAAATTTTTTGAAAGTTTCGTTTTTATTCGCCCCGTTGTTCTATTGATCCCATTTCATGGTAACATTTCAAATCTGTACTTTTATCGTTTGGATGTTGATCGTCTACAGTGCAATGAAAGTTTTATAATATGTACGTACTTATATTGTATACATGTAAGCCTTATTTTCCTCATCTTGTATTATATATAATGTTTTATATTTGTGGTTGTTTCCGTAAGCTCTTGCAAATGGTCTAATGTAAACGTTTGAACCGGTAGTGGACTCAATGTCTCAACAGACAGTTGCAGAATCAGAATATGGAGAAACTAAAATATTTTATTGTTAAACAATTTTTATTTTATGTTTAAAGAAAAGAAGTGTACGAAAGTATATAGAAAATTGTCACAACCACAGTATTATTTTCTCTCAACCGATTTTTCGTGTTAAGCTGTTTCGTGTTGAACGTTTTTCTCCGTATTTGTAAAAAAATGTCACGATTCATGATTTGCCTCGCGTCTACCATCTAGATTCCTTTTTGCTCTGACACTGTATTCCGCGCTTTGCTTCACCGCTACTCTGACGATAATCAAGACTGTTTCTTGTAGTAAAGAACACTCCTGCAGGTAATACTTCCGTAGTGCTGTGTGAGTCGCAGGTGCCTGGTTCGCTCCGGCCTCTGCGCCTCTCGTATACCGCACCGCGCTGGCGACGGCCACCCCTCCCTCCCAAACACGCACAGCTCTCACCTCCGCCAATCACTGCCGCGGGCAATCGCAGCCCGACCACAGGCGCAGCCGCAGTGGGCAGCCCGCCTCGCGCCTCTCCACGCCCGCGGACAGCCCGCTACGCTCTTTTTCCCGTTTCCCACTTCAATTTGTAATTTTCCCCAAATCCGTTCTTCTCCTGCGCACTCGCCGCAGCCAGCTCTGTCTGCAGCGCCTATTCAATGAACCGAGCAAAAACACGTCTCACTGGTCTGAAACTGCAGTCCTCTCTGTAACACTTTCCGACAAATTCAGGACGTTCAAACACTTCTGGAAGTAAATTTTCTGTAAGTGACGCTTACCCTGCGTTTGCCTACAATTTGATCCAATTAATAATCTAAACCATAATTTTTAAAATTTTCGTCCCATGATTTCCCAAAAGTAGGTGTTTCAGAAACTATGCGTAATGCTGATTTTGAAAAATACTTTCATTTTCTTCTCTCATAACACGATTTCTCACAAAATAATGTCTCATATAGGATTTAAGACCTCATTGATCAAATATTAAAATAAAAATTCAATAAACGACTACTTTTTATAATTCTTGTTTTATTTTTGTGCTTATACTAAAAATACTAAAGCAGTCTTCATAGAAACATTATGAATACTCTGTTATATGTCATATTCAGACTTTCACATTTTTTGATTTCCTTGCAGATTCTTAATCTTTACCGCCCTTCTTCAACATCCAACAACTGATAGTTATAGTTTTATTCCATGTTCCTCAGTAAATATTCTCCAAAATGGATCTGAGCACTATGCGACTTAACTTCTGAGGTCATCAGTGGCCTAGAACTTAGAACTAATTAAACCTAAATAACCTAAGGACATCACACACATCCATGCCCGAGGCAGGATTCGAACCTGCGACCGTACCGGTCGCTCGGCTCCAGACTGTATCGCCTAGAACCGCACGGCCACTCCGGCCGGCTAAATATTCTCCACCTCCTTAACGACCTACTTAGTTAGTTACTTACACGTTCCATACATCATTTGAACGATTCTTTTATTGAAATAATGTGGAATGCGTCAATTTGCAGAATACGTAGAAGTGATTAGTGTTAACATTAACGAACACATTAATATTTTTTTATCCTACTCGTGGAAGCATTCGGTTTGCTCTTGACTACAACGTCCGCTTCGGAGTAGTTATTATATGAATATAAGAAGTGAACATTTACAGTCATCAACTTCTTCAAATTTTCCGACATTATTTCACATTACTCTCGTAATTAGAGAATTATTTTTTGTTAGAAAGTTTTCAGGAACAAATCTGATGGAAGTCGAAGCAACTTTTTCTCTAAAATTCATTGTATTCTCAGATTTGTTATTTCTTAGCTTGTTGTGAACGCGAGGACCAGCAGAAACCCAGGTTTCAAGTTTTATTCACTAGTGAGGGAAAATTTTGTAGAGAGGTGCTTAAAGCAGGAGCCGTCTTGTCGAAAACCTAATACGAACTGCATCGTAAAGGCAGTTTGATTTGTAATGCTATAAGTAGTATATTTTCTGGCCCACAAGTGGCTAAATGGCTCTGAGCACTATGGGACTTAACTGCTGTGGTCATCAGTCCCCTAGAACTTAGAACTACTTAAACCTAACTAACCTAAGGACATCACACACATCCATGCCCGAGGCAGGATTCGAACCTGCGACCGTAGCGGTCACGCTGTTCCAGACTGTAGCGCCTAGAACCGCACGGCCACTCCGGCCGGCGCCCACAAGTGGCTCATGCAAAATCATCTCCGTCCTAGAAGAAAAAGGTCTGCTATTTGACCAAATCCTTACACCGTAACGCTTTTGGTTTGCTCAAATACCCCACTCACATAAAAAGCAGGACTTTTTCGTGTACCCAGTCTGATTTCCTAGCGAAATTCCTAGAAATAAAAACAAAATAAACCGAATCTCATTATGGAAACTGTACGCGATAGAATAAAGTCAACAATAGATTTGAAATCAGCATAAAAACTTTATTTAAGAAAACACGTTCATTTTGAATTATCCGATATCATGCAGACTTTTGTAATCTGTACATGCACTGAATTTTGGACAATCCCCCAGAGCATCCCTCTTTTATTGGTGTTGGCAGCTTATGCCAATTTACAGAATGAGATTTTCACTCTGCAGCGGAGTGTGCGCTGATATGAAACTTCCTGGCAGATTAAAACTGTGTGTTGGACCGAGACTCGAACTCAGGACCTTTGCCTTTCGCGGGCAAGTGCTCTACGAGCTGAGCTACCCAAACACGACTCACGCCCCGTCCTCACTTTACTTCTGCCAGTACCTCGTCTCCTACCTTCCAAACTAAATTATGCCAATTTAGTTTGCGGCCAAATTTTTCATCATGAATATTTCCAGTCCTCTGCATGTTAGGTATGTTCTGCGTAATCCATAACATTATCTATATTCACAATTTCTGCTCGACGCAATTATCAAACCTAAATAGAAAATGTAATTTGTGACTGTGGTTCAATCTCCTTTACCACTACATCAACAAAATTCTCTCAGAATCTGTCTCTAACTCCCTTTGACCTATGGGATTAAACTGATTAGCCTTTGGTTCTGCGTAACTGTACCTATAAAGCCAGCTGCCCTTATTTAAAAAATCCTCTACCCGCCCGCTGCACAGAGAGATACGTACTGTCCATCGTCTTCACTTAACAGCATGGTCGTTTCACTCAGCTTCCTCGAACCTCTGGTGAGTAATGTCTCTTACACAAAAAGTGAAAATGCTGATATTATTGTAGCTGAATCAAATCGCTCAATTTCCTCTGTCTTTATACATCCGTCTCCTGCATCTGTTGGTCTCTCTAGACCACGCTTTCCCGAACAGTGTTGGATGAATAATAGCTCCGGGAAAAACTGTTAAAAAAACGGTGTACCTGTTTTCGACTGTTTTTAAAAACTGTATTATGGTTTCTGTGTAGTTAGGCATGACTAAAAATTGAAATAATCGCTGAATAAAAAATAGTTTTCTCACTGTTCGAAATTTTATTAACCTTCTAAATAAACAAGATGTTTGATCAAAATACCGGTATTCTCAAAGTGTTCTGCCAGAGGAAAAGTTTGGGAACCCCTGCTCTAGACTCCAGCAATAACCACTGAAAAAGACAGAGTGGATTTTGAAGGTTGTTCAGTATTTAGTCTATTGGCATGTTAGCTACGTATTTAACGAGTGATTCGCTTTGACCTCTGAAATAAGCATTCCTGTAGGTAATACCTCGTTTTCTGCTCCCAAGACAGATTTATTGTCTTATTATCGTTTACGTCATAACTTACATAAAAGCTACCACTGAAGCTACGGAAAACGCTTCGACTGTCAGGTCATACCGGAAACTCTGAAAAAAAATGTCAACTAACATAACTTACACAACATGCACACGTGCACACGTGGTGCTCTGATCACTGACCTCAGTCACAGAAGAAATTTCACTCTTGCTGTGACGTTCTTGCACTCCACATGCTACGAGTATTCTGGATATGATGATTCACTTGTGCGAAACACTATTACTGCAAGGTCCACAACGACTCATCATAAGCATACCAAAACTAAACATATTTGTCAGTAAAGAAATGATCCATGATAATTATTTCTAGAAAAAAGGACTTACTTTTAGTCTGTCCTCTGTGATTCTATCATCATGGATCATTTGGAGCTCATTTCGGTAATTCGAATGAAGGTATCGGTAGTTATAGCTATTCCAACAAGTAAAATGTCGAAGGTAAGTTTTAAGAAGTAGTAAATGTCGGAGGACTGTAGCGATAGCCGGCCTTGACCTCTCTGTCATTAAGAGACGAAAATTAATTCTGGAAACAGAAAATCAAACAGAAGTTCAAAGGTGCAAAAATCAGAAACACCAGACATTATAAATGGTCTATCAGTATTTTTTCAGAAAGGAAAACGAGTCTGAACTTGGAGTCTCATTGACCAGCATGTAAGATTAAGGTCAGCGAAGGAAATGGCCATGGCATTTTACTAGCCAGGCCCCTAATGCGATTATGGTAACCATAGAGAAATGTCACCTTAGCGTTAGTCACGACGAAAGAGGGCAGATTGCCAGTGAAATGCCATCGAAAGGATGCTAATGCAAAAAACATCTTGAAACAAATTTTTGGTTGTAAAGCATTCAAAAGTCTGCAAATATGATTATTGAGTAAGTAATTCATAGTGTTCTTGCCGCGTCAGATTTATATTCAGTGTCAAGCTTGGTTGCCCTCGTCAGGAAATTTGTCTGTGTGTTGCCCTCGTCAGGCTCTTGTTTTGTCATGGGGACGTTACGAAGTCACGGAACTTCCAACTGTTGCCAGCGGTTATGATGATGTCTATGACTGAAGAACGTCGGCAGCGACGCTGATTTCTTTAGATGATGGATGAATCAGCTGATTTCTCTTTTGTCTTTGTTTCCATGTACCACTGATGGTATAGTCATCGTCTCGGTTGAAACGTTACACGTGCTTATGTCAGCTCCTTCGTTGTTGCAGGATCCCAGTAGGCAGAGGCATAGGACAATATTTCCGTCTCATAAAACATAATACTATGTTTGTTCATAGCGTTTCATTCAGTAACAGCAGGTTTGCAGAAATCACGGTATTCATTGTGGCATTGGTGTTCTGTGTAGCGTTCTGTAATCGTATTGACAGACCAATATAACTTCCACCACATACACAACTTATTTCGTGAATTACCCGAACGTCGGGGCCAAAACTGTCTTTTATTAAGATAAAATAAGTTTCGGTACATTGGTTGATTATGTAAGGGGGAACCCACAGGCCACCTCTTGCCCACGTTCAAGACGCAGAGCGTTGCACGTAGTCCAAAGAAATGTACTCGTCGTACCATCCGAGAGTTAGCCATCCCTCATTTGTCTGTGTGTTGTGTTTCTGGGCGACATTTGTGTTCGTAATCATACAGAGTTCAGTTGTTGCAAACCATCCATTATGGAAATAACAAAGCATAGAGATCTGTGAAGACAACAAGTTTCTTTCACGCTCAGTGTTGAAGTGGAACAGTGAACCACTACAACATAAGGAAGTGGGGAACACGGCAACCAGGTAACACAGACGAGAATCAGAGTGATCCTCCAAAGCGTCATTTGTTTTGCGCCGTTGCATATAAAAGATATACGGCCCTTTTCTTCTCGGAAGAGATGGTCACAACACTAACAATTTTAACCCCTAGTTCAGGTACTGCTCATGAGTTTAAAATACCTGATGCTCTGGTCAGTATTCGAACTTCAGTATTTACAGCTAAAATTCTTTGGTTATTACATCTACCAACTACGAAATCTATCAACAACTAAATATATTTTTGATGTTATGTATCAAATTTAACATTTACAAAATCTGAATATTCGTAACTTCAGCATCCTTAATTGTTCCATCTACTGAGTCATGAAGGAAGCAGAGTGGTTACAGTGAAGAAAAGGCAAAGAAAATTGAGGTCATAGCAGTAAGGGTAGTTCAAATGACTTCGACTAAGTTACCAAGAAAAATTTGTAGAAGCAAAAAATACTATATAATGAACAATATAAAGTACAATTACTGTAATTAATAATAGCAGAACTATATAGCAAGATCATGAAATAATGAAAATTGTTCCATCAATAGTGAAGCCCTATCTTGGTTTGATAAATTTGATCATGTTGTCATAAAATGTTTCTAGTAAAATGACAAATGCGTATTTGTAGGAGTTAAACCTATAGCACTAATATGCCATACTAGAATCTACATAGAAGTTAATGGTTATTCTGAATAACTGTGCTCTGCAGGAGAACTATTTTCTAATAGTCCTCTTGATCTACTTATGTTAGCTCTAAATATAATTTCTTGGTTCATGATCCATCCCACTGACACTTGCATGTAAGAGCATTTCTTAACAGTGAGCTGCCACAATGATGTATAAGTCATGATGTGTGTATCAGTATAACATACCACCAGTGGTTGCCATGGAATGTATGTGTATATTCTATAGGGGCTTGTGGAAGCCTCTGCCTCCATTCTTCTGTATGCAGAAAAGAAAGAAAGAGATTGCAGTATGTAGTATGTGTAAAGGGGGAACAATTATGTAAGATTTCACAACTCTCAATGCACCCATTATGATCATCAGTGCTGCACAGGTTTTATATACCTGTAATTCTGGATGGTCTTCTGATTAAAGTGATGTTTAGTGGAGATCAGAAACGGAGCGATTACGAGTCTAGTGTTGCGGGTTACATACTTTACAAAAGAAGACGCTGTTATTACAATAGTGCCAACGGGCGTGCTTCATTCCTGCTGTAGTTCGGCGAATATGACGAGTCTGAGAAGTATGGCGCTGCGGTCGCTTCATACTCGTCGACACCTTCTCTCTTACTAAAGCCTGCAGTGGCGTAAAGCTAGTCCTAGTACGGAAGATGGCTATACGATCTTGGCGTGGAAAGTAGCACTGACAAGGCGAAATGATCTATTGTCTGGATCAGATACCCTTTAGCGAAACTGTGTTTTGTGAGACTAAAATTAACTGATGGCAAAGTAAACAGCTGCAAATGCATTCCATTAGAGTAGGAGCGATGTCTGGAATAATGCTATAGACCGTGCTGCAAACGAAAAACATAGATTTCGTCCAATCCAAACAAAATAGTAGCATTCTTATTCATTTCACCTCCACTATGAGAAAACATAATTATGTGCTGCTTCAAACAAAAATTGGGCACAGAGCAGTGTCAATGTCACATCAGTGGAACCAAAAAGCGCGCAGTTCCTGTGTTCGTTTGGTAAAGTATACCTGCGTTTCTGGTCTAACAACGAGCTGCGTAACTTATCATTCTTTTCTGTAGCATTTGCAAAAACCTTTGTAAAATTACTTTAATAATTATCTATTATTTTCAGAGCGCACTTCGGCCTCATGTCATGTTTCCTAGAACTGCCATTACAGACGCGATAATGCCTTGAAAGTGTGTTACGTCAACGTAGTTGTTAGACATACTCTGAACGGATCTCAAGTATTAACACAAATTTACAGCAGTCTTGGAAGAAGTTTTGTACATGTAGAACATACACACACACATACATAAATAAAGTACATTATACATATATACATGTTACACACACACACACACACACACACACAGATATATATATATATATATATATATATATATATATATATATATATATATATATACAGGGTGTTTCAAAAATGACCAGTATATTTGAAACGGCAATAAAAACTAAACGAGCAGCGATAGAAATACACCGTTTGTTGCAATATGCTTGGGACAACAGTACATTTTCAGGCAGACAAACTTTCGAAATTACAGTAGTTACAATTTTCAACAACAGATGGCGCTGCGGTCTGGGAAACTCTATAGTACGATATTTTCCACATATCCACCATGCGTAGCAATAATATGGCGTAGTCTCTGAATGAAATTACCCGAAACCTTTGACAACGTGTCTGGCGGAATGGCTTCACATGCAGATGAGATGTACTGCTTCAGCTGTTCAATTGTTTCTGGATTCTGGCGGTACACCTGGTCTTTCAAGTGTCCCCACAGAAAGAAGTCACAGGGGTTCATGTCTCGCGAATAGGGAGGCCAATCCACGCCGCCTCCTGTATGTTTCGGATAGCCCAAAGCAATCACACGATCATCGAAATATTCATTCAGGAAATTAAAGACGTCGGCCGTGCGATGTGGCCGGGCACCATCTTGCATAAACCACGAGGTGTTCGCAGTGTCGTCTAAGGCAGTTTGTACCGCCACAAATTCACGAAGAATGTCCAGATAGCGTGATGCAGTAATCGTTTCGGATCTGAAAAATGGGCGAATGATTCCTTTGGAAGAAATGGCGGCCCAGAGCAGTACTTTTTGAGGATGCAGGGACGATGGGACTGCAACATGGGGCTTTTCGGTTCCCCATATGCGCCAGTTCTGTTTATTGACGAAGCCGTCCAGGTAAAAATAAGCTTCGTCAGTAAACCAAATGCTGCCCACATGCATATCGCCGTCATCAATCCTGTGCACTATATCGTTAGCGAATGTCTCTCGTGCAGCAATGGTAGCGGCGCTGAGGGGTTGCCGCGTTTGAATTTTGTATGGATAGAGGTGTAAACTCTGCCGCATGAGACGATACGTGGACGTTGGCGTCATTTGGACCGCAGCTGCAACACGGCGAACGGAAACCCGAGGCCGCTGTTGGATCACCTGCTGCACTAGCTGCGCGTTGCCCTCTGTGGTTGCCGTACGCGGTCGCCCTACCTTTCCAGCACGTTCATCCGTCACGTTCCCAGTCCGTTGAAATTTTTCAAACAGATCCTTTATTGTATCACTTTTCGGTTCTTTGGTTACATTAAACCTCCGTTGAAAACTTCGTCTTGTTGCAACAACACTGTGTTCTAGGCGGTGGAATTCCAACACCAGAAAAATCCTCTGTTCTAAGGAATAAACCATGTTGTCTACAGCACACTTGCACGTTGTGAACAGCACACGCTTACAGCAGATAGACGACGTACAGAATGGCGCACCCACAGACTGCGTTGTCTTCTATATCTTTCACATCAGTTGCAGCGCCATCTGTTGTTGAAAATTGTAACTACTGTAATTTCGAAAGTTTGTCTGCCTGAAAATGTACTGTTGTCCCAAGCATATTGCAACAAACGGTGTATTTCTATCGCTGCTCGTTTAGTTTTTATTGCCGTTTCAAATATACTGGTCATTTTTGAAACACCCTGTATATATGTAAGTGTAGATACACTATATATAAATACATATATAAATTTTCATCCAATTAACTCTCTCTCTCTCTCTCTCTCTCTCTCTCTCTCTCTCTCCCTCTCTCTCTCTCTCTCTCTCTCTCTATATATATATATATATATATATATATATATATATATATATATATATATAGGAATAGTGAATGCATGGAGCTCATTTATAATCTCTAATGTTCAGTGTTTGAGGAGGCTTAACTTAATAACGCAGTCGTTATGGTTAACAGACTCTGCTGATGATAGTAATGTATAGCGTTTTTAGGGTTGCGTGATTTTAGCGCTGTGCTTCGCGGTTCTGAGCTCCATTGTAGAGGCGACAAAAGAAGGGATAATATGGGTGTCAGAGGATGTATGACAACCTTCTCATCGTGTGACATGTACACGGAGGCGCTGGGCAAAAGTCTGGTGGAATTTGGTGCCAATATAACATCATTAACTCTCCTTACACGTCACTTGAACTCTCAACCGTGACCTTTTTTTCGCATTTGTTCACACCTCTCTGTTAGAAGCTTCGTCGAACCATTGGGTGACGTCGCAGAGCGCGACCCCTTAGTACCATTATACAGGAAGGTTGTACGCAACTTTGAGCCTAATTTCAGATTTCAAACTCAAGGGTCGGAATGAGTGGGAATTATCAGGTTTCGAAAAAGTGATCCTCCAATACTGTTGTGCAGTGTACTTTGTAGTCTTTATGGTCTTAGTTCTCGCCGATAACAGAACGACTTTTCAATGTACACTAACTGGGATACACCAAGTCATTAAGTGCCCTTCTTTTCGCTAAAGAAAAAACGGTATTCACGGTTTGTCTTGTCTTGAAATAAGTAATTTGCGTACAGTTTTTGATACATTTTCAGTTGCAAACTCGAACAGTGATCACAACTGCGCCCAGATGTGAAATAGTCATGGAAACAAGGTCGCTCGTAGACTCGTAGACTGTCAGATGACAGATGATTTCCGACAGCTAACGTATTCCTAGTTCCTAACTGGCACAGTTTCAAAATAAGAACGCACGCTTTATTGTGGTGCTGCTGTACACTACCGTATGGATAAAACATAGTTGAGAAAGGAAAGGGAAGAGGACATCCACTAATGTGTACATTTTTTTACATCCTCAGAAGAGATAATTACGAAACCAGTAGGGTGTTCCATTGAAACGTCTTGAGAACGCAAGCTGTTTTCTCACCAAGCAACAGGACGAGTTTATCCTAAAGCTTGTAAGTAGTAGAAGCATACGGGGTCTAAATGAAATGAGACCATATTTCTCGCATTAAGAAGTTACTTATCCTTGTGCGTTGGCACGTGACTGTTTTATGACCTTGATCTGCATTCTTCCACTATGACTGTTTTCATGAGAATTTGCCAACTAGAGACAGTGAACTAGTGCGTGATTTTTGCGCTCCATCAAAAAATATCGTGCATGCAATTTGACACAAACAGAACGAGATTCTCTGTCATCCGTGGCGTTTATTTCGTTCTGCGAGGTGTGCTCTTATGCTCTTTTCAAGATTTGGCGAATCTCTCCCTCTCTCTTTATTCATGGGTATACTGCCGTCACAGTCATCAGGGAACCTAAAAGAGAGCAGTCGTGTGCGCCATATGCTTGTAAGTCACGCAGACTTCATTTCGTTCATCACTGTCTTTTAGCTGTTTGTGTATCATACACTGAACGGCCTAATAAACTGGTATATGCGTGCGTATTCAAATACAGAGACATAACGGGCAGAAAACGACGCTGCAGTCGCCAACGCCTGTAAAAGACAACAATTGTCTTGCGCAGTTGATACGTCGGTTACTGCTGCTACAATGGCAGGTTATCAAGATTTAAGTGAGTGTAAACGTGGTGTTATAGTCGGCGCACGAGCGATGCGACACAGCATTACCAAGAGAACGATGAAGTGAGGATTTACCCGTACGATCATTTCACGATTGTACTGTGAATGTCAGGAAGCCGGTAAAACATTAAATCTCTGATATCGTTGAGGCGGAAAAAGATCCTGCACGAACGGGACCAACGGCGACTGAAGAGAATCTTTCAAAGTGATAGAAGCGCAATCCTTCCGCAAATTGCTGGAGATTTCAGTGCTGGGCCATCAGCAGGTGTCAGAGTGCGAACCATTCAACGAAACATCATCGATATGGGTTTCCAGAGTCGAATATCAACTTTTATACTCCTGATGACGTCACGACACAAAGCTTTACTCCTCGCCTGGGCCCGTCAACACAGGCAATGTACTGTTGATGACTGGAATAATATTGCCTGATCGTACGAGACTCGTTTCAAACTGTATTGAGCGGAGGGACTTATATGGGTATGGAGACAACGTCATGAATCCATGGACCCTGCATGCCAGCAAGAGACTGTTGAAGCTGATGGCGGCTCTGTAATGGTGTGGGACGTGTGCAGTTGGAGTGGTCTGACTCTGAAGGGTGACGCGTACGTATGTATCCTATCTGATCACCTGCATCCATTCATGTTCATTGTGGATCCCGACGAAGTTGGGCAATTCCGGCAAGAAAACGTGACACCCCATACGTCCAGAATTGCAGCTCCAGGAACACTCTTCTCAGTTTAAACACTTCCGCTGGTCACCAACCCCCCCCCCCCCCCCCCCCCCGGACATGAACATGAAAATTATTGAGCATGAGCAGGTCTCGGATACCTTGTAGCGTGCTGTTCAGTACAGATCTCCATCCCCTCGTACTCCAATGGATTTAAGGACAGCCTAATGTAGTTACCTCCAGTACTACTTTAGATGTTAGTCGAGCCATACACGATATTAGAGAGGTGTATCAGTTTTTTGGTTTTTCTGTGTATTTTCTGAGTTGGTGATTGGGCAACAGCCTAGGATCAATCTAAACTAGCGTGAAAAACCGCCAAAAACCACAGCCAGGCTGACGTACCAACTTTGCGTTTACACCAGATTTGTTCTATTACTGGTCGTTGCCCTAGAATACATTTGACTCCACAAATTCCTGCATACCGCCTTCCTTGAATTTAAGCAACGGTTCAAATGATTATTACTTCCGGTGGGGCGAACTGCCACCGAGATGGCTGATTTCAATGAAACCAGTCACAAGATAGTAACACTATTCAAGATCGAAAATCTGTTGCGCACAAAAGCTGTCACAACAAAAAGTTCATCAGTAATGTTAGCAGGCTTGTGCCATTTTCATTTCATCTTGTATGGGAGTGTCAGATTACATTTCCTTTTATTTTTCTCACAGCTGTAATTCTCTGGTGTCCGTATGTTGCCGCTAGTCACCTACAGAAGCAAGGATAGAGAGACAGAATCAGCTGAGTGTGACGCTGGTTATACCAATAAATTTAAAACAGCATCTTGAAGCACGGGGTGAAATGTGTTGCCTACTTCCTTGTAGAATGTCAGTGTTTTGCGAAGTATAGTTAAAGTTACAGTTGCTCTTTATAAGGTTTACAGTTGTACGTCGGTTTAATATTACCGCATATTGCACTAGAAACAAATCATGAAAGCTAACTGTGTTACGCTGAAATAGTGTGTTATCTGTCGTGGTTGTGTCTCTATTTTTTCGCTTGATCTGCATTATTAAGCGGCAAAGATCCGAAACAGTACAGCTGATGTAGAATCTGACAATTGTAATTACTCAACATTTTCATCGTACGGTACTAAAACCGACTTATGAAGATCATAGCACCACGCATGTAATTAAAATATCTGCATATAAATGGTATGAGCTAATAAACAAGCCATATATGAAAAGCTGTATTCTATGTGATCTACGAATTATTTATTAATTTTCAAAGTATTCATATTTTGGCGCAGTGGATATGAGTTCCTTGGCCAGGATTTCGGTGCTATCTAAATAAAATCTGGAGCATTCACGGTTACAAAGGTCATAAGCTTAGAAACTGAATTTAAACCTTATGAAGCGTCATGGAAAATTAATGTATAAATTCTCGGACACACTTTTAATACAGCTTACACTGTCATAATTATGCAACATTTTACGTAGTTAGACTCTGAAAATTAGAGTTATTTCTCAAACGAAGACGGTGATAGAGCAGCAAAGGTAAACTGTTCACGTTTGCAGAAATTTTGGACTAAAGCTAACATAGGTTATCAAATAAACGAACCTGTAAACGCTAAATATAGTAATAATACTGGGAAAAATTGCGTTCGACGCAAATGTATGCAAGATACATGATACGTCGGTATCTTGTTGATGAGTTAGAATTTTTACCCTGAAAGTTTAATTTTTACTTCTCTGTATTAAATGCGTTGATAATACAGCAAACGCTCATCATAATATGGACATTTAATCAAACATATAATTAACTACGGCGAGAAAACACAATATACTCAGCAGCGGCGTGCTACTGAAGATGCAACTCCAACTTCTGTCTGCACTGAATCTAGAAGCATTTAGTGTCTGAGACTGAGAGGAACTATTAACACACACTAGTTTGAAAACTCGACTTGTCTGAGCCATTAGAGGCGCTGTGAAGGAGAACTACGGAGAACTGGTAGAGTAAAAAGGAGAAGCATCGGGGAAGAAACCAAGGTGGTGGGGAACTTCCGGCAGCTGTACCGAAACTTCGGCTCGTGCTTGCCTGAGTGGATGGGTTTCAGCGAACCGTTCTACGCCAAGTCTGGAGCCACGCCCCGGAATTCCACGAGGTCGACTGAACAAACCAAGTGAGGAATTACTAATTAGTGTATGCTTAATGGGTGGCAGCTGTTAAAGATATGATAGTTCAATACGGAGATAGAAAAATCGTATCCTTCATTGCGTAGTGCAACGTGTACTACATTTCATTTACTTTGTTGTTTGTGAAATAGGTTGTGATTTACGTGCAAGTAAAATACAAAACAACGGTTATCGTTTAATACATTCGTAGATCTGCAGTGACTGTACGCTTATTCACAATCAGTAAAATCGTCAGTGTTAGCTTTCCTGTCGTTCTCTAAACCATTTTTGTGGTTACCGTTGTGGACTGCGGTCGGTTTTTGAGAAGGTCTAGAGGGAAGGCTGCTGTTGCAGAGACTGGAAAAAAATATGGGAAACTGCGGCAAATGGGTGCACAAGCTAAGCATTCCTGCAGTTTGAGCTTGCATTTGACACACGAACGGCACGCGCAGAATGTTCTAAATATTTTTCAAGTGTCAGTCGTGATCAAAACAGTGTTCTGTGTAGTTGTGAGTGCATTATGTTGGAGCTACATGAATTGGAACGTGGGCATATTGTTGGTTCTCGTATGGTGGGTGCTTCCGTAATCACCGCAGCCGACGTGTTTTATGTTTCAAGAGGCACCGAATCGAAGGTTTATACCGCACACAGGGAAAACGGAAAAACATTATGCGCTAAGTTACAACGCGGATGAAGGTGTGTGTTGAACGGTCGTGACAGACGGTCCCCTTGCGTAGGGTCTTTCATATACACTCCTGGAAATGGAAAAAAGAACACATTGACACCGGTGTGTCAGACCCACCATACTTGCTCCGGACACTGCGAGAGGGCTGTACAAGCAATGATCACACGCACGGCACAGCGGACACACCAGGAACCGCGGTGTTGGCCGTCGAATGGCGCTAGCTGCGCAGCATTTGTGCACCGCCGCCGTCAGTGTCAGCCAGTTTGCCGTGGCATACGGAGCTCCATCGCAGTCTTTAACATTGGTAGCATGCCGCGACAGCGTGGACGTGAACCGTATGTGCAGTTGACGGACTTTGAGCGAGGGCGTATAGTGGGCATGCGGGAGGCCGGGTGGACGTACCGCCGAATTGCTCAACACGTGGGGCGTGAGGTCTCCACAGTACATCGATGTTGTCGCCAGTGGTCGGCGGAAGGCGCACGTGCCCGTCGACCTGGGACCGGACCGCAGCGACGCACGGATGCACGCCAAGACCGTAGGATCCTACGCAGTGCCGTAGGGGACCGCACCGCCACTTCCCAGCAAATTAGGGACACTGTTGCTCCTGGGGTATCGGCGAGGACCATTCGCAACCGTCTCCATGAAGCTGGGCTACGGTCCCGCACACCGTTAGGCCGTCTTCCGCTCACGCCCCAACATCGTGCAGCCCGCCTCCAGTGGTGTCGCGACAGGCGTGAATGGAGGGACGAATGGAGACGTGTCGTCTTCAGCGATGAGAGTCGCTTCTGCCTTGGTGCCAGTGATGGTCGTATGCGTGTTTGGCGCCGTGCAGGTGAGCGCCACAATCAGGACTGCATACGACCGAGGCACACAGGGCCAACATCCGGCATCATGGTGTGGGGAGCGATCACCTACACTGGCCGTACACCACTGGTGATCGTCGAGGGGACACTGAATAGTGCACGGTACATCCAAACCGTCATCGAACCCATCGTTCTACCATTCCTAGACCGGCAAGGGAACTTGCTGTTCCAACAGGACAATGCACGTCCACATGTATCCCGTGCCACCCAACGTGCTTTAGAAGGTGCAAGTCAACTACCCTGGCCAGCAAGATCTCCGGATCTGTCCCCCATTGAGCTTGTTTGGGACTGGATGAAGCGTCGTCTCACGCGGTCTGCACGTCCAGCACGAACGCTGGTCCAACTGAGGCGCCAGGTGGAAATGGCATGGCAAGCCGTTCCACAGGACTACATCCAGCATCTCTACGATCGTCTCCATGGGAGAATAGCAGCCTGCATTGCTGCGAAAGGTGGATATACACTGTACTAGTGCCGACATTGTGCATGCTCTGTTGCCTGTGTCTATGTGCCTGTGGTTCTGTCAGTGTGATCATGTGATGTATCTGACCCCAGGAATGTGTCAATAAAGTTTCCCCTTCCTGGGACAATGAATTCACGGTGTTCTTATTTCAATTTTCAGGAGTGTGTTACACAATTTTTAAATTCAGTGGTATTTTCTTTGTTTTCAAGTTTACAGCACTGTATGTAATACTTTTAATACAAGTTGCCGTTCCGATTACTTGATCAATCGTTTTTTTTGGATATTTCCGGATCTTATTTCCCTGGAGCGGTTGACAAAGGAGAAACACATTACCATTTTGAAAACCTATTACAGAACCGCTGAGTAATGTGCATAGAGAGTTCATAGACTTGGTGGGATCTTCGGCTGTAATAACGCTACAGCATCAACAGTTCTGCAGTTGATAAGGAAATTCGAGGAAGCAGGGTGTGTTGCAACCATAAAATCGCCCGTAGAAAAACTTTGCCCTGGTGCAGGACTATGTCGCTGTGAGCCCTCACAAGTTGCTTCAACGTCTTTCTTAACAACTGTTGAATTTTGACAGCCTCTTTCCAAAGATTTTTAGAGTAGGATCTCCACATGCATCCATACAAGATTTAGTTGTCGAAATATGTTAAACCCACAGATCATTTGAAACGGAAAAACTTCGCCGAGTTAATTCTCACAAAACATTAAATGCACAACAATTTCGTAAAAAGAAAAATCTTCAGTCGCGAGGCCATTTTCATCTGTCTGTGCTCATTAACCGACAAAATTTCCATTTGTTGGGATCAAGAAAACCTTAGAGTGATCTAAAAGATCCACGGGCGTCCACTGCGAAGCACAGTTAGGTGTGGCTTATGGGCAGGTTGTGCGATCAGCCTCTTCATTTTTGAAGATTTCGGCGGTAATGCAGTAAGAGTTAATGGTGAGAGCTATCGTGAAATGGACGGAAGCAACTTCTGGCCTGCTCTGGATGAAGCTGATACAACCAGTATGTAATTTTAGCAGTATAAGGCTACTTGCCACACATCCCGCAAGACAATAACCATAATCCTAGGAAAAATTCCCTCAGTCTGTGATCGCACTTCGTGGTGACTTGAAAATACCTTCCAGATCTTGCTACCTTACTCCATGTGACCTCTTTTTATGGAGTTACGTGGAGACCAAGCTCTACGAGAACAAACCACAAACTGATCTCCAACTTAAGAAAGAAGCAATTGAAAGTGTCGTCAACGACATCAACAATAATGTCTGTGAAAGCGTCATCACGAGGTTCATAGATCGAGTAACTGCCTGCCGAGACAGTGGATGTGGAGTTATGTCTGATATAAATTTCCTCACTTAAATGTGAGTATAAGTAGATGAAAATAAAAAATAAGAATTTTTATTTCGATGTATTTTTGACATAGTTATTACATTTTTAAAAACTGCGTAATATATGAAAGGCCCTACACAAGGGACGACAACTGCAAAAGCCACCGCAAAACTGAATGCTGCAGCCGCCAACCCTGTCATAACTGAAGCAGGGCGGAGGGACAAAGATAAAATGAGAATTGCAGGGAGGGATGGAATGAGTAAACCACATACAATTGATCCAAATGGCCATAAAAAAGAAGACGTGGGGCCGAAACCGTAGAACATGAACTATGGAGCAATGGGAGTAAGTTATTTGCTAGGATGAGCTTTATTGCACAGTGTTTACAACTTCTGGCCTTGTTTATGTCGCGAGGATGAACCACGGTTGGGGTTCGATGATAATTTGGGCAGAAATATCGTAGCGTTCCATGGGATCCTTGGCGACTCTTCATGGTCTCATTACTGTCAAGGATTGTGTCACCGTTTTCGATGATGAAGCCCATCTCACGGTGCAAAGTTAGTTCTCCAATGCAGGCGCTGGGTTCCAAGAGACAGGGGCCCTGCTAACACAGCTCGCATCGCCCAGAACTGGTTTTTTGAGCACTAGTATGAACTGTCACATCTCCCCTGGCCACCACAGTCTCCAGATCTCAATATAATTGAGCCTTTCTGGTCTACTTCAGAGAGAAAAGTGCGTGATCGCTATTCATCTCAATCATTATTACCTAAACTTGCCACTAATTTGATGCAAGAACTGTATAAGATTCTCTTGAAAGTATACAGGACCTGTATCTATCCACTCCAAGATGACTGGAAGCTATTTTGGATGCCAACGGTTTTCCAACACCGTTTGAGGCATGGTGTGTGTCGTGTTGCTGATGGCTCCATGCGTTGTCCACCCACTTTAAGTAGTTATTTGTCTCTCGGCAACACAAAAGAGAGGCAGTTAATGAAGGACCTGACTGTTGACTGACTGATAAGCGTTATCAGCTGAATTAGTTCGTTACCATACACACACAGAGTATAATAACAGAGAAGTTCAGGAAAAGTAAAAATCAATCATTTTGCTAGATTTACAACAGAAAAGTTTATTCATAGATTAGATACGAGAGACACATTATGGGATATTATCATCGAGTGGCGCTGTGACTAGACACTGGACTTGTATTCTGGAGAATGGAGGCTCAGGTCCCGGTCCGGCCATTCAGACTTAGGGTTCCATAGTTCTCCTAAACCACTTAATGTAAATGACTGGATGGTTCCTTTGAAAAGGACACCGTAGCTTTCCTTCCCCATCTTTCCTGTAATTCGAGGCTGCCCTTTATCATCAAGGATCTCGTTGTCGACGGGACGTTGAATCCTAAACATCCTTGTGCGTTTCCGATTCTGTCATTCTTAGTAGTACACTGTCTTCTGTGTATGATAAGCATTTTGAAAAATTTGGATATCTTCCACAATTATATGAACATCATACTAGCACATTTAGTATTTCATGAAATGTGTGCCGGCCGCGGTGGCCGAGCGGTTCTAGGCACTTCAGTCCGGAACCGTGCAGCTGCTACGGTCGCAGGTTACAATCCTGTGTAGGGCTTGGATGTGTGTGATGTTCTTAGATTAGTTAGGTTTAAGTAGTTCTAAGTTCTAGGGACTGATGACGTCAGATGTTAAGTCCCATAGTACTCAGGGCCATTTGAACCATGAAATGTATTCGCAAATTTCAAGTACGGTAGGTACCACCACAGCTATACAATTTATTGGAGACAAATGAAAATTTTTGCCGGACCGTTGCTCGAACCTGTATTTCCCGTTTTACGCGAGCTGTTGCCTAAACCGCTTCGGCTATCTGAGCACGCTGCACGGAGAAACCCAAACTGCGATATGTCTCAGTGACAGCTACCCATAGTGATCACACTGTTATCTGATTCTCGTACATGGAGAGACTTATTTAGTTTTCTCTCGAGAGTGCCTTGGCTTTGGCATGAAATACACTGCCGAAAGGAGAAAAGTACACCTGGAAAGACGACGTGGATTTTGATATGGTGGTGGCAGATGCCACCTGGGGGATTTGATGTACTAATTATGGTTTCAACGTAGTCGGCCAACAAATTGTGTGGTGGCATAGCAACCAGAGCGCCATCTGTGTTTACATTTTAACAGGAAATCCTCAAATCTAGAAGGCTCAGTGTGGTGGAGACTTAGGCAACCATGCCACAGAGACGCACTCGTGCTTCCTGCAGCCAAGTGAGTGAGTTTGAAAGAGGTCAAATTGTGGCCTTCCGATTAGCGGGGTGGTCCTTTCGGAAAATTGGCACATAAGTTGGACGTGCCGCATCAGTCGTCCAAAGATGATGATATCAGTGGTCACGTGAACATTCTCATACTCGGAGATAAGATTGTGGACGTCCACGCAGCACAAACACCCTCCAGTTTGGTCGTATTGTAAGGGCAGCAGTAGCAGTTCGTAGAGGGCTTGTGAGTCCAGACGTGTCAACGCGAACTTTTCTGAAGCGGTTATTTGCAGTGGGACCACGGGCAGGCACACCTCTAGCCCGTCTTCCATTCACGCAATATCATCGACGTTCACGGCTCGACTTGTGCCGTCAGAGGACCACTTGCAAGGCTGCGTGGCGTGCAGTGGTCTTTAGCGATGAAAGCAGATTCTGCCTGCACGCAGGTGATGGCCGTTGGCGCGTACGACGTAGACCTCGTGACGCTCACTCGTAGAATGCATTTGTCCAAAACAAGCTGGTTACAATCCAGAGCATATTGTCTGGCATGAGACAAGCCACAACTCTCGTTCACCTGTGGTGTTTCTGGAAGGGTCGCTAACCAGTGCTCGGTATGCGCAGAATGGTGTTAGACCCGTTTTTTGCTGTTCTTGCAACAGGAAGGTGATGTGTTGTTCCAGTAGAATAACTCTCACCGACACACTGCCCCTGAAAGTCAAAGTGCTCTGCAATACCTGTACCAACTTCCTTGGCCAGAACGATCTCCGGAGCTGTCTCGGGTCGAGCAGTGACTTATGTCATTTGTCAACCAAGCACTCTTAGAGAACTACATGAACAGGTGGAGCAGGCATGGAATGAGATATCTCAGGACAGTATTCGCCACCTGTACGATCGACTCGATGCCAGAGTCAGCGCCCGCATTACCACCCATGGAGGCCACCCCACGTGCTAATATGGGTGTTTCGGCATGGGTTGCTATTGATATGTAAGTGCAGTGTTCTGTATTCCATATGCATTGATGCATCGATAAATCTTGAGTGGACTGGAAGTCTCTAATAGGGTGTACTAAATTTTTCCCAGCGTTCTACATTAGCGCAGTTTCTGTATATGTCAGTGCCTGCCAAGTTCGATGCAATGTTCCTTCGCGCATGGAACACTGCCAAATACAGACACTGTACTTATGTATTTTATGCCAAAGCCAAGCAGTCTGATTAGAAAACTCAATAAGTCCCTCCCTGTCTGACAATCACATAACTGTGCGATCAGGATGGGCAGCAGATACTGGGACATACGAAAGTTTGCGTCTGTTCCTGAAGCGTGCTGGGATGGCCGAAGCGATTAAGGCGACTGCTCACATAAAGCGGGAAATACGGATTGAAGCCCGGGCCGGCACAAATTTTCATTTGTCTTTAGTAAATTTTATAGATGTGATTCTAGCGTATCTCAATCTGCTATACATTTCATGATTTAACTCGGCTATAAATCGTCAGAAGTACCAGGTACTTCAGACTTGCACGCATTTCCGAAGGAACATCACATCGAACTTCGTAGACACTTTCAAATACAGACACTGCACAAATACATTTAGTATGCCTAGTGCTAAATAGGCAACGATTAAGCACTCGCAGGCAAGAGAAGGGTTTTACCAAGGAGGTAATTTAATTCAGTAAATTAATGCTAAATTTGTGATCCCTTGATGCGAGTGAGACATATAAATATTGGAGAACATGTTTGGAACACAAATCAGTGGATTCTGAAATTTTTTACACAAAAAGTAAATTTTAATAAGAAACTAACTACAATGGCGGATGTAGCTTAGCTTTGTTTACGCAAAACAAGTTATAGAGGCACAACACGTGACCCGATATTTGGTCTTCCGGATTCTGATCCGCAGCTGGCAGCAGGGAAGCAAGACTACGCATCTCACCATGGTACATCTCCTGTCGCGTACACATTTTGCTCGTGTGTCCTCAACGTAAACTTTTAGTTTCATTGCGTGGTTAAAATCCCCACCTTGTGTCTACCTTCATTGGTGTAGAAGATACAGTCTTTATGAGCTTGCATGAATCCTTTTTGAAACATCAAAATGGCTCTGAACACTATGCGACTTAACTTCTGAGGTCATCAGTCGCCTAGAACTTAGAACTAATTAAACCTAACTAACCTAAGGACATCACACACATCCATGCCCGAGGCAGGATTCGAACCTGCGACCGTAGCGGTCACGCGGTTCCAGACTGAAGCGCCTTTAACCGCACGGCCACACTGGCCGGCTTTGAAACATCCTATACATGTACAGTTAAAAAGAAAATGAGAGAGAGAGAGAGAGAGAGAGAGAGAAACACGAAACGCGGACGCAAAAAGATGGATTTCTTAATGGAAAATCACATCGAAATGAGTATTCTCTTTCCATTGAACTGCTATACTGTACGTGTAGCGAGTGACAGCGGTTTTAAATGCCTGCAATTCCATTTGATCGTATGACCTGCACGCATCAGGGTAGTGACTGAAGCGGCCAGTGTGCGTAGTTGCACAGTGTTCCATGTGAACGCGGAGCCGGCGGCGTGTAGGGTGTGGAGTCAAAATACCACGGCAGGCGCTCACAGGGCCCCTGTGTGTGTGTGTGTGTGTGTGTGTGTGTGTGTGTGCACGTGCGCGCGGCTCCAGTGACCAGCCGAGCGCCAGCGCAGAGCAGCGCCGTTACGCAGAGCCGGCTCGCCTCAGTGCACTCCACACAAAGCACGCACGCCACGCGCTATTTTCGCTGCTCACGCAGCGTGCGGGCTGGCGAATGTGAAATCACCTGCCCAGAGGCGAGGCGAGGTACCTGCTCTGCCGACACCGGCACAGCAGCTCTCAGCGGCTGCGAATGACCAAAGTATATACAGTGTGTTGTATTATCATACGCCAACTCTCAGGTAGGGTCCTGACCACAAATAAATAGCCATACAGCATTTGGGGTGAGTCAGCTTAGCTGTTCCTCTCAAACATTTCCGAAACTAGTCAAGGTACGGAAACTCGGTCTTGAACGA
This sequence comes from Schistocerca cancellata, assembly GCF_023864275.1. Taxonomy (NCBI): domain Eukaryota; kingdom Metazoa; phylum Arthropoda; class Insecta; order Orthoptera; family Acrididae; genus Schistocerca; species Schistocerca cancellata. The sequence continues at coordinate 857,607,731 of NC_064626.1, read as the reverse complement.
CATGAAGTTCAAGTAATCCTCAATAAATATGATAGACTGAGGCGAGCGAAACTAATTGACGTTTACAACATTTATAATTTTGGCGAAAGCTTTTCACATTGTTCACTGCAATATACTCCTTGAAATTGTGGAGGTAGCGAGGATGAAATATAGGGAGCGAAATGTTGTCTACAACTTGTGCAAAACCAGACTTCAGTAACAAGACTCAAAGAAAGGGAAACGGAGATAGTAGTTTAGATGGGAATCAGACAGAGCTCGAATCTCTACCATATGTTCCTAAATCTGTATACTAAACAGTCTTTAAGGAAAATTAAGATGAAATTTTGAAAGGGAATTAAGATTCATGCAGACGAAATAAACACTCCTGTCATACACGCCATGTAAACTTGTGTTTTCGCGATCTGTGCAACTAATTCTTTTGGAAAAATAGCAAACTTGTGTTCTAAATCGTATATGATTCACTGCTGATAATTTATCTCGAATTAAATACTGGCTACATGTGGTGAAAAATGTACACAATTTTGTACATTTTCGATTTATGTATTTTATTTTGAATTCATAGAGGATAGATGGATATACTCGAAGTAAGAGCTACACAGTTCACAATTTATAAACACAGTGAAGAACTATATGCTAAATAAACTCCCAGTATTAGCACACTGCTAATAGATAGAATACGTTGCTGTCACTTCGTGCAACAGCGAACACCAATGAAATACCTCATTTCTCAAAGTCTACCGCGTTAGGATGTAGGCTTCAACCGGCTTAGCTGTTCAGACAACCTGCAGTGCGGGTTGCCTAACTGGCTGGCGACAACTTATTTGTTTTCCTACTAAGGCTATCATTTCTGCATTAAAGGTCAGAATCGGCAAGTATGGCTTTTCTAGAGCTTGTTGCATGCTGCTTCGTGTAGATTCCGTCAAGTCCAGCTCTAAGAAAATCTAAACAATTTAAACAACCGAACCATTTTTTAATGAATGAAGAGCTGTAGATTTATTAACTCTTGCGTTATTTGGGAATAAATGTTGACACTGTTAACGGAGGTGACAATTTTCGTTGCTCTCTCGAAAACAGTTTACTGTAAAATAACACGTAGCAAGTCAGCTCTTTCCAGGACTCTTAGCACTCTCAAATGTAACTTTAGACTCTACTAAACCCCATATATATACACACACACACCCGCGCTCAAACTTGTCTTCCAAGAGTCCCACTATTTGTCCACATGCGTCTTACGCACCCACAAATTTAACGTTCATCCCATATATTTTTTGTGTCACAGGGTACAGTGTGGTTCGAGGAGGTAAAAAATGCTTATAAAATAGAAATATTTTAAACTAGAACAAACACAAATTCTCTAAGTAAATTTGATGTTTAATCCTTTGAGGCAGTAGTGTTGCAAATTGTTAATCAATCTGAGTCCGTTTTAGGATAATTTGTGTTTATTGTGGTATAGCAAAGCGAATTTCATGCAGAGCTGTTATGCAGTCTACGCCCTGCACAGTTCAGGGGATCAGACACCTTTTGCCAATTCCGATAAAACTCCAATCTACTATCCTTTAAGCTCTGTTGTAATAAAGCGATCTGCCAAGGCAATGATAACCGATATTGCTGATTTATGCAACACCATTATTGCTCTTTTTCTCCGGGAATAACCAATAGACACATGACCTGTTATTTTCAGGGTTGCCACTGACTGGTCTAGGTGCTTCAACTCTCCCATGCTGTGTTTTCTGATTTTACTGCATACTAGCGTCCTATGCCTGCTCTTTACATGTTAGAAACGTACAAAACACATTCACATTCTCAAACCATCTTTCTGAATTGTTTTATAAAACTTAATTTAACTATGTCATCCTTTATACCATAGATAAAATTATTTTAATTTTAAAATTATCACGTTACATCGCAGCTAATAGGGCTCAAATGTTCCCCAAAAACCAGTCCTACAGATTTCTATACAACATCCTCAAGGCCACCCAACCTAGGCAACCGTTGTTACAGGGTGTTTCAAAAATGACCGGTATATTTGAAACGGCAATAAAAACTAAACGAGCAGCGATAGAAATACACCGTTTGTTGCAATATGCTTGGGACAACAGTACATTTTCAGGCGGACAAACTTTCGAAATTACAGTAGTTACAATTTTCAACAACAGATGGCGCTGCAAGTGATGTGAAAGATATAGAAGACAACGCAGTCTGTGGGTGCGCCATTCTGTTCGTCGTCTTTCTGCTGTAAGCGTGTGCTGTTCACAACGTGCAAGTGTGCTGTAGACAACATGGTTTATTCCTTCGAACAGAGGATTTTTCTGGTGTTGGAATTCCACCGCCTAGAACACAGTGTTGTTGCAACAAGACGAAGTTTTCAACGGAGGTTTAATGTAACCAAAGGACCGAAAAGTGATACAATAAAGGATCTGTTTGAAAAATTTCAACGGACTGGGAACGTGACGGATGAACGTGCGGATGAACCGCGTACGGCAACCACAGAGGCCAACGCGCAGCTAGTGCAGCAGGTGATCCAACAGCGGCCTCGGGTTTCCGTTCGCCGTGTTGCAGCTGCGGTCCAAATGACGCCATCGTCCACGTATCGTCTCATGCGGCAGAGTTTACACCTCTATCCATACAAAATTCAAACGCGGCAACCCCTCAGCGCCGCTACCATTGCTGCACGAGAGACATTCGCTAACGATATAGTGCACAGGATTGATGACGGCGATATGCATGTGGGCAGCATTTGGTTTACTGAAGAAGCTTATTTTTACCTGGACGGCTTCGTCAATAAACAGAACTGGTGCATATGGGGAAGCGAAAAGCCCCATGTTGCAGTCCCATCGTCCCTGCATCCTCAAAAAGTACTGGTCTGGGCCGCCATTTCTTCCAAAGGAATCATTAGCCCATTTTTCAGATCCGAAACGATTACTGCATCACGCTATCTGGACATTCTTCGTGAATTTGTGGCGGTACAAACTGCCTTAGACGACACTGCGAACACCTCGTGGTTTATGCAAGATGGTGCCCGGCCACATCGCACGGCCGACGTCTTTAATTTCCTGAATGAATATTTCGATGATCGTGTGATTGCTTTGGGCTATCCGAAACATACAGGAGGCGGCGTGAATTGGCCTCCCTATTCGCCAGACATGAACCCCTGTGACTTCTTTCTGTGGGGACACTTGAAAGACCAGGTGTACCGCCAGAATCCAGAAACAATTGAACAGCTGAAGCAGTACATCTCATCTGCATGTGAAGCCATTCCGCCAGACACGTTGTCAAAGGTTTCGGGTAATTTCATTCAGAGACTACGCCATATTATTGCTACGCATGGTGGATATGTGGAAAATATCGTACTATAGAGTTTCCCAGACCGCAGCGCCATCTGTTGTTGAAAATTGTAACTACTGTAATTTCGAAAGTTTGTCTGCCTGAAAATGTACTGTTGTCCCAAGCATATTGTAACAAACGGTGTATTTCTATCGCTGCTCGTTTAGTTTTAATTGCCGTTTCAAATATACCGGTCATTTTTGAAACACCCTGTAGGAAGAGAGTGGTAGATTTCTCTTTCTTTACACCTAATAAAGCGTAGTCTGAGCTCTGAAGATCTTTAGCACTACGACATCGAGCCACGGAATTCACAGAAGATTGTGAGTTATTGCCACTCCATAATAGAAACAGACTGTGAGTGCATCATTACGTAATTGCTGCGCTTCGAAAATGGTAATTAAAAATGCCGCGTAGTTCCACAATGCACAATTACAGATAAGACGTATACGAACGTGTTTTCATATGGCAGCGCTCCTGGTGCTGTTGCAGATGATATTGAGCGCTTTACCGCATGCTGAATACCGGATCGTCGTGTTTTTCTGTGTTGTTAACACCCTTCGTGAATGTAATAGCCGGCCCAAAACGCATGATCATCACGGGAAGAACAGAAGCATGTTATTCAGAACGTTCGGTGTTGTTCTATAATGCCTATGCAACAGATTTTTCTATGGGTCTCGATATTCTCCGTACATATACATGGGTAAAATTGTAGGCCTAAAGCCTATAGTTCTAGGAAGTGTGCCACGTCTTCAAGTTAAATACAGCGCAACGTCACTAATATTACGCCACTGGTTCAATATCAGACATAACAGTTTTCACAGCTTCCGTGGACTCTCCTTCATATTTTACTTTACATCATCCTTTCACGAATTCATCGTTCTTACACCAGTCCTCTAAACGAAGTGGCCATTTTTGTGAGAACAATAAAGTACCACGTAAAACAGGTTCCACAGAGATTTGAAGTAAAGAGAGACCAAAAGATGGAGACAGAGAGTGATTTCTGATGAATGGAGGTTGTAGTAGTTATTCGGACATGAAGAGGCTTGCTGAGGATAAACTAGCGTGGAAATCTGCAACATACCAGTACTCGCACTGATGAGCACAGCAACAACACGAGTTCATCTCTTGGTGCATTTGAAGTAGGTCATATGTCTACAAGTACCTTTATTCTCCAGACGTGTGTATATATGTATGTTGCTCAAGGGTGCTCAATTGTGGGACTAAAAACGACCAACATTAGGCATAGAATTACTGTATCTGCACACTGAAGTATCCTTCTGGGACACAACTTATAATGTAATCGGGTCGGCCTTGCTATGAAATAAGGTGGTGAGCAACTTTTCAGGTAAGTGAACATATGAAGTTATCAGTAAGTCATTTGATAGTTAGACACGTTAACATACGTAAAGCAGAGAATGAGTCTTCCAGTCTTCGGAGTAGTGTAGAGTATGGTGTCATTTATTGACAGATATGACTGTTTATCGGTTCGAGGATGGTGTTTGTAGCGGGTTGACGTTACACAAATTTGCAAACCAGAAATGTCTCACAGTCCGGTTGGAAACAGCAGTCTAACAGTATCTCTCCGCAGTTCCTGACTCCACAAAGCAGCAGGAAACTCAGAAGTGGACACTGTGCCAAGATTACTCAGTATATAAATCCAGTGATAGTGTCGTAAGATTCTTATTGTACTTCTATTTTTATTGATGCTACAGTGAGAGTGATTTCCTGTACGTTCCTATAGTAATTTTTTGTTTAACGATGATGCTTAAGATGATGTTTCAAGTTTCCTCGGCGTAACTGATTAATGATGTACACCAAAAAGTACACCACAGCATAACGATCATCCTTGTTTCCAGATTGGTGCAAATAAAAGTTTATTTCATCAGCTGCCCACGGTCCTGTATGAATTTGAGTTCTTTAAATATTTACGAACTGGGAGGCAGCATCCGCACAAAATACAGGTCCTGCATTCCTTTCCAAAACTAGCACACATGAGAAAAATATTCTGTCAGAAGATGAATTGTATTTGTAGAATAAGGCCCTGACCCTGTTTTCAATAGTAGTTGTATGGTTTATTTGAGTACTTAACAGAAATTGGCTCAAGTTCGGCGTCACCTCACAATTTCAACAAGTCAGTAAGTTTCAAGAGAGATTTTTCATCAGACTACAGTAGTTGCTTATGGAACGTCTTTATGATGCATGAAGAGTGTTAAAATAAATATCAAAGAAATATAAATTGTCACATCACTCATGTAAAACACAAGATGAAACTCGCATCTCTCATACAAACCACGACATGCTGCAGTGACTAACGGTGCACAGAAACATAATTTTCTCAGACTGTCGCTTGGAAATATGCCACACGCTTGATCTTAAATTGGAAATTTATGGTAAGGTCTTATGGGACCAAACTACTGAGGTCATCGATCCCTAAGCTTACACATTACTTAATCTAACTTAAAATAACTTACGCTAAGGACAACACATACACCCATGTGCAAGGGAGGACTCGAATCTCCGACGGGAGGAGGCCGCGCCGACCGTGACAAGGTGCTTGATCTTACTACTGTTTTAGTACCTCTCGAACTGATGACAGTACGTTTCCATATTTCCATTGTAAGTTTATATATCAGTGTAAGAACGATATTCGACACAGGGGAAATGTGTTATTTCAATAAGTATTATGATGTAATTGCGTGTCTGTCTATCAATTGTTTTATTATCGACAATAGGTGGAGGCTATGTAGCTTTTCTATATCTCATTAACATTATATCTCTGTCTATCGCGAAAGAAATGATCAGTATTGATTTTCTGAGCGATACTTTCCGCTGGAGATCACTTTTGTATATGTTCCCTTACCACCTCGCTTTGATAAACGTATGTTGAAGGGTGGACATAAATGCGCTTTTGGAGTTACCTGAATGGATTTTGACAAATCAGCTGTAGTCTAGAGACCCATCGCACACCACTATAAAACAGTTCATACTACTCGGAAGCGCCAAAGAAACTGGTATAGGCATGCGTATTCAAGTACAGAGATATGTAAACGTGCAGAATACGACGCTGCAATCGGCAGCGCCTGTATAAGACAACAAAAGTCTGGCGCAGTTGTTAGATCGGTTAATACTGCTACAATGGCAGTTTATCAAGATTTAAGTCAGTTTGAACGTGGTGTTATAGTTGGCACACGAGCGATGGGTCACTCCATCTCCGAGGTAGCGATGAAGTGGGGATTTTTTCGTCCGAGCGTTTCAAGAGCGTGCCGTGAATCTCAGGAGTCCGGTAAAACATCAAATCTCCGACATCGCTGCGGCTGGAAACAGATCCTGCAAGAACGGGACCAACGACGATTGAAGACAATCGTACAACGTGACAGAAATGCAACCCTTTCGCAAATTGCTGCAGATTTCAATTCTGGGCCATCAATAGGTGCCAGCGTGCGAATCATTCAACGAAACATCAACGATATGGGCTTCCGGGGCCGAAGGCCCTTTCGTGTACCCAAGATGACTGCACGACATCAAGCTTTACGCCTCACCTGGGCCTGTCAACACTGACATTGCACTTTAGGTGACTGGAAACATGATGCCTGATCAGACGAGTTTCGTCTGTAGGTTGAACTCTTCATTGGACTGTCGGTGCACTCGACGCTGAGATCTGTTCTTTTAAATACTGTAAAAGGTAGTAATAAGTGCCGCGCAGGGTTAGCGGAGCGGTGTAAGGCGCTGCAGTCATGGACGGTGCGGCTGGTCCCGGCGAAGGTTCGAGTCCTCCCTCGGGCATGGGTGTGTGTGTTTGTCCTTAGGATAATTTAGGTTAAGTAGTGTGTAAGCTTAGGGACCGATGACCTTATCAGTTAAGCCCCATAAGATTTCACACAAATTTTTTGTAGTCATAAGTGGTCAAAGGAAATATATAAAGTAAAATTTAGTAAATGGAATTCTAGTGTACGGACTTTTATTTGTAACTAAATAACCAACTATGAATGTTTTAAGTTTTGTGTCCGCAACAGTCCAGACGGTGCTTTGTTTGCCGCCATTACGTGAGCGTATGGAGCGGAAATTTTAAACTGCATAAATAATCAGACACAAATTCTTTCGATCGTTATTACAATATTGGAACTCCAAGGACAAGAACCCACAGGAATTTATTATTTTTCTATTGTAAAAGCGAAGATAACATTCAGCAGAGTAATCTTAGACTTTACGTAATGAAACAAATTATGGCTGGTGCGTGAGATTAATTTTTCGAAAACTAATTTATCAGTGACTTTAAATAGAAATATTTACGACACCAGTGTTGTTGTGGGTGGAGGTGGTGCTGTGATATATTAGTTTTTTGGTGAATACATTTTAATATCAAGTATGGAATTATTGAAACTCGTTACAGTCGGGATCAGCAGCACATAAATAAGAATTATCAGAGTTTATTTATTTCTTTCAAAAAATACTGTTATTCTTGCTGCTACATTTTCATATGTTTTACAATAAGACATAGACACCACAACAAAAACATTAAATAATACACCGAATTGCCTCTTACGGAATGAATCGCCAACGATGAAAGCCATTTGTGTGATATACTTTTTAAGACATAAACTTGTGTTTGGCTTTTCAGCAACTGCAATGTGTTTAGAACAGTTAACCAGACGTTATACTGATGTCTGTGTACACTAAAAAAGTGGCTCTGAGCACTATGGGACTTAACATCTGAGGTCATCAGTCCCCTATAACTTCGAACTACTTAAACCTAACTAACCTAAGGACATCACACACATTAATGCCCGAGGCAGGATTCGAACCTGCGACCGTAGCGGTCTTGCGGTTCCAGACTGTAGCGCCTAGAACCGCTCGGCCACCATGGTTGGCTGTACACTAAACTGCGTAACAATCAAATTAAAAACACACTATTTCCCGTGGGCCTCTATGTTTTTACCACTGTATTTCTGAGAATTAATAACAATCACGAAGAAAAACATTTCAGAAGAAGAAATTAAATGTAGAAGGTAATTAGGGTAGAGCATACCCGTCCGAGTAACTGCGCTCGTGATCATGCCGCTTCTGCGAATCGTATTAACGACAAGGATCTGTTTAGCAGCCAGTCTACATGTGGCGTTTAGGCAGTTTACCACATCCGAGTAGGTGAATATTGGGCTGAGAGGAGATGCAGCGTGACAGGGGATCCAGCCACATACTACCATTACAATTACCAAACCAAAAATTTAACATTACTCTCCGTGAAGATACAGAAGAAAGACCGGGAGAAACAGATGAATTACGGTAGAAGTTAACAGGCAACGGCCTTGCCGCAGTGGATTCATCGGTTCCCGTGAGATCACCGAAGTTAAGCGATGTTGGGCGTGGCCGGCACTTGGATGGGTGACCATCCAGTCGCCATGCGGTATTGCCATTTTTAGGGCTGCACTCGGCCTCGTGATGCCAATTGAGGAGCTACTTGATCGACTAGTAGCGGCTTCGGTTAAGAATACCATCATAACGACTGGGAAGACTCGGCGGTCGAATGGTCCCGGTAGGCCATGCGTGGCCTGAAGACGGAGTGCATAATAGGATGAACGTAGGAGAATTATTAAATGGAAAGAGATAAAATGGAGATTTTGAACATAGGATGAACATGGCGCATAAGATATATAGGAAGGAACAAAGCGGGATGATAAGCTTTAAATGTTTTGCAATTCCATTCGATCAAGATGAAGATTAAGAAAAATAAATACAATTCTATGGCGTCAGTGTGCTAAAGATTATTGACTGTTGGAAGGCGAGGGTTTGAGGACAGGAGGAAGCGGACGCGGCCGCAGAGCCGGTGGCCCGCCATCACTTCCAGCCGGGAAGCCGTCGGCCAACATTGACTCTGCGAGTTAATTCCGCGAAAAGCGCGCCGGCGCACGCGCAGGCACGGCCTCCGACAGCAGCGGCAGACCCGCCGCGCACCACTGCGCCGCAGGGCTGCCTGCCTGCCTCAGGCCATCGCCGCCTCCCGTCCGCGAGTGGCTAATTACCTGCTGCGCGGTTCACGAATAAACTCCCAGCAAAACTCTGATGGAGTTCCACGCGAACCGTGCATAATCCGTCGCAAAATATCGTCAAGCTCCGTTAACGTGACTCGATGCGCTGAGGTAATTTTTCCCCTCTAGTGCTTTCCAGGCAACTTCGATGCGCAATTCACAGTAATGAACATCATCTGTTTGAAATGGCCACCAGAAGCTGACGGAGGGTCCCAATTTAGTCAGCGTCTTAGAATTAAGAAACCTATTCAGCGTGCTTCAGTAAAAAGCTTCGGATCTTGGCAGTAGAACACCAATTTTTTTCTGGCAACCAACAGATTTGCCCTTGGAAAAATATACGGATTATCAACTAGTATACGATGGGTGGATACGAAGTTTTAACTGCAGTCTCAAAACATAAAATAATAGAATTAATTTTTATGTTTGTTTCGAGGTACACATATACAGTCATGATACACAGTGAAATACGCGCGCCGCTATAGAAGCCATATCAGAATTGCGCAGTCAGTGAAATATCTAATGGCCGAACAGCCCCTCAGATCTAAGCCTAGGTGACTATCGCTATTTGAGCTGCCACTCGTGTTGGCAGCAGAGACATTTTGCTGTCGAAGAAAGCATACAGGCCGGCCGGAGTGGCCGAGCGGTTCTAGGTGCCACAGTCTGGAACCGCGCGACTGCTATGGTCGCAGGTTCGAATGCTGCTTCGGGCATGAATGTGTGTGACGTCCTTAGGTTAGTTAGGTTTAAGTAGTTCTAAGTTCTAGGGGACTGATGACCGCAGGAGTTAAGTCCCATAGTGCTCAGAGCCATTTGCACCATTTAAACCAAAGCACATAGCGCGCGAGAACCAGAAATCAGAAAACTACTGAGAGACGCCTTCTCCGACTCAGTTCGTAGCAGTACTTGGTACGCTTCACTTCGTGGCCAGCAGTCGCGCGGCAGTATCTGCCATTTTGTGATCCATGTGTTCGTTTCCACCGCCTTGGAAGCATCCGTGCACAGTTACGCTCAGTTTTTGTTAAACCATCCGCGGTAGAATGCTCGTAGCAAAGCCGCCCATTATGTTTTACTAAGGATATGTAATTTTACACAATATACGTTCATGTAAATTGTTCCATTGTGTTTATGGCGTTATACGTTAAATTTATAAAAAGGTCCTCGAAAACCCAACACTTAGCTTTGTACGCCCATGTCTAAAAATTTCTTAGTCCTATATGTACGCCTTTAAGTCGTTTACTACCACAATATACGTGGCCTTTGTATGTTACTTTAGGATCTAGACCACTTCAGGGTGTCCTGAACATGGACTATGTGTAGCTACATATGATTAATGCTAAACCACATTATCGACACGTTAAAATTTACTCATTTTAAGAGCGGCTTACAGCGTGCATTTAACGTTTGATCAGAATCGGTCTGTATGTTACTAGTACCTTGGAATTGTACACCCACTCATGTTACCGTCAGCTGTTAAGTTTTTGCTAATACTTACCATGTGAAACGATCTCTTTTATCCCACTTGTTAGGTATTGTTTATTTGTCACTTGTGTGTGATACATACCCATTCATCGTGCCATTAGCCGTTAAATAATCGTAATGAGACAAGATTCTTCGTCTCGTTCATAGGCAGAAACGTATATTTAAGTGTACAAATGTAACCTTGACTTTTAGTTATGACTGTGGCGTTACACGCCGAATCACACTGATATTAAATGTTATTCGTAAGCAGAAATGTATGTTCAAATGCCTACCTTGCCAGGTAAAATAAATGCATAAATAAATAAATAAATGCAAATTTGACCTAATGTATGTAAAAAAATTATTATACAATTGAGGACTGTGGCGTTGCACGCCCGGTATTACTGATACTGTTGCTTAACTTCTGTTCTTTCATTAATCAGTGTTAGACAATGTCGGTTTAACACATCTGTACACTAACGTAATTTTAAGTACAAAATATTTAGGCACTGCTGCCTTTCTTTCTCTCAACCATTATGTTTTGCTAAGAATATGTAACTGACACAGTATACGTGCATGTATATTGTTCCATTGTATTTATGACGTTATGCACCAAATTTATAGAAAGGTCCTCGGAAACCTAGCACTTAGCCTGATACTTTTGTCGTACCACGATTAACGTGTTACATCATGTTATGTTACTATCCGATTTTCTACCAGGGCTATACAGTTTCTAACTACCCTACGCAATTTTTTTAATGTTATCTTCATTACATCTACTAATGCTGTGGTAATTCAAGTTCATCTGCTTTTAAGTTTTTAGGCGCTGTTGCCTTTATTGATGCTTAGTCATACTGATGTTCTCTCCACGATATTACGGATAATTCCTGTAAATAGCCACACATACGTTAATTAATTAACCAGATAAAGTTTGAGCAAAATGAGAAATAATTTTCCCGAGTAATAGCTATTCTTTTTCACGGGCTCCGAATCTGTTATAGGGGCATAGGTCTCCTCAGAAGTAAGTTCTTAAACATATTACTCCATTAAAGGTTTTAATGATTATATTAATACAATTCCTAATGGAAAGTTAGCTACTATTGCCGGGCGGTGTGGCCGAGTGGTTCTAGGCGCTACAGTCTGGAACCGCCCGGCCGCTACGGTCGCAGGTTCGAATCCTGCCTCGGGCATGATTGTGTGTGATGTCGTTGGGGTAGTTAGGTTTAAGTAGTTCTAAGTTCTAGGGAACTGATGACCTCAGACGTTAAGTCCCATAGTGCTCAGAGCCATTAGAACAATTACTTTTAGCTACTGTTATGTATCTGTATTTCCACACGCACATGCCCGTGACTATCATCACTGCTCGGTACACAGCTGATCGCCGCGTTTAGTTCCGGTGCAGCTCTCGCGGCCTACCGACCTCGTCCGCGCAGTGGGGCCTGCTGTTTCTCTTCACCCCAAGTAATGTAGATTATGACTGGTTACTACGGTGCTACAGTTTTATACTTGACTCGGCCAAACTTTGGCATGCAGTAGTTTAGTGTCACTCGCTTCTGAAGAAGGCAAATTATTTTGCCTGAAACCTGGATAAAGTTTGGTTTCTATTTGCAACTGAGGCTGACATGTTACATGTTCAACTATCTCAGTTGCTCACAGGGCTACACAGTGTTAAAATTTCTTGTATACACAGAATTGTCGAATAATGGCAACTAAAAATCCACACGCAAATCAACCAGTACCACTTCATCCTGAAAGTTCACTATGCGGTGCGGGTTCACGGCATCATTTATCACAGCGCCATATTTTTTCGAAGACCCAGGTGCTTCCGGTCCTGTTACCTGTATCTTCACTAGTAAGCGCTATGAGCAAACACATCATTCCAGCTCTCCAACAGCGTGGACGTGATCATTTTCATGCAAGATGGTGCATCTCCGCAGATTGGAAATCCAATTAAGCTGCTGCTGAAGCGCCATTTGGGAAATGCCTGAATTAACAGCCGCAATTTCCCTACAGCCTGGCCGTCGCGATCACCTGATCTTAATCCGTGTGACTTCTGGCTGTGGGGCTATCTGAAAGATGTTGTGTTCAGTGTTCCGACTGCAAACTTAGCTCCATTGGAGGCACGTATTGCGCAACACATTCTGAACCTGAACCTGGAAACACTTCGATCAGTTGTGGAACATGCTGTTCCTCGATTTCAACTTGTTGCACAAAACGGTGGACAGCATACAGAACATCTTTTGCGCCAGTCACACGAAATTAATAATCCGATTTTATTTTGATTGATGCTTCTTATACGGTTTTTGGCCCCACGATAATGAAAAACAGATTTTTCCCATCCGATGAGATATGACAACGCCGTGGTCGATGGGCTTACGTAACTAACAGTAACTGTACACCCATGCACTCTGAGTAGTACAGTTTGTTTAACGTCAAAAGTAAACCTTAAGCATTGGTGTATGATTCATTTGTCATTTGTAGTAGACCACAATTAAATTATAACGCTACAGTCTGGAACCACGTGACCGCTCCGGTCGCAGGTTTGAATCCTGCCTAGGGCATGGATGTATGTGATGTCCTTAGGTTAGTTAGGATTAATTAGTTCTAAGTTCTAGGGGACTGATGACCTCAGATGTTAAGTCCCATAGTGCTCAGAGCTATTTGAAATTATGACGCTTACAGCGCCATCTATTGCTAGATTTTGTAACTATTTACTTTTCTTCTGCCATACATTTTCGCCCTTCTCCGATAATATTCCGTTGAAATTTGACGTCATTCTGACCAGTTGAGGCGTAGCGCCGTATAACGATCCTGCCTTGGAGGTGGTTAAGTGGGAGATGTGTGTCTCAGAGCTGGAGAGTGTCAGATGGTTATGCGAGACTGGACGCGCACGTAGTTTATGTATCAGCCGATAGAGAACAGTATTGGATAGGGGGACTGTGATTTTAGTTTCGGTCGTGCCCATTAGAGTACACTAAAGTAATAGAACGTTTTTCATAAACTGTTCTAGTATTTTCATAAAGTGTTATTATTTCTTTTTGTGTATGTAAAATGTTATATATGTGTTTTAGCAGTATGAATGATGCGTGAGTGTGTTTTAAGGTTAATATGAAGATAATTGTTTAACGAGTTGTGTAGTAGGATTTAGTGTGGGAACATTTCGAAGAAGTATGGATATGGACAAAGGGGAAAGTAAGTTTATGGTAAAGGGAAAGTTAATTCAGGTATAAATAACAATAGTAAATAACTTTATGCATAAACAAAACTTCAGCATATTAGGTAATTACGTCGGTAAAAAGGGCAGTCGTGAGGTTTACTGTTTTTCGGTTGGTTATTGATGAAAAGCGTTGACTGACGCGGGAAAGTGTTGTTTTCCTATTGGATGTTGAGTAAACTGACCAATGGTAAAGCAATATACTTCGCGCGCCTTTCTCTGCTGGAAAAGAAGACTTAGAGTATTCTAGAGGGGTCGAAGCCTAGCCATGAAAGAGATCGGACGTGTGCAGTAGTAGTTCCGATGGAAATGATGAGTTGCAGGATCTAGCAGTGTTTCATACATCAAAAGTGTTGGAAAGAGACGCCATAATTATTCCGACGTGTGTGTAGAAATTTCGGAATTTTTAAGTGAATTTTGTGAGGAGATAAGACATATATTCCACGTGGCGTATTGAGCAGGTTGGTGGCTAAAACTGTGACTGTATTTGGTACCGACAGACTTAATATTTGGCGAGCATTATCAATCAAAAACAATCAGTATTTTTGTAGCTATTACGTGTTCGGGAAATGCAACACCATAAACTTGCTAAGGTGAGTGAAAGGGATTGTGAGTGACTGTGTTAAGACTAGCACGGGCTTAGCAGCGATACTTGTTCACCTAAGTTTCAGAATATATTAATTGAGGACAAAATTTCCAACCTTTCATTTCGTGTTTCTTCCTAAACGTAGATTAGTGACTTTAATTGCAGTCTGGTTCACGTCGAAGTACAGTAGGTTTCACTCGGCTTCCCTACTGATGAAATGCTGAGACAATGTTCACAGGTAGGTGCAGGTCCGTGGTAAAGGGACGGAAAGAACCGCGCCTCCACACAGTGGTGTTATTTCTAGAACGGTTTGAAAGTTTAACCTTAATTATAGTTACCCTGTATGTCGTACACGAACAGAGAAAGCTGATTTCACTCGATTACTACCTGCAAAGTCCGTGGTTACTTGCAGAGACAGGAATTTCGCTCAAAAAGTTCCCTCAAAATTCATTTTGATATGTGCTGCAATTGTTCATAAAGCAGTAGTTCAGAGGGCATAACTTTGTTTTCGGGAAGTGCCTCCCTGTAGCACTCGAACGTCCGTCCACGGGAGCAGTTAAGTGCGTAGAGAAAACAGGCACTTTGGGGAGACAGTCATTTTTTTGCCCAGATTTCGCACCACACAGCGGCAGTGAAGTGGGCTGTGGTAATCCCGGAGCATTGTAGAGGGGATCTTATCGCCTGATTTGTTGGCACGGCGCTCGCATTGTTGCAGCTCTAACAAATGCGGCTTGATTTATTGTTATGACTTGTGTTTTAGCTGCCGCTCCCACACGTGAGCGAGCCCGTGCTCTCCGCGGTGCCTCGGTGGCGCTGGTGACCTTTTAAACAAAGGGTTGTATTTACGGGTCGGCCGGCCGAGTGTGCAGCGGCGGACGTCGGTGGTGGGGGGTGGAGCGGGGGGGGGGGGTCGCGTCCGGTCTCCCTCCCTTCTAAAGCAATTCTCGCTGCAGTGTCCGCCGCCGCCGCCCTGCGAAAGGGCACACATCGCTCTTGGGGAACACAACAGACGGGAAAGTTTCCCTCGTGTCGTTTACAGCACAAAGACGTCACACTGGCAGGAAATTGTGGCGATGTTGTTGTAGACCCATTCTGGAGAGTTAAACTTTCGTAATACACTGAGCTTTGCGTTCGTTGAGAGCGCCCACGCAGGAGAGGAGTTAGCTTAATTCGCGTAGACTCTGCAGCTTACCGATGCGTATAATATCAGGCAAGCACCATTTCAAACAATGAAGTTATCGTTCAGTCCTCTCTCACGTCGTCAGGAGCCAGTATATTTGTTACAGATCCCCTTATTTATTCTGTCTTTGAGTTACGTTATATACACTACATGTAGTTAGATATACTATATGTAATATCAGAGGATATTTCACACAGCGGCATAGTATATAATGTTTCAGTTGTTCCCAGAGACGAAGCATGCGAAGGGTAGTTTTGTTTTCGTCCGCAGCCACTGTAATAAATTGTGTACTACCTCCTCACGCCATCGCTTTAACCATTCGGAAGAATCATTAGTGGCCTTCACTATACAGGGTGTTACAAAAAGGTACGGCCAAACTTTCAGGAAACATTCCTCACACACAAATAAAGAAAAGATATTACGTGGACATGTGTCCGGAAACGCTTAATTTCCATGTTAGAGCTCATTTTAGTTTCGTCAGTATGTACTGTACTTCCTCGATTCACCGCCAGTTGGCCCAATTGAAGGAAGGTAATGTTGACTTCGGTGCTTGTGTTGACATGCGACTCATTGCTCTACAGTACTAGCATCAAGCACATCAGTACGTAGCACCAACAGGTTAGTGTTCATCACGAACGTGGTTTTGCAGTCAGTGCAATGTTTACAAATGCGGAGTTGGCAGATGCCCATTTGATGTATGGATTAGCACGGGGCAATAGCTGTGGCGCGGTATATTTGTATCGAGGCAGTTATCCAGAAGGAAGGTGTCCCGACAGAAAGACGTTCGAAGCAATTGATCGGCGTCTTAGGGAGCACGGAACATTCCAGCCTATGACTCGCGACTGGGGAAGACCTAGAACGACGAGGACACCTGCAATGGACGAGGCAATTCTTCATGCAGTTGACGATAACCCTAGTGTCAGCGTCAGAGAAGTTACTGCTGTACAAGCTAACGTTGACCACGTCACTGTATGGAGAGTGCTACGGGAGAACCAGTTGTTTCCGTACCTGCACAGCGTGTGCAGGCACTATCAGCAGCTGATTGGCCTCCACGGGTACACTTTTGCGAATGGTTCATCCAACAATGTGCCAATCCTCATATCAGTGCAAATGTTCTCTTTACGTATGAGGCTTCATTCCAACGTGATCAAATTGTAAATTTTCACAATCAACATGTGTGGGCTGACGAGAATCCGCACGCAATTGTGCAACCACGTCATCAACACAGATTTTATGTGAACGTTTGGGCAGGCATTGTTGGTGATGTCTTGATTGGGCCACATGTTCTTCCACCTACGCTCAGTGGAGCACGTTATCATGTTTTCATACGGTATACTCTACCTGTGCTGCTAGAACATCTGCCTTTACACGTACGACCCAACATGTGGTTCATGCACGATGGAGCTCCTGCACATTTCAGTCGAAGTGTTCGTACGCTTCTCAACAACACATTCGGTGACCGATGGATTGGTAGAGGCGGACCAATTCCATGGCCTCCACGCTCTCCTGACCTCAACCCTCTTGACTTTCATTTATGGGGGCATTTGAAAGCTCTTGTCTACGCAATGTAGAGACTCTTCGTGCTCGTATTGTGGACGGCTGTGATAAAATACGCCATTATACAGGGCTGCATCAGCGCATCATGGATTCCATGCGACGGAGGGTGGATGCATGTATTGTCACTAACGGAGGACATTTTGAACATTTCCTCTAACAAAGTGTTTGAAGTCACGCTGGTACGTTCTGTTGCTGCGTGTTTCCATTCCATGATTAATGTGATTTGAAGAGAAGTAATAAAATGAGCTCTAACATGGAAAGTAAGCGTTCCCGGACACATGTCCACATAACATATTTTCTTTCTTTGTGTGTGAGGAATGTTTCCTGAAAGTTTGGCCGTACCTTTTTGTAACACCCTGTATGTACAGCTTGTAACGGATATAAGTGCACACATTTCTATTGGTGAGCGAGGTACAGTCCGGTAGTTTTGGTACACTACATAAATGACACAATAAATGGTAGGATTACCAGCAGTATTGGTAGAATTGGTAAGGAAAGAAACATAAGTCAACGTGTAAGAGAGAAAATTTGAACCGACGATTTCTCTCTTTTCCTTTTTTTTACACATAGTTAGAACCGCACACCATTCGGTGTTAACCCATTTAACTAATGGTTATTAATTAAAAAATGCAAAACAATATCTGTAACATAAAATACGCAATGTACTAACACTGAATGATATATTACATTGTGTATTTCATATGTTACAGACTATGTTTTGCATTTTTACTCAATAGGAAGTTTATCATCAAATGCAAGAGTCTCCTGTTATTATTAATAATTGTGAGAGTTGTTTTAAATTTATATCGTTTGCTTTATTTTTACTACGACATCCTGCTGTTTCACTTTAAAAACCAACAATTTTCGAATAAAACCTGAATAAAGCATTCGCAGTATTAGTTTTGACATAAGTACTCTTTTTCTTAAGTAACAGACAGGAGGACAACTATGTAGAACAAAAATGTTTCATAGTTTACCCGGCCATTGATACACACATCAAAGGAAGTTTTGCATCAACTCGGTTCTGAGAGTTCCGTAACCTGTACAGAAAATTGGAATAGAGATCAACATAAACAATATTTCCACCCTTTTTATTGCTCATGAAAACCACACACTGCATGTTGTACCACCATACAGCGAGGCCTTCAGAGGTGGTGGTCCAGATTGCTGTACACACCGGTACCTCTAATACCCAGTAGCACGTCCTCTTGCATTGATACATGCCTGCATTTGTCGTGGCATAGTATCCAATTGGCCCAGATTGTCCCACTCCTCAAAGGCGATTCGGCGTGGATCCCGCAGAGTGGTTGGTGGGCCACGTCGTCCATAAACAGCCCTTTTCAATCTATCCCACGCATGTTTGATAGGGTTTATGCCTGGATAACATGCTGCCCACTCCAGTCGAGCGATGTCGTTATTCTGAAGGAACTCATTCACAAGATGTGTACGATGGGGGTGCGAATTGCAGTCCATGAAGACGAATGCCTCGCCAATGTGCTGCCGATATGGTTTCACTGTTGGTCTGAGGTTGGCATTCACATATCGTACAGCCGTTACGGCGCCTGCCATGACCACGAGCGGCGTACGTCGGTTCCATATAATGCCACCCCAAAACATCAGAGAACCCCCACCTTCGTGCACTCGCTTGACAGGGTGTCTAAGGCATTCAGCCTGACCGGGTTGCCTTCAA
Source organism: Schistocerca cancellata (assembly GCF_023864275.1). Lineage (NCBI taxonomy): Eukaryota > Metazoa > Arthropoda > Insecta > Orthoptera > Acrididae > Schistocerca > Schistocerca cancellata. The sequence goes on along the minus strand of NC_064626.1, from coordinate 857,588,699 downwards.
ACACGTGTCCGACGATTGTCTGGTTGCAGGCATATACGACGCTCACGGTGAAGATAACGTGATGCCAATCCTGAATGGTCCATTCGGCATGTTGTTTGGCCCACCTGTACCACGCTGCATAGTGTCGTGGTTGCAAAGATGGACCTCGCCATGGACGTCGGGAGTGAAGTTGCAGCCTATTGCGCACTGTATGTGTCGTAACACGACGTTCTGTGGCTGCACAAAAAGCATTGTTCAACATCGTGGGGTTGCTGTCAGGGTTCCTCCAAGCCGTAATTTGTAGGTAGCAGTTACCCACAGCAGTAGTCGTCCTTGGGCGGCTCGAGCGAGACATCGACAGTTCCTGTCTCTCTGAATCTCCTCCATGTCCGAATAACATCGCTTTGGTTCACTCCGAGGTGCCTGGACACTTCCCATGTTGAGAGCCCTCCTGGCACAAAGTAACAATGCGGACGTGATCGAACCGCGGTATTGACCGTATAGGAATGGTTGCAATATAGAAAACACGAGTCATGTACTTCCTTCCTAGTGGTACTACTAGAACTGCAGTGCTGTCGGAACCCCTCCGTCTAATAGGCGCTGCTCATGCATGGTTGTTTACATCTTTAACCGGGTTTAGTAACATCTCTGAACAGTCAAAGGGACTGTGTCTGTGATACAATACCCACAGTCAACGCCTTCTATCTTTAGGACTTCTGGGAACGGAACCGGGGTAATGCAAAATTTTTTTGATATGTGTATTATATTGTCCTTAGGTTCGGCTATCCTGGCCAGTTCCTTACTTTATCATAGTTGTTATTTTAACTACACAACATTTTGCAAAAAGATTCACCCGATTAACAAGAGTGTATTTTCTATACGAATAAAGACAACAATTTGCGTTAAATTTTAATACACATGTAAGACAGCAAAGTTTTTATTTTCCAAAGATCAATCCCATTTTATGTGCTTCAATATCAGTATTCGCGCACTTCTGTTGACTACATACAAAACGCTGTCGGATGTAGTCTATGTCTTGACAACGAGGACACAGGACGTAATCAACCAGTTTCTTGAAACAGCTGGTGCTGTTATCGAACTGTTCGAGCTGCAGGAGATGTAGTTAATTGAAGCTCTCAAAGGAAATCACTTCCAATTAACTGTTTGCCCTTGCTGTTAAATATAATAATAACTTGACTGTCTAGTTGGAAACATTTTAACATACCTCATCTACCATCCTAAATTCGGTACCATTACTAACTTTACTCGAGTAGACTTCAACGCCCTTGTAGATGCTGGTCTTACGACACCTTTTCAGGAAGCCATCCACTACGTTCAACTGGTCTCCCATGTCCTTTGTCATCCCTGACAAGGTTAAAATATCATCAGTGAGCCCTGAAGTTTCTTCTCTATGAATACTGATTTCTTTTCTGAATTTCTTCTTGGTTTCTTTCACTGCTTGCTTAATGTACAGTTTGAATAACAAGGGCAATAGATGACAAAACGGTCTCACTCCCTTGTCCATTACTACCTCTCTTCCACCATTTTCGACTGCTGTAACTCAAATCTTATTTCTGCAGTAGTTGGAGATAAATGTTTGTTTCCTGTATTTAATATAATCTACACATGCTATCTACACATAATAATCTACTCATGCTATAATTGTAGTTTGCCTTTCTTCATTCTGTCTTCCAAGATAAGCCATAATGTCAACGTTGCCTCGTATGGTCCTACATTTATCCGAAACCCAGATTGATCTTCCCATATATTGGTTCCAACCAATTGTTTCAGTCTTCTGTAAGTAATCCGCATTAGTATTTTGCAATCAAGTCTTATGAAACTTACGGTTAGGTAATATTCACACATGAGAGCACCAGTCTGTCTCGGTATTTGGATTATTACGTTGCTCTTCCAGTCTGATGGTATTTCGCCTATCCCATATGTACTACATAACATTTGGAACAGTACTGTCATCGTTAGTTCTCCCAAAGTTCTTAATAATTCCAAAGGAATCTCGTCCGCATTCGCAGCCTTCTCCAAATTTCAGTTTTTCATAGTTTAAAAATTCTCCGTTAAACCAGGAGTGACATATGTAAGAAAACCAAAACATTTATCTGAAAATTACTTACGCGACCAGTTCTAGCATATGAATGTGAAACCACGGCTCTTACAAACTACATGAGGAAACCCTTGGCATATTCGAGAGGAAAATATTACGAGTAAATATTAAACAAAAATTCTGAAACAGTGTCTGAACCTGTTACTGTAGTTTGGTGTACCCGGAGAAACAAATAATTATGTGAACTGTTTTAACCATAGGACACTGGAATAAAAGTCAAAGCTACTAGGATGAAGTGGATTGGTCATTTATTGAAATCAGAAGACGTATTCATCAATTTTGTTGTAGGAGAATCTTCAGAAGGCAGAAGCACCAGGACCGCCGATAGTATGATTTTTAGATGATGACATAAAATTTATCGTATATTACTGAGTAGACAGGTCACTGTAAAAACAGACAAGTTTGGCAAAGTATTTCTAAGTCGTTAGCGAAGGGCTTCGTCGTCTTGTACTTGCTTCATAATAGCACAAGGCGTTTCAAAAGATTCTTCCGATTACAAAAGGGTATGTCATCTGCATGAAGATAGAAACTTGAGGTCGATTTTAACTTACAGATCGAAACTAAAAGTTTACCTTGCGACAAGATGTAGATTGGTGTTTCATGTGATTGCTGGTGGGAGTCTCCCTGATGCAACAAAGTCATTTACTCACTCGTTCATTGCTCAGTATTTGACAAATCCACATGACGATAACACAAAAGCGGTGGTTTTCTCCGTTCAATAGGTGCATTTCAGCTGCAATGGTGTGGCGTGATTTTCTCGAAAGTGGTTGAGGGTTGTGTCTTCCTGTTTACATATGTTAGTCGCGCCCTATCAATTTGAAAAAAATCGGTGAGAGGACATTTCTACGGTTCTCTCGTGAGCTTAGAAAGTTAATTTTGACAGACGCTTGACTACGCACTTTACTTTGGAAGATTAACAGTTGACAATGTTAGCAGCTCGTATAGCATAGCGTCCAGTTCGCTAGATTTAGGCAGAGGCAGGTGAGCCAGAGCCGGATCGAACCCACACGGTTAACTACCGACCTTGGCTGTCGCGCCCGACAAACTGAATATGGTTTTTTTGGATTGTTTCACACGCTCGTTTAGGTAAATGCTCCGCTATTCCCGAATTCGAGCCCAGTACGCAAGGAAATAATTTTCACAATTAATAACTAACTTATTATAGAGTACATATATAAGCTGGTAACTATAAACGCCTTGTAATAAAGAAGCGTTTCAAATAAGCTGAAATGCTAATTAAAGGTAGTTGTAGGTATTATTATTTGTTTTCCATCTTACTACCGAAGTAGTCATGAGAGAAAGGACGAAAAATGGTTCAAATGGCTCTGAGCACTATGGGACTTAACATCTGAGGTCATCAGTCCCCTATAACTTAGAACTACTTAAACCTGACTAACCTAAGGACGTGACACACATCCATGCTCGAGGCAGGATTCGAACCTGCAACCGTAGCAGTCACGCGGTTCCGGACTGAAGCGCCTAGAACCTCTCGGCCACTGCGGCCTGCAGACAAAGGACGAAGTAGTTTGTTTTGAACAAACTTTATGCCTATTTGGTACGCAGTTGTAAAGCATCGACTGCACCTCTGACCAGCGCAGTGCCGCGAAAGGGCATCAAGAAGGCGTTGACCCGCGTACCAATGGAAAGAGCGGGCAGCGCTACGCCTCGAGGAAGACGGAGTTCAGCGCTCCCTGTCGACGCTGACTTAACCAGCCGCCCAGTACTGCTCGAGCCCAGTTCGGTCGCAGACTTCGACAGCATCAGTAATGAATAGTAGGAATTGCGTTCTGCGACTAGCAAGACAGTATAAATGCAACTGCATGTGGGTGACACAGGAAGTACATCAAGCCACCTCGTAATGAGAAGTTAGGTTGTGTTTCTTTCTGTTTTAAAAATAAAGTGTTCTATTAATCTACATCTGTTATGTACAGATCATTTTGGATTCCTGCCTCCAGCCATCGCAATTTCTCTCCTCTCTTGTTTGCGTCGTCACTGACTCTCGCAGTAGCGGACACTGCATGAAGCACCCGTCATAATTATACACTCCTGGAAATTGAAATAAGAACACCGTGAATTCATTGTCCCAGGAAGGGGAAACTTTATTGACACATTCCTGGGGTCAGATACATCACATGATCACACTGACAGAACCACAGGCACATAGACACAGGCAACAGAGCATGCAAAATGTCGGCACTAGTACAGTGTATATCCACCTTTCGCAGCAATGCAGGCTGCTATTCCCCCATGGAGACGATCGTAGAGATGCTGGAAGTAATCCTGTGGAACGGCTTGCCATGCCATTTCCACTTGGCGCCTCAGTTGGACCAGCGTTCGTGCTGGACGTGCAGACCGCGTGAGACGACGCTTCATCCAGTCCCAAACATGCTCAATGGGGGACAGATCCGGAGATCTTGCTGGCCAGGGTAGTTGACTTACACCTTCTAGAGCACGTTGGGTGGCACGGGATACATGCGGACGTGCATTGTCCTGTTGGAACAGCAAGTTCCCTTGCCGGTCTAGGAATGGTAGAACGATGGGTTCGATGACGGTTTGGATGTACCGTGCACTATTCAGTGTCCCCTCGACGATCACCAGTGGTGTACGGCCAGTGTAGGAGATCGCTCCCCACACCATGATGCCGGGTGTTGGCCCTGTGTGCCTCGGTCGTATGCAGTCCTGATTGTGGCGCTCACCTGCACGGCGCCAAACACGCATACGACCATCATTGGCACCAAGGCAGAAGCGACTCTCATCGCTGAAGACGACACGTCTCCATTCGTCCCTCCATTCACGCCTGTCGCGACACCACTGGAGGAGGGCTGCACGATGTTGGGGCGTGAGCGGAAGACGGCCTAACGGTGTGCGGGACCGTAGCCCAGCTTCATGGAGACGATTGCGAATGGTCCTCGCCGATACCCCAGGAGCAACAGTGTTCCTAATTTGCTGGGAAGTGGCGGTGCGGTCCCCTACGGCACTGCGTAGGATCCTACGGTCTTGGCGTGCATCCGTGCGTCGCTGCGGTCCGGTCCCAGGTCGACGGGCACGTGCACCTTCCGCCGACCACTGGCGACAACATCGATGTACTGTGGAGACCTCACGCCCCACGTGTTGAGCAATTCGGCGGTACGTCCACCCGGCCTCCCGCATGCCCACTATACGCCCTCGCTCAAAGTCCGTCAACTGCTCATACGGTTCACGTCCACGCTGTCGCGGCATGCTACCAGTGTTAAAGACTGCGATGGAGCTCCGTATGCCACGGCAAACTGGCTGACACTGACGGCGGCGGTGCACAAATGCTGCGCAGCTAGCGCCATTCGACGGCCAACACCGCGGTTCCTGGTGTGAACGCTGTGCCGTGCGTGTGATCATTGCTTGTACAGCCCTCTCGCAGTGTCCGGAGCAAGTATGGTGGGTCTGACACACCGGTGTCAATGTATTCTTTTTTCCATTTCCAGGAGTGTATTTTTGGCGTGCTCCTCTGAACAGAAGATCGGCTGTACACGCAAATCTAATACTACGTGTGAAGTTCCTCTGGTACTCCGTAGGAGTGTTACGAGCAACAGGAAATGCTAAGGACAGGTATCAAGGGATTTCTGATCAGTTTGCACTTATAAACCTAACACCTATGATCAGAAATTAAAACAGTAGTGCCCACAGACAAAGATATAGCTTGACAGTACTCAGAAATTAACCATTAGGCGAACCGACATGTCGACATTGGATACGACAGAGAAAAGTGCGAGTCTCCTACACTTATTCACCTCTCTTTGGACGTTCTTAGATGAAAGCATTGGTATACCAACTATCTTGATAAAAACTTTATAAGGACAAATAATTCAAAATCGTGACTAGTATTTAATAATGGTCGACGAATTAGATGGGACGTTGTTCATAAGATTGCATAGTTATTGTACTTTGGTGAAAGGACAAGTAATTACTTGGGTCAGCATTTGGAATACGTACCAGCACAGAATGTGTCATACAACCGAAGTCATTACACTGCTGTGCATGTACATTCGTGGCTACCGATGCTAATGGACTATGAAAAAACTAGCATAGTTTTCACCCCCATCCAACGTACGTAACGACACAATGTTACATTAGAACTGTTTGTTGTAGATTTTTCGATTCGTGGATGCCGCATTCAAAATTTGAACTTTGAAAATTGAACAAATAGACTTGCAAATAATGGTAAGTGCGTTCGTTTCATAAATAACGGTATACAGAAACGTGAGGCACGAGAAAAAGAAATATGAAATCGAAAACAAAGAGAAAAGCTCGTAACACACGCAGCTGCATGCATCCCGTGATAAACAAAAGACACAGATCCAATAGATCCATCTGATGGAGATGGAAATGTGTGTACCACACTGCATCATTAACAACGTAACCTCATTCTCTTTCAGCCAACCCCGGCTAAGTAAACGTACTTCACTCATTGTTCCACGCATCGTTCTGTATTTCCACTGGCTCTGCTACGGTACATACTGCTCGTAAATTTATTAACGCATTCCTTCAAACAGACAATCACGGGACTTTTAATCATTTCTTTCGAAAGAACTTCCATTGAAAATAATGCCAATATTTAGCATTGCAGAAACAACCTGGTCCCTGACACGAAGCAAGTTAATTATTATTTAAGAGTTTGCACTTTTTCTTTCGAGGCCGACTTTGTAGTGAGTGGCTTTTAAGCTTTTACGTGATGGTAGTGTAGACGTGAGGCAGAAAATTGGTTTTTACTAGCATCAGTAACGATTCTGTTCTTGGATGACCTTCCAAGACTAATTCGTTATTTGCTCAAGTGTGCAGAAGACTCCAAATTATATCAGCTATCAGGTAGCTACTTGGCCCTGTGGCATATCTTTGCACGAATTCTTAGATCTTTGTTTTCATCAACACAGAACATAAGCACACGATTTTCCGCCACCCGTAACAGAGGAACGTATACAAACTTTTGTGAATGTATCTTCAATTGCAGTTTGCCAACAACATTGCCATAACGATAACAACTGACGTATGATCTGTTGCGACATTGTTCTTGCCACGCCAAACTGTCGTTCAGGAGGAACACGACGTTCATATTGCCTTCTAATGCCGTTAGAACAACACTAGTGTTGGATCTTTACAATCTTTACAACTGTGTTTAATCTAAAACGTTTCAAACGAGTTTTGTGATGATTCCTATGAAAATCCTACGATTGTTTCCCCTCACAAGTTGTATACAGGCGATCATGTGCTTACCTCTACATACGTGCACTTAAACCACGGTACGCAGCGCATGGCCGAGGGAATTTCGTACCTATGTTAGCGAATGTATTTTCTATTCGATACACGTATGGAAAAGAGATAACTGGATATCTGTATAGTCCAGTATGCGATCTGCGCTAATTTTTCATATAGGCTACACTGACCTGCCGTGAACCTAGTAACACGTCTCTGAAATCAATCGGTTCTCCTGTCACTTCTGCTTGATGAGGGAGGGCTCCCAGCGCAACAGTGGTACCCAGTTTAATATTTTTTTTCTGTTGTACAGTTTGAAATAAGCCTTCGAATATTCCACCGTCAATGCATTTGTGGTCCTTTGTGTTGCTTGTCTGAATTGTTCAAATGGCTCTGAGCACAATGGGACTTAACTTCTGAGGTCATCAGTCCCCTAGAACTTAGAACTACTTAAACCTAACTAACCTAAGGACATCACACACATCCATGCCCGAGGCGTGATTCGAACCTGTGACCGTAGCGGTCGTGCGGTTACAGACTGTAGCGCCTAGAACCGCTCGGCCACCCTGGCCGGCTTTCTGAATTCCTTTGCACGTTCACTAATAAGGACAGCAGGCTCCACGATTCGATCAAGCGGTTTATCTTGGGTGATCATCGTTCGTTTGCACACCTCAGACTTATTCAGTCCCATAAACAAAATTATGATGGTGTAAGGTCTGGCGCCCTTGATGTGGTGGCCAGTTAACTGTTCTACCACTGCCAGTCCAGCGGTTACGATAAGTGCGAACAGAGATATTCCTTTACATCAGGTAAAATATGGAGGGTCTCCCTCACGCTGGATGTACATTCGTTCTCCATAGCCAAAGAAACGTCGTCAAGGTGTTCAAGAAACGAATCACCTAACAAAGTGCAAGAGGTTTTTTCTGTCACACGCTCTTGTAAAATGACTGGACCTATCAACATCATTAAATATATTCTGTCTTGGAAACCATTCAGAATCAGAATGAAGCATTTTGCTTGATCAAAAAGTCAATATAAATTTGAAAACTTAATAAACCACGGAATAATGTAGATGGAGAGGTAAAAACTGACACACATGCCTGGAATGACGTGGGGTTTTATTAGAACAAAAAAAAAAAACAAAGTTCACAAAATGTCCGACACATGGCGCTGGACAGCAAAACGTCAGTGACTGTGCATGACAATCGTGTATAAAAGGAGTTGTAATGAGAGAGAGAATCAGATGCGCCAGCAGTCGCAGCATGTTGACGTCGCCTGAAAAGGCACTTTTAGTGAGGCTGTATTATCAGAATAGGGAATGTGCTAGTTCAGCGTTACGATCCTATCGCCATAGGAAGGGGATTCGAAAGGGTAAAGGTCCGTTGACAAATGCAGCTGTGGCGAGAATGATTTCGAACTTCGAAACGACGGGTTGTTTAGACGATAGACCCCGTAGTGGTCGATCGAGCACAAGGCGTAATGCTGCTGAGACAGTTCAGGAAGAAATGGAGACTGTAGCGGGGTCGTCTATGCACGGTGAAGTCAGCGCTCGCGCAGTCCACCGGTATTCCATACACTAGTGTTTGGTTGGCACTGAGGCGTACCCTTCAATGCTATCCGTACATAATCCATCGGCATCATGAACTGTTACCTGGCGATTTAGCGAAGCGGAGGGCATTTGCGGTGTGGGCGTTTCAAAAGATGGCGGAAGATGACGACTGGTTGAGTAACGTGCTGTGGACCAACGAAGCTCATTTCACGCTCCGAGGGTCTGTCAACGCCCACAACTGCAGAATTTGGGCTACCGAAAATCCTAGAACTGTCGTGGAAACTACATTGCACGACGAGAAAGTCACGGTATGGGTTGTATTTACCACATCTCCCGTTATCGGGCCTTTTTTCTTCGAGGAAATGCGAGATTCTGGTTATGTAACTGCAACCGTGACGAGTGAGAGGTACGCCGATATGTTCCAGAATCGCATCATCCCCAGCATGGCTGATAAACACCTGCTGGAACGTACGATGTTTATGCAGGATGGCGCTCCACCCCATATTGCTAGATGCGTGAAAGACCTCTTGCGCGTGTCGTTTGGTGATGATCGTGTGCTCAGACGCAACTTTCGTCATGCTTGGCCTCCCAGGTCCCCAGACCTCAGTCCGTGCGATTATTGGCTTTAGGGTTACCTGAAATCGCAAGTGTATCGTGATCAACCGACATCTCTAGTGATGCTGAAAGACAACATCCGACGTCAATGCCTCACCATAACTCCGGACATGCTTTACAGTGCTGTTCACTACATTATTCCTCGACTAAAGCTATTGTTGAGGAATGATGTTGGACATATTAAGCATTTCCTGTAAAGAACATCATCTTTGCTTTGTCTTATTTTGTTATGCTAATTTTGCTATTCTGATCAGATGAAGCGCCATCTGTCGGATAATTTTTGAACTTTTGTATTTTTTTGGTCCTAATAAAACCCCATGTCATTCCAAGTATGTGTGTCAATTTGTACCTCTCTATCTGCATTACTCCGCGATTTATTCAGTTTTCAAATTTATACTGACTTTTTGTAGTCCAACTGCGCTCTTTAAGGGCAAACACCAACAACAACAACACACAAATGATTAGCAAACCAAACTTCATATTCCATTTTCTGTTGGGAAAATGGTTTAGTAAATGATACCAAAGTTTTCTACACTCCTGGAAATTGAAATAAGAACACCGTGAATTCATTGTCCCAGGAAGGGGAAACTTTATTGACACATTCCTGGGGTCGGATACATCACATGATCACACTGACAGAACCACAGGCACATAGACACAGGCAACAGAGCATGCACAATGTCGGCACTAGTACAGTGTATATCCACCTTTCGCAGCAATGCAGGCTGCTATTCTCCCATGGAGACGATCGTAGAGATGCTGGATGTAGTCCTGTGGAACGGCTTGCCATGCCATTTCCACCTGGCGCCTCAGTTGGACCAGCGTTCGTGCTGGACGTGCAGACCGCGTGAGACGACGCTTCATCCAGTCCCAAACATGCTCAATGGGGGACAGATCCGGAGATCTTGCTGGCCAGGGTAGTTGACTTACACCTTCTAGAGCACGTTGGGTGGCACGGGATACATGCGGACGTGCATTGTCCTGTTGGAACAGCAAATTCCCTTGCCGGTCTAGGAATGGTAGAACGATGGGTTCGATGACGGTTTGGATGTACCGTGCACTATTCAGTGTCCCCTCGACGATCACCAGTGGTGTACGGCCAGTGTAGGAGATCGCTCCCCACACCATGATGCCGGGTGTTGGCCCTGTGTGCCTCGGTCGTATGCAGTCCTGATTGTGGCGCTCACCTGCACGGCGCCAAACACGCATACGACCATCATTGGCACCAAGGCAGAAGCGACTCTCATCGCTGAAGACGACACGTCTCCATTCGTCCCTCCATTCACGCCTGTCGCGACACCACTGGAGGCGGGCTGCACGATGTTGGGGCGTGAGCGGAAGACGGCCTAACGGTGTGCGGGACCGTAGCCCAGCTTCATGGAGACGGTTGCGAATGGTCCTCGCCGATACCCCAGGAGCAACAGTGTCCCTAATTTGCTGGGAAGTGGCGGTGCGGTCCCCTACGGCACTGCGTAGGATCCTACGGTCTTGGCGTGCATCCGTGCGTCGCTGCGGTCCGGTCCCAGGTCGACGGGCACGTGCACCTTCCGCCGACCACTGGCGACAACATCGATGTACTGTGGAGACCTCACGCCCCACGTGTTGAGCAATTCGGCGGTACGTCCACCCGGCCTCCCGCATGCCCAGTATACGCCCTCGCTCAAAGTCCGTCAACTGCACATACGGTTCACGTCCACGCTGTCGCGGCATGCTACCAGTGTTAAAGACCGCGATGGAGCTCCGTATGCCACGGCAAACTGGCTGACACTGACGGCGGCGGTGCACAAATGCTGCGCAGCTAGCGCCATTCGACGGCCAACACCGCGGTTCCTGGTGTGTCCGCTGTGCCGTGCGTGTGATCATTGCTTGTACAGCCCTCTCGCAGTGTCCGGAGCAAGTATGGTGGGTCTGACACACCGGTGTCAATGTGTTCTTTTTTCCATTTCCAGGAGTGTATTTATGCCAACGTTCTTCAGAAACCCCCTGTGGTTGGAAGAGGCAGCCACGTGGAAATATTGAAACCAGCAGCCATGTAGGAGACCTCCTGATTTATGTCAACAATATGCACTGGATAGTTACAAGGAGCAATATATGATATTCGCTTTACAACGTTAGCCAAGTAGTGCCATCATATAAGCCTGATGGCCCTAAGGTGTTTCCAGTGCTACCACCCTCTTTTGCTTGGTTCGCTATTGCAACTTATTGTTGTTTTCAGTGGTGCATGTCACTACATTCCATTTCTTTCTCACATCATGAAGCCCCATATTTAGTGCTAAATACATTTTCTCACAAAATATAGCACACCTCCTTTACCTGAAATGATGTACCAGTATCTCTGTAATGTATCTCTGTATTGTACCAGCTTTTATACTTACGTCGTTTGTAACCTCTCTGACGCACATTTACCTTCGATCTTCAGTAGGAATCTAAAATTAGTTGTCACGAAGGACATGGACTGAGACAGTGGATAAGTGGTAGTGCTAGATGGGAGTGTGTGTAGGCTAAGAAGCGTGTCAGGACAGTTCGCGCATTTGCTATAAACAGTGTATCTACGTGACTCAGTGGTTAATGCATCTGACTAGTAAGCAGCAGCTCCAGGGTTCACTCATTGCCGCTGATTCCGTCTCAAGTCCCGATGGAGCTGATATCGCCAGCTCCTTCAGTTTCCTTTCCTTTCTCCACTCTCCGCCTTCAATTTACACACTCTAGATTCGTCTTAATAAAAATGGTGAACATTGGTAATTTGTTATGTGGTCCAACGACATTGTGTAACAATGAAGACCAACACATGCGGGGCGGGCGCTTGTGTGTGTGTGTGTGAAGTTGAATTCTAATACAAGTCTGTTGCGGAGCCGTAATTACTACACTTTTGTAAGTGTGAATTATTGTTTATTGTAGAACAAGACACATGTAAACCAACGCAAAATGTGTTTAGCGAAAACGGCAAGCAGGCTGATGTAAACTTATATTTTCTCCAAACTGGTAACGGTACTTTTTCAATAAAGTAACCTAAAACAAATCTGTGGCCTGTTGTTACAGTATACCATAAAAAATTTCTCTCTATTTTATTGGCGTCTGCCAATATTTTATTGTTTCGTTATAAAAGGTGAGCCCCCAGTAGATCCTCGAATCCACAACTTCCTGCAAATTTATGTACATTTGTCATGTCGCCTCTTATTTGTACAGGGTTGCAGGTCTTCAAATTCATATAATGTTTGAGGTGTATTTAATTTTAAAAACAAACAAAAACTTTCAGTAATGTTCTTTTATTATCATTCAGTACAAAACAAAGCCACATTGATCTGCTTTAACACATCACAATCAGTGTCGCTATTTCACCGCTTATCATAGTCAAACCATCTGAAACTGTTGCTCTTACCACTCTGCTAGCAACAAGTTAATTCACTAAAAATTTTCCAGAACTGCCTGCAAATACCTAGCTTCACATCGGGATGCTTCTTTTACTATGGTACCTTTGATGCCATTCTCATGATGTGAAATAAGCTTTACATTGGGATTAAGAAGTGTCTTATGAATCAAAAGAACATTAAGATTATCAGAATAGACGACGCCAATTCTCAGTATGAGTCAGTGGATTAAAATAGAACCCAGATATTGTCACAGATCTACGGTTTTGTTTACGCGCAAATCATAACTGAACTGTGTTGAGATTAGGACAAAAAGACTCAGAATATGCAAAAACAAAAATCACTACAAAAATATGAAAATTTAAATGTAGTTCAAAATATTACACTTCAGTCATGGATTAGAAAGTTGGACTTGGATGGAGGGAAAAGTATTTCGTAAGTTATCGATATTTTAATTAATTGACATTAATTAATAAACCATCTTTTGGATGAAACGAATTACTTCTTTCAAGGTGTTTCAGCCTTGTACACCGACTGTGGTACGTTACTTACTTCGGAATAATTTCCAGGGCAAATGTCGAAAAGTATGTTGGTGAGTGTTCTATTGTGTTTAGCAGGATTAGTTAATGGAAGCTATTCCCAAAATACCTATTACGTCACGGAGTACAAGAGGTGCCTCTTACTTCCAGTAAATGGAAACGCTGGGGATAATTTCCAAAAGAGAAATGAAATATTAAAATTGGAATCATAGAAAGAAACATGATCAAGTAAATACAAGTCGGAGAATCGGTACATAAGAATGCGAATAATTCAATTAATTCTACGTAATAGCAGAAAGTCTTTCTTATGTTACATCAGAGCCAACTTTTACTAAGAAAAGGAAAATCAGGCTATGACAGACAGAGAGCTTTCCTTCTGAAGCAGTCGCTTAGTATCAACAGAACGGAGAATTCCACACAGCTACATCATATTTTATTTTTGTAGAACTGCAAATTTTTTCATACTCTTAAACTGAAACATTAACACAACTTGATTAAAGGACGTAATTGGGTGAATGCAGGGGGTACCACCTAACTTTGCCACGTCATATATGTCCAGAATGAAACAAAATGTGAAATATGCAGCTGGCCACGGATACATATATGTCAGGTGCTCATATAATCGGCATGTATATACAATTCCTACAAGTAAAAAGAAAAATCACTTTTAACACATATTTCGTTTTGTTAAGTGTTACAACTAGAGTTACAATTGGTGTTGGCAGACCTGCTTTCACTGCTCTAAACCTCATAACTTCTGGAATACTTCGACTTTAAATATTAAACACGGTGTCACTGATTCTGCTGTAGTGCTATAATGCGTGGAGCCTCCTGTATGCAATTCTTGCACTGCGCATTATGGCAGAAACTGTGGCGCCCTTGCCATATTATAAAGTCGATGTCTTTCAGAGTGTGTGAAATTTATGACAGTAGAAACTAGTCTACCATCACTAATAAACTGTACCTCTGGTTTGCGTTTTCGTAGAAAAAACGTCCACAAGTAATTTTAAAAAAATGTAACTTTGAGTTAAAAGAGAAATTTATTTACATTTATGGATTGTGCATTTCTGCCCATTGTGCGAGCCCCTGACATAGGTGCACCCCTGACCAATTACCTTTTTACACATTTCGGAAATATATAAGGCGCTAGTGTTAGGTGGGACACAGAGTGTAACAAAAAGGTGTGGCCAAGCTAGGAACATTCATGGAGGTATAAAATGTGCTATGTGGAAACGTGTCCGGAAACATCTCATTTCCATACTAGAGCTCATTTTCTACATCCCTTCATAACCCCATTAATCATGGGAAACACGCAGAGAAGAACGTACCAATTTTACTTGAAACGTTTTCTTACATTAAATGTTCCGAAGTCAATGTTCGATGGCAAGAGAAATTAAGTAAGGAAGGAGGAAAGAAGGATTAGAGTTAAACTTCCCATTGACGGCGAGGTCATTAGAGACGGAGACCAGATTCGGATTACGAAACTGTGGGGAGTGAAACCGGCCGTGCCCTTTACGACCGAAGCTTTCCTGCATTTACCTGTAGCGAAGACCTAAATCTGTGTAGCTGGAAGGGGACTTGAACCCTAGTCCTCCTGTTTGCCTGGCCTCCACGCTCTCCGGAGGCAAACCAGTTAGGCTTCTGCTTTCGGGGGCACATGAAACTCTTGTATAAGGAATTCCGGTTCAAGATGTACAGAGTCTTCTTGCCCTTATTGAGCAAGGCTGTGAAATAATTTGCAGTTCTCCAAGGAATACATCAGTGTATCAGGGATACAATGCAATGGCGGGTAGATGCATGGACCCTTTCTGACAGAATGCATTTTGAGCGTTTCATTTAGGGAAGTGTTTCACACTGTGCTGATGTATTCTTCCCTCGAATGTTTTGCACGATTTAGGTGCTGACGAGTCGTAGAAACTGAGATGTAACATGGAAATAAAGTGTTCCCAGACCAGTGTCCATATAACATACTTTTTTAGTCTACGTGTGAGGAATGTTTACTGAAAGTTTGGCCGCACTTCTTTGTTACACGCCACAATATGATTCCTTATAATACATATGATCGTGCGTTCAGTTCTGTCAGTACCCTCGTGTTTTTCAGCTAATAAAATATAGCGTACGCCACATCATACAGTCAATGACAAAAAGAAAAGACGCATCACGAAGGCATTATCCGAATGGAACAGAACTCGGTAAGTATGATTTACTTACGCAGGAAAACAAATGATTTACAGTTTCAGAAAAATTGGATGATTTATACAAGAGAAAGACCTTCACAAAGAGCAAGTCAATAAGCTTTGGTCCTCATGCCAACAGTTCTTTGGCTTGGACGTCGTTCTGAGGGGTATCGCGACAAATTCTGTCCAATTTGCGGGTTAGATCGTCAAAATCCTCAGCTGATGGGAGAGCCCTGCCTATAATGCTCCAAACCTTCTCAATTTGGGAGAGATCCGGCTGCCTTGCCGTCCAATGTAGGGCTTGGTGAGCACGATGACAAGCAGTAGAAACTCTCGACTTGTGCGGGCGGATACCATCTTGCTGAAAAATAAGCCAAGGATGGTTTGCCCTGAAGGACAACAAAACGGTTCGCTGAGCTGTAAGGGTGCGGTGCCGCTGAATGACAACCATACGGGTCCTGCTGTGAAATGAAATAGCACCCCAGACAGTCACTTCTGTTTCTCGAGCTGTGTGGCGGGCAACAGTCAAGTTCGCACTCCACCACTGTGCAAGGCTTCTCCAGACACGCCTTCGTTGACCATCGGGGCTTAATTCGAAGTGGTACTCTACACCGAGACAATTATCCTACTCCAGTTAATGAGATTTCATGCCTAATAAGAACGACACTACTGCAAACCGGCAAGTTAGCGTTCAGTGGTTAATGGTAGTAGGCGCAAGGGACGCTGTGAACTCAGTCCCCTTTCTGTGAGCCATCTATTAATTGTCCTTGGCCCTGTTTATTATTCTTGGCAGTCGTCGGTGAAACTGTGCTGCAGAACTGCATGTTCATCTACTGGACGCCATAGTTTACAGTTGTACGTTTTCCGCCGATGCCAGTATGAATATTAATTTGTGACCAATTTGCATAGCTCCTTCATGGTGCGTCGTTTTTTTGTTTGTTTCGGCTTGTATAAGAATTTAACATTTAAAAGAATGTTAGAGTATCTCTTCGTGTGCTCCTGAGAAAGTTAAATCCTCCGTAATGGCATCTGATAACTCAGACTGGCAGACTAATTATGCCCTTAATGCGGGACAATAATGATACAAAGGCCGCACGCTAAAGCTGACGAGCCACATCAATATCTTAACGACCATATAATTGCACAAATATCCACACATTACAGTAATTTTGACACATCGAACTGACAGCCAGACATCTCACAGAAACTTCGGAACGGTCTTAGCATGTTATATCGTAGAACAACTGACCCTTAGCTGCCCGTGTGGCAAAAATGACGAAATTCAAAACTGCTACACAAACAGATCACTGATCACATGACTAATAACAGCGACTTATTGTAGGGTCCTGTATTCTACCATAAAACTAATTCGTAGCTTGCCAACAATCACAAAGGAAAAAACGTTAAACAGCAACTTTTATACAGTATTTGCCATTCTCTTTCTCTATCATTTTAGAATAAATGAAGAGATGGCTGGACCTAAATTTCCTCATGCGACAGTAACAGAATGGAGAATTGAGTCGAGAGCTGTATAGTATTTGTACTCTGACTATTTCCGTAAAAATAAAAAATTGTTATTAAAACAAGAGAAGGAAGGGAGACTATAATTTAAAGTCCCGTAAATGACTAGGTCATTAGTTCTAAAACACTGGTTAGAAATGGGGAGGAAAAATGACCGCATACTGCCATTCACCATAAACGGTACTGGGAACTTACGTAAAACCTAAATACACTATGTGATCAAAAGTATCCGGACACCCACAAAAACATACGTTTCTCATGTTAGCTGCATAGTGCTGCCACCTACTGCCAGGTGCTCCATATCAGCAACGTCAGTAGTCATTAGACATCGTGAGAGAGCTGAATGTGGCACTCCGTGAATCTCACGGACTTCGAACGTGGTCAGGTGATTTGGTGTCACTTGTGTCATACGTCTGTACGCGAAATTTCCGCACTCCTAAACATCCCTAGGTCTACTGTTCAAAATGGCTCTAAGCACTATGGGACTTAACATCTAAGGTCATCAGTCCACTAGACTTAGAACTACTTAAACGTAACTAACGTAAGGACATCAAACACATCCATGCCCGAGGCAGAATTCGAACCTGCGACCGTAGAGCAGCGCGGTTCCGGACTGAAGCGCCTAGAACCGCTCGGCCACAGTGGTCAGCAGGTCTACTGTTTTCGATGTGATAGTGAAGTGGGAACGTGAAGGGACATGTACAACACAAATCGTGCAGACCGACCTCGTCTGTTGACTGACAGAGCCGGCTGACAGTTGAAGAGGGCCGTAATGTTTAATAGGCAGATATCTATCCAGATCATCACACAGGAATTCCAAACTGCATCAGATCCACTGCAAGTACTATCACACTTAGGCGGGAGGTGAGAAAACTTGGATTTTATGGTCGAGCGGCTTCTCGTAAGTCACACATCACGCCAGTAAATGCCAAACGATGCGTTGCTTTGTGTAAGGAGAGTAAACATTGGGCGATTGAGCAGTGGAAAAACGTTGTGTGGAGTGACGAATCACGGTACACAATGTGACGATCCAATGTGCAGGGTGTGGGTATGGCGAATGCCCGGTGAACGTCATCTGTCAGCGTGTGTAGTGCCAATAGAAAAAAAATCGGAGACGGTGGTATTATAGTGTAGTCGTGTTTTTCACGGAAGGTGTTTGTACCCCTTGTTGTTTATCGTGGGACTATCACAACACAGACATACATTGATGTTTTAAGCACCTTCTTGCTTCCCACTGTTGAATAGAAATTCGGGGATGACGATTGCATCTTTCAACACGATCGAGCACCTGTTCCTAATGCACGACCTGTGACGGAGTGGTTACACGACAATGACATCCCTGTAATGGAATGGCCTGCACAGAGTCCTGACCTGAATCCTATAGAACAACTTCCGGATGTTTAGGACGCCGACTTGGTGCCAGGCCACACCGACTGACATCGATACCTCTTCTCAGTGCAGCACTCCGTGAAGAATGGGCTGCCATTCCCCAAGAAACCTTCCAGCACCTGATTGAACGTATCGTTGCGAGAGTGGGAGCCGTCATCAAGGCTAAGTGTGGGCCATCACCATATTGAATTCCAGTATTACCGGTGGAGGACGCCACGAACTTGTAAGTCCTTTTCAGCCAGGTGTCCGGATACTTTTGATCACATAGTTTATGTGTGACCGGATTGGAGCTACAGTACTCCCGAATAAAGTCCAGTGATTTACTACTGCATGACTTTGATCTGCCACTGGAGAAGCCCTGTGTGATAATTCGCTCTGGCGTCCATTATTCTGTTTGTTTTACGGATACAGGAGAATCCTTCAAGTAAGTCTGTCAACTTACCATGGATTTCAGATGTTCGTTCAATTTCATATTGGTTCGTACGACATCATGGTTTCACGAAGCGCATCAATAATCCTGTAACTGTAAATTTTATGTGCTTTATAAAATCTACACGGAAGATGCGACATAAAGTTTAATCTTGATTCCTTCTTCGAGCCTAATCGAGCAAATAACAGATACGGTCATTCGGTTGTTTGGCCATTTTCTTCAACATCTGTGGAATTTACGATTCTCGTTAGGTTGCTATGTGTAAACAACTGAGAACGCCGAAACCTCAATTTAGCTTTACAAAATGGTGTTGAGATGTGCTGGGTTGGTGACAATATTATACGAGTATTAAAAACTATGCCCCATTGGAAGCCGATAAATGGTATATTAGAGATAGAAGCTCATGAGGTTAAGTTCTTGTCTTGGTGTAGATGAAGGAGGAAAATGGGGCAACTGATAACGGAAAAAAGTATCCTCTCTCATGCACTGTAGGGCACTTGCAACCCACGATCTTTTTTTTTGTTTATTAGATTTCAATCCCCTCCCCCCCCCCTTCCCAAGAGATGGGGAGGGGACGGGCTGGCAGCAGCATAATATGCTGCTCTACAGCCTACAGAAGATTTAAAAAACATAATGAGAATAGAAACAAACAAGAAAAACAGGAAATAAAACTGTAAAATGGCGGTAAGGTGTGGATTTTAAAATATAAAAACACTGTGGTGACGATGCGGATGAAGAAGTAGAGAGGCACAATTAAAAAACACGGCGACAGTCTGGTTTCTGATCGCACAAGATAAAAAACATAAACAGTATGACAGCTGTTCGCAACACTGGCAGGGGACGCACAATACTGAACACTCACTTATAACAGCACTACACAGGTGAGATGGCGGCAGATGGGTGGGGGGGGGGGGGGAGGACCCGGACCTATGACAGGGAAAAGGGGGGAGGAGAGGAAAAGAAAAAGGGGGGAGCCACTGGAGGGAAGAGACATAGAGAAGAGGGGACTGGGCGGACGCGAGAAAGAGTGGGAAAGGCAGTGGAGGGGAGAGCAGAAAGGACTCAGGGGAGAGAAGAGAGGCAGAGAGAGGGTAGGAGGGGAAAAAACAGGATTGAAGGGGGTGGGAGATTGAGACCAGGGAGAGGACTGAGGAAAGGAGCGGGAGGTGAGGATCAGCGTTGATAGGAGGGATAAATGGAGGGAGAGAGGGCATCATCCGGGAGGGGAAGTTGACGGAAGCCACCTTGGGAAAGGAGATGAAGGATGTAGAGATGGAGGGTAGGGGGGACACAACAGTGAAGTCGTGGCAGGGGGCGGGGTTGGGAGAGGAGAGGAGCAACTAGAGGATTGAGGGATCAAGGTGGCAGGAGGTGTACAGTATGCAGATATGTTCGAGGAGTAGGAGCAGATGGGGGAAAGGAATCATGTTGTAGAGGATCCACGTGGCGGACGGGACGCGTATACAGAGTGCGTGGCGCTCGAGGATCTGGAGGGACTTATAGAATTTGGGGGGGGGGGGGTGGCGGATATTCAGGCGGGAATCGTCTCACCCCCCACCCCCCCATGATCGTTGATAAAGATATTTATTTAAACGGTTACACTTGCACAGATGTTCACAGTAGAAGAAAGGGTTTCTTTTGAGACTGCATTCTGTGCAGAGGTTCTTATTCGCAGACTGTTTTCTGTATTGATATTTTTGGTGAAAAGAAGAGTCATCCAAAATAAAGGCTTTGCTAACATTCATATTTATTCGACTCATTTGCAGAAGTTATCGTTCTGATAACTTTGCTAGAAAAGAGAACTGGGAGAAATGAAACTGGATAACAAGGCAGGAAAAAGATAAGTTACAAACGATACATACATGCGCCACGAAACATTTTGGGATCTATAGACAGTTTTTCTTCTTTTAAAAGGAATAGCATTGATATGAACCCCCTGAGCCGTGCTCTCCTTCCTCTGGCGCATCGCCAGAGAGCGTCTCGGTGCTTAGCGCGTGATCGCTGGCGGCTTTCGGAGAGAGAGGACTTACTAGCGTACGGGCAGTTGGTGGCAGGTGGCCCGCGTGGAAGCCCGCGCTTCGCTAACGGGGATTGTATCGTACGGTGAGCTGTTTTGAGGTGGGAAGCCACGCCTCGTCGCAGTTTTCGATTGCGACTCATCCTGAAGGACGGTAAGGCGATGTGCTTGGAGGTACGATGTTTTGCCGTTTGTACGAGGGTCGTCCACAAAGTAAGTTCCGTTTCTATTTGTATCCGCGGCAGCGCTACGATCGCAGTTCCAAGCATGCGCGGCAGTTACTCTGACTCAAGGAGAAGACACGTACGCCATTTTCAGATCGCTGCAGCCGACGTGTGCTTTGTAGTGCTTCTTTATAATGCCAGCCGTAATTGAAAATACCGCCGCGTGTGAAATCAGATCTGTGTTCGTTTTCTAAATGCAAAGAAAGTTAAACCAAAGAAATTCATTGGAAAATTTGCGAATTTTACGGACAAAATGCTATGAGTGATGCAGTGGTCATAAGATGGGTCAGACTGTTCAGTGAAGGACGTGATGAAGTGCACGATGATGAACGATGTGGACGCCCGTCTGTGGTTACTGATGATCTGGTTCATATAATTGAAGAGAAGATTAAGCTCAGCCGTAAGTTCACACTTAGTGCCCTTGCTACGGAAGTTCCGCAAATCTCACGATCATGATGATGACGAGCTGAATTAACATGTCACCACATGATTGAATACAAGGCGGCAACCTTCTATGAAGAAGGCATACAAAAACTAGTGCCACGCTACGACAAGTGCCTGCAAAATTTCGGAAGCTATGTAGAAAAGTAGTTTAACAGTTGTAAATTTTTTTACAATAAATATTTTTTCTGTATCTGTACACGTTTGTTTTATACAACCAAACGGAACTTACTTTGTGGACGACCCTCATATTATCGAGGTCCTGGCTTCTTGTGGTAAGATTGCTCTTTCCTTATCTATTGTACCCCCCTTAATGAGGACGTGTTGGTTTAAACTGTGGCTGTTGGTCAGTGAAACGGCGGCCGTTGCTTTTCGAAGCTACCTCACGCAGACTAGGCTCTTGATTGCTAGTATGTGCCGGTTGTCAGCTATTTATTTGTACTGCCCGCAAGGTTGCACCGGCGAGATTGCCTCCTGTTAGAGCGACTCTCACCGTTTGACAGTTTGAATCTGCCTGTGGTCGCGTGTGTGTGTTCACCATTAAATGGTATATTGTCAACTTGATCTGCAAGTTCGTATCTTGCGGATTCTACAGAGAGCCGTTGACACTTCCTGTCATTATCGTGCACCGCTGGATCACAATTTGTTTAACTGCAAGCCACAAGAAGAGCCTTTCGACAGAGCGCCGTTGAGTGTTCAATCAGCGTACAGTTGAAAATACTGTTATTGCCAAATGTTTTACAGCCACTAGCAGGTATACTCTGTGCTTATGACTTGGTTGAATACATAGTTTTAGTTTCTTTTTAAAATATATATATGTTGCGGTTTAAGCCCCGTTTAGGATATATACGCTGGGTCGCAGCAGATCTAGCGACTGATTATTAGCGTTGTCAGCAAGATAACATAGTTCTAGTTATACACATATATATTGCTGTTTAAACTCCTTTATTTTTAATGTATGTATATGCTGGATCGCAGCAGGTCTGGCGACTAAGTATTACTGTTGTTAGTAACACCTGCTACTTGTTGCTTCAACGATTATCTTGTTGTAGTCCTTTATCTTTGTCTGTTAATATTTAAAAGGTAAAATAATTCTGAGCATATAATAGTCTTACCCGCAGCAGGTTTACGTACTAGCTTACGTGGGCTTGTTGCTTGGTTGATTACATTTTTCTACTTTTATAGGAAGACAAGAAACATCAATACTTATGATCATAGCAGGGCTGACATTGGTTCCGGTGTTCCCCATCCAACCGTAATCTTGTACCATGTACCTTAGGCGTTATTTGGGTTGAGAGAGTTGCCTATTCTGAGGCGCCCCAGTCCCTACGTCTGTCGGAGCCTGTATTGCTCGATCCCCCGGAACTTAGACTGGCCCTCCCATTCCTCCTTAACGATAAATCCAGACTTGAGTAGGACCATTTCACCCTCTATTAACGAAGTATGATATTCATTAAGCAAATTTGAAGAAGACGTTGAAGGTCTGAGACATTAAAGAACAAAAATCACTTACAACTGTTAAAATAAAAATCAAGCTGAATGTTATTGTGATGCATATGCAGCAATAAATGAACCAACAGCTAGATTTTCATCTCTGATTAATTCCAGAGGCTACCGGTTTCGGCATTCCATTATGCCACAATCAGGCTCTCTGGGGTAAATAGTTCCTGAGCTTATACTGCCAGAGAATATATCATGAAAAAGCGAACCATCATCCTCAGCAGCGTATGTACCACGGCTATAGTCCCGTAAACAACCTGAGTGCAGTTGAGCAATCTGAGTTGCGAGTGTATAGCCGTCTTCTTATATGCACTGGAGCATATGCTGGTTCACTTTTGCATGATATTTTATCCGGCAATATAAGCTCAGCTATTGTGTTACCACTGAGGGCCTGATGATAGTATATTGAAATGCCCTAACGGTTGCCTGTAGAATAAAGCAGAGATGAGAACAGAATTGTTAGTTTATTTATTCCTGGTTATAGAAATCGGATTGTGTCCAAACAGTGTATTATAAGTGTTATCAACGATACTTTGTTGATGTTTTAATTCATTTATCGGTGAAAGGCGTACAGTGTTTTCGTACGCTTTCATAAGTTCGTCTTTCCTTCATTTTTATCTGACATAATACGGCTTCTATCAGTATCCTATTTTTATCACATGTCAATGCGTGAAGGAGGAAGCCGGTGGGACATTAGATTTTATTTGATTTTTCATTCGTTTATTGACATCAGTAGTCTTATTCCTTTCCAGTATCAAGTTTCAGTTTTGCTTTCTGCAGAGGTGGAAACATTACTTGAAGGTATGAGCATCTTCAGGAGTAGGGTGTGTTCAGCTATGATTTTATTAACGTTTGCATGTGCATACTAATTATTTCAAGTGAAACTTTATATCTTGTCATCAGTTTTTCAAATTCAAATGGCTCTCAGCACTATGGGACTTCTGAGGTCGTCAGTCCCCTAGAACTTAGAACTACTTAAACTTAACTAACCTAAGGACATCACACACATCCATGCCCGAGGCAAGGATTCGAACCTGCGACCGTAGCAGTCGCGCGGTTCCAGACTGTAGCGCCTAGAACAGCTCGGCCACTCCGGTCGGTATCAGTTTTTCTTTTGCCTTGTAACTATTCGTACAGTGGTACCACGACATCAGCGGTTATCCTTGCATTCATTTCAGTTCTTACATCATCAGATGTGGCTAGCCGTACTGAGTGTTAACTTCTTTCTACGAGTAAGAAGTGCCGATTACACTTGCAGTCATTCTCACCATGGTGTTGGACACCACGTGACCATAGCCCAGTGGTCCTTTGTCAGTAACCACATCAGATAGAAGGTATGTTAACAAATGAATAAGTGTTCTTTTCTTAATTCTTCGCAGTTGATTCCACGGTTTTCACATCTCTTTTTTTTCACATTTGTGTAGGTTTTCAACCTGAGTGCATGACGGAAATTTGTCCCGACATAGTTCAAAATCGATTGTATGAAGACGCTTTTCATGTAGATGCTTATACTAATTTTATCATTGTCCCGCTCCATCTCTCATACACGTAAAGGACCACAGTGAGATAAAATCTCAAATTTTTGAGATCCATCCCTGTACTGACTAACAGTGGATACTGAATATGAACGGAGCAGAGCAGCACGAATCGCCACAGGTTTGTCTGACCAATGGGAGAGTGTCACAGCGATGTTGAAGAAACTGAACTAGCAAACAGATTATTCCGAAAAAGCCTACTTATTAAGTTACAAAAACCGATTGTAAATGATGGCTCTAGGAATATACAACAACTCCCTTCGTATCGTTCGCATAGACATCGTTAGGACAAGACTAGATTACAGTGCGCACAGGGGTGTTTACGCAGTTATTCTTCCCCTAGCTCAATACGTCAGTGGAAAGGGAAGAAGTCCTAATCATTAGTACAATGATATGTACCTAGCGATACACACTTCGCAGTCGTTTGCAGAGTATGGATGGCGATGGAGAGATTCCCATTCACGACTAGTCACCAAAAAGATTCCCAGTTCGTCTCTGCTCTGTTTATAAGATACTTTCCTTGCCGCTTTACGCACCTGCACTGCCTGTAGACGACATTCACCGTTGCAGTGAGCAGTGTTTAAGGGTCATGATGTTGTGCCTCACCAACGTATGTTATGACACATTCATAGGAATTGCAAGTAACTGCGACGTATCAATGAAACCTTCATTACTATTGTTCATTCTTTTGTTCAACCAGTGCGCTGGAAGGCTTTCCTTCTCCTCTCTTCTCAAAAACACTTGTATTTATTCATAGGAGTGGAGAATCTGAACGACTTTTGTCTGTTACCGGTATCGATACTGGCGTGATATCTTTCGGGGGATTCCAAGACTTTCGAGCATTTTTTAATTTTAAGTTTACATTTTTTGTTTAATTTAGTATTTGCTATTGTAACTTTCCATTTCTTTTACAAATTTTTAAGTTATATTAATATGCTGTGTTAACTGTCAACTGCATATGCGTTGAATTCTTCTGCCCTCGTCTCTGTTGCAATTACTGGTAAGATTTGACGGAAGTTTCCAGAGAAGAAATTGGTACCGACCGTCATACAGGCATTGTTGTCACACAAATGACGAATTTTTCTGCGAAATACTTCGATGTACATTTTATGGGATATCGGAACTTCATGCCAAACAGTGGAAATTACAAAATTACAAGTCGCTTCGCTATGAAATATTAAAAACGCTGTGCATGCGTAGATGTAGACTGTCTGTGCCGTAATCTGATAATTTTACGCCTATCACCGCTAAATGGAAAAGGCATCGTTATCATAGTTGCAGGGGTTTGATTTCAACGCAGCTCAACCAATTAGCACGAAATATTTGTAAATTATATATACAGACCTCCCTCGTGAATCACTCTACCTATTACTGAAAACCAAGTCGATATCCCGACAGTAATTCCTGAGATTTTTGAGAGGTCACGGATGCAATGTACATCCATAATGGCCAAAGAATATTTTTTTTTGTGATATAATTGAAATTCAACGATTTTCGGATTTTTTCCTTTACTAGTACAGTGAAATCTTGCTTCTTGCCAAATTTCATAATGCTGGAACTACGCTGGAGATTTTGATGAGTGAGTTTCCGAGTATTAAAATATGTTACATAAATGGCCATATCTTTCGATTGCGTTCACTTCCAATCCTAAAGTTTATACATTGTCAAGAGACTATAGACCTTAGTTTGTGCTTTAAATTGAAACTTAATACGTCAACCCGCTTCTGAGAAAAGGGGCTCGTAACAGACGGACAGACAAACAGGGGATAGCAAATGACAAAACCAATTTATTTTCATGGGTTATAATTACAAATTAACGATTTTCGACTTTTTTCCTTTAATTTTACCGTGAAACCTTGCTTCTTACCATATTTCACGTTTCTAGGTCAACGGAAGTTAGCATAAAAGGTTTGATGACTGAGTTTACGAGCATCAAAATAAATGACATTAATTCCATTCCTTACAAGCTTAAATTCTGTACACCGACAAGGAATGTAGCCTTTAGTATGTGGCATAAATTTGAATTTGATAAGGGGTCTTATCAGTCAGACAGACGGAGATAGATAGATAGATAGATAGATAGATAGATAGATAGAGAGAGAGAGAGAGAGAGAGAGAGAGAGAGACAACAAATGGATCCTATAGGGGTTCCGTTTTGACCAGTTGAGGCACGGAACCCTAAAAGTCACTATCGATTTACTTCACAAGACCGGTTATCCGTTTGAACTACTCGTGGAGGAGAAACAGTAGTAACTTCATTAATACACCAAGATCCTGTTCTGATAGAACTTGGTGCATTTCCCGTTGTTTAGATACAGGTAAAACTTAATTAAGCCAGAATCTGTCAACAAGACTCCATCAGACTGGATACGCATGAATTTTTACTTAAAGCTTGTTACTGGTAATTGTACAGCTTGATGCATGTGACTGAAGAAGTGCCTGTCACCTACTGGCAAGACCTCGTGTAAGCCGTAGGCAGTCGTGTGGTGAGAGCCTTCTAGACTTGTACTGTGGAGCACTCGGCAGACACTGCTCCGGCAGACGCCGCCCCGCTGGCTCGGGTCGACATTTGCATAAAATGAAGCTCAGTTCGTGTTGCGCTGTAATCAGATAACAGCCGGCGTAGGCCGGCGGGAAACTTGACTCCGCCAGCCGCGAGGCAAGAACAGCAGCGGGGCGCGCCGGCATCGGCCGGAAGTGTTTTGTGTTCTCGCAGTCCTGGCAGCTCCGAGGGCGACCGTACGCAGATACTCCCCTTTCGGGAAGCAGACAGTCATACGGTTAGGCGAACAATGTACACAAATGAACAACTCCGACAGACACTTCTAGATACACTGCTGCACACAGAAACGGCAACACAACGAAGGATCGCGAATAAAGGAAAATGCTTATTGTGCATGTATAGTATAGTAGAGACAATACGTTACCAGTAAAAAATGATCCTATCGGAGCACAAAAGAGGCAATATGTTCCTCTTTATTTAAAAGACTGACGGAAAGGTGGGGTACCAGCTGCCTCATTCTACCTTCCTCAGCACCTGTAAAAATTCTCCAAAAAATTTTGGCATACGTATTCGCGCTTTTTTCAACATGCAAACTTACCTCAAATTCCCACAAGCTTCAGTAACTGTAACTCACTCAAACCAACTAAACCAGCGCTGTAAGACGATCAGTCCACTCCCCGTTCGCTTTACTTACTCACTCATTCAGCCCAACTCACTGTCATTACGTCTTTCTGTCTCTTTGTCACTGTCTCTTGTGTCACAACCACAGTACCCTTCATTCTGTGTTACTACTACAGTTTCCTCTCACTATCACTGTCTCTCTCTTGCTCTCTTACTGTTCATATCTCATTCCTTACTTCTTAATGTTGCTGTCTCTTATCATTGTCACCCTCTTTCTCTTCATTGTGTCATTGTCATATACTCTGTCTCTCATTATCACTGGCTCTCACCCTCTCTCACTTTCTCTTTCCCTTTATTCTTCCACCACCCCTAGCACTGTCTCCTTCACATTTTTCCTAGCACTGTTCCGTCAGTGTCAACTATGTTCCACTGCCACTGTGTCCCTCTCTTTCTCTCACATTGCCATTGTCTCCTCCGCTCTTTCTCTAACATAATCACTGTCTACTATCTCCCAGTATTTATATCACTTTTCCGACTGCCACAGTCTTCTCTCACAGTATAATTATGCGCGAATGTGTTCACTTAGCAAAATTTTGAGGAAGGTAGAATGAGGCAGATGGTAACCCAGTTTCCAGAGTGTCTTTAAATAAACAGGAATATGTTCGCATTTTTTGTGCTGCGATAACAGCATTTTTCCGCTAGTTCCCTTTTTTTCCCTGCTGCATCGGGGTACGTAAATCACATGAAAAGAAATGCAATGGTCACTGAAATTTAGATAGTGTACTTATGTGAAATTGAAATAAAGAAAAATGAATTTTACACCTAAGATAGGATTTCACGTGCAAAAACATTTTGTATGTGCTACAACATAAGGGTCCCACATGATAACGGAGACACTTTACAGCATATTATCCCGTGCTAAGTCACTTTATAAACTATGTTTTCTCCTCACACAGGATTTTACGTACGAATTTTACGTGTACATGTTCGGTAACTTTAACGTCTGTATCTCGAAAACGGATAAATATATGAACATAATTTTCAAGCATGTTTGAGATCAGGATCCACACATCGTTAAAATTTCAGGCATCTACTGTGAATACGCGTTTCTACATGTTCGGCTTGGTTTTCGTTTGCTGGTATCGGCGAAAGTATAGTAAAAAGCCGTTTTTATGGAGCTTTTAGAGGAACCGCCTATGAACTAACGGTGCCTCGCCATAAGTCGCATCATGGCTACCGTAGACCACGTCAAATGCAAAAATAACTAACCGATTTTCTCCATTTCCCTAAGCAGGAGGAAGGGTATAACAAAATACTTGATCGTACCTTTTTATCCCTAATAGAACCAGAGGTATGAGAACCAGAAACTTCCGTTCTTACGCGCAGCGATTAGGAACATATTAGGATCACATGCTATCACATGAATACCGATTAAACTTCAGCTTACATGGTCGTGTACTGGGTGTGAAATTAAGTAAACAATGCTGCTATCTTTTTCAGCACCCAGCGGCCTTAAGCCCACTGGGCGTCAAGTCAAACTCAGCTTCAGTGGCAGATAAGGGTACGTCACTGACGACTGCACCAACTCTGTCCCACAGTTCATTAATCCTAGTGGCTGCTGAGTGCTGGCGCGCCAGTCCCCTCGCAAACCCACGAGCAGAAGTTTTCAGTTGCTGAGAGATCACGATAACGTGTTGGCCACGGCAACAGTCGAACACCCTCCTTAAAAATGTTCAAATGTGTGTGAAATGTTATAGGACTTAACTGCTGAGGTCATCAGTCCCTAAGCTTACGCACTACTTAACCTAAATTATCCTAAGGGCAAACACACACACCCATACCCGAGGGCGGACTCGAACCTCCTCCGGGACCAACCGCACAGTCCATGACCGCAGGGCCCTAGACCGCTCGGCTAATTCCGCGCAGCCACCCTCCTTATAGAGGTAGGTTAGGACAACATGAGCAACATGCGATCTTCCGTCATCTTGTTGAAAGATAACGTCACTGCCACCTCAGAGATACGGGACAGCCACCGCCCTTAACACGTCAGAAATGCAGCTCACGCTATTCAGACGTGATCACGTCTTGTACTATATATCATTACGCCAGAGGGTGGGACTGTACGACGATGAGGAATTTAATCTGGCATCATTTGTTCCCCTCGGAGCATCCGAACACTGGTAAGTCAGGATGAGTCTTCCGGGCTATAAGGCATTGGTCGAAGAAGCTTTTCGATTACTGACGTTTCGTCCAGAGCAGCGCTAGACCTCTTCGATAGTGCTCCTTGCAACACTGAGTCTTGCCGACTGACAAGTCGAACGTCGCAGAGCGGCATAGATACTGAGTAAAGTGGGCGTGGTCGAGATCACACGTGATCAGCAAAGATAATCGTTCTCAGAGATAAAACTTAAATGTCGATTGTCGCCTGTCAAAGATAATAACTGTCTATCAACTCTGCAGAGAGAGTGTCCATACAGCATTGAGTTATATGGCTTCTTCTTTTCTCGTAAAATTATCACTATGCTTATATATTTCGATGGCTTCTCTGTATACTTGTCGGTAATAGTTTTTTATAATAGATAAAATTGTGCTTTCGGAAAACTTCATTTCATGATTTTCTGACTGAAGAGAATGCCCTGCTACAGCAGATTTTTCGGTTTCCCCTAGTCGGCAAAGATTTTTATGTTCTTTCAGTCTTCTATTCAAGCTTCTCATTGTATCTCGAATACAGATCTTTCCACAAATACGCGTAATCTTATGTACTCCACTTGCTGACAGATTAGGACGAATTCTCTTAGTTGGTAGAAAAACTGGCCTGATGTCATGTTTCTGTCAAATCTTGCCGATTTGACTAGTCACTTTTTTGAGAAAAAGGAGAGAAACCATGTTCTGCCATCGTTGTGTTTTATCGTTGTCCTGATGCCTATCGTTATTCGGTCGCAGAACCCTATTTACTTCTTTGTCTGAGTTGCCTTTCTTCTCAAAACCCCGTTTCAGATGTTTTGATTCGGCGTCCAGGTGTTCCTGCGTGCAAAGTCTGTCAAAAAGACTTTTAATGGTGGATGATAATTGGTGATCATATGCAGGAATCTATTCGTATGAGTGACTTCCCGAAGAACCTTGTGTTTCAACTTTCCATCAGCCTGTGTCGTAATCCATGATAAACTCGATTGTTACATTTCTTCTTTTCAGATAACAAAACAATTCTTCTAAACCTTTTCTACCTTGTGACCAGAACACGAATGTATCATCGACTAACTGACACCATCGACAGGGTGTCTTATTTGCATCTTGTAGAGCTGAAAGTTAAAATTTCTCCATATAAAATTTAGCGACCGAATAAGTCACATGGACATTTCATTTCATGACATGAAAGCACTTTATTCTGCAAACAACGACGCTGATTATTCGCGGTTACCATGCACATTTTACGTTTCTCCCGTATAAAAACACTGCAACAGTTTCTGAAAACATCTGTTTGTATCTTCGAACTGTGGTGCTGAACAAACATCTTTTTCAGCTCGTATGGGATATATATTCTTCTCCTGCCTTAGCACATACATTATATCGATTTTCAAGTCGGAAATCTACAGCTAAAACCCTGGTCTCGTACTCAGTACTAGTGGAGTTCAAATCTTCCTTTCATCATATTGACGTTGGTTTCCATGTTTTCTCTTTTATCGATTGACGCAAATTGAAGAAGGTTCGTTCCCACCTTTGTACAAATGATTTGATTTTTCATCTGAAATAACCTCCATTGATGAAACTTCCAACTGCAGACCATCGCACTTCCGAGTGGTCTCCGATATCACGGTATTCACTGTTATATTTCGTACCGGTGGTCGTTTTTCGATATCTGAAAGATGATGTCTATTAAAGTTTCGCGCCAGTAGTACAGGAGTGGGGCTAGTAGCGACACCTTGATGATGCAAATCAGGTTTGCTTTAAGTACACGCTACAAAGGTCGTGAGCTTTAGTTATCTTTTTGCTTGGTCGAGGAAAGTTGATGTTAGTTAAGAATGCTTTTAAGGCGACAAAGACGCCATTATCAACACCTCATTGAGTTTGAACGAGGTCGTTAGTAGGGCTGCGAGAAGCTAGATGCGCCTTCTGCGATATTGCAGAAAGACTTAATAGGAATGTAGCGACTATGCATGACTATTGAGAGCGGTGGTGACAAGAATGTACGGTCGCAAGAAGACCAGGCTCTGAAATTCAACGTGGCGCTACCGAGAGGGAAGAACATAGTGTTCAGCGAACGGCTCTGTTGCGTCGTACTGCATCTGCAGCAGCAATTTGAAAAGTAGTTGCCACCAAAGTGATACAACGAACTGTTACAAATCGGGTACACCAAGGAAAGCTCCGAGCAGACGCCCCGTAGCGTGCATTGCCCTGACCTCAAACCTCTGCCATTTGCGATTTCAGTGGTGTCAAGTGAGAGCTTGGAGGTCAAAGTGGAAGTCTCTTGAGTTTTCTGATGAAAGCTGGTTCTGCCTCGACACCAGTAACGGCCGTGTGTTGGTCAGAAGGTGGCCAGCAACTCCAGCGTCATTCCCACCCAGCTTTAACCGTCCTTGCACTGACAGACGAAGTGCAATAGGAACGGAACTCCATCCCACAAACTCATAATCGGTACGTCATGCCTGCATTCAACATTATGGTGGGTACACCGCTTATTAATGTACCAGCATTTCAGATTTGCAGTGGCTTACCTCACGGTTGTATTAACGTGTAAATATGTTACCTAGACAAATGCATTCCCAAAACTTCGTTGTTGTTTTTGTGGTCTTCAGTCCTGAGACTGGTTTGATGCAGCTCTCCATGCTACTCTATCGTGTGCAGGCTTCTTCATCTCCCAGTACTTACTGCAACCTACATCCTTTTGAATCTGCTTAGTGTATTCATCTCTTGGTCTCCCTCTACGATTTTTGCCCTCCACGCTGCCCACCAATCCCTTGATGCCTCGGAACATGTCCTACCAACCGATCCCTTCTTCTTGTCAAGTTGTACCACAAACTCCTCTTCTCCCCAATTCAATTCAATACCTCCTCATTAGTTATGTGATCTACCCATCTAATCTTCAACATTCTTCTGTAGCACCACATTTCTAAAGCTTCTATTCTCTTCTTGTCCAAACTATTTATCGTCCACGTTTCACTTCCATACATGGCTACATTCCATACAAATACTTTCAGAAACGACTTCCTGACACTTAAATCTACACTCGACGTTAAAAAATTTCTCTTCTTCACTTCGTTACTCTACATCAATTACTTTATGGCGTTGTGATTTTTTCCCGTCAGTGTATTGCGTTATCCATGGAGTTAGGATTTTTATTCTGAGTGCAGGACGGAATTGTGTGGTCGGTATCCGGAAGCGTAGGAATCGTGCAGGAATCGTACCGAGGACTCGTCTCGGGTATCGATCCCGCGGCTCGCCGCCACGCTGCCTCGCCTGCAACGCGTGTCGCGGTCAAGGTCACGCGCCGTGGGGCTCCCGCCTGCGTGTTTTGGCGTCGCCAGGCCGCGGGGCCCGCCCCACTCCTGACACGGTGACCTGCCGCGCGGCTCACGCTGTGCCACGCATTGCAACTTGATAACGAACTTGTTTTCTCTTCGTTATGGCAAACTGTTACTATGATGCTTCAAAGTAAAGTACAACACAGTGCATATTTTGCAAAATTTGCAATGAAAAATTTACCCTCTATCCAGTCCCGTTTGGTGCATTTTCTGCCAACCATTATTGGGTACAAAATGTAGCTAAAATATCGAAATTGTTTTCAACAGTGGAAAGAGAGTCCTATCTCTTTCCACTCTGGAGAAAATAAATGAGATATACCGGAGATTCTCCGCGCTGAGTTTTGGCAGTTACTTGTCACACGCTCTCGGCTACTGCCGCCTGCTATGCGGAGTGCGGAGTTGCCTCCTGTTTCTGTTCTTCTTATGATGCCGACACAAACCGCAGCTGTACACGAAAGAAACACTTACTGAAATTGAAAGACACCTGGAGTCACCCGCTCATGACGCTGACTGTATGTGTTTTCAGTCTGTGCTGCCTGGTTTCAGTACACGGCGTTATTCATTTATTTATCGTATGATGATACAGAGCTTGGATCAAATACATAATTTTAAGAGTATACAGTGTAAGAAATGACAAGCAAAATACATTTACAGCATCAAATGTTCCAAGTATTATGCTAAACTATCTACAAATGACACAAGTTCTTATATTTGTAAGTCCAGTCTGTTCATCCAGTTGAGTCCTTCAGGTGATGCATGGTGGTTGTCATTTATTGATCTCCCAAAGGCTCGTTTCGGGCATTCACCAACAATGTGACTAATTGCAGGGCAGCTCCACAGTCTGAATCTGGAGATGTTGCGCAGCCCCATTTGTGCTTTAGATATCTGCAGTTCCCTTGTGCTGTTCGGATGCTGTTGATGGCTCTCCACTGGCGTCAGGGGAGTGTGAAACCTGGAATTCGCATGGAAAGCTTTTCAACCAGATGGCCGTTGAACACTGACGATTCTTCCCACT
The DNA here is from genome assembly GCF_023864275.1 of Schistocerca cancellata. Lineage (NCBI taxonomy): Eukaryota > Metazoa > Arthropoda > Insecta > Orthoptera > Acrididae > Schistocerca > Schistocerca cancellata. The sequence goes on along the minus strand of NC_064626.1, from coordinate 857,554,415 downwards.
GACTTCTCCATACTTCGTTGATGTTAAAGTCGGAGGGTTGAAGATGTAGTGCAGTTCACCAAGGTGGTTTTCTTGACTTCAGTAGCTGATGTTCTGCTGTTAATATATCGCTGTGTACGGGTAGCTGGGGATTCTTCTGAATGCTTCTCCAGGTCTTCAGGACAGCATCTGATCTTCGTACAGCTGGAGGTTGGATGTTTGTTAAAACCGGTAGCCATGCAGTTTGAGTGCTACGTATGCAGCCCGTGATAGGTCACATTGTCTGGTTGAGTCGTGACATACATTAAGTCACACGTGCCTCGTGGGTGGTGCTAAATGAGTAACAACATCATTAGACCGAACTGCCCAAAAAGGCCTCCCGGCCGTAGAATGCAGAGTAAACGACGTTACCTATATTATTTTGTTCACAACTTTACCTATATTATTTTTTTCACAACTTTACCTATAGTATCCAGTTTATTCTCTCGTTTATATATAACATACTCATTTTACAGTTGCCGTTTTAGTCGAGTGCACTGCGACGTTTTGATGTGTTCTGCTATTGGTTGTTCGAATGAAACACGAATATAATAACTGTGCTCTATCAGAGTGTAACACGGTTCCTGAACTGTACTTGGCATACATGAAGAAAATAAAACAATCTGTAAACATAATCTTATACTGAAAAACAGTAGGAAAATAAATACATATGTAAATAAATCGAACAATGGAACTGTGCACGTGGGAGACAATGGTACTTTCGCTTTTAAAATACACTGTAGAGCTAAACAAACTTATACACCTGACTAATATCGTGTAGGGCACCCGCGAGCAGGCAGAAGTGCCGCAGCACTACGTGGGATGAACTCGACTAATGTCTGAAGTAGTGTTGGAGGGAACTCACACCATGAATGCTGAAGAGCTGTCCATAAATCCGTAAGGGTACGAGGGGGTAGAGATCTCTTCTGCACGTTGCAAGGTATACCAGATATGATGAATAATGTTCATCTCTGGGGTGTTTGGTAGCCAGCAGGAGTGTTTAAACTCAGAAGCGTATTCTTGGAGCCACTCTGTAGCCGTTTGGGGTGTCGCATTGTCCTGCTGGAATTGCCCAAGTCCGTCTGGATGCAAACTGGACATGAATAGGTACAGGCGATCAGACATGATTCTTACGTATGTCTCACCTGCCAGAGTTGTATCTAGGCGTATTGGCGGTCCTATATCACTCCAACTGCACGCGCCCCACTCCATTACAGAGCCTCCACCATCTTAAGTAGTCCCCTGCTGACATGCAGGGTCCATGGATTCATGAGGGTGTCTCCATACCCGTACACGTTCATCCGATCGATACAATTTGAAACAAAACTCGTCAGACCAAACAACATGTCATCAACAGTCCAATGTCAGTTCTGACGGGCCCAGGCGAGGCATAAAGCTTTGTGTCGTTCACTCATCAAGGATACACGAGTGGGCCTTCGGCTCCGAAAGGCGACATCGATGATGTGTCGTTGAATGGTTCGCATGTTGACACTTGTTGATGGCCCAGCACTGAAATCTGCAGCAATTTGCGGAAAGATTGCACTTCTGTCACGTTAAACGATTCTCTTTAGTCGTCGTTGGTCCCGTTTTTGCAGGATCTCCTCCCGGCCGTAGTGATATCGGAGATTTGATGTCTTACCGGATTCCTGACGTTCACGGTACACTCATCAAATGGTCGTACGAGAAAATCCCCACTTCATCGCTGCCTCGGAGATGCAGTGTCCCATCGCTAGTGCGCCGACTATAACACCACGTTCTAAATCACTTAAATCTTGATAACCTGCCATTGTAGCAGCAGTAACCGATCTAACAACTGCACCAGACACTTGTTGTCTTATATAGGCGTTGCCGATCGCAGCGCCGTAATCTGCCTGTTTACACATCTGTGTATTTGAACATGCATGCCTATACCAGTTTCTCAGGCTCTTCAGTGTATTATTCTGCAGGAAAACCTAGGAAATGGAAATAAATAAGTAAATAGAAATAAAGCTATAGTGTTAGTATCTAACAGCTGAAGCGAACGTGTAATGCATGTGGTATTAATACATGCTTCTACAGAGAAACGTACTAAATTAATATAAAACTGTTGTTTTATGATGTAATAACTGTAGTTGCGGTTCAGATCACACTTGCAGCTTTCTTCGCCCTTTTCTCGTTTTCTCTCATTGTTCTAAGAAACTGTGCACACCGTGCTGCAGTGTCTTCATTTTCAACCAGAAATTTTCTATATTCACATTTGTTAAAACGAATCAAAGGTTTCCGTTTTTCTTCTCAACAGAACTGAATTACTTGTCAACACTTTTCCATCTGAGCGTCTTTCTGACAACGTATATTAGCGCGATGAGTATCCATTTCAGCACACGCTAAGAATACGCAAAATTAGTAACGCGCTATGACTGTTCAATGCCGAGCGACGTACTTCAGTCGTGTACTGTTAAGCATTGCTGGACGCATTCGGTCAACAAAGTTTAGTTCAGCGTTCTTCCGTCGGCAGTCGTAAAATGGACAGTCTGTTATTAACTTTCGTCTCGCTCATAAACAGTACTTGCTCCTTTGCACTACGCGCGATGTTACATTAACCAAGAAAGAAACAACGATGGAAACGTGTGGTGGAGGGTGCTTGTAGTGAGGTGTCGACTCTGCAGCTAAGGTCGATAGCTCACACTACTGTACGATGATCTCTCTGCCGGCCGGTGTGGCCGTGCGGTTTTAGGCGCTTCAGTCTGGAACCGCGTGGCCGCTACGGTCGCAGGTTCGGATCCTGCCTCGGGCATAGTTGTGTGCGATGTCTTTACGTTAGTTAGGTTTAAGTAGTTCTAAGTCCTAGGAGACTGATAACCTCAGATGTTAAGTCCCATTGTGCTCAGAGCCATTTGAGCCATTTGATAATCGCTCTCTCCTTGGACATAGCCAGATCGAGTCATGGTGTCGGGAGAAAGTGACTGGTATTTTCTCCACACAAGGATGATAGGTGACGTTATCTAATGGTGGATCATCAGCCAGTGAGCCGACATGTTTCAGTGGCACTGATAATGGAGATCCGTCCACCAAGAGAGACGTTGAGATCGGAAATCTCACGAATCACTTCTCTTTCACCACTAATCGTCAACACACCAAACATAATACTAGATTTTGAACGTATTCGTCCTATCTCAGCAGTGGGAGCAGTTGACAAATAAACACAAGGAACCTCGAGGATGAAATGCTGCCTAAGATTCCGTACAGTGATTGTGAAATGGTCAGACCTACTCACTGCTTGGTGCTGGTTTCCTCAGGTTACCATCCAATTTCCATGGATATTTCACTAGAGCATTCATGTTGTCGACGTTACTCCTTCTGCATTCTACGAGTCCCTGGCAAAGATGCTTAAGGTTTATGTCTGACACGAATTTATGCAATTAATGTATGCATTTACACTATTGTATGTGTACGTCAGCGTAAAATCATGCTTGATACAAGCAATTCACACTTAGCTCTAAAAAGGGTGCAAATAAAGAGTACTGTTCTGATTTTAAAGCCTGAAAGCTGCAGGTGCTTCCCACATGATTATCAGAAACATTGTATCTTTTTAAACCTCAAAACCTGTAACTCCGGCTACATTGCTGGAAAACCTTCGACTTCTATGTTCCTTAATGGTACATGATTATACGGCACGTAATACTTCACCACTGCGCACTGAGAATGAGTGGGCACGTAAGTCGCAACTGGTGTGTCAGACTTTCCAAAATGCTGGACAGGGATGGCTTAACTGAAGTGTTTGCCTGGCTCCAGAAGAGTTTCCACGTTTAAAGTACGACATGCAGTAGGAGTAATGCCACCAGTTTGCCAACTTCATGGGACACTTCAGCGAAATACTGGCATTCTCATTACAAATAAGAGGATTTGTTGTTAGGTTACTGAATTCTTGACCACTCATGAATTCTGAGAAATACTTGAGCCAATGTTTAGCGATGTATAGTTCACTTGGGAGATTACAACGGCCACTGGGTAATGCCACAGTTAGGAGCAGCATGAAAAGAAACGAGATTTCTTAGGTTACTCGTCAGCTGCTGCAAGATCAGAAATTTTCACCCTGCGCAATGGAAGGAAATGTGATCACGCAGTGCCTATCGTTCACTGAGTGTGACTGCAGATTGAGCCTACAAGAGACAAGGAAATTCAGCGTCTTGAGAGACAGAGTAGGTAAAGAAAGGAAGGAAGGAAGATTAGTGTTTAGTGTCCAACTGGCATAGATGTCATTAGAGACAAAGCAGACACTCGGGAAAGGGAAATCTGCCGTGCCCTTTCAAAGGAACCATCCCGGCATTTGCCTGGAAATATTTTAGGGGAATCACGGGAAACCTAAATATGGATGACCAGACCCATATTTGAAGCGGTGTCTCCCAGAACGTGAGAGCAGAGTGCTAACCACTGTACCACATTGCTCGGTCAGAGTGAGGGAGAATAATACTAAAACTGTGAAGAAGTAGCAGCTAAGGAACAATGAGACAGTGGATAGTCAGTCGGACGGACAATCATAAATGCAGTCAATGAACAATGTGGGCAGACAGCTAGAGATCAAACAGTGGATAGTGGGTTAGTCAATATACAGCAGCAGGTAGCCAACAGTCAAGGAGTCAAGAGCAGGCAAGCAGAAAGTGAGAAGACAGTGAGCAGGCGTTCATAAGAATCAGAAGAGACAGTGAGTTTGCCTTCTGGAGGCATTCGCTTGTTGTCGACTCAGACTTTGGACTCTGAGTGAGATCCTAGCTTTCATTCAAATGTTTATAGTCGCGTTGTGACAAACGCATTTACACTCAGTCTTGAATTAACCAATTCTTGCGGTCCGAGCACGAATCGGTAAGCATACACCTGCATTTGTTTCTTTTACCTCAGCCTCCAAATATTAAGCTGACCCCGATTGTGCAATACCGTTAACACAGACGATAGTAACCGCGAGCACTAGCCGAGGAACATCTCGGCGGATGCCGGACCTGTACTGTTCCTGTGGGATTAAGTCAGACAGCGCAGAAGAAAATCGAGTTGAGCCACCCAGGGAGTTACCAAAAGGCTGTAGGACATGGGATATGAAAGCTGTCGGTTGTCAGACTGCTGTTATACAGACGACGAGGAATGATATACACATCGCACTGACCGTGCACCCGCCGCAAACACTTTCATGTAAAACTGACTTTGTCGAGTGGTGTGATGATACAGTTCATTCCCCCATATCGCGCTAGTTATTCTCTGCGTGTAGTCAAACTGGCCTTGATAGCTATATTTGCATTAATGACGTAATAACGCACGTAAATATTTCCTTGTTCTAATGTTTCCATTCTGCGTGGAGCTATATAGGCTTATTAATTTCCGTAATTCGATGTCACTTTCCAATTTTAAAACATGCGCGCAGGAACTGCTATCGGTTTCATAGTTGTTCGTTCTGTTGCAAGGGATGCTAATGACGAGGTTGTATAAGCAGCCGACGAGTTTTGCCGATTTCGTGGTAGTCATTCCCAATAATCAGCTCATCACAATACAGCTGCTGTCATCTCTATTAACTGTTCTCCAAAACCCACCAGAGAGTTGACGATGATTAGACCATACGTGGCTGTTACATCACAAGAAAGTGATGTGGGTTTATCACTGTTCACAGTACATGGAACGGACTTTATTTATAAAGTCGGAATCTCCATGATTTTTTGCGAACGATGCTGCTGCCTGTAGAGAAGTCGCAGCGCTAGGTTATTGCTGCGAAATGCAGGACGACCAGCATGAGAATGTAGTTACGCCCAACGTGGATAAATGTAATATACCGCGCATAAGTAGATGGAAAGATCTGTTACTGTCTCGATTACACAACTGTCTAGTAATCACTCACAGCAGTCACATATATTAAATATCTCGGAGTATGCGAGCAGACACATTCAAAATGTAACTACCAGATAATACTAATCACATAAAAGTTGATGCCAGACAGATATTCTTTGGAAGAATCCTCAAGAAATGTAGTCATCCACAGAAGAGATAGTTAAAAAAACACATAGTATCACTCTTGTCTATTACTCTCTGTTCCGGAACAATTACGTGATAGGAATGGAAGAGAAAACAGAGAAAACCCAAAGAAGAACAGTGCAATTCGTCACGGACATGGCCTTCCAACTCTAGTTTCGAGCGCTACAGCAGGGACATTCTGCATCGCCGTGTGGCCATCTGTTAAAATTTAGAGAGCGTACGTTTTAAAAAAAAGTCAACTGACATGTTGGTTCCTTCGACAAGTTTGCCGAGAGACGGTCATGAGGGTACAATTCGAGATATTCGAGCACATACGGAGGCTTAGCAAAATGCATTTGTCCTGCACACCTTAGGCAATTGTAAAGGAAAAAGATTTAAAAAGATTTAATTCGCAGTGATAAAAGAAGCACCCTCAATCAAAAGGTAACGTGGTTTGCGGAGTGCAGATGTATATCAGACACAATTCCTTCAAGTCAGCGACTTTATCCATTCGCAGTAGCTCGCACTTTCGCTCGGGTAAAACTGCAGCATCTTTCTTTGGATGCCACGAAAAACGAAGTTTGGATGGCAGGGGCTGTTTCGATCGATATGGCGGTGGGGTTAGGACGTTGGAATCGTACTCTGTAACAGCTAGGGTCACTAAATTCCAAGCTGTCGTATTGAAGGTTACCACCGGTACCTCTAAATCTATTCTTCCTCTTGAGAGTGTGTTCGTAAAGGGGAGGAATATTTAGGATCCTGAGACACTTGAACAACGTCCTGGACAAACTTAGTGAACTATGTAATGCCGGAGAAGCTGCTGACCACTATTATCTGAGCCGGAATGTAGAAAATTACCCCAGAATGAAAGAGGTAACACTAGGAAAGTCAGCAAAGTAAACAAGCTATCGCTCTTCAGTGTCAGTAAAAGTGTAGATTAGGCTTATAGTAAGGACTGTGGCATTCAGTTTCTAAACAAATCTTTAGTCCGACAAATTCAAAATTTTCTATCTCACATTTTTTTTACACTGGCACAAATAAATTTCATGTTTACAAGGAACTGTACGCACTCTACCCTACTTGCTAAATTACACTGCTTCGTGCCGCACGGGGTAGCCGTGCGGTCTGTTGCGCCTTGTCACGGTTTGCGCGGCTCACCCCGTCGGAGGTTCAAGTCCTCCCTCGGGCATGGGTGTGTTTGTTGTTACTAGCGTTAGTTAGTTTAATTAGTGTGTAAGCCTAGTGAACGATGACCTCAGCAGTTTGGTCACATAGAACCTTACCACAAATTTCCAAACTATCCTTTTCTTGCACTTGTTCCACTAAGAAAGTACTCCGTTTTTGGTCAATCGTGCGGTACCTACAAATAATGGAAAAGAATGTCATTGATTAATACGATGCGCTTAATGTAAAGATACGATATGTATCCTCGGCAGAGTTCTCATGGTCTCTAAAGCAGGCAAGACGTGATTTTCCTCTTTTTAGAATACTTTAGTAATTTGCAATGGACAGATTAACTTATCTGCCAACTCACAAGAGCGAACGATGTAAGAACGTGCTAGCAATCTACGTTTGTATCATTATTGGTAAGCAGCCCGCTAACAATTAAGTAAGGTCAGAGATAGAGTACGTAACAACATCCCATATTGCACTGATACGTGCGATGAATGTTGTACGGGCATTAGGGTACTTTACTCGCTCAAGATGTCTGCTGACACAGAACGCGTGGCGTACATATGGAGCAGTCAAAATGGCTGTTCACGCCATAAGTGTATTTTAAAATGTAAATTATTTCATTTCAATTGTTCTGATTACACGCTTCGGGAAATATTGTTAAAACTGCATACGTTTAGCAATCATTTTATGTTCCTCCGTTTCGACGATTATCGAAAAGTGTCATAAAGATACCTGAGAGGCAAACGAAATTACGATTTGGGCGAAGTTTGTGAGTAAGTTCTAAAAACAATAGCTAACTTCTCTGCAAATTTTTTGTCCCATTGTGTGAAAATAGTTGTGCTTTCATGAAATTAAAATCCTACCGAATTCAGTTAATTGTGGGGGTTGCACTTTCAAATCAGTGTAGTTCCTCATCGCTTCTTCTAACATGTGGAGTCATGATAACGACGTGTCGTAACAATCGTCAAAGAAGTTTCCAAAAATGAAATCATGAAAATACAATGTCTGACCAAAAAGTGAAACACGCAGAAGGGGAGGAGAAACAGAATGAAACTACGTGCGTAGTCATGGGACGTGAAGCTATTTCAGAGATTACAAAACCCAGCCAAATTGACGAAGAACATGTATGAGCCCATATATTAGTATGACGTTGCAACCCCTCTGACCTGGATGCATGAAATGATTCAGTTGAGAAGGGTGTCAGAAAGTCGTTGATCGCTCGTGAGGCAAGCTGGACTACAACTGTTTGACATCCGCCATAACGCACTGGGGTGGAGCTTATGTCAGGGCTCGTCCCACACAAGTTCTATGAGGGACAGATCTGGGGATGTTGCTGGGAACAGGATTACTTTTACATCTTGCAGACAGTTAATAGTATAACACTACCACTCCTACTGCTATACCATACCCTCAAAGCTGGAGGCAGTTCGTATAATGAAATTATTTTTATTAAAATAATTCCAGTATAAAGAAGCAGTGCAGTGTTACCCTCTGAAAGGAATTTTCTTGTGTTTACTGTGATGTACGTAAAAGAGGTGGCTTATCGAAAGTGAAAGGTAACAAACAATAATTTACCTATCCACACTGTTCAAAGAATAAAGAAAACGGTCGCCAGCCTAATTAGGCATGAGAATGAATAACATTCTTGTTCAAGAAAATACACTCCTGGAAATTGAAATAAGAACACCGTGAATTCATTGTCCCAGGAAGGGGAAACTTTATTGACACATTCCTGGGGTCAGATACATCACATGATCACACTGACAGAACCACAGGCACATAGACACAGGCAACAGAGCATGCACAATGTCGGCACTAGTACAGTGTATATCCACCTTTCGCAGCAATGCAGGCTACTATTCTCCCATGGAGACGATCGTAGAGATGCTGGATGTAGTCCTGTGGAACGGCTTGCCATGCCATTTCCACCTGGCGCCTCAGTTGGACCAGCGTTCGTGCTGGACGTGCAGACCGCGTGAGACGACGCTTCATCCAGTCCCAAACATGCTCAATGGGGGACAGATCCGGAGATCTTGCTGGCCAGGGTAGTTGACTTACACCTTCTAGAGCACGTTGGGTGGCACGGGATACATGCGGACGTGCATTGTCCTGTTGGAACAGCAAGTTCCCTTGCCGGTCTAGGAATGGTAGAACGATGGGTTCGATGACGGTTTGGATGTACCGTGCACTATTCAGTGTCCCCTCGACGATCACCAGTGGTGTACGGCCAGTGTAGGAGATCGCTCCCCACACCATGATGCCGGGTGTTGGCCCTGTGTGCCTCGGTCGTATGCAGTCCTGATTGTGGCGCTCACCTGCACGGCGCCAAACGCGCATACGACCATCATTGGCACCAAGGCAGAAGCGACTCTCATCGCTGAAGACGACACGTCTCCATTCGTCCCTCCATTCACGCCTGTCGCGACACGACTGGAGGCGGGCTGCACGATGTTGGGGCGTGAGCGGAAGACGGCCTAACGGTGTGCGGGACCGTAGCCCAGCTTCATGGAGACGGTTGCGAATGGTCCTCGCCGATACCCCAGGAGCAACAGTGTCCCTAATTTGCTGGGAAGTGGCGGTGCGGTTCCCTACGGCACTGCGTAGGATCCTACGGTCTTGGCGTGCATCCGTGCGTCGCTGCGGTCCGGTCCCAGGTCGACGGGCAAGTGCACCTTCCGCCGACCACTGGCGACAACATCGATGTACTGTGGAGACCTCACGCCCCACGTGTTGAGCAATTCGGCGGTACGTCCACCCGGCCTCCCGCATGCCCACTATACGCCCTCGCTCAAAGTCCGTCAACTGCACATACGGTTCACGTCCACGCTGTCGCGGCATGCTACCAGTGTTAAAGACTGCGATGGAGCTCCGTATGCCACGGCAAACTGGCTGACACTGACGGCGGCGGTGCACAAATGCTGCGCAGCTAGCGCCATTCGACGGCCAACACCGCGGTTCCTGGTGCGTCCGCTGTGCTGTGCGTGTGATCATTGCTTGTACAGCCCTCTCGCAGTGTCCGGAGCAAGTATGGTGGGTCTGACACACCGGTGTCAATGTGTTCTTTTTTCATTTCCAGGAGTGTATATGAGAAACTTTAATAGGCAGATTCAGCCTGTACTTTATCACACGATAGTGCAATGAAATCTGTCACTAGCAGATGTTGACGTTAAATAAAGTGCTAACAGCTATAGAAGAACATAGCTATTTGAATAAGTACAACATATAATGACATACACTTTTGCCTTCAGGGCTTAGTCAAACCGAATAATTTCAATAACATTACTATTAAATTGCACTTTAGAATCATAAAATTAGACATACATTCAGTATCATTTTTCATATGTTTTCCTATCTGACATGGAATGTGGATATTTTTCACTGCAAAATTAGGTATTGTGCATATATTAAGTCTCTTACTACTAAATACCTTTCCACTTAGAATGAAAATTAAATGGAGTTCACTACCAAATTAGTTCTCACTGTCCTTTGAATAAAGAAGTTACTGTTTTCATAGATAGTGGTCTTTCTATTAATCGTTATCTAGCATGAGCACAATAGACAAACTGTGGATCCTGTTACACTATTAATATGCACTTCTAATACACAATAGGAACCCAATATTGTACAGAATGTGACTTGAATAGCAAGAGTAATTGAAACTTTCTATAATTAAGCAACTTTGTACATTTGAACTACTTTCAATGGAGGGGAGCCCTTTATCTTGACCACTGTAGTAGAGCAAACTAAACACACTTTCAGTACGCTAGAGAAACAAGCCCTTCACCTTAGGATGCATATACAGGGCTTCCGAGGCCCTTGTATGTCTTCATTTTTAAAAAAAATTCTGTAATTTTTTGTTTGATTTCAAAATGCTTTCCAGTACTCTTTCACTAACACTGTGACATCCCTCCTATCAAGTCTGGACGAGATACCTTTTTAAGTTTTTTGTTTAATTCAATACGTTTACCCATACACCGTGAAGGCATAAGCAGGGCTTCAGTAGCCCTCAAACATTTATAAATGTTCTTTAGCCTATATTGTCTTCAACATGTGTTTGTGAGCAGTTATAAATTCAACAATAACTGTAGTGGTATTTCCAGCAACAGGAGTGCCAACAGCAGCACTAGCTGTAGTAGTAATAGTATAACTAAAAAATAACACACATTACTTTCACATATTGGTGATGTCGGTGTATTATTGATCTTTTTGCTATCAAACGTTTTATTATTGCATACTATTGTTATCCTGTGCTGCTCTTGTCAGCCTCATTGTTACTGTAGTTCGTTTGTTGCTGCAAGGCCCATATTGTTACGAGTATGAATGTTTAGTGCTGCACAAGCTGCTGTTCGAGAGACACGCCTTTTGCTATGGCTTCGACACGCAAAGCAAGAGAGTCAGTACGTGAAAATGCAGCTAATTTTGAAAGTGTTGTGGCTTAGTGGTTTGAAGAAGATGATTCTTGCGATGAAGGAAATATTTTTGAAGATGCAAGTAGTGAGGAATAAGCCAATGAACCTGCAAATGTGAATATTGAGGCAGACGACAGTCCTTCCGATAATATTACTTCATCAGAGTCTGAAAATGAAGAACCACCACAAAAAGGTATAGAAGACCACACGTACATTAGTAGGAATGGAACTATTTGGAAATTAGATCCTCCTGCAACTTTTCGTACGCCTGTCCATGATGTCGTAAAGAAGGCACCTGGTCCAGCCCATGGTTTGAAAACCTGTAAACCTAAGGATGCCTGGGACGATTTCATCTCCAAGGAAATACTAGAGGAAATCATCAACTGCACAAATATTGAAGGCATAAGAGTGGCTGCTTTACGTGGTAAATCGTGGAAAAACGTTTCGCTTGCTGATATGGAGGGTTTTCTTGGTCTTTTACTGGTTTTTGGTTTTGAGAAGAGTTGGGATGTCCCTATTAGAGAATAATTCTTGGATGAAAAGGCAAATCCTACATATACGGCCACCATGTCAGTAAATATATTCGAGGATATAAGGAGAATGATTAGATTTGATGACAGGCGTTCCCGTGAAGCTCGATCTGCAGATGACAAACTTGCAGCTGTTCGCTATGTATGGGAACTATTTCTTGAAAAGTGTAGAAATAGAATGATTCCCAATGATTCGCTCACAGATGACGAACAGATAGTCCGATTCCGTGGAAGATGCTGCATCACCCAGTATATGCCCTCTAAACCAGCTAAGTATGGCAGAAAAATATTTTGGTTATGTGATGCTACATCTGCATATGCTTTAGACGGAAGTGATTACACTGGAAGGAAGTCCCATGAACCTATTCAGAAAAATCTTGGATTGAATGTGGTGAAAGATCTTGCTAAAAGCATTGAAGGATCATCAAAAAATATTACTGTTGACAACTTCTTTACTAGTGTGAGCTGGCAGAAGAGATGCTTCAGAAGCAAATTACAGTGGTGGGAACAATCAAACAAAATAAACCAGAAATTCCTAATGAGATGAAACAATCTACCTCGAGCGATTCATTCCTCTTCGTTTGCATTTAGAGGTGACATTACAATGGTGAGTTATGTTCCCAAAAAGAAAAAGTCGGTAGTTCTCATTAGCACAATGCATCACGACAGAAACATTGATGAAACTCATGGAAAAAAGAAACGAGATATAATAAAGTTCTATAACTCTACGAAGGGTGGAGTAGATCAGATGGACCAGAAAATTCGTTATTATACTTGCAAGAGACAAACAAGAAGATGGCCATTTGCATTACGGGTGAATATGATGGACGTCGCAGCAATGAACAGTGAAATTTTATTTTCCGCCCAACATCTGACATACCATAGTGGAAGAAGTGATGAAAGGCGTTTGTTCCTAAGAGATTTAGCAGAGGACATGGCAAGACCACCAATGGAACTTCGTATTCAGATCCCTAATCTTCCAAAGAAAATCGTTGATGCCATGCAAAGATGTAGTGTTCAAAAAGATGTCATATTGCCGAACCAACTACCTGTTTCAGGAAAAAGAAGAAGCTGCAATTATTGTCCATATAATAAACACAGGAAAAGTGCTATGACATGCATTAAGTGTAAAACCAACATTTGTAAGGAGCATAGTGGCGTTCTTTGTGCTTCTTGTTTGTCACATGTTGAAAACTAAGAAAAATGCAATTTTATGTGAACAATGAGTAATAACTATTTGTCAAAATATTGCCTATATACATAATGTAGTGAATAATGAGTATGTTTTAATTGAAGAAATTGGTTGTAATAAATGTTATAAAATGTAAACTACAACGTATAAGTGAATTAATAAAATTATTTGTACATGTAAATGGATGTAACTAATAAAAATTCACTGTTAGAGTTCTTTCAAAAAATTAATAAAATGTTAATCAGGCCCACCAGATCCTGTTAGTGTATCTTAGGAATCTTTCAATATGACAATAAATTTGACAGAAATAAATTTAACTCCAAAGAACGATTGTGTGAAAAGAGGAAAATTTTAAATTAGGGCAGGGCCTTGGAGGCCCTGCATATGCATGCATGTGTGTTTTCGGCACCATGCATCCTATGGTTAACAAGCATGAACATGTAACTTTCAACAGTAATAGTTCTGAACTTTTATTGCAGTAGAAGACAACTTGACATGGTTATAAGACAATAACTCACCTTTGGGTGATTTTCAACAGGCTGCACTAGGATCATTTAATTTGCAAAGCTTTATAAGCCACAGTTTTAAGAACATTCACTTTTGAAGTTGGCAACAAAATATTAATAAGCAGTTCTAATACAAAAATTATTTTCAGCAAGCATCATTTACTATATTACTCAGTTCTGCTACATTAACTTCAACTTAGTTTCTTCTTACTATCTTCAAGTGGCATTATTGAATTAATAACTCGGCTATCCTATTTTCACAACATTGACACTCGGTAAGCTTATTTGACTTGGGAAGGACTCTAAATGTTTGTGTGACTGGGGATAAAAAATCAAGATTGGTATAAGAGTTCGAGTGTAAGTTACCTTACGTTTGAGCACACTAAAATATCCAGTGAGCTGATCCTTTACTGTGCATTACTATAATTCTTCTATTCTGTTACAGTGATTGTGCAATGTGGTGGCGAGTACATCTTGGCAGGTGAATTTATAGTTAGTAATGATAAAGCTCTGTCATTTCTTGGTGGCGATGATAGATACCATTTCCAAAACAGAGCTAGCTTACAAATCCATTCATCCGAGGCTTTGGCACATTGGAAAATGGCACAAAAAGCCTCTCTCGGCACCAGCACAATACACGACTTTTACATAAGCTGTTGGCAGTCTGGTAGCTCGTCGACGACTAACCCGTTGTCCACCTCTTCCTTCATGGCAACCACATTTTGCGCGCGCTGCATGATTTCGTTCCCGAGGGGAACCACAACGCCTTTAATACGTATAAAGAACTAATAACCCAAAGTTAGGGACAGCAATTACATAACAGCAACCAAACATGTTTAATAAAAAGGAACTTTTGCACATATTGACATTTCTACAAAAAAAAGATAATTTACAGAAATTCCATTTATATATGATAAGTTTTGTCTCCCTCCAAGTGAGGCAAAGAATTTAAATAACAGAGATACTACATCGTATAGGAATAAACTATGACATCAAAGTTTTTACAAAGGAAAAAGTGAACACTCTTGTGGTATCAATACAATCAAACAATATTTACAATATCTTAATGACAGATGGTAGAACAGACCAAAAAAAATTATGTCAGTAGAGCCATGGAGCTCTGGTGTTACAATAGACTCGTGACGCCTCGACGATCACTCTTCTGTCGAAAAAGGGGACCACAAAACTGTCGTACATGAGAGCGCAGAACGTCTGTGATGCACCACTGTGGCGTCGGAATTCCCTCAACGATCACTAGCAGAAGCCATACTTGTTGGCTCCCCACACCATGACGCCAGAAGTAGGATCGCTGTAGAACTCCAAAACAATGCAAGACTGGGACCTATCCCAATGCTGCCACCATATTGGCCGTCCGTGGTGGTGCAGAACAGCAGTTCTTTGCTGAACGCAAATGTGACGTCACTCGTCAGCAGTCCACGCTTACTGGTCACACAGAAGTTTCAGTTGTGGTGTTAAGGCAGCCTACGCACAGAACGGTAATTCCCTACTTCGGCTGTTGCTGCTCACCGAATAACAGTGTGAGGTGTACATAATGTTGCAGGGAGTCCACTACTTGTTCTCGGATGGTAGCCACAGATGTGAAAGAGTTATGATGTCCTTGGTGCACAATATGATGATCAGACGTGATCTACCGGAGCCTTGACGAGTAATATGCCTGCCCTTACGTTCCCACTCAGTGTAATATTGGGCCACTGTCATATACGAATGACCCTCAAATCTGGATATTGTACGATTTGACCATCCAGCCAATTGGAAACCGACAGTGAGGTCTCTTTGAAACTCTGCAGGTACCATTTAATACGAGTACGCAGCATCTCCGTGTCCTTCCCGGTGAACGCTCAACGCTGTTCTCATCCCTTATATACCATGACAGGCCTCATAACAACACTAAAGACGAAGAAAAATAAGTCACGAATAATTGGGATGAAAGGAAACGGTATGGGAAAGAGATAGGAAGGAAATAATGACTTCTAGCCTCAGAGGGTATTGCGGTAATGCAACGATGGAAGTTGAAAATTCGTGCCAGACCAGGACTCGAACCCAAATGCTCCGCTTGTCTAGAACGGTTGCCTTAGCCCCCTTGGCTATCAGGCCCGCACCACAACCTCTCACTCGCTGCACCGCAACGACCCCATCCGATTAAACCTCTATTCATAGATTTCTCATTCGCGTACGAGTTTCTACGTTGGTTGCACTTCCACACTGACACATTTGTTTTATCAAAAATCCATCGCGCAAATACAGTAGTAGATATGAGTTGTGTCTGTTCAGTTGGACACGTCCCACTCCATACGGGAAACAGAGGTCTACAAGCGAGGGTTTAATGATTGGGGGTCGTTGCGGTGCAGCAAATGGGAACTTGGCAGTCTGGGTATGACGGGGAGCGTGTCAAGATGGCCGAGGTGATCAATTAATTCAACCGTTCTAGACAAGCGGAGCACCGGTGTTCGAGTCCCGGTCTGGCACCAATTTTCAACTCTCATCGTTTGCAATGCCGCAATGCCCTGTGCGGCTGGATGTCTTTATTTTCTCCCTATCTCTTTCGCATCTCGTTTCCTTTCTATTTCTTTCACCACAATTATTCATGTATATGTCCCAGCTGCTTCACTGCCAGTGGCGTCTATTCTATCGGATATGCCTGACAGAACAGATACCTCTCGTATCTATAACAATAAGTGACTCTGGAAGCCGTTCAAACTGTCGCAGACAACTCCAACTCTAATGATTTACGTAACTGCTGATGCTGAGTAGGTGCACGAAGTTACATTGATATCCGAAGGTTCACTTCTTTTATCCGGCAATGTAGAATTCATTAGAAACGCAAAAACTTAAAACCTTCTTATCAAGAAATGCCCAGGTACGCTTGACTCGTGCATCGACAGTCGGCACAGTAGTCGTAGCGTCAGCAGCAGCAATGCCAGCAGTGGCTGACGGCGAGCAGGTTGCCTACCTTGGCCAGCACGCCGGCGCTCGCCCCGCCTGCGAGCAGCAGAGGCAGCAGCAGCATCCGCCAGGCGCCGCTCCACAGCATGCCGCCTCTAGCGCTCGCCTGCAACAAGAACAACCACTCTACAGGCTGCTGGCGCTACCCGACGAACGCAGCGTGCGTAGCGCGCCGGCGCTTATCCGCCTTGGCTTTCACCTGGAGCAGCAGTCACACGTTGCTGTTGTCTTTTCCTTTATATACTGCACGATCAAAGTAGAGATTATCTTGGCACAAATTATGTCCTTTAGTTTTTTTTTAGCTCCGTAAACTGTAGTCAGAGCAGATCCGATTCAATTTATTAGTAGCGAGTTGCAGACCGTCTTTTGTGTGAAAGTAACAATTTAAAAAATTATCAAAAATCGGCTCATTATTTGGGCGAATTACATTGCACGCACGTGGACATCTAATGCTGCATCCCTCCACAAACCTACCAACATACTGTCGGACCCCTGGTACACATAACCAGTAAAGTATTTCGTTCCAGGGACGAACAGACAAGCTATGAAGCAGATGGTCATAATATTTTGGCTTCTCAGTATGTGTGAAAATCCACCAAGCAGAATTGTTGCCCCTCTATGCGTGCGTCAGTTCTTGTAATTTTTTGTGTTATTTACGATTAAAGAGATAATTAGTAACAATTTTAAAAAATGAAGAAAAATCGGTCAGTGGAATGACCTGTCTGGAAGTAAGAAATGAAATAGATTAGGTAACGTAAGACGTATCTTTGAATGATGGTACAAATAATTGGACATTAACTTCTCAGGAGGCACAACGGCGCAAAATGTCTACATATTGAAAAGATAAACTTTTCGACACCTCATTCCCTCACCTAGTATCTTCTGTTCTTGAAATGTCCCTCATGTAGTGCCTGATTCGAAGACAGCTTTTTTGACAGTGAAATATCACACCAATGTAACTTTTTATGTGGAAAAGCAGCAGAACGTTTCGACATCTCATTTACAAAGCTAGCAGCAACTTCTGTAATGTCTTGCTGTCTTTAGTTTATTCGAGCGTTGTAAGACCTGTTCATTAAATAAGTAAACAAAAAGGCGTAGACAGCGTCTGTAACGAAGAAAAGTAACCCAATATGTAGTAGATTACAAGATTAGTGGTAGCACCTTGAGAACGTTGCATCAAATAAAAGCTTAGGTATAATACAAGGAAGCCACAGGATACAGGCCACGCAAAATGGGTAATGTCGAATGGGAATGGGAAGATTAGAATTGTTGAAAGGATTTTGGGAAAATGAAGGCCATGTTTAAAGAATTGTACACAAGCCACTGGAATGACAAATTATAGAGTATTGTAGTGTTCGAAGTCCTTACCTAGCAGGCAGGACAATTGCACGAATTCGGAGTCGCGTTGTTAGGATCGTAACAGCAAGCTATAGTCATTATGTAACTGTACAGAAATGATCACTGAAGTTAAATGAGAATAACGTAGAGATATGAAAGCGCGTAAGATGGGAATCTTTACCTCTCTCGTAGTACCAATGGAATAATTGCTAATAATGTTACGGGGTACCACGCACGGCACAATATACTCACTAATGGGTATACGGCAACAAGGATGCAACCGGCTGAAAATTCTATCGACACAAGTGACCTTTCTGCAGAACTTCTTATCACGAGCTTAGCTCTATTGCTACAGTTTAGAACCGGGATGGATCAGTCAGCCATTAGCCGGCCAGAGTGGCCGAGCGGTTAAAGGCGCTACAGTCTGGAACCTCACGACCGCTACGGTCGCAGGTTCGAATCCTGCCTCGGGCATGGATGTATGTGATGTCCTTAGGT
This sequence comes from Schistocerca cancellata, assembly GCF_023864275.1. Taxonomy (NCBI): domain Eukaryota; kingdom Metazoa; phylum Arthropoda; class Insecta; order Orthoptera; family Acrididae; genus Schistocerca; species Schistocerca cancellata. Next base: position 857,535,814 of record NC_064626.1, on the reverse strand, counting down.
TAGTTAGGTTTAAGTAGTTCTAAGTTCTAGGGGACTTATGACCACAGCAGTTGAGTCCCATAGTGCTCAGAGCCATTTGAACCATTCAGTCAGCCATTACAGCCACAGTACCTCTCTGCTGTCGCCACACTCCTATACACATCCAGCTGAGCGATATTCTGTTGGAAACCGGCGTTTTCTGATAGGTTGCAACATCTTTGTCTGTAATGTTTAAAGTTTATTATAAGCGACAGAGCGTACTATGAAGGAGAACAGGCCATAATACAATTCCTGAATGCTGAGGGTGAAACCTAGATATGCATTCATGAGAGCTGAAAGAATGTTTTAGGGGACGCTACAGTGGATATCAGCACAGGCAGTCACAGGATTTATTGCTGTTTGGAAGCTTCAGGGCGGCCAACGATCGATGATTGAAAGTGGAGCGACCAACCCTCCGCTGCAGTAACAACGTGATCCAACGCAGAGGAGGAGAAAAATAATTTACGCTCAATAAAAACATAGATAAATAAACAAATAAAATAAAATAACATATAAGAGCTAGTTGAAGAAATTAAAGATAAAGAGTTGTCGCGTCAAGAGTTCAAGCGCTTTTGCAGACTCCATGAATGGAAGGGAAAACGGGAGAGATGACATTGATACACTGTTTAACTTCTACCGCATACCATACGATACTTTATGTAGCGTAGCTGTAGATGAAAATACTAATTGCCAGAACTAGCTACTTTTATATTTTTCATCTTGCGGTGAACTAAATTTGTGTTACAGGTATTAAGTTAGCACAGCTTTGGCTCATGAAATTCTCTCCATGTCGTACGCAGTTCATTTACATAGAAAGGCGTAAAAAAAATACACTTAACAATACTTCAGTAGATAGCATTTGTCCTGTAACTGCTTGTAAAGCATGTATTTTTCTTTCTTTGGGACTTATTTTTAATGAATTGATAATCTGTTGCGTAAAGTTATAGCAGTTACATTTCAAACGAGATTTGTCTGAGCAAACCAATTGACGAAAATCTGCCAGAGTGATTATATTCGCTTCAGCAACTGTTTGCCCACATTATTAATTATTATGCAAATCCTTTAAGTAGATTTTCAATTAATTAGTTATTATTGAGTGGTAAAAGGTTATCATACAATTATTCTTTTCAAAATGTTTGCATTTTGGGCTTAACCTACCGACTAATAACATTAGTTTTGCTGTTAATACGCTACACAAGGGCCCTTCATTACCGAGGTCACAAACGGGCGCTGGTGGAGTGATTCGTTCCGTAGTCTTCACGTGTATCAGAAGACATTTTGACAAAATACAATTTGGCGGGCAGTGGAAGGAAAGATGTAGGACAGAAGATACGATTACCCAACTGTGAGTGTTAGACCTTGGAACATTTTTTCAGACTCTCGCCTCTAGGCAGCCCTGTAAAAGTACGCTAATATATTTTCTTATTCCGTTTTTAAATGGGATAAGAATGATGGCGTTCTGTTTTGTGTGCTGCGGTCTTCTTCTGAAATTACAAAAATGTAAGGTGTTTCCAAATACTAAAAAGTGTTCTAACGTACAACATGATCTTTTACCTACGATCAGATATGCTGAACTAAATGCCCAACGGTACCGAACGACCGCCGTGTCTTCCTTCGCTTATAGGGGTCACTGGATGCGAATATGAAGGGGCATGTCATTAGCACACTGATCTCCCGGCCGTTCTGTTACCGTCACCGTAGCCGCTACTTCTCAGGCAAGTAGCTGCTTAAATAGTCTCACAAGGGCTGAGCGCACCCCGCGTGCCAACGACGCTCGATAGACCAGAATGGTCACCCAGCCAGGTGCTAGTCAAACCCGACAGCGTTTAATTTCGGTGATCTGACGGAAACCAGTGGGAAGGCGGTTGGCAGGATCGAATACAGTATTGAAATTTAATAGAGTTGCAATCGACAAAAGCTAGTCAAATTGTAGTTAACAGTCTACATCATCATCATCTTCTTCTTCTTTCGTTACGGACTGTGTAGGAGCACGGTGTAATGTCCCCACAGAAAATACCCTCTATCACGCACCAATTAATCATTTTCAATCAAACCATCCACATTCATTCACTTTGGAAAAGTATCTGATCTGATTTTCTCGTAACACATGCGGCGACAGCTCGACGACGCCAAAGTATTTTCTAGTGCGTTTATTCTTTGAAATATCAGAGATGCAGATATGCATTCTCCATGGTTGTTAAGAGTGGTAACTAGGACAGCTTCTGGAGTATCTGTTGAGGGATTGACGTGTTTCTGAGAGATACATATTCTGCTTTTCTTCTCGCTAAAGCGAGCCAATTAACATTTGTGCCGCTAGCGATTTGTTTGAAGAGAAAGAGACTGTAAAAGGAAAATAAGTAAGGCGTGGAATCACCGGAGACCTGGATATGTAATGGAGATGGTTTTAATACACAATTTTCTTCATAAATAAGGTTTGTGACGTTTTTGTTCGGGAGTGAATGAACGAATGAGTTTTTTCTGAATCATTTGAAGATCACGTTGGCCCTGTAATTAGTGGAGAAGTTTCAGCTGTGTCGAAGAGAGCCTGCAATCACTGAGTCTGTGATAAATCGTCCAAAAAGGCTTCGTACACATCTGGAATGCGCAGTCTTTCGTAAAAGGAGCAAATTGTCCACACGATTGATTCTCCCGACTGAATGCAGTGTTTAACAGTAATAATAAATGTAAAGATCTCTTACAGCAAGCCAACCGCTGATTACCAAGACGAAGGACTCCACCAAAGATTCTATTTCACGTAATGAAATATTATATTAAAAACTGTACATAGATAAAGGAGAGAAAGAGAGAGAGCGAATGAAAATAGAGATAATACTAATAATCCTCCATTAGTCTAACTTTTCGCCTGTCTTATCACGGATCAGCCAAGAAATGGGAGGCCCTTACTTTACTGTAGAGATTTATGTGTGAAGGTGAAGGGATCTTAAAGCCAACAGATACACGTCTATACAGACAAGACATTACACAAAGTTAGCGGCTAGCTGCATTCATCATCTATTCTTAGATGAAGAGACGGCAACTTATTATCCCGAACATTTAAAAATATTGTTAAAACATGTAGCCCCTTCGTGGACCGCATTTTCCTCTTCCTCTCCCAGAACCTCTTCATTCTTCTCTTCTTCCCTCCCGCTCTTCTTCTGAGATCTTCAGTTTCCGTTTCTCCTGGCGGCTCCACTGGTGACATTCTAATCTTTTCCTGTATTCTTCTCTGTCATTGATCTCTGGCATATTTGTCGGTCTATATTTGTTCCTCCAATTTTCCTTTCCCCAATTCTAATCAGTCCTTGCGAAGTTCAACAATCCACTTGGTTGCTGTATTTCTCCTTGTCCTCCCTGTTGTTTCCCACACTCTCTTCGTCATTCTCATCCTAACTACATGCCCAACAAACCTTGCCCTTTTGTTTCTGATTTCCCTGGATATTGTTCTCATGTTCCGGTACAATTCTTCCCTAGTTCTTCGTATCCACCTCTCTCCACCTCTTTTGGGATCTAGTATTTTTCTCAGTATTTTTCTCTCTTCTTTCTGTAGTTGTTCTGCCCCATTTCTTCCTAGTGTCATCGTCTCAGCAGCATATAATACTGCATTCCTCACTGTTGCCTTGTAGTGGCTTATCTTTGTCTCTGTGGACATATTCTTTTTATTGTATATCTCTTTCGTCATGCAAAAGGCTGACCTCATCTTCTTTATCCTCTCTGTTATTCCCTCCTTGCTCCTGTTCCTTCGTGTTATAAATTCTCCCAGGTATTTAAATTTATCCACCATTTGCACAGTGCCTTCCGATGTTTCCCAGTCTGCAATGGTATTTAATTTCTTTGTCTTGTTATAGGCGATCCTCAGTCCCACCTTTCTGGCTACTTTACTTAAGTTGTCGAGTTGTGTCTTTGCGTCTTCTTCCGTCTCACTTACTATTGCTATGTCATCTGCAAAGGGTAGACAGTCCACTTGAGCCCTGTTGTCCTTTTTGTCCCCCACATGGGTCTTTTGTATTCCCATTTACTCGTTTATTGCTCTCCACTGCCTGATCACTTCGTCCAGTGCTATATTGGACAACAATGGTGACAATCCATCTCCCTGTTTAACACCAGCCTTGATCTCAAATTCTTCTGACAGTGCTCCTCTGAATCTCACCCTTGCTTTTGTGTCTGTCAGAACTGCTTTTATGAGTCTTGTAATGGTCGCCTAGGCGTAGATATTGCTAACTGCTATAATCGCACTATTTCACTCCCATTTACGGAGCTTGTTAGCACTTGATGTTAGGTTGGCGCCATTAAAATGCATTGTGGTAATCGCTGCTGCTTGCTGGATCGCTGCTTTGTCTCGATGCTGATGCTGGCTCTAAATCTGGTTGTCTAGGGTTAAAACATGAGGTCCCGTGGTTTTTATGTGCTTTTGATGATAAAGAACGAGCGAAACCAACAAATATATAAACTTCAAATATTTATTACTCTGGTGGCCATCTTAATTCCACTGTTCACCAAAGACCATGACACAACACAAAGTAGTACTTCCTTTACATGTTCTTTGCATTGTTTATCCACCTCAAACAATAACACACAAACACACTTTACCAAAGTGACATTCCGACTGCGCCCCCGACCCTTCTTGCTGCTTGTATTTATAACATTGTCAAAGAACTACTAAAAAGGGATATAGTTTATAAGTCACATGTACATCTGTTATCATAATTTGTGCAGAAAAGTTATTAATTTGCATCGAGTGACATAATTTAACATGTTATTAAAACGACAGATAGATTTGTTGACTTGTTACAAAAACGCCGTTTTTTAGAAGTTTGTCAATTGGCTTCTCTAATTTGCATAAATAAGTAAATAACATGAATTATTAAGAATTACGTTGATTTTCGTCTAAAATAGGATTGATTACGTGAATACTGAGTGAAAACGCTCCTAGTGAACAAATAGGAATCACTGGGTGATTTTTATTTAAGGAGATCCAAAATACCTAAGTTGGCCACTATTTTTCGTACTTCATATTAATTATTTAAGATGAACTTAGTGATCAAGTGATATTAACTTTTATGTGGGTCAGTTATTCAGTATAATTTAATGGGTTGACTGTTTATGGAGACATGTTATGCAATCATTGTTAACATACACAATAATTTTTCTATAATCATAAATACTCGTTAAACTGGTTGAATTTGGAGGGTATCGCATACTTCGGTAAAGTAAAGCCTTTAATATGTTCCGTTACAGTTTACATCATATGTTTACTAGACACCTACAGCCAGAAAGTGATTGAGTATCAATTTGGTGGGACGTATTCTCAAAATGTAGTTAAAAGTGAAATGGAGTTTAAAATAGAAGCTATTCGAAACTAAAGCAAATTTTCGTTTTAAAAACAGGTAAATCTGTTAGGAGATTAAAAACACTCATTTCATTGACAACTATCCCATGTCACATGGTGGAAGAACTTCTCCTGTTCCAAAGTACAATGGGGTGCACGACCAACGAAGTGTGGCTTCACTGTCAACACAATGTACATCTAGTTTTAAAACAACACAGTCTTTTACTCGCGATAAAATTCTGCAGCTGAATAATTATCAAAATCTTCTCAAAAGTTATAATATATTATACAACTTTGCACGACACACTATAAAAAAATGCAGGAAACACCGGTAATTGCTTGTGGCTGTTTCTAGTGCGTGTTCCTTCTAGTGATTCTCAATTTGATCATTACGTTAAAATACTGACCAGGAAACATCATCTGTTTCTAGATACACTATCCTCCAGGTACAACATTCTCCCTTACGCCATTACCATGGGCCACATCTGCAACCTCTCCTATAATCTCACGGAATGAGAGTATGCTACACTGATGATCCGGTTGCGGGCATTTAGTTCATAGCATAATTTAGTGTGAGGAGAGGGAAGAGTGGAACACCAATTCTTACTTTCTGGCTTCCTCTTTGTCTAAGAGTCAAGTACATTCTACATAGACCAAATACTGCGTAACTTTGTACAGTTTAACGATTTGGTGCAATTTCATAAAACTAAAATGCACAAAATTGCGTTTATTTTCAGAAGACACTCAACAGATGTAATAACTAAAATTACAGACTATGTGAGTAGTTACTGTTTAAAATATTTAACATTTTACGACATATTAAACGTACTCGGTATAAAAAAATAAGTAAATGAAGTTTCACTCGTTATTAAAGAATTAAAATGAAATCGTTACGAAATGTGCCACTCTGTAAAATATACGAAATCATCCAAGAAAGCCGGCCTGAGTGGCCGAGTGGTTCCAGGTGCTACAGTCTGGAACCGCGTGACCGCTACGGTCGCAGGTTCGAATCCTGCCTCGGGCATGGATGTGTGTGATGTCCTTAGGTTCTAAGTTATAGGGGACTGGTGTCCTCAGAAGTTAAGTCCCATAGCGCTCAGAGCCATTTTTTTCATCCAAGAAACTCGACTGTTCCATTAGATGTAGTAATTTAAGATCATGTAGTTTGACAACAACGATTACGTTGATCGAAAACTTTGCAATTTTTTTTAAACATAAATGTTCTTGCTGGCTGAGTTCTACTTTCCTGATAGCTTATGACAACGGTCAGTTAGTTACGTTTTGTGTTTGTGGTAGTTATCCAGGGTGTTCCAGGAGGAATGCAAAGTATTCAGTCATATAAAACGAACGATATTTTGAAGCAAAAATGTCTAGTATACATGGGCTGTAAAATGCATACCTTAAGAGCTATGAGAACTTCTTCATTTTCGACAATGTGAAACAAGCTCTTGGCTTCTCGTATTTTGAGAGGTGGTACTATGGGCCAAAATAAAAAAAAGTCCAGTAAACATGGGATGTATAGTACATGCGACAAGACCTATGACCACTTTTCCATTTCTGTACTGTGAAACACGTTTCTTCTACGGAACAAGTGTTCAGGACTCTTAAGGTAGGCATTTTAGAGCCCATGTTTACTGGGCTTTTTTTCTTTGAGTAATCGTTCCTGCCATATCCCTGATTACTAGCAATTCCTCCTGTGATAGCCTGAATATCCTGTGTAACTTAAATAGGAGGAAGATACAATGTGCGCAGATAAGAAAGCCGATTATCTTATAGCGTGTAAAAACTGCCGCGTGCTTGTAAATGTAGCTGCTTATGCATCGAGTTATACACTTTGCGGTGGGTCCAACCTACTCTTTGTCAATATTTCAGCAATGACTGGCCGTTTGTAGGGCTCGCAAGCGCTTTTTCATACAAAATACAGACCCAAGAAGTGCTCTGGTTTGGTTTAAATATAAACGTCTGGCACTCAGTATTTAAAAACAATTCGCTTGTGTAATCTGCGCTGAATGGGCGCACCCTCGGTGCACCTGAATACAATATTTTCTGTTAGCAGAAGAGCCAACACCGTGTTACGAGTGGAGGCCGAAATGCACGCGTTTTAGCTCACGCAGGCTGGCGTGAGGAGGGAAGAACTGTACTGACGTGAGGTCTGGAACATGACAAGGAATGAGAATTCAGAAAGCGGACGTAATTAGTTTGATACTTAACTTTAATCCATTAATGATGAATGTAGCTCTTGACGGTACATGATTCACAATATTATCTGTTCAGAATACATTCTTGAAGATAGTAATTATAGTAAGTGAATATGGCGCCTTGCTAGGTCGTAGCAAATGACATAGCTGAAGGCTATGCCAAACTGTCGTCTCTGCAAATGAGAGCGTATGTAGACAGTGAACCATCGCTAGCAAAGTCGGCTGTACGACTGGACCTGCCGTGTGGCGGCGCTCGGTCTGCAATCACTGATAGTGGCGACACGCGGGTCCGACGTATACTAACGCACCGCGGCAGATTTAAAGGCTACCACCTAGCAAGTGTGGTGTCTGGCGGTGACACCACACAATATCTAAAAGTTGCCAGGCGCATTTTATCTGGTGTTTCGGCAGATATTAGCAGTTATGATTTTGCAACTTGTTCCTGAATTTTGAAAGTGCACTTTTACGTGTCCATTTGACAGAGCGGTCCCACGTTAGTGTAGTGTGATACTCGTTTTACCGATGTGTGTCAACAGGAACAGCAAAACACGAAGAATAATCAGTACAGCAGCAGCGACTGAGCAGCGCTTCCGCACAGCGGTAGGAGTCAGCGCGGCCCAGGGCGGTGCTTTAGCTGCTGGAGTACTGGGTGTCTTACTGGCTGTTTACTGCGCGTTTAACTGTACCTGTTAAGGGGAGATGGAAGGCAAGTGGGCTTCAAATGTTAGATTTTTAGATTTTAGCATATTTGAAATGCCTGGTGTTTCCTGAGTGAAACGGTTTCTGTTTTATATAAATACGACAATTTTTTCGTGAGATATGATGGTTTTCCCTTATGAGTCATACAGCCAGGATTTTTGAAAGAATTTTACTAAATCGAATAAGTGAAAAGAGAGAAAAGAAGCTGAGTGAAGAACAGCATGGGTTTAGGAAAGGAAGAAGCACGATCGACCTGATATTTTCTATCCGTCAACTGATGGAAAAAAGTTTGGAGTATAACAAAAGGATTATAATGGTTTTTATAGACATAGAAAAGGCATATGACTCAGTTGACAGGGAAAGACTCTGCGAAGGAATGAAGAAGATAGATATAGAAGATGGATACATTAATGTTACAAAGACAATGTACAGAGGAGACAACTGTAGAATTAGAACACCATTGGGGAAATCTGAATACTTCGAAATAAGACAAGGATTTAAGCAAGGAAGTATTCTATCTCCTGCACTTTTTAATGTTGTGATGGAGGGAATGAATAGGTCAGTTAAAGATATAGTAAAAGAAAAATACAAAAAGATGATTTTTGCAGATGATATGGTAATATGGGGTGATAAAGAGGTAGATGTACAGTTACAGCTTGATGCGTGGAAGGAAATAATGAAAAGGTATGGATTAAAAATAAATAAAGATAACAGTGAAGTAATGGCATTTGGAAGAGAGAAAGGGATCAACGGAAATATTACCTTGAATGGAGAACCCCTCAAAGTGGTAGAAAGTTTCACTTATTTAGGGAGTGAAATATCTATGGATGGAAGAATAACTAACGAAATTAATTGGAGTTTACAGAAGGGAGGCAATTTCTACCAAACAATAAAACACCTGATTTGGAATAATGAAGTTTCAGAAAGTGCAAAACTCCTTATGTATAAGAATTATTATATCCCTATTGTCACCTATGGTGGAGAAACATGGACAATGACAGAAAGGGACTGGAGCAGACTGCAAGCAGGGGAAATGAAATTTCTCAGAGCAGTTAAGGGAAAAACAAGAATGGACAGAGTAAGGAATGTAGAGATGAGAAAGGACTTTAAAAAGAAAGTATGAGAGAAGAAATTGAAAGAAAGAGATTAATATGGTATGGGCATGTTAAGAGGATGCATGGGCAGAGACTCCCCAAAATTATGGAAGAACTAAAGATGGATGGGAAAATACCTAGAGGGCGCCCAAGAACACGGTGGGAAATGGGAGTGAAAATATCTGTAGAACGGAGAGGCGTGACCTGGCAGCAAGAGGAGGAAGAAAAGTGGTGGGAGGACCGAGCCAAATGGAGAGGACTTATCAGACCCCACACCCGGCAGTAGCTGAAGCGGGATTCGCATATAGATGTAGATAGATGATGGTTTTCCTGATGGTCTGTGCAATCTGGCATTTAAATGCCACGCCTTCCTTTTTGCGCCATGCAGAGATAATGCACAGCATTCTTTTACTCCTTGTATATTATTTCATGCTTCTGTTGTCCTATATTTAGAGACCTTTGTAAAGATACCTTGTTGAAGAAATGTCTTCATAGAAAAACCCAAAATTTAAATGAATGTGTGAGTTCTGTCATTTGGAACCGATTATCGAAAACTGTATTTTTTCAGCTAACAACCCTCAAATTTGGTGTTTATAATGCCATTTTATGCTTCAATGATGGTGTAATAAGAAAACTGTATGTTTTGGAAATATTGGGCATAAAATCTAGAGGAAATACTGCAAAATCCTTGGTGCAAATAGATAAAGAGAGAATCCGCAAAGCAAATATTGCTAATTTAATATGCACAAAAGAACCCACTCAGAAAAGAAGAGGGACCAAGAGAAGAAAAGATCAGAATGATTCAGATGATGCTCAGTATGGTGCAGGAAAATTAGTGGCAAGTAATTCTCATCAATAACCATACTAGAATTGCTATGTTAAACTTTAAATTGATTTTTCTCAAAACTACATTATTTTTATTTTCAGGTACAATTATTTGATAAACTAAGGGGGTTAGAAAGATGACATTTGGACAATTTTACTGCAGATGGTAATAAGTTATTACAATTAAATTGAGAACCACCAAACAAAAAAATGGTTCAAATGGCTCTGAGCACTATGGGACTCAACTGCTGTGGTCATAAGTCCCCTAGAACTTAGAACTACTTAAACCTAACTAACCTAAGGACATCACACACATCCATGCCCGAGGCAGGATTCGAACCTGCGACCGTAGCGGTCGTGCGGTTCCAGACTGTAGCGCCTTTAACCGCTCGGCCACTCCGGCCGGCGAACCACCAAACAATCAGAAACTGTTTTATAATTATTAATGTACAAAAAAAAGTTTAATTTTACTAGTGAAAAACCATAAGAGGTATAATGTTCATTTCACTTGTAAATTAAGGCATATATATAGAACAATGAAATTATATATATATAGTAAAAATTTCATTGTTATATATATATATGTAAAAATTTCATTGTTCTATCACTCACAGTTCTTTTGAAAATTGTACCTATTCAAAGGGTAAAATAGCATTGGCAGAATAGGGATAAAAGTTGCCTTCTGTCTCCCCTTTACACACATCGGTAAAACGAGTATTGCGCTAGACTAACGTGGGACTGCTCTGCTGAATGGGCACGTAGAAGTCCACTTCAAAAATCATTTTGTCTGTAATGGGAAACACATCGACGCTTTCCACATAAAAGACGTGATGAGCAGCATCTGTTTGGGCTAACTCCAGCCACACGTCACAAGAACAAAATTGCAAATATCTGCTGAAAAATCAGAGGAAATTCGGCTGATGACTCTTAGAAGGCACACCCTGTATATTCTGCGAGTTACTAAAGAATGTAAGGCGGACAACACTTGGTAGAAGGATCAGATATTTTCTGTCCTATCGCAAATGCAAACTGAGAAACAATGACTCTCTATGTATCTCTATAACGACCTTAATTTCTCTTACTTTATTCGCATGACACCTGTACGACGATGGATAGTGGCAGCAGAATTATCACCCATTCTTTCTCACGTACCGGTTCTTAAGATTTGCCCATAGGATTTTCGCGGGAAGAACCTGGTCTTTCTTTGAAATGCTTTTTTTAGTTCCCTGGGATTCTCTGTACGGTCATACCGACATGTTACGTTCTTAGCAACACGTTTCTCAATTCGTTGGATGTCTGATACCTTGCCCCCTTGATAAGATCTCCGAACTCTCGGACTATATCTTAGAATTGGTTGACTAGACTAGAGTCTTCTAGACTAGAGTCTTCTAGACTAGGGTCTTCTAGACTAGGGTCTTCTAGACTAGTCTAGATTCGGGTCTTCTAGACTGGAGTCTTCTAGACTGGAGTCTTCTAGACTGGAGTCTTCTAGACTGGAGTCTTCTAGACTGGAGTCTTCTAGACTGGAGTCTTCTAGACTAGAGTCTTCTAGAGTGGAGGCTTCTAGACTTGAGTCTTCTAGACTGGAGGCTTCTAGACTGGGACTGGAGTCTTCTAGACTGGGGTCTTCTAGACTGGAGTCTTCTAGACTGCAGGCTTCTAGACTGGAGTCTTCTAGACTGCAGGCTTCTAGACTGGAGTCTTCTAGACAGGAGTCTTCTAGACTGGAGTCTTCTAGACTGGAGTCTCCTTTACAGATGGGCTGTGCTTTACCGAGACCTTTTGTACAAACCTGACTTCCATTCATCTTCACTATTGCAGATTTTACGTGTTCTTTCAATTTCATATCGCTTATTGGAATTATGCCCATATATATAAACGATATAGCTGGTGCTGCTGATTGGGTTTAAGAGAAATAAATATCTTAGGTGATAAATCTCGTATTCACCCTCTAGGACGGAATCTGTATACCTCAGCTGTCTGAGTCTAGAGTAAGTGTAAGAAGGTATGAGAAGGTGTTATATATGTTTTGGGCAGTGTATATCTTACTCGATGTCTGTATCCATCTAGTGAGATGTGGGAAACCGCCTAAAAACCACATCCGGGCTGGAACGAACACCAGCCCTCGTCATCAATCCGCTGGGCTGAACTTGCAACAGAGATGCAAGAAATAGTTATGGGAACGTCTTCTGTTCCTTCTCGGACATAAATGAAAAACTTTGTGGATTTACTTTCAAAGTCATTCAACTGTACGACAAATGTGATTCCCTAAAGACCGGAAAAGTAAGAAGGAAACCTGCACCTTGGGTGATGTTCTGCAGGCGAAGATGATGGATAAACATTCCATTGAAACGTTGCGACTAGAAGACGACGCCATTCGGCTGATAACCCGTAAAGATTTCGTAAACCATGTTTTGTTTATGAAATGTACAAAACAGCTTTTATAGCACGCAATTAAAAATGCTATTTTAAACACGCTTAATCTGAATAGAATTCACGTACAGAAAAGAAACAGACGGACAAAAAGGCCCCACAAAAGTAATATTAACTGCTTTGAGAGACACCTAAATACTGACCTTTTGTTGGCATATTAGTCGTTTACACACAGTACTTTTGACAGGCGCTGCGGGGAACCCCATCACTCGTGCGGCGCTTGTTTCAAATCAGGGAATCCTGGGCAGGTACATGTGTAAAGCAGTACAAACGAAAAACAAGTCCAAAGTTGCAAATTTTACCTTTTTTTGTTCACTCTATAACCATTTTCGGGCCGAAACCAGTCATCGAGTGAAAAGAAGACAGATAAAACTTGCATTTGGACTGGTTTTTCGTTGTACTGATTAACAGAAGTTGCTGACCCGAGCTACTCCAACTTCGTATACAATTCGATATAAATTGTCACTGCCGCCTCAGTCTACTTTAAATTTCCCCTACTTACATAAAATTGTGTCATTTCATTTGTATACGTACCTGCACCTGGGCTTCAGGCTGGATCTGCCATTACCTTTCGATGCTGAGGTGCTAGTCCATAACATGGAGAGCCTTGGCGATTCTGCTCGTGTGGAAGAGGGAATTTAAGGTAGACTGGAGGGGCAGTGAGAATTTGGATCGAGGAGGGAGGCGTGCCAGGGTACTCCGTGCAGTTGTGTGAACCGCTGTGAAAAGGTGGCTTAGTGGCTAACGCACCAGTCTAGTGAGTGAGAGACCCGTGTTCGACTCCCCGCCTTGGAACAAATTTTCACTCGCCGATGCAGTCTATACACAAAATGTTATCCGTTATAATGATGTATATTCCCTGAATTAAAAAGTTGACGCAAGATTTTAATTGCACCCCTCGCCCTCCCCTTTAAATGACATTTTGTGAGATTTTACCGCCTCTTACTATTTTGGCCTCGCGCAATTAATGGACGTTCCCTCGGCTAACTAAAGAACTGAAACAGCTCTTGAATCTCAGAGACGCTGTTCATCGGGCACACCAAACTGCCGCCTCTCTCCATACATACACATACACATAAACACAAACACACACCTAAAAATATATTGCGTACAAGCAGAAGCGGAAGAGAGTGGGTTAATCTGTGGGAAACGCAAAACTCAGTACGCCTATATATTAACCGATAGCAGAAACAGACCAGTTACCCTACGGAAAAACTGACGTGGTCTTGCTGCAGCTAATCTCATTGTTCCAGCTGAATAACTGAAAAAGTGCTTCTCATTTCCTAAAACCACCATCGAATCACAGACGAAAGAAAGACTCATTGATTAATTCGTGGAATATAGACGCGAATTTTCTATATGAGGCATGCTACTTGTTATACCGTCAAAATAAGCCGTCATGCGTATCAGATCTGCATCTGCTGGTCACGATGACATCACAGTCCAAATGATGAAGCTTATTATTGGTCTACTACTGCCCGCTGTAACAGATATCTTTGGCGTCTCTTTGACTACAAGTGTTTTCCCTGAGGCCTGGGAACATGGACTATAAAAAAGGACGTTGCCACAGCACCCTCTGATTACTGACCTATTTGTTTTCTTCCTGCACTGTCCAAAGCCTTATGATGTATAGTCCACGACCAGCTAACAAACTACGTAATCAAAAACAACCTACTAGAAGAATACGAGTCATATTTCCGTGAACTTCGCAGCACAGATTCTCCCTTAATAAAGATAACAGCTGACCTGAAGCTTACCATGGATGCACAAGATACGACTATCCTGTGCTTCGTTGAATTCAGCAAATCTTTGGACCCTGTCGACTTCGACATTTTACTTGCCAAACTTAGCAGCCTAAATTTCTCGCCATGTGCGGTGCAATGCTTTCGCTCATACCTGACGTCTCGCCAGCAGTGCATTATTTCTAGCACCATTAAGTCACAATTGAGACAGATAGTATGAGGCATCCTCCAGGGTTCGGTATTAGGTCATATACTATTCTCATTGTATTTCAGTGATGTATCATCAGTTTTGCCCTACTGCAAATACCACGTGCTCACTGATGACCTCCAGCTGTATCGAAGTGCAATACCAATAAACGTGAAGGAAGCTATAGAGAATCTCAGTGCCCATATATGTGCACTACCAAAGTGGCCGCAGGATATATGGTTCCTAACCTAACCTAACCTAACCTAACCTAAGTCTCAACCCATCCAAAACCTGACCGGTACTGTTTGGTCAACTTAAGCTTATTAGCCGAAAATATTGGGAATACCTGCCATCTTTAAATGGGACAAATGTGAACTTCTCTCTTTCAGCAATAACAGATGAAAAATCTAAATCCGACTCAGCACGTAATTGCAGTGTGCAAGAAGGCTTCAGCATCTCTCTATGCCCTATAAAAATATAAAAAGCTCTTCCATCTTGACTTCAAAAACAAATCTGTACAAACAATTTACTTCCAATTATTGTTTACAACGATTTTATCTTGCAAGGCCTTTCTCAAAAGGCTCACAGCTCCTGCAACGGGTTTTGAATGCCTCTGTTCGTTCTGGTATCTGCGATGTTCAACTCTTTGATCATGTTTCGCCATCATATGCAGAACGAGTCTGGCTGCACGCGGACAAGCACAGAGATTTCCGTGCCATTTGTCTACAAAGTAGAGTGACTTTCGGGAATCTAGGAAGACGGATCGCATTGTTCAGTATCCTTCACTGTTGACAAAACGTCGTGAGTGAATGAAACAAGCAGTTTTTCGTATGGGTATTTCTTCTGGAATTCGTGCTGTTATTCTACGAGCTGTACGTGACGTTTAGAATTGGTAGCATTCGTTGTAAAACCGGCATTTTGGACAGAATTAATTAACTTTACGGGAAACCCAAAAACGTTTTTCGGGAGGGAATTTTGTTTGGTTTTGTGGCTGAGCTACTACAACACGAGGCCATACAGAAATATTAATCGCAAAATATTAATAATAGTCATGATAATATCGTCTGTCCTGCTTTCATGAATTTCCATTTGCCGTTACTGCGAGATACAAATTTAAGAAAATTTTGGTGCAGAAACAATGCTTGTATGTTTTAATCTCTTTTCTGCCGTTAAAGATACTTTTATTTAGTAGTCCTTAAACAGGCTAATGATAGCTAAACACAGTCTCATCGGGAGTCCTCTCAATAATACACAGAAGGAGTTGATTACTAGCCTGCCCGTAAGTGATATTCAGATTACATTAAATTTTTGTTACCGAAAAGGTAAGAACATCCTGTTCAGCTCAGGCAATATAAATAACAGATCAGTACAAAGGAATGCGGGTTATATTACAATGTAACACTTTCGAGAAATTTATTTGTAACCGTTAACAGTTACGTAGGAACATTAATGGTTCATTTGTTACTTCTAAGTTATGTAAGAATAAATGAAACACGTTCCACAATGGGGAGTTGGATTCCATGATAATGTAATAGTTAAGGACAGATAGGGCCTTCACAACGTTGAAGCTATTTTTAGTTTTTATTTAATTACTGGAAGGTCAAAGTTACATTTATGAAGTGTCTGATTTTTAAATAATGGATAAATACTGTCTTCTACTGCAGCTAGTGGCCTAGTGTTACAGGAAATCAATTTAACAAAGGAAATTGCATTGGATGAAGAACACAAAAACTATGCAGATGTCCATGATTTGAGCAACAGTTTCATAGATCAAGTTCAGTTAGGATGAATGAATGGTATTAACATATTACCGTATTCTCTCTTCGTTGCTGCAGTCAGTAGTGAACATACTGAGGCGAAATCCGCTGCATCTAGATTGCGGGGAGATTAGCGTCCCCTCATGTTTACCTACGGATTTCGTAGTTACACAACTCGCTCCAGCCATGCGCCACGCTGGTTTCAGCAATAAGGCCACCACCGATTTCTTCTACCATTCCATTCAATGAGTTACTTATCACTCTCCAATTACGTCCCTGTAGGGTCTAGAGTAAAATCTAACCAACATTCTGTATTACCAGGCGTTTTTTGATCAGTGCAATTATGCACGTGTATTTATAGTAGTTTACTTAAATTAATAATAACTGATTTTGCAGTTATCAGTGGCATTTAAAGACTAGTGTAATTATTACATTGAACTAGTTGTAGGGAAAGAAGACGGCATGCTGAGAATCATTGTGTTATGGCAGAGAATAGTAAGGGGTTGAAAACCAGAAAATTTTATTAAAATTATACAAATGTATTTGGATGGAGTTCACCTTTAGCAAAACATAACTTTGTTTTTTATCTCAAACATGTTTCTCTGCAGTTGCCGCATCATCAAATGGTTAAAATGGCTCTGAGAACTATGGGACTTAACATCTGAGGTCATCAGTCCCCTAGAACGTAGAACTACTTAAGCCTAACTAACCTAAGGACATCACACACATCCATGCCCGAGGCAGGATTCGAACCTGCGACCATAGCAGCAGCGCGGTTCCGTACTGAAGTGCCTAGAATCGCTCGGCCACACCGGCCGGTGCAGCATCGTCAGTGGGCTTTTATTTTATAGCTGTGTACAAGCAGTACAGAAATTATTTATGTTTGACAGCCATAAAATAAATCCCACTGATGATGCTGCAACTGCAGTGAAACACTTTTGTGGTAGAAAGCAAAACTGTGTTTTACTAAAGGCGGACCCCGTCCGAAAACATTTGTGTTGTTAAAGCAAACACGGACAAAAGAACTTCAACCTCGAGATTTATTAAAACTCATTCACCATGTTACAAGGAAAGTGCGGTCACGCCAGAGGCAGAGGCAGAACCAGGAAATAAGCGGTATGTCGCAAGTGGGTCAGACCTCAGCACGTTACAACAACGCGCTGAGAGAGAGAGAGAGAGAGAGAGGAGGAGCTCAACAGAAAATAACACTGGACAAAAACCAATGGAAACGTGACACGCATATTCGTTAGCTCGCAAGAGATCTCCAAATAAAAAAAAATGGCTCTGAGCACTATGGGACTCAACATCTTAGGTCATAAGTCCCCTAGAACTTAGAACTACTTAAACCTAACTAACCTAAGGACACCACACACACCCATGCCCGAGGCAGGATTCGAACCTGCGACCGCAGCAGTCCCACGGTTCCGGACTGCAGCGCCAGAACCGCTAGACCACCGCGGCCGGCAATCTCCAGATAAACTATATTTATTTCATAAGAACCAATATCTGAGAACCTACACAGCAGCTACGAACCTGTTAAGCGAATATAATAGAGTAAGCACATGAAGACATTATGAATCGAGCGTCAAGTCATAGCCTCACGATAGGTTCCTTTAATACTCGAACTCTTGAGCTCTCAAGGAGTTGATCGCTAGGATCGATGGCGTTCACAGCAACAGCACTCTATTCCATGATTATGATACTGTAGCGGATCTATTCCCTGGATACTCTAGAACAATCTACGAATCAGCCAAAGATGCACCTGAGATGACGGTCTTCACCTGATGATGTTCGCCGCCTATCACTGCTGATGGAAAAGCTGCCTGTCTTCCGACAACACCACATCGTGGAGTGCTGACAGCAACGAACTTCAGTGAAGTTCCTGCAGGACCTCCAGGGATCCACGCTCCTGTTCAACAATTAGACGCCTCCGGATGCTGGAACCTATCTGGCGGTAGGAAGGAAACAGACCGACCACACTACTTCCGACAACACCACATCGTGGATGGGTCATCAAGGGTCAACACAGAATTCGGAGTGGCATCAAGCACACTCCAGCAGCTAGCACAAGGCTACTTGTGCTGTACCATACCTGCACCGGCAGCGCGCCGCGGCGAGAGGTTACTCACTCTTTGCCTGGGCCTGCAGACAGGGAGCTGACTCGTCAGCCGTCAGCGGGAATCAGTTAGGCACTGGCTACAAGGCTGGCGTGGAATAAGATCACTATAAACATGGTTAATAAATATTGTTTTATTAGCGTCGGAGACGTTTCACAAGTACCCGACTGCTAAGCTGACTTCATGCGAGGAGTCTCCGCTCGGCTTCTCTGTTACTGGAAGAAACTGAAATAAATGTAATTGGTACACGAAAGACGTTGGTTACAAAACGTTCGTTCGACTGATTCATGAATATTGCTGGCACTCTGTGTTCTTTACATAGTTGCATTAACAGAAGAGATAGAGAAGACCCAACGAAGAACAGCGGGTTCCTTTTCATTAGCGCGATAGCGTTGCGGAGTTGTTAAAAAAACTCCACTGGCAGACGCTACAGGAGAGGATATCTACCTGTTGGTTGTAATTGAAGTGGAGATACACATGGGGGCTGTAATTACTTTATGTCAGAGAAACTATATAGACATGCTACAGCGTTAATTCCGAATCGCTTTACGACGGAAAAGAAATTAGTTCCAGTTGTGGCCACCAGGCGCAAATCCGGCGCTGTACACTGTTTCTATGACGGTATAGCATCCACGCTGTCATTTGACAAGCCATAACGTGAGTGAACAGTACGGCTATCGAGAAGAGAGACAGCACGCCGTTAGTAAAACTGTTTTCTGTGAATAGCAGCGATTACGGTGCTGCACTGAGACTGTCTCTACAGAAAGGTCTGATGAGAGGCCCGATATCATTTAATGGTCTGAAGAAGGTGATAATGAAAATCGAAAACAAGAGCTTGGTGTGGCACCTGTAGGAGGAAGGCGTCCTATCCCGGTGGAAGTTATTGACGAGATTGCTTTTGCTGTAACAGACCATGCAGCACATGCCCGAGTGGTGCTAGTGCTCGTGCTCGTACAGTGCCACGAGAATTGTCCATGCCATGGTCAACAGTACGGAAAGTTTTGCGGTCTAGTGTACACTGACCGTATTACAAGATTCGTCGGACGGGGCAGCAACTGAAACCTGGCACGGATCGAAGTTGACGATCTGTGGCCGGGCAGTATTTTGTGGAACGACAATTCACATTTTACACGAAAGGATGCAGTCAATACACAGAACTACTGAATTTGGGGTACTGTTAAACTATGTGCTGTGCACGAAGTGCCATTGCGCTTGCTGTATCTGACTGTATGGTGTGGATTCACAACAACTTCTTTTCTCAGTCCGTTCTTGGTTGAAGAGAGTAAACCCTAGGACCTATCAGGTGTACCGTGATGTCAGCGCGTTATCCATACCTCGTCGACAGCATGTGATTCCCGCTCTGGAAGATTGTAGCTGTGTGGAAACCATTGCACTCATGCAAGATGTGGCAACAATTCTCGTCGCTCGCCCAGTGAAAGAAATACTCACTGGGACCTTACACGATAAGTTATCTCCAAAGGATTTCCATATGCATGGCCTGCAAGATCATCTGATCAGAATCCATGTGAATTCGTGGTCTGGGGATACCTAAAAGCACGCATTTACCAGTGAGAAGTTCGGTCTCTACCTGATTTGAAGACCAGTATACAGGAACGCTTTGCTCAGTTTCCAGCAGAACTGCTGCGAGCGATTGGTGATCTTCGTAGTTTTATGGAAGCACGATCTCGTCGATGTCCCTCGTGGTCATACCGAAGAAATTTTGTATTCGGAAGTTAATAATAAAATCAACATTACGCGTTTATCACTTGTTTTAACTTTTCTGCTCACGTCCCGATCCCAACCCATTTCATATTGAAACATTTGTGTACGCAATTATTGCATTTATAGCGCCATATTTGCACATAGTGGCCAAAATTGGAACTAATTTTTTTCCAGCATAAATCGGTTCCACGTTAACGCATTAAAATATCTTCCAACTTTCGCTGCCGTATGACACTTACGGCCCACACTGGACATCTGCGAGCAGCTGCACTTAAAATTTAAGCACCCGGTATATAAAATTACAGTAATGTACAAGAGTCATACAAACATAATTTTACTGCTTGCTGCCACATACGTCTCATGAAATGGCCACAAAGAGAAAAGCTGAAAAATTGGAGCTCATACGTAGGCACACCGACAACCGTTCTCATTGGCAAATCTAACAGGAATGGTGGGGGAAAGCAATGGCGGTGATACTAGAAGTGTGCCAAGGCACACATCATTAGGTGCCTTGTAGAGCGTAGAGGTAGAATGACACATAGACGCAGAATGTGAAGGGATGTCATTCCATCTATGCACTTAACTTCCATTCGGAAGGACGACGGTTCGAATCCCTGTCCGGCCATGCTGATATAGCTTTACAGTGATTTCCGTAATTCATCTCAGGAAAATTCCAGGATGGTTCTCTTGAAAGGACTCTGCTGATTTACTTCCACATCCTTCCTTAATCGGAGCTTGTGCTCCGTCTCTAATGATCTGGGTATCGACAGAACTTAAAGCATTTACACCACCATTGCATGGCTAGCGCGTTGACATACGATGCGAAGGTGGGTATAATATCCCAATTTTTCCCATAGGAATGGTTGTTAGAAGCTGAAAGATGTAAAAATATCCGACAATGACCAATATTAGTATCAAATACATAGTTTCCGAGGTCGCTAGCATCATTCGCGACTCTTCCGATGACGTTTAATTCCTAGGCTCCAACTTTTTTCGTCTAAAACAACCATGACACGTGGTTGAATATCACAGATACATTTAAATATTCTCTCGAGTCCAATAGTATAAAACAGTGGAGAATGCGACAGCTGCAGTGATTGTTCTTTTTCTCTAAATGACGATCAATTGGTGTTGTCATTATGCCTCACGCAAGACGGAAGTCTATCGGCGAGATTTACTGGAAACGGAGAAAAATGTCGAACTATTGGGAATAAATTAAACAGACACCATCGACTGCTAGATATGTGGGAACGTGTCATCACAATGCAGACTGGTGAGTCTGAAGATCAAGGTGAACACCACTTACGTAGAGTGAGAGGACAAGCGAGCAAGTCAAAGGACATTCACTCTTCTCTCCCTACAAGTCAAAATGGAAAGCACTTACAAGTGTACTTCAGGGCATATGAAGAACCGGATGTCGATAAAAAATGTGGTTTTCTACTGGGAGGACGGCAAGATGTAGTACTTAATTCAAAGAACGTTTCAAGGGGGAATTGTTTGTAACTCGAAGGAAATATTGGTTTAAAAACTTCTCGATTTTCATTTAAACTCATAATATTAAGATAAAGAAATTTTTTAAAATAAAGAAAGAGTGTGAGTAAATGTGAAGTAATAAGATACAACAGTTAGCCTATTCCAAATGTATAAAAAAAAAGTGTTTATTCCATTTTTACAACCAGAATTTGAACAGTTTTCGACGACTTTTTCCATGTTTCTTCTTCCGTCAGAATTAAATTTTCCTCAGGATTGAGATAAAACTCGAAAGTGAAATTTACTACAGATATAGATGAAATAGGTGTACAGATACGTCATATATGTATGAAATATTGAACAATTCAGCTAACTGTATTAAGATATCGAAAAAAAACAATTAACGATTGGCTTTAATTAAATAAGCGACCGCTATAGCGAGGAGGGGGGGGGGGGGGGGCTGAAAACTTACAGGGAGCACCATCGATGCGTAGAGTTTAAGACCGTAAAGCAAGCATAAATCCGTAAGTTGATATGAAATGCTAGATGAAGGTGAGTACTGTAGCTGCGTGTAGCACAAAATGGCTCATTTCTGTTGCGAAAAACGTCTGCTATCGATTACAGTCGTGTGCGAGCCACAGCTGAGGAGAGATTCCCCGCCGTCCTCAAAGGGCAGACAAGACGGGCCCGTTGGCACTGCGCCATTTGCGGCCTCATTCCAGGAACGAAGTCTAGCGGAAACTTGCCAACTTGCTCTTCAGGCAACTATTTCTACCCTACCTTCCACTGCGAGCAAGAAATAATGAGACTCCACAGAAAATGGTAATAGCTCCTTATTGTTGTGAGACGAGAAAACTTCTTGACTGCTAACACAGTATCGTTCGGACTCTTCGCTAACAGAGTTCCTACAGCAGGTGTGTTGATTTGGCAGGCGTTGGCACTCTTTCTGTGTGTTCTTTCCGCGCAGTACGGGATGTATTGTCCCACAAAGCAAACTGTGGGCAGCCTACAATGGGATCACCGTCGTGTCTGGGGTGAGGAATAAGGGAACGTAGATGTGGTAAACCAGATACGCTCGGTTATTATTCTCAAAGAAGCACTTTACACACTAGTCCTGCCAGTGATCATAAACTGACTGTTAATACGCCACCAGAACACAAAGAGAACTCCTATTTTCTGTGCCCATCACGATCTTTCATAGTAGTAATTACCTTCATTTTTTCATTATAGCGATGCCACTGTCTACATCAACTCCGTCTTCCTACTGTTTCAGTAGTCCTCAGGGTCTGTGTCTGATGGGTAGTCTACCACACTGGATATACGAATTTTATACAAGGTGCCAGTATGGAATGTTCACTCTGAAGCAGAGTGTGAGCTGATATAAAACTTCCTCGCAGATTAAAACTATGTGCCAGACCGTGACGCAAAATGGGAATCTTCGCCTTTGGTGGGCAAGTGCTCTACCAACTGAGCTACTCAAGCACTACTCAGGAGTCGTCCTCACAGCTTCACTTCCGCCAGCATATCGTCTGCTATCTTTCAAATTTCACAGAAGTTCTCCTGCGAAACTTACGGCACTAGCACTCCTGGGAGAAAGGGTATTGTGGAATATGGTTTCAATGAGTTCAAGTCTTGGTCCAGCACACAGCTTTAATCTGCTAGGAACTTTCGTATCAGCGCACATTACGCTGTAGAGAGAAAATTTCATTTGGGAAACACCCCCAGGCTATGACTGTGCCACGTCTCCACAATATACTTTCTCACATGTCTGCTAGTTCAGCTAGCTTCTCAGGAGAACTTCAGTGAAGATTGAAAGGTGGACGACGAGGTGTTGGTGAAGGTGAAACTGTGAACACAGGCCATGTGTCGTGCTTGGGTAGCTCAGTTGGTGGTGAACTTTCCAGCGAAAGGCAAATGTCCTGAGTTCGAGTATCGGTTCTGCACACAGTTTAATCTGGCAAGAATTTTCTTATACATGATGGGTCATAATTAATAACGAAAATAGGAACGAGTGAAGGTATAGGATAACAGAAGCAAAAACGTTCCAAGGAACAAGGAACTGCAAACGAGAAATTTGAGACTGTGTCACCACGAGCCACTTCAGAATGAAATATTGTCCCAGTTAACGGAAATTTATTTGAAGTGGAAACTTTTCAAGTAGGCTAAGCCCGCACGTTATTGGGTCCAAATTTCACCCAGTTCCCATGCTTGAAGAATATGGTAGGTGCATGATGGGGCATAGGAACATTTTGCCATTTATGCAATGTGACATCTAATGCGCCAATGACAGAAAACTCGAACGGGACGTGTACCGATGCCCCCAACATCACCAGACCTCTGACCTCTGGATTATTTTGCCTGGGGTCATCTCAAAAGTGAACCGTACATCACTTCCATTGATATGGTTGAAGATCTGGGCAGATGTCTTGTCAAGCTTTACAACACGGTTCATGAACGTTTGTAAGAATTCGTATAACACTCCAAAGGCGATTTTTATTTATACGAGTCCAGAACATAACATATTAAATATAATTTATCATACATAGCATATCATACGTAACATATGATATGTAGCATATCATACGTAGCATATCATACGTAGCATATCATACATAGCATATCATACATAGCATATCATACATATGTATTACAAGTATTACAGAGAATATGTGCATATTTATATTCCATGTGCTGCCCAGAATTCCACTGCACAAACTGCCATATCATTGGCGATAATCAGATCGTCCATGGACACAGGTTCCGACAGTTTCGTGCAGTTGAGTAGGTGCCGATGGTCTTGGGGTTCACCACACTCATATAGTTCGTCCCCTGAGATGTATTCCCATTTCTTCATGTTCTCCTTGCACCGAGATATTCCAGTTCTCAGTCTATTGACTACCTTCCATGTCGTGTATGGGAGATGATGACCTGTAGCAAGTTCTTCCTTGGGGTTGTCCCAATATTTCTCTGATGATGAGCTACGCCAGAGTTGTATCCTGTGATCTGCAGGTGATGTCTGGATTGGTTGCGTTGTCCGGAGAAAACTTTTTCTCGACTTTAGTTTTGGTGTTTGATGTTCGCATCCAAACAGGGGGTGTCTCTGATCCGTCTCCTGCAACTTTCTTTCCACTTTAGCTTCTGTTCTCCTTCGGATGTCTGGAGATGCTACGCCCATGAGGCGGTAGATTTTGTTAACAGGGGTTGCCCACAAGCAGGCGGTTACAATTCGTCCTGTTTCATTTAGGCCAATATTTACCTGTTTGGCATGGCTGGAGTTCTGCCATACAGGTGCTGCATATTCAGCAGCGGAGAAGCACAAAGCGAGGGCAGATGTGCGGAGGAGCTGTGGGTGTGCTCCCCAGTTGTTGTTCCTCTCACTGACTTTCATTTTTGTATCTGTACAGTAGTCCTTGAAGACGATAGGAGTACTGCATAAAACACGAGGACGGCACGTGAAATACGTTCTGTAAAATTGCAAAATGCAACATGTTAGGTATGCCGTGGATGAAATTTGAGTCTAATTACACAGGAACTCGATCGAAGAACTTTTATTCAAAATATATTTAAACTAACTAGGGCACTATTTGATACTGATATTAGTCACGGCTCGTAACTACATACTCAGAACTATGTCGCAAACTGCCTGTTTAAGGATTCATGTTTACTGGAAAGTTTTTGCATTCGCTTTCTTGATTGTGCAAATGTCGTTCTGAGTACATTTATTACCGGTTAAAGGTCAATGGCCGTGTCGAGACGGATACACCAGTTCCCGTCAGATCATCGATGAGAAGCACAGTCAGGCGTGGCCAGTACTTGGATGGTTGACCGTCCAGTTGTGCCGCTTGTTGTTGACAGTTTTCCCTTTGCATTTACGGCAGAGGGGTAGGGCCTGGCAGTGACGTGAAGTCTCTGATCACTAGACTGCTAGTCTTTGCGCAAGTGCTGTGAATTACATTCCAAAACTCTCCGCAGTGTTTGATGAAGTAAGGACATGTGGCATGTTGAGGGTGATCTGTCCATCGGATAGGGACATTAAGCTCGGCGACCCCGTTGGAGCTATTCGAAAGGAGTAGGCTGTGTGCCAGCACTCTTCCATCTCTCATTATCTCCTACAACACACCACATTGTACTGCACATACACCATTACAGCCATCTGCACTTAGAAGATATCCTTAGACACACAGCTCTCACACTTCAAGAAGAAAAGGTGCCTGCGGGCACGGTGGACTGGAGAATCCTCTGCAGTTAAACTGATATGTGGTGTGTTCTACCGTACATGTCCCATGTCCGACAGAACACACTCACACACACACACACACACACACACACCTTGACTTCGTTCATATATACAGTATATATGCCCGCCGGTTAGCCGTGCCGTCCAACGCCCCGCTTTCCGGACGGGAAAGCGTGCCGGTCCCGGGCACGAATCCGCCCGGCGGATTTGTGTCGAGATCCGGTGTGCCGGCCAGTCTGTGGATGGTTTTCAAGGCGATTTTCCATCTGCCTCGGCGAATGCGGGCTCGTTCCCCTTATTTCACTTGAGTTACACTATGTTGGCATCTATTTAAGAACGGAGTATTTGGTTTTGTTTCCAGTACTGCTTTTACATGGTTAATTTGCCAAAAGGTATATTAAAATTCTTTGTTGTACCGCCATAACAAAAGTACAAAAGTTTGTTTTGTGAGCAGATATTGACGACAATACCACTCTCACAGATGCGTTGGACGGATACTAAATCACAGTTGTAAATTAGTCGAAAATTTCACTTCTTAACCGTTATCAGAGAAAAGCAATGAAGAGATATGTTGTAAATATTATGGCACACCAGATTCTTTTATGTTCTCTCTAAATCGATTGTCGATCTATGTATCTCTTTGGATTGTAGCTTTCATTTATGTAGTGTGTTATCAAGTCACTGTTGATTTATTGCGGCTAAATAAACAGCCTGTTCCTCTGTGAATTATTATTGTGCTGTAGACATTTTGTTGGCAGTATTGTCGCACCCAAAGTCATCATGTTTTGAAGTTAGTGCAGTGAAAGTCGTTTCACATGAAAATGCTTAATTTGAACAATTCGTTGACACGTAGTAGAGCTGTGGACTCTGCAGAATACCATATTTCAGTTTTCTTCAGCAAAAAAAAAAAATGGTTTGACACAAAAATAATATGCTTAAGAGAATAAACAAGGCCGCTTTTTTACAGGTTCAGGTACTACCAGTATCGGGACATTTTATTCAACTAATCAGTTAGTTTTCGAATTTGGTTATGTACATGTCGAAAATACTTAACTGTGTGTCGAAATCTAGTTTACATGTATAACGGCTGTGAAGTCATTAGGCATACACCCCATAATTTCTGTTAAAATGAAGATATTCATAATGTAAACAAACCTAAGTATTAGCAACTGCATGTGTATACTTTAGCAGCAAATATAATTTCAAAAAATTAATTATAATATATTTGTTCAGTATTTATTTCGGATACACCGTGTAAAGTGAAATGTTTCTAACACAGAAAAATATTTCGGCAACACGTTAAACGCTTTTCACAGTATTAGAGAAATCCCTCACTGAGAGGAGGTAACAGCACGTCTAGAGTGGTAGAGCTTTGTACGCAGTGCGGAATATACAGGGTGTTTCAAAAATGACCGGTATATTTGAAACGGCAATAAAAACTAAACGAGCAGCGATAGAAATACACCGTTTGTTGCAATATGCTTGGGACAACAGTACATTTTCAGGCGGACAAACGTTCGAAATTACAGTAGTTACAATTTTCAACAACAGATGGCGCTGCAAGTGATGTGAAAGATATAGAAGACAACGCAGTCTGTGGGTGCGCCATTCTGTACGTCGTCTTTCTGCTGCAAGCGTGTGCTGTTCACAACGCGCAAGTGTGCTGTAGACAACATGGTTTATTCCTTAGAACAGAGGATTTTTCTGGTGTTTGAATTCCGCCGCCTAGAACACAGTGTTGTTGCAACAAGACGAAGTTTTCAACGGAGGTTTAATGTAACCAAAGGACCGAAAAGCGATACAATAAAGGATCTGTTTGAAAAATTTCAACGGACTGGGAACGTAACGGATGAACGTGCTGGAAAGGTAGGGCGACCGCGTACGGCAACCACAGAGGGCAACGCGCAGCTAGTGCAGCAGGTGATCCAACAGCGGCCTCGGGTTTCCGTTCGCCGTGTTGCAGCTGCGGTCCAAATGACGCCAATGTCCACGTATCGTCTCATGCGCCAGAGTTTACACCTCTATCCATACAAAATTCAAACGCGGCAACCCCTCAGCGCCGCTACCATTGCTGCACGAGAGACATTCGCTAACGATATAGTGCACAGGATTGATGACGGTGATATGCATGTGGACAGCATTTGGTTTACTGACGAAGCTTATTTTTACCTGGACGTCTTCGTCAATAAACAGAACTGGCGCATATGGGGAACCGAAAAGCCCCATGTTGCAGTCCCATCGTCCTTGCATCCTCAAAAAGTACTGGTCTGGGCCGCCATTTCTTCCAAAGGAATCATTGGCCCATTTTTCAGATCCGAAACGATTACTACATCACGCTATCTGGACATTCTTCGTGAATTTGTGGCGGTACAAACTGCCTTAGACGACACTGCGAACACCTCGTGGTTTATGCAAGATGGTGCCCGGCCACATCGCACGGCCGACGTCTTTAATTTCCTGAATGAATATTTCGATGATCGTGTCATTGCTTTGGGCTATCCGAAACATACAGGAGGCGGCGTGGATTGGCCTCCGTATTCGCCAGACATTAACCCTTGTGACTTCTTTCTGTGGGGACACTTGAAAGACCAGGTGTACCGCCAGAATCCAGAAACAATTGAACAGCTGAAGCAGTACATCTCATCTGCATGTGAAGCCATTCCGCCAGACACGTTGTCAAAGGTTTCGGGTAATTTCATTCAGAGACTACGCCATATTATTGCTACGCATGGTGGATATGTGGAAAATATCGTACTATAGAGTTTCCCAGACCGCAGCGCCATCTGTTGTTGAAAATTGTAACTACTGTAATTTCGAAAGTTTGTCTGCCTGAAAATGTACTGTTGTCCCAAGCATATTGCAACAAACGGTGTATTTCTATCGCTGCTCGTTTAGTTTTTATTGCCGTTTCAAATATACCGGTCATTTTTGAAACACCCTGTACAAAGATCAGCCAAAACATTATGACCAACTACCTACTATCAATAGAAACCCTTCCAGGCGGCAGCAGCGTCAACCGGCGAGGAATGACTGCTAGTCAGACACACACACGCTGCACCTAGTATCAGTGAGTGTGCTGTCCGAATGTAGAATGGGGAAGATGCGCGATCTATCTGAGCTTGATAGAGGGCAGATTGTGATGGCCCAGACACTCGTCATAAGCATTTCGGAAACTGTACGACTTGCCATGTGTTCGGGAAGTTCTGTGGTGATTGTCTTCAACACGTGGTGATACCAAGGTGGAACCAGGTCCACACGTCGTGGGATTGGGCGGCCACCCCTCGTTACAGATGTCGGAAGTCATAGACTGGGTAGACTGGTAAAACAGGACAGGCGGCGAACTGTGGCGGAACACAGATTAGGGTTTAATGCTGCGCCGAACATTCCTAACGATGGACCTCCGCAGCCGCCAACAGACGCATGCGCCAATGTTAACACCAAGACATCGGCGGCTAAGACTGAAATGGGCACGTGACCATCGGCACTGGACGTTGGCGCAGTACCAAGGCGTTGCAGGACCTGATGAATCCCGATACCTTTTTCATCATGACAATGGGAGGACGAGAATCAGTCTTCTTACAAGGGAAAAGTCCCTTGACACTTGTACTGCGGGACAGAGGGAGACAAGCTGGCAGCGACTCCGCTATGCTGTGGGAAACATTCTCGTGGGCATCCTTAGGTCCAG
The DNA here is from genome assembly GCF_023864275.1 of Schistocerca cancellata. Taxonomy (NCBI): domain Eukaryota; kingdom Metazoa; phylum Arthropoda; class Insecta; order Orthoptera; family Acrididae; genus Schistocerca; species Schistocerca cancellata. The sequence goes on along the minus strand of NC_064626.1, from coordinate 857,506,304 downwards.
TAGAACTCGTGCAAGTTACCGTGATGGCCAAGGACTATCTTATACTGGTTGCAGACCAGATCTGACTGAATGATGCGTCAGGGCTCATGGCCCCCCACCTCTCAAAATTTCGAACTTCCTTCACCGACCGATCGAGGTCTCATTGTTTCCATGCCACGAGTCGCCGCTGTTATCCGTGCTGAATGTGGACATTCTGGCTAGTAGGTAGGTGGTCATAATGTCTGGCTGATCAGTGCATATTTGAGAGGCGGCCCAGGCCAGCCCATGCATTGCGATAGGCTGCAGGGAGCTGTGGCTCACCAGTCCAGTGGTGTAGGTTGGCCGTGCGCTGCAGCTGTGGAGATGAGCCCGCGGACTAAGGCGGGTTAGCAGGCGTCTGGGCCGGCAATGGTGCATGGCGGGCGCAATGTAGTACTCCGCCACATACTACTGATGTAGTGCCCCTGCTCATTTGCCTCATAACTCACGGCATCTGGCCGATTCAAGTAAGAGTTGGAGCTTGGTGTGCATCTTGTATCTGCACTGAGAGAATCATTGGCCGTCATAACCATAATAATATATGCCGTGACTATTCTTTCGGACATGTCATCGCCGTAATCATATATATACATACAGAGTTATTACAAATGATTGAAGCGATTTCACAGCTCTACAATAACTTTATTATTTGAGGTATTTTCACAATGCTTTGCACACACATACAAAAACTCAAAAGTTTTTTTAGGCATTCACAAATGTTCGATATGTGCCCCCTTAGTGATTCGGCAGACATCAAGCCGATAATCAAGTTCCTCCCACACTCGGCGCAGCATGTCCCCATCAATGAGTTCGAAAGCATCGTTGATGCGAGCTCGCAGTTCTGGCACGTTTCTTCGTAGAGGAGGTTTAAACACTGAATCTTTCACATAACCCCACAGAAAGAAATCGCATGGGGTTAAGTCGGGAGAGCGTGGAGGCCATGACATGAATTGCTGATCATGATCTCCACCACGACCGATCCATCGCTTTTCCAATCTCCTGTTTAAGAAATGCCGAGCATCATGATGGAAGTGCGGTGGAGCACCATCCTGTTGATAGATGAAGTCGGCGCTGTCGGTCTCCAGTTGTGGCATGAGCCAATTTTCCAGCATGTCCAGATACACGTGTCCTGTAACGTTTTTTTCGCAGAAGAAAAAGGGGCCGTAAACTTTAAACCGTGAGATTGCACAAAACACGTTAACTTTTGGTGAACTGCGAATTTGCTGCACGAATGCGTGAGGATTCTCTACCGCCCAGATTCGCACATTGTGTCTGTTCACTTCACTATTAAGAAAAAATGTTGCATCATCACTGAAAACATGTTTCGCACTGAACGCATCCTCTTCCATGAGCTGTTGCAACCGCGCCGAAAATTCAAAGCGTTTCACTTTGTCATCGGGTGTCAGGGCTTGTAGCAATTGTAAACGGTAAGGCTTCTGCTTTAGCCCTTTCCGTAAGATTTTCCAAACCGTCGGCTGTGGTACGTTTAGCTCCCTGCTTGCTTTATTCGACGACTTCCGCGGGCTACGCGTGAAACTTGCCCGCACGCGTTCAACCGTTTCTTCGCTCACTGCAGGCCGACCCGTTGATTTCCCCTTACAGAGGCATCCAGAAGCTTTAAACTGCGCATACCATCGCCGAATGGAGTTAGCAGTTGGATCTTTGTTTAACTTCGTCCTGAAGTGTCGTTGCACTGTTATGACTAACTGATGTGAGTGCATTTCAAGCACGACATACGCTTTCTCGGCTCCTGTCGCCATTTTGTCTCACTGCGCTCTCGAGCGCTCTGGCGGCAGAAACCTGAAGTGTGGCTTCAGCCGAACACAACTTTGAGTTTTTCTACGTATCTGTAGTGTGTCGTGACCATAAGTCAATGAATGGAGCTACAGTGAATTTATGAAATCGCTTCAATCATTTGTAATAGCCCTGTATATATATATATATATACATATATATATATACACTCCTGGACATGGAAAAAAGAACACATTGACACCGGTGTGTCAGACCCACCATACTTGCTCCGGACACTGCGAGAGGGCTGTACAAGCAATGATCACACGCACGGCACAGCGGACACACCAGGAACCGCGGTGTTGGCCGTCGAATGGCGCTAGCTGCGCAGCATTTGTGCACCACCGCCGTCAGTGTCAGCCAGTTTGCCGTGGCATACGGAGCTCCATCGCAGTCTTTAACACTGGTAGCATGCCGCGTCAGCGTGGACGTGAACCGTATGTGCAGTTGACGGACTTTGAGCGAGGGCGTATAGTGGGCATGCGGGAGGCCGGGTGGACGTACCGCCGAATTGTTCAACACGTGGGGCGTGAGGTCTCCACAGTACATCGATGTTGTCGCCAGTGGTCGGCGGAAGGTGCACGTGCCCGTCGACCTGGGACCGGACCGCAGCGACGCACGGATGCACGCCAAGACCGTAGGATCCTACGCAGTGCCGTAGGAGACCGCACCGCCACTTCCCAGCAAATTACGGACACTGTTGCTCCTGGGGTATCGGCGAGGACCATTCGCAACCGTCTCCATGAAGCTGGGCTACGGTCCCGCACACCGTTAGGCCGTCTTCCGCTCACGCCCCAACATCGTGCAGCCCGCCTCCAGTGGTGTCGCGACAGGCGTGAATGGAGGGACGAATGGAGACGTGTCGTCTTCAGCGATGAGAGTCGCTTCTGCCTTGTTGCCAATGATGGTCGTATGCGTGTTTGGTGCCGTGCAGGTGAGCGCCACAATCAGGACTGCATACGACCGAGGCCCACAGGGCCAACACCCGGCATCATGGTGTGGGGAGCGATCTCCTACACTGGCCGTACACCACTGGTGATCGTCGAGGGGACACTGAATAGTGCACGGTACATCCAAACCGTCATCGAACCCATCGTTCTACCATTCCTAGACCGGCAAGGGAACTTGCTGTTCCAACAGGACAATGCACGTCCGCATGTATCCCGTGCCACCCAACGTGCTCTAGAAGGTGTAAGTCAACTACCCTGGCCAGCAAGATCTCCGGATCTGTCCCCCATTGAGCATGTTTGGGACTGGATGAAGCGTCGTCTCACGCGGTCTGCACATCCAGCACGAACGCTGGTCCAACTGAGGCGCCAGGTGGAAATGGCATGGCAAGCCGTTCCACAGGACTACATCCAGCATCTCTACGATCGTCTCTATGGGAGAATAGCAGCCTGCATTGCTGCGAAAGGTGGATATACACTGTACTAGTGCCGACATTGTGCATGCTCTGTTGCCTGTGTCTATGTGCCTGTGGTTCTGTCAGTGTGATCATGTGATGTATCTGATCCCAGGAATGTGTCAATAAAGTTTCCCCTTTCTGGGACAATGAATTCACAGTGTTCTTATTTCAATTTCCAGGAGTATATATATATATATATATATATATATATATATATATATATATATATATATATATGATGTCTGTTTTTCGGACATAGCCGAAAGAACAGACAGCACAAATGTAGTGGTTAAGACCCTGGACGCATGTTATGTATTGAGGACTGGGCCTACATTCCCATCCATTCACCCAGATTTACCTTGCCCGTGGTTTCAGCTCAGATTCGAGAGTTTGCCTGAGAAAAGCTCCGCGATGATACACTTCAGTATCTTGCTCGGTAAGAGATTTTGCACAGTCTCATGTGGCGTTCTTCCCAACGGAACATTAAGCAGTACCCATCCTTCCTGCCTTCTCTCATCAGACAGTAAGTAATAACACATCAGTACATCTGAGATGTAGATGTAGTAGGGTTATAACCAATGGTGAAAATTGCCACGGTCCACTGCATCACAATATTCTATGTGGATGAAACAAAACTGGCCCAGAAAATATTTCATGCACCGTAAGATAGGCAAACCATTTCCATCATCCTTCCCCTAGGCATATGATGTAAGCAGGGTTGCCCATCTCATGGTGAGAGTAAAAATTGCCGGGTATTTCACGGGGGTCTTGCTGAAAATTAATGCCGTCGAATTTTTATGTCAAAACACTTACAGCTTTTTAAATGAAGCAAACGTTATTAATATTCAAAATATTTATTCTTCATGTCCACATATTTATTTCTCAACGTAGTCACCCATGCGATGACGACATTTCTCCAAATGGGAGACCAGTTTGTTGATAACATCACTGTGGAACGTTTGACTTCACTGACAGAGTAACAGAACCACTATCAAAGCCAAGTCCTCGAAGGTGTTCTTCAGGTTTTGTAAACATATGAAGATCTAATGGGGCCAACTCAGGACTATATGGAGGAGGATCGATGACAGTGAACCCAAGGCGTCGGACTTTTGCAGATGTCACAGTACTCATCTGTGGTCTGCCAACCTCATGCTGAAGGAGAGGGTGCTCCAAGTGTGGATAAACTCTTCGAATTCGAAACTAGATTAAAGCAAACTGTTTCTCACGCACTGGCACAGTAATGTTACACTCCAGCGTGTTACACAGTAAAATTCTGAGCCCTCTAGCGGCACATGGCTGAAAATATGTAGATATCACGATTTAAGATGTCGAATGTCAATAAACTTTGTTTTATCTAAAAAGATTTAAGTTTTCTCATAAAAATTCGCAAGCATAACTTATCAACACGACCTCGCTTTTTCCCACCCTGTACCAGTGTAATCACATAAAATGTGAGTGTTACACAATTATCTATTTACGTTTCAATCTCAGTAAGGGCAGAGTCCCTTTTATATTGTTCTACTGGTTCGCTGAAACGATTCTGTGAGAAATTACTCGACAGTCATCTCATTATACCAAAGAACTCTACGGAATCATAATGTACGAGTGGCCTACCAGGACCATCCGACCGCCGTGTCATCCTCAGAGGAGGATGCGATTAGGAGGGGCATGCGGTCAGCACACAGCTCTCCCGGTCGTTATGATGGTTTTCTGTGACCGGAGCCGCTACTATTCGGTCGAGTAGCTCCTCAATTGGCATCACAAGGCTGAGTACACCCCGAAAAATGGCAACAGCACATGGCGCACAGGATGGTCACCTACCCAAGTGCCTGCTACACCCGACAGTGCTTAACTTCGGTGATCTCACGGGAACCGGTGTATCCACTGCGGCAAGGCCGTTGACCATGGAATCATAAGCTGCCCCTAAATTGTTTCACACCAGCTACATATCTAATTGTGTATGTGATCATATCTTCAGAGAAAATAGGGAATGAAACAACCGAATCGAGCTAAAATGGTAACTGGACCGTGAAATAAATAAAAAAAAAATACCAAAAAGGTCTGTCTGTTCAAAGGTGCAATTTTTTTACACCTTTAAAATCGAAAGCTGTTGCTGGATAACTTTCAATAGCATGTTGTTCCATCCTGTGATCTGAAATATGGCTGGATCTTCCTATGGTTGATGTCTACAGGATCTCTCAATTTTCGGAAGCGGTTTTTTGAGATGATCAGTGAGTGAGAGGGATTCTTGCGGTGACGTACTGCAAGTTAAAACCGGTCCCAAAAATCTTCAGCAGGGTTAACGTTTGTAGATACCGCAGTCGAATCCTGCCACATGGAAGAAGGCTTTCAGGTGTTTGACGCAGTATAATCATGTTATTGTCGTCTTGAAAAAGGAACCCATCGACGAAATGTTGATTGTAGGGTTAGTCAATATGTTGGGTGATCCCGTCCCAAAACATGTGATTGCATATCTGAGACGTACATAGACAACTCGCATACACACTCTTCGACGCTAGTCATTAAGGAAGCTGTTGACACTATCAGTACCAGGCGTCAGAGCTGTGTCGTAAAGATGTTGCACCACATGAAGTCCCATGTACGTAAACACATATAGGACAGCAATCTGACAATATTTACTTTGCTTCTGTACAATTTCATGAAATATATGGTACGGTCGAAAGGCCGATCTGTATCGTAGCCTAAGGTCTAAGTTTAGAGGTGACGGTTTGGTAGTGAGCGACGTCCTGACAATATCTAGAATTCTAGTAAAGATGCCTATTTAATGTATATTGCCCGTTCAATGACTGTTGCTAGGTCGAATACGTCGTCATAATCACGTATGAAACTACTCCTGCAGTCACCCGTGAACGAAATCGAACGCCACTGATAAAGGTTTCATTCTAGCTACTTCTCCGACCACAGTCTTTGCACAGTACGGTGTCGAACGGTTTGTGCTGTTCTCTGTACAGGATGCATTGAGGTCAAACTAATCAAGTAGAGACGGCTGCGTAATATCTGGATCGATGCAGGCCTTCCTGTTGCGGCCACACAATAATAGCGCAGCTTCATTGTGTACTCACATGGTTACCTACCTGCCGTAATTATCAATTGTCGGTCGTTAGCTGGTGATGTTGTTTGCGAATGTCCGCTACGCGGTAGGTTTTCATTGTTTTGCGTCTCACAATAGCGGCTGAATGTTCGAATGACTCTGACGAGCATTACGCCAAATTGGGTATCAATTTCTCGTGCAAAGACCCCTTCTTGCCGTCAAATGACAACGCGCGCACGGCAGAAGCGAGAAATGGCTCTTCGAGGTATGATGGTTGTTTGAGTACTGTGCATTGTGCTCCGTTCACGACTGAAGATACACCGCGTTCTACTGAACGGTTGTGAGAAGACAAGTTTACTTTTCATGTCTGTAGGTGTAGTTCTTGCGTCGTCAAAGCAGTAACGAGAAAGAGACTCCAGAAAAAATAAAAAATAATAAAATCCGAACCATGCGAGGCACGACTTTGGTGCAAGGCATTTTTTAAAAAGTTTGAATTACAAATGATCTGCAAAAAAGGAAAAGTCACAGTACTAAAGATAAATGTCAGTTATACAGAGTGTCCTAAGAGGAATGGTCAGTATCCACGGATATGACAGGGACGCTCATCTGAAGCAAGATACTTTCTACAGACTAAAACCCTGTTCTGAATAGTTTCCGGAATAGAACACATTTAATGCACATTTATTTTTGGGCTAGTGGGGCGAACGTATATATCTTACCCAGCCAACCTCTTTGACGTTTTATTTTAGCCCTACAAACCTCGTTGCCTTCAACCTCTTTGTCTTTCTGCCGTTAATCTAGCTTGCTGACGCGCATTTGTCCATCGTCCATTGTGAGAGAAGTAGTTCGAGGAATTCAGAATGTATCAGAGACAAATATCAGTTAACTGCGTATGTATAGGCGCTGGTTAAACTGCCACACATTTTCACTAGTGAATAATGTGCAGTTATGGTGTGTGTTCATGGCTTCTGCGATGGTAGTGCTCCTGCCGCTGTCAAAGCATTCCGTCGGCGCTTTCCGATACGTCGAATTCCTGATCGTAGAATCTTTACCAGACTATACAGCACATTACTTTAAGCAGGTATTCTTCTAAGTTTGTTTTCCTTCTGAACGCGTAATTCAAAAACCTGTGTAGAAATAGCAACACGTTGTTGGAAAGGTGCAGCGTAGTCCAACTACACTACTGGGAATTAAAATTTATACACCAAGAAGAAATGCAGATGATAAACGGGTATTCACTGACTGGACAAATATATTATACTAGAACTGACATGTTATTACATTTTCACGCAATTTGGGTGCATGTATTCTGAAAAATCAGTACCCAGAACAACCACCACTGGCCGTAATAACGGTATTGATACGCCTGGGCATTGAGTCAAACAGAGCTTGGATGGCGTGTACAGGAACAGGTGACCATGCAGCTTCAACACGAAGCCACAGTTCATCAAGAGTAGTGACTAGCGTATTGTGACGAGCCAGTTGCTCGGCCACCATTGACTAGACGTTTTCAATCGGTGAGAGATCTGGAGAATGTGCTGGCCAGGGCAGCAGTCAAACATTTTTTTGTATCTAGAAAGGCCCGTACTGGACCTGCAACATGCGGTCGTGCATTATCCTGCTGAAATGTAGGCTTTCGCAGGGATCTAATGAGTATTAGAGCCACGGGTCGTAACACATCTGAAATGTAACGTCCACTGTTCAAAGCGCCGTCAGTGCGAACAAGAGGTGACCGAGACGTGTAACCAATGGCACCCCATACCAACACGCCGGATGATACGCCAGTATGGCGATGACAAATACACGCTTCCAATGTGCGTTCACCGCGATGTCGCCAAACACGGATGCGACCATCAAGATTCCGTCAACAGAACCCGGATTCTTCCGAAAAAGTGACGTTTTGCCATTCGTGCATCCAGGTTCGTCGTTGAGTACACCATCGCAGGTGCTCCTGCCTGTGATGCAGCGTCAAGGGTAGCCGCAGCCATGGTCTCCGAGCTGATAGTCCATGCTGCTGCGAACGCCGTCGAAGTCTTCGTGCAGATGGTTGTTGTCTTGCAAACGTCCCCATCTGTTGACTCAGGGATCGAGACGTGGCTCCACAATCCATTACAACCACGTGAATAGGATGCCTGTCATCTCGACTGCTAGTGATACGAGTCCGTTGGGATCCAGCACGGTGTTCCGTATTACCCTCCTGAACCCACCGATCCCATATTCTGCTAACAGTCATTAGATCTCCACCAACGCGAGCAGCAGTGTCGCGATGCTATAAACCGCAATCGCGATAGGCTACAATCCGACCTTTATGAAAGTTGGAAACATGATGGTATGCATTTCTCCTCCTTACACGAGGCAACACAACAACGTTTCACCAGGCAACGCCGGTCAACTGCTGTTTGTGTACGAGAAATCGGTTGGAAACTGTCCTCGTGTCAGCACGTTGTAGGTGTCGCTACCGGCGCCAACTTCGTGTGAATGCTCTGAAAAGCTAATCATTTGCATATCACAGGATCTTGTTCCTGTCGGTTAAACTTCGCGTCTGTAGCACGTCATCTTCGTGGTGAAGCATTTTTTTATGGCCAGTAGTGTAGCAGCAAACGGCGACTTCCTGCACGTATCAGCGTAACGGTCATGTTGTAATGTTTACCAATGGTTGCGCGTGTTTACTTTTATAAAACTGGTAATCTACTGAACAGCACAAAAAATAACAATGTACCTCGGTCCTAAATCAATATGAAGGGTTTTGCTTCAAGTGATCGTTCCTGTCACAGCCCTGAATACTGACCATTTCTCGTGGGACACTCTGCCTAGAACGTCATAAAACTGGTGAAGAACTCCGCTATGCTAGGCCAAACCTTTGTGTAAAACGCACAGGCTTCCGCTACTAGCCGTAATGACTGTGTGGCAGGCTTTGTTAGAACCGTCTTTTTAAAGGACTTTAACGCTATTTATATTTGTTTTATGTACTTGACACACGTTTTTGACATGAAGTGAAAATGAACGCAGTATGCAGTGCAGAGAGGAGCCGTTGTGGAGCTCAGAAAAGTCTTTAGAATTTATGTCAAAGCGACGTTTAAAATTATCGTGGTACAAAGAGAATGCGTTGTGGTAATTGTTCTTGGAAGCAAGTCAGCGGCAGACGTCTGGCGTTCTTTGTCGCAGTATTGACTGAGAGGCCCGTGGCACAATGCCACGCCACGCAGAAGCAAATGCCTTTTGTACAGCGTAACAATAGGAAGAATGGAGCAGTGGTCGTCCTACTTGTTCCTTGTGTCTTCTCCTCTCGGCGGAAATGTTTTGGAATCGTGTAGCACAGAAACAGTGCGGGCTAACAATATGGTATTTCACCAGCTGAAAACCTTCATAATTCCAATCCCTTCACTCCTTTCCATCGAGCGATGAGCAGACGCCAGAAATTTAATCACTTTTGCAACGTGATGCCGAGTAGAACCATTAACGATTAGCCGGCCGGAGTGGCCGAGCGATTCTAGGCGCTACAGTCGGGAACCGCGCGACCGCTACCTCGACGAAAATCGTACTCAAGATACAAGCAAACTGACTGCACGCTATTTTTTCAGTAGTAGTTTTTGCCATGGTGTTTGTTCTCCAGTTGTCTTCGAAGGACTGGAACACGTGTCCCGAGAGACGTTTCTACGGATCCTGGGATCCTTCTGGGATAAGCGGCTTTTAGCAGGGAGAGCCATGCTGAAATGCTGAAAAACTACAAAAGTAACTTTTTGTGTGGTACTTTATTTTGCCTTACAATGTACCGGCCTGATGTGTCTGGTTTCGGACGGAGGCAGAACGAATGGATGTAGTAGCATGTCACTTGTCTGACTTTACGCAGCAACGTTTGTATATTGGATGTCGACCCGTCTAGAATTTCATTCCAGAAATCTCTCAAGGGGAATGCGGCGATCATCTCCTAGAAGAGATGTGGCCATATATTTTACAAATTGTGAGGGGTGTTTAGTCGGCTTCGTGTCGTTATCACAGAACACCACGATGAGTTAGTTTTATTTCATCCTGCATTTAACCTGTTAAGAATATTTACTAGAATGCCAATGAGTGTGACGTGTATTCAACTACTTGTCAATATTTACATTATTTCCGCTGACTGTGACGTTTTCTTGTTCACTGTAATTTCTGTGCATACGCTGTGCCAGTTAGAAATGATTTTAAATTGCCGTCAATATATAGTCTAGAGTCTATTTAAACCATTTACGATTGTCTCGTCATTCTTAATAGCTGGCTTCTTTTTTATTTCTCAACTGAAATTTAAAATTAACTAGTGAACCTGGTGGACGTCTTCCTCTGTGTCTTTCCGAAGATTTCTAGTAATTATTAAACATTTCGATGGAGTTTTGAGATTAATGTACGAGGGCTATTTGGAAAGTAATATAAGATCGATCTCGAAATTGAAACCACAATGAAAATCTGATGAAGCTTTGCATAGTTTTGTTGAACAGTGTCTGTATTATGCGCATCAACTGCGTCACGCCGCTCTTCTCAGCTCTAAGCGGACAGTGATACCGTAAAGATGCCGAGAACAATAGTGTCTCCCGCTTGATTCCACGCAGCCCACACAACGTAACTGTCATGTAATTCCTTCTTCATGATAATTCTGGGCCCCGCACTACAGGAGTAATGAAGACGCTACCACAGCGTTTTCGGTGGGAAGTGCTTCGTTATCAACCATACAGCCCCGACTTGGCTCCCTCCGATATTCGTCTCTGCTCACATGAGCCGCTGCCTATGAAACAAGATTCTGACGCAGACAACGAGCTGTAGATCAGCCTAGAGAATTGGCAGAAATCGCTGGCGGTTTTCTTCTGTGGGGAGGATAATGGAAAGTTGGTCCAACGCTAAGACAAATGCTTCAGTCGAAGCGGGACTACGTAGACAAGTAGCTGGAATGTGTAGCTACCTATTGCAATGAAACACTTTTGATTTTCACCGTGGTGTCAATTTCGAGAGCGCACAGACATTACATTTCCATGAGTCCCCATATTTATCCAAAAATGTTCAAATGTGTATGATTTCCTAAGGGGCCAAAGTGCTGAGGTCATCGGTCCCTAGACCAACACACTACTCAAATTAACTTTTAGTAAGAACAACACACACACTCATGCTGAGGGAGGACTCGAACTTCCGGCGGGAGGGCGACGTTGTTAGTGTGCACTTCCGAATACACTGCTCTGCAAAACTTAACGGCGAGATCGAAAAATTACCATAACATATTAAAAACTCGATGAATATGTATGAAAGGGCGGGACCATGTTGCCAGAGATCTCCCAGTCGTGCAAAGAAAGCTGGACGTCACATAGCATAAGGCCAGACGGGGCTGGGCGTCACAAAATAAGGCAGTTGAAGGAACGCGGAAAGACAGCGTATGCGTGTGTGTGTGTGTGTGTGTTTGTGTGCGTGTGTGTGTGTGTGTGTGTGTGTGTGTCAATCAGCTAGCAGTTAAGATAAACTGCGCTGGTGTTCTTCGTTACAACATGGCCCGAAGACATTATTTGGATGATTTACAACGAGGAAGAATTTCAAGGAAGTGAAAGAAGGATGGAATTTCGTATTGCTTACAGCTTCGATTCACGTATATGGGGAGCACTCCGCATCACAGGCACAGCTGCCCGCTGGAGAGGAGGTGGTCGAACACGGTCAATTACAACGGCAGACAACCGCTGCATCGTGCAACAGGCAAGAAAGGATCCATGTCCAACATTGTCGCACACGGTCATTTTGGTGGTCCAGGTGTTATGGTGTGTGGAGGGCATAATATTGCATGAGCGTACTGATCTCCACATTCAGGGGTGCATTCGGCCTTGGTATAATTTTTGTGGGTGACAGAGCGTGACCGCATCTAACAGATCAGGTGGAACTGTTCTTAAGACGGGAGGATATTGGATGAATGGACTCGCCTGTCCGTTTCGCCGTGTCAAACCCCGTCGCGCACCTGTGGCATGCGTTTGTGGGACGTACTGCAGCACGTCTACATGCACCAACGACCGTCTACTACTTGTCAACCATGCATGTGGAGGAATGGAACGCCTTACCACAGGAATTACTCACCAATCTCGTGGCCAGCATGGGAGCACGTTAGTGGGAATGCGTTGCCGTCCGTGGTGATCAAGCGCCCTACTAAGAACCATGTCCCTCTTTTTGTAATGTCCAGGGAACCATAATAAATCGTAGTGACTTCAGTGTAATTATTATCTTTGAATAAAAGTGTCATTTCTGTTCATCTCTTTCCGTATTTCTTTCAGTCAGCTTTTGTGTTAAACTATAGCCGTTCATTCTATGTATGATCCACGTTTCATGGCGTTCCGTTACGTAGCAGTGACATACCATGCGGAATTTGCTTCCGTCAGTATATTTTTCACACGAGAGTATATCTTTCAATATGTTCGTTATCGATCCACTTGCCTACAAAATAGTCGCAGAAGACCTGCAGGTTTTGGTTTCTGACGTGGTCTCCTGATTACACAGCCAGCCACCATCCATCGTTTGCAGGGGAAGACATTCTTATGACAGCGTATTTAAACGTTTCCTTCATGGGCAGAAACTAAGCTGAGACAGTGAATTTGCTTTTACAGACATTGGTTAAAAAATTGAACTACACGAGCTTCGAAGTCCATCATGAGAGACGCAGGCTTTTATCCAGACCCTTTGGTTGTAATAACTTTAAAAAGTGATCATATTTTTATGAATTTCCTTCGCCAGCAAATCTGGAATAGTGTTGAGGATGTTTTAGTTCTTGCACTGCAACTACAAAAAACGCTTGCTATTTTTTTCACTAGACGCTCTTCGCTTTATTGAGGCAAGAAAGAAAACAACACCTGCTATTTGCTACATAACAACCGACAATTGCTACTGAACACCCCACCAACGATAGAAGAAGGAAATGTAGAGGGCAGGACGCGTTAACTCCAGAGAAGCTTGAGCACGAACTCTGTCTGTGCATTCGACAGTTCATGCAGTACGGTGTTTGACGCAGGTTCTTATGGGACCGATCAGCGCGACGCTCCTTGTGGTACGGCAGCAGGTCCGCAAGACATCATTTGACTGCTTACGATCATGGACGAGCGGTTCGACGGCCCGAAGCCGGTCAAAGTGTCACTACTGTGGCCACAGTAATGGGTGTGTCGAAAAGTGCCATCTCGCGATTTAAAAAGGCTGCTGAAGGTGGAAACGCTATGCGAAAGCATGCCCGTAGCCGTAGACGGACCACCACACCGCAAGGAGATCGATAAGTAGCCCTGCTGGCGAAAAGGAACAGACATCTAACTGCTGGGCAGATCTCTGCAGACGTTGCAACCGCTATCGGTATACGTATCTCTGCCAGAACCATTTATCGGCGATTAAATCAGGCTGGATTGGATCCTCGGAAGCCTGTTAGACGCATCCCGCTTCAACAACACCATTGTCGAGAAAGACTTCGTTGGCGTAGAGAGCATGTATGTTGTGGTCATCAATAGTCATGCAGAGTGATGTTCTCCGACGAGTCCGTCTTCTCTGTGGCAAGTGATTCTGGCCTCCAGTTAGTGTGGAGAGAGAGGGGAACATGTTGCGCACCACAGAATGTTCATGAACGTCGTCGGTATGGTCTATGCCTTATGGAGTGAGCAGGTATTGTGCACAATGGCCGGCTACGGCTGCGTATCCTTGTGTGAGATACCGTTACAACACAGCGGTATTGCAGGGACATTATTCTGCATCATGTCCGTCTGTTTAGGGGTGCGGTAGGTCACGACTTTCCGTTTACGGACAACAAAACCAGCCCATACCGGACCGCTGAAGTGTCGTAGAAATTGCAAAGGAATCGTCTGCGTATTCCCCATCTTAACCTATGGAGTTTGCTTTGGATGCCCTTGACAGACGTGCTTCTCATCGGGCGCCCCCTCTCGGAACCGTGCAAGAACTGAAAACCGCCTTAAGAGAGGAGTGGGACAATACCCAACAAGGACTCGACAGTTTGGTAGCCAGCGTGAATAACAGATGCAAAAAGTGCGTCAGTGTCCGAAGAGGACATATTCCTTACTTGTACGAGTCCGATATCGATCTTTACGTCGGTAGTATGACCCTGGTTAAACATGAATCTTATTTTCCCTTGTCGTGAGGTCTATACCATTTTTCGTCACAAATATACCACTCCACTTCCATTACGTATGTCTTGTGTGTCATGTCGTCCACCATTACCTGCGATTATCCTGTCGAGCAACGTCTCTGTTCCTTAGCAAATGTGAAGCAGTTTATTTACTTAACAGTTTCTACCAATCTTCCATTACGACAAATGTGTCACCTGAAAAAACGTGTTTTTGAATTGTCTGTCATTCTTAATTACATGCCTTTGCTACGTGCTAAAGGAAACAGCGTACGTAGGACACAACAATGGAGCATCTCACCACATTACGGCATCCTTACTGTTTAGAATGCATTCATTGTTAGCTGACACAGGAAGACAACTTTCTAAATTGTATCTCCTAGACAGTAGATTGATCACCTGTAAGGTTTTCGATAATCAACTTATGCGAAAGAATAGCGTGTTGTAGACAATATATTATTTACATAAAAATCGTTGAATTTCCCTACATACAAAACTATTGTTTATGCTTAATTTACATTCTGTAGCTAGAGCAGGATGTTGGAATAACAATCCATAGTAGAGTGAGCCACTTTTCGGCCAAATACCCGACGAGACGGTATGGTGGTACAGGGAGGTATTGTTAGAAATATTTGAGATGGGTTATCCTGCTCCAGCATTTGTCTTACACCCAAGAGATACCTCCCGAAAACCGTGGCCAGTACAGGGCGAGGGGGCTGTTTTTAATTTACTTCTGGGACAATGTTTCGCAGACAAATAACTGAAAGACGAATGAATATGAAAGTGTACTTGTTTATGTGTTCATAGGTGTAAGTTGATGAGTTGCTCACATTGTAGAGCGAGTCTGTGTGGTTATAAAATATATATACAGAATAATAAATAAGGTTATTCCCTTATGCTCCAGTCCTGAAACCGATCTTCGAGTCAGACAAGGAATTGTAGGCACTAAGTTGTGTTGCTACATCCTCATTCAGTGGCTTCTAAAAGCACTCGAAAACTTCTAGTAGTAGGGAGATTACTCGTAGCTGTCCACATTATCTCTTTTTTTACTAAGCGATTTTCCTAATGACTACTTTAATTTATTGGAAACTGACCGCACTAAAAAGACAGTTAGCTGAACAGAACACCTATGTGTGCTGCACAAATTTTCATTAGCTTACCTGGAACTTCATCATACTCATGAAATTCTTTACTCGTTAGTGATTTATCACGTTCAATTTTGCTTTCTTCTTTCAGTGCAAGGACATAGTTTTCTCAGAGTAACAGCTCTTCAAAGTTTTTTACATTTGCCTGTAGCAATTAAATATTGGTTTTTATTTTTTCGCTGTTAATAGGAAATAGCTATTTATCATTTAGTACCGCTCTAAAGCGATCAATAATGGTTTGATTAATCCCCAGAGTAAAAGGAATATAGTGGGTATCACCCTTCTACTCTCACAGTTATTTAACAGTTGTTGCGGACACGACCAAGAATAAGCGATCAGTTCGTGCTGATATTTAAGCAGAACGATTTCTTCGTCGAGAAGAGCTTTTCTGGACTTATGTATCCAATCTTCCTCCACAACAGACAATGCAAACGGCGCACATGTCCAGTTTGCTATTTTAACTCTGCTGCTGGCGCCAAACTACCTTCTAGCTGTTTATAGTTCTCCTACTTTTAAAGGCAATTAATGGGGAAATATGTCAGCAAGGTGATAAGTTGTAGCAGAAAGCTGTCATTTATGTTGCTAATGATGTATTTCCGCCATAATGCCAATAGCTTCAAAGCAGAGTTGTCAGAAACTGTGAGTCACTATGTGGGCTTATGCCTTCCTCTGAGATTTAGGGAAGGTGTTAAAGGTGGAGTATGGGGCCCCATTTCAGCATGTCCCAAGAGTGTTGACAAAAATGAGAATCAACATTCGTCTTCGAAATAATGACGCTGTATGAGAGAAAATTCCACAAGTATTGTCCTCATACAACGCGTATGTATCAGGAAGTAATTGGATCACAAGACTGGACACATCCTCGATCCAGTTCAAACTAGGGCGTGTCGGTATCTCTCATTCAAAAATGGCTCTGAGCATTATGGGACCTAACATCTATGGTCATCAGTCCCCTAGAACTTAGAACTACTTAAACCTAACGAACCTAAGGACATCACACAACACCTACTCATCACGAGGCAGAGTAAATCCCCGACCCCGCCGGGAATCGAACCCGGGAACCCGGGCGCGGGAAGCGAGAACGCTACCGTACGATCACGAGCTGCGGACTGTCTCTCATTGCAAGCAAGAAAATAATTGCAGAAAATGTATTTGCAAGCAGCTGTGATCAGTTGGGTTAATATCATTAAATTTACTGACGGAGAAAAGGTGAAAGGAGTGATAATGGCGACGGAGTAGGTGTCGGAATGTCCAAGAAAAATATTAACACTGCGCAGGTCGATAAAGCGAAAATTACCAAACAGCTGGCACGAGTGAGGGACAAATACCTAATCTGAACAATAAGGAGAAGAAGAATAGTGCACATGCTAAACGTCCCAATAACGATGTGGACAGATGTTTTATTAGCCACCACTTTCTGCGACATTTTAAACAATACGAATATATACCAACTAGGCGACAGCGTCACTGTTTCTGCAGTTCAGAAATGAATATCAAACCTAGGAAGGTAACACTACGGTTTGATTTTAAAAAGTGACAGTGTAAAAGTGTCGTCACGTGCGTAATCGAAAGGATTTACTTTGAAAAGCAGCATATTTCAGTAAAATTTTTACCAAAAGATGAACCATTACAATGAAAATGGCCAGTGGTTCATTCAGACGAAAATTGGATTCATAGACATTACACTGTGAATAAATATTGTGACAGCTAAAGTGTGATAGAAGTACTGGCAAACAATAGGGCTGGTAATATTTTACTGCTGTGCTATGCGGGCCATTGGGGAAGAGGCGTATAGCGCGTAAAAGCGCACCAGTAGCGGGGATACGGGACTCTACCTTGTCACTACCTTCACTCTCTGTTTCTCTCTGTCGTAAACAGGACAGTAGTGCTACCCTGACCACATTTTCCGTTTGCTTTGCCAGATTATACATTTTTCATTGTCATTTGTGTATCCACCGGTCGATTACGATTTAAAATCATTTTTATCGTGTGGGGTACTACAGCCATACACTTGTTGAAATACACTGTACAGTTTCCACCCCGGCTGTTGTTTAACACACTTACTTTACATAATTATGTGCAGTTGGTCAGTTTCAGCTTTACATGCCATTTTGAACGTTTATGTTTGGATTACTGCAGTACAAAAGTGTTTAAAAAGAACAGACTAAAATTTATACATTATACATTTGTCAACATGCCGCAGTTGTTCCCGTTATTTAATATTGGACATGGCTGTTTTCAAAGCGAGGGTACACGTATCCAAGTGTTATGTTTAAAGAACGATGTTTACTGAATAAATTTATAGTCCTTGTAGACACTACTGACGTGTTCTTAAACACTATGAGTGCTCACTTTCGTAACAAAAAACCAACTCTCACAACTGTCGGTTCTGTCTGCGCAAGAAACAAACCAAGCATGGATAAGTACTTACAGTGGTCTGTTTGTGAACCGATGAATGCGTCAGACACGTATGTCTAACATATCTACTATATAGCTACTGGCGCACTAGAGGTTCTAAATTTTATCAAAACGTCCAGTGCGAACGGCGTTCCAAGGCAACGATACGTCTGTTGACTGAGGAAATATTAAAGCAAGGCGAAAAAGGAAATTCTGTATTGCGTTTGGACACAAAATAAACAAAATAAATAACTCTGCCACACGAGATATACACGGTGGTCCACTGACAGTGTCCAGGTCAAATATCTCATGAAATAAGCATCAAACGAAAAAACTACAAAGAACGAAACTCGTCAAGTTTGAAGGGGGAAACCAGACGGCGCTATGGTTGCCCCGTTAGATGGCGCTGCCGTAGGTCAAACAGATATCAACTGTGTTTTTTTTTTTAAATAGGAACCCTCATTTTTATTACATATTCGTGTAGTGTGTAAAGAAATATGAATGTTTTAGTTGGACCACTTTTTTCGCTTTGTGAGAGATGGCGCTGTAATAGTCACAAACGTATAAGTACGTGGTATCACGTAACATTCCGCCAGTGCGGACGGTATTTGCATCGTGATACATTACCCGTGTTAAAATAGTCCGTTTACTAACTGCGGAAAAGGTCGATATCGTGTTGATGTATGGCTATTGTGATCAAAATGCCCAGTGGGTGTGTGCTATGTATGCTGCTCGGTATCCTGGACGATATAATTCAAGTGTGCGGACCGTTCATCGGATAGTTACGTTATTTAAGGAAACAGGAAGTGTTCAACCACATGCGAAACGTCAACCACGACCTGCAACAAATGATGATGCCAAAGTAAGTGTTTTAGCTGCTGTCACGGCTAATCCGCACATCAGTAGCAAACAAATTGCGTGAGAATCGGGAATCTCAAAAACGTCGATGTTGAGAATGCTACATCAATATCGATTCCACCCGTACCATATTCCTATGCAGCAGGAATTGCATGGCGACGACATTGAACGTCGTGTACAGTTCTGCTATTGGGCACAAGAGAAATTACGCGACGGTGACAGATATTTTGTACGCGGTCTATTTAACGACGAAGCGTCATTCACCAACAGCGGTAACGTAAACCGGCATAATATGCACTATTGGGCAACGGAAAATCCACGATGGCAGCGACAAGTGGAACATCAGCGGCCTTGGCGGATTAATGTATGGTGCGGCATTATGGGAGGAAGGATAATTGGCCCCCATTTTATCGATGGCAATCTAAATGGTGCAATGTATGCTGATTTCCTACGTAATGTTCTACCGATGTTACTACAAGATGTTTCACTGCATGACAGAATGGCGATGTACTTCCAACATGATGGATGTCCGGCCGACAGTTCGCGTGCGGTTGAAGCGGTATTGAATAGCATATTTCACGACAGGTGGATTGGTCGTCGAAGCACCATACCATGGCCCACACGTTCACCGGATCTGACGTCCCCGGATTTCTTTCTGTGGGGAAAGTTGAAGGATATTTGCTATCGTGATCCACCGACAACGCCTGACAACATGCGTCAGTGCATTGTCAATGCATGTGCGAACATTACGGAAGGCGAACTACTCGCAGTAGAGAGGAATGTCGTTACACGTATTGCCAAATGCATTGAGGTTGACGGACATCAATTGGAGCATTTATTGCATTAATGTGGTATTTACAGGTAATTACGCTGTAACAGCATGCGTTCTCAGAAATGATAAGTTCACAATGGTACATATTTCACATTGAAGTAACCGAAATAAAATGTTGAAACGTTCCTACGTTCTGTATTTTAATTTATAAAACCTACCTGTTACCAACTGTTCGTCTAAATTTGTGAGCCATATGTTTGTGACTATTACAGCGCCATCTATCACAAAGCGAAAAAAGTGGTCCAACTAAAAGATTCATATTTCTTTACGTACTCCTCGAATATGTAATAAAAAATGGGGGTTCCTATTTTAAAAAACGCAGTTGATATCCGTTTGACTGTGGCAGTGCCATCTAGCGGGCCAACCATAACGCCATCTAGTAGTTTCCCCCTTCAAGCTAGACAAGTTTCGTTCTTGGTAGTTTTTTCGTTTCACCCTTATTTCGTGAGATATTTGGCCCGGTCACGACCCATGGACCACCCTGTACAGATGAAACAACAAAACAAGTGACCATTATAAATAGGTAACTACCTAAATATAAGAAATGAGGCTGATACTATCAAGATGGCGCCATTAAAAAACGACAAAAATTGTTTACAACAGCAAAGAAGTGATATGACATAACATGTATATATATAGGTAACTACATAAATATAACTAATGAAGATGGCATCACTAGAAAGGGACAAAAGTTGTTTACAGCAGCAAAGAAGTGACATGACAAAACATGTATATAACAACAAAATATACAGTACTGCACAATAAAATGTTGATCGGTTTATAATCTTGCGTCTTAGAGGAAAGGTTGTCTGACATAAAAAGTGTTTCCATCGGCTAAAACGATGTCATATGATGCATCGAGTAAAAATGCATGACAGGCTAACACAAAAATATGAACAGAATGTAACGCTCATATTACGATAAAGTGCACAAAGAAACAATCGTCTGTATACAATCTAGTCTGGTCCTGACGTCGTTCTATATAAATTGTTCTACACACAGCTAAAACGGGTGGGGTGGGGGTTGGGAGGGAATTGGGGGTTTGACAGGAGTGCCAAGCCGTCATGAAATTGGTATTTTCGTACAATTCAGTAATGAACACTACACTGAATAGTCAAGGGTCTGCTTAACCACATGGGAACAAACGATACGTAATCATATTTCTATTTGACTATAACGTTTGGAAATTTGGCTAAAGTTGTCCAAAAATAATAAGGCATGCAGATCCGTCTGTCGTCAGGTTGCTTTTGAAGTATCTCAGTCACTTCTAGTACAGTCATCTTCCATTCATGGTGCAACTTTTCTACTCTCTCTCTCTCTCTCTCTCTCTCTCTCTCTCTCTCTCACACACACACACACACACACACACACTTTTTCTGTCTCTCTCTCTCTCTCTCTCTTTCCCTTTTTATAGACAGAATTTGAGAACAGCCTGATCTAAATTGGCCAATTGCCAGTAATTAAATAAAGTGTATACGTGTAAACGACAATCGAGATGAAACCTTCATCGTGTCTTTCGAGAAAGTTGAAATCCTGAGTTTTATTTAAAGTGGTCAGGCTGTTTCTGAAGTATCGCTTTCTAGTATATTCATCTTTTCCCCCTTCTATATTTAATGTAACCTTTTTTCTCTGTCTGTCTCTCTCTCTCTTTTGTAGACAGAATTTGATAATAGCGTGAAAGGTCGAAATTGGCCAATTACGCAGAAATTAAAGTAAATACGTGTGAACAAAAGCGGACGTGAATCCTTTACAATGTCGTTCGAGACAGTTGAAATCCCGAGTTTGAATTAGGACTGATAATGTAGACTGATAGCTCCACTTTGTATGCTTTCCTTGAGGTCTGCACTCAGTCATAATCAGCATTTGCACGCAGTGAATTAGACATAGATAAACATAAAGGGAAAAAAAGTGCTAGACATCTGTAATCTACGGTATCGTGACTAAGTAGCGGATAGGTCAGTGCCAGATCGAAGAGAGTATTTATTCAGACGTCATCGTTGCGGCTTGCCTTCTTCCCACGACCGTCTACGTCGAGCGCTTGGGAGTTATGCAAGCAGCCCATTTCTGCGGTTCATGCAGCGTTGACGTCATCACCGCCCGCGCGATGAGTCATCATCAGGCGATCGTCTGTGTCGTGACCGGCGGCTAGCGTGACCGCCGCCGCTTGTTTCAAATGGCAGCGCTGTGTCAACACGTCACTGCTTGACTTCCCGGAAAGCAGCCCGCGCTTCTCGACCGTTGCATAATCCAGCTTCGTCCTTAGCTGCTGAACATATTGACAGTCACGAGAATAAGCCACACCCCGGGGTAAAAGCGTTTGCAAAATTAGATTTCACCCCTTCATGGAAAAGAATAATTTATATTTGGTGACCCGAAGAACTCAGTGTCACACTGGGGCGTCAGAGGTCATGGGATAGCGATACACCCATGTACAGGTAGCGGTACGATCGCGTACACAATGTATAGAAGGGCAGTGTATTGGCGGAGCTGTCATTTGTACTCACGTGGTTCATATGAAAAGGTGTCCGACATGACTTTTGCTGCACGGTCGGAATTAATAGATTTTGAATGCGGACTTTCAACTAGACGCAAGGGACATTCCATTCGGCAGTCGTTAAGAAATTCAATATTCTTAGATCCACAGTGTGAAAATTACCGAACTATTAGT
Organism: Schistocerca cancellata; assembly: GCF_023864275.1. Taxonomy (NCBI): domain Eukaryota; kingdom Metazoa; phylum Arthropoda; class Insecta; order Orthoptera; family Acrididae; genus Schistocerca; species Schistocerca cancellata. Next base: position 857,484,025 of record NC_064626.1, on the reverse strand, counting down.
TTAATAAGTCATGACTGCAAACTACTAACATGAATTCTGTACAGACGAATGGAAAGACTGGTAGAAGCCGATATCGGGAAAGATCAGTTTGAATTCCACAGAAATGTTGGAACATGTGCGGCAATACTGACCCTACGACTTTTCTTATAAGGTAGATTAAGGAAAGGCAAACCTGAGTTTCTAGTATTTGTAGACTTAGAGAAAGCTTTTGAAAATGTTGACTGGAATACTCTCAAATTCTGAAGGTGTCAGGGGTCAAATACACGCAACGAAATGCTATTTACAATTTGTATAGAAACCAAATGGCAGTTGTAAGATCGAGAGGCATGAAAGGGTAGCAATGGTTGGGAAGGGAGTGAGACAGGGTTGTAGCTTATCCCCGATGTTATTCACTCTGTATATTGAGCAAGCAACAAAGGAAACAAACGAAATATTTGGAGGAGGAATTAAAATCCGTGGAGAAGAAATAAACACTTTGAGGTTTGCCGACGACATTTTAAATCTGTCAGAGATAGCAAAGGACCTGGAAGAGCAGTTGAACGGAATGGACAGTGTCTTAAAAGGAGGATACACGGTAAACATCAACATACGCCAAACGAGGGTAAAAGGATGTAGTCGAATTAAAATACGTGATTCTGAGAGAATTAGATTAAGAAATGAGACACTTGAAATAGGTGAGTTTTGCTATCTGTGGAGCAAAATAACTGATGATGGTCAAAGTAGAGAGGATATAAAATGTAGACTGGCAATGGCAAGGAAAGCGTTTCTGAAGAAGAAAAATGGTTCAAATGGCTCTGAGCACTATGGGACTTAACTTCTAAGGTCATCAGTCCCCTAGAACTTAGAACTACTCAAACCTAACTAACCTAAGGACATCACACACATCCATGCCTGAGGCAGGATTCGAATCTGCAACCGTAGCGGCCGCGCGGTTCCAGACTGCAGCGCCTTTAACCGCTTGGCCACCACGGCCGGCTCTGAAGAAGAGAAATTTGTCAATATCGAGTGTTTCTGAAAGTATTTGTATGGGGTGTAGCCATGTATGGAAGTGAAACATGGACGATAAATAGTTCGGACGAGAAGAGAATAGAAGTTTTCGAAATGTGGTGCTACAGGAAATGCTGAAGATTAGGTGGGTAGATCACGTAACTAATGAGGAGGAACTGAATAGCATTGGGGAGAAGAGAAATTTGTGGTACAACTTGACTAGAAGAAGGAATCGGGTAGTAGGACACTTTCTGAGTCATCGAGAGATCGTCTTTTACGCATTGGAGGGAAGCACGGAGGCTAAAAATCGCAGAGGGAGACCAAGGCCTTAATACATAACACAGATTCAGAAGGATGTAGGTCGCAGTAGTTACTTGGAGATGAAGAAGCTTGCAAATAATAGAGTAGCATGGAGAGCTGCATTAAACCAGTCTTTAGACTTAAGACCACAACAACAACAGATCCAAAGTATCAAGAATGTGCCGAGAATACCATATTTCAAGCTTTACCTCTCATTACGGACAACGCAGTGGCCGACGGCCTTCACTAAACAGCGTTTACGTAGAGATGTCTCTTATAACAAGCAAAACTGCGTGAAATGACATCGCAAATTAATGTGGGACGTACGAAGAAAGTAACCTTTACGAAATGCGGCATGTATGGGGTATGGTAGCGGTCAACCGAAGCGACAGCCTTTGATAACAGCACGAAACCGCCTCCAAACGACTCTCCTGGCCTTGTGACCATATCAGTTGGACCCTAGACGATTGGAGAAAAGTGGCCTGCTCAGATGAGTTCCGAGTTCAGTTGGTAATAGCTGATGGTAGGCTTAGAGTGTAGTACAGACCCCACGAAGCCATGGGCCCATGTTTTCAACAAGGGACTGTACACTTTGGTGGTGGCTCCATAATGGTGTAGTCTGTGTTTACATGGAATGGACTGGGTCTTCAGGTCCAGCTGAATCCATTTTTGACTGGAAATGGTTATGTTCGGCTACCTGGAGAACATATGCAACCATTCATGGACTTCATGTTCCCAAACAACCTGGAATTTTATGGATGGCAATGCGCTATGTCACTGGGCCACAGTTGTTCGCTATTTGTTTGAGGTACGTTCTGGATAATTCGAGCGAATAATTCGGCCTCACAGATCGCCCTACTTGAATCCTATCGACCATTTACGGGGCAAAATCGAGAGGTGAGCTCATTCAAAAAATTCTCCATCAGCAACACTTTGTAATTGTGGACGGTTATTAGAGGCAGCATGGTTCAATATTTGTGCAGGACGCTACCAGCGAATTGTTGAGTCCATGCTACATTGAATTTCTGCACGACACAGAGTAAATGGAGGACCGACACGGTATAAGTAGGTATCCCATGATTTTTGCCACTTTAGTGTGTCACTTACGGAGAAATCTCCACAAAACGTAGAAACACAGGAGGAACTAAAAATGATGAAAACAAATAAGACGCCAGGTCCGGATGGAATCCCAGTTCGCTTTTACGAAGAGTTGTATTCGGGGTTGGCGCTTGTATTGTATGGAACTGGGGACCTAGAAACGATGGAGAGGCTTCGTCCCCGCCGTAGCCCTGAATGGTTCACAACCCCACAATAGGCTACAGCAGGCTACAGAGAGGTACATGGTCGTATAGCCGCGTGCACGGTGGCAGCAATGCGACAGTGAACCGGCAGCCAAGGAGCGTCCGGACGCCATTGCAGTTATTGAAGAATTCCACGAGACCTCTGTACCTGTAGGTCATTGCATTATATAACTAACGGGTCTATGTTGCGGCAAGGCAAATTTATCTGGATGATTTTATTTTAAATATTATCTGAAATACTTGCAGGACGTACAATGATTTACGAATGGCACTGAGAAGTTTAATAATACACTCCTGGAA